>NC_134569.1:253952191-254591941 GCF_050947875.1 Dermacentor variabilis
CGGAGCCACTAATCCAAAGCTCCGTTTATTGGGCGCAAGGCCCACCATTGTAGATGCGGGCGCTGCAGTCGTTTTGACGATTGGTTGGATTGGTCTCAAGATTGACATGGCTTCTATGTGAAGTTAAAATGCACCATTCAATAATTAACATAATTATTCTAGGTAACTTCTGTATTCCTTTAGGGCAAACATTAAAATCTAAGAATTACAGCCGGTATATTCGCAAGGCATAACCACTTGGAATGAATTCTCTGGACTACACCAGTTTTCATAAGTTAATTTTCAAAATCGCTCCCTCCCCCAATGTAGGTATAGATATTCAATGCATGCCCTGTATGTATTGCCGTAATATCAGTTAGCACTTCGCGCTTGAGGTCCTGTGTATGCGCTCGGTTAAGTCTGTCCATTCGTTATTCTAGCGGAGAATCTCGTATGTTTAACCAACTAGCCTCCTCCAGAATGTTTGCTTGCATATATTATTCATAAATGCCAAAAGCTGTCATTGACGAGACTGTCGCATTACGATACAGTAGAAACCCAGACTATGTTTTACAGAACAAAATATTTACAGTTACATCAAGGTAGAAGCCGAGTGTGCACCAAAGGAAAGGGTTGAGAACAGAAAGAGCTATGCGGTAATAGCGTACACTCACGGGCTTTCGCATCGCTTAAAACGTGTCCTGCCGAAATAATTCTGATGTGTTGACTGCAAAGACCAAGCTCGATGCTATTTGTCCAGCTCTTCGCAAGCGCATACGCGGAAAAGAGAAGCCAAAACAAGCTCAGTGTACCATGAGACATGGCAGAATTAACCTACGTTACTTGTGGTGTTCGCATGATTCCTTGACTACGTTGACATAAATTATTACGCCAGAAAGGCTGTGCCTAAACATTCGACTGAGAGAGAACGACAGCTGCCTGAAATGGTCCCCACATTCGCTTCTTGCCGTAAACTGCTGAGAATGCGGTTGTAAACCCGTTCTACACGCACACCACTACTCTTTTTGCACCAAGATATGACAATTAGGGAAGTTGTGATTAAAAAGAAAACAGTTCCACGTGTGTCAGCCAGCCCTATATTAACCTTCAAACCGATAAAATCGCATATCAAACTGTTTTACAGCTCAGCTCTTAACAGCCAGTTCCTGCGGCGAGCGTCGGCGGCGTCGGCGTAACCGAGAAAACGAGTGCCCCGAAGCATGAAAGCGAACGCCGGGCGCTGAGGTAGATGAAACAAAGGCCATAGCGAAGAGAGGAGGCGAAATGAGCAGGAAGAGAGTACAACGGAACCATGAGGCGGAAAGCGGAGGAGGAACGGAGGGGAGGTTGCCTGTGCATGCGCCGAGTTGCTGGCGGCCACGGCATCCGCAACCGCGTGCGCAATGTCCTCGGCGTTTCCGAGATGGGGGGGGGGGGGGGGGGTAGGGAGGCACCGTGAGATTGTGAGGGCTACACTCGTCCACGGCGTCTGCTGCTGAGGTAGGAGGTCTGCCGTACGAGTGTGTGTGAGGTGGATCACTGCTGCTGCAAGAGGCGACGGAGTGCGGCTACGAGTAAGACTCGATGTGACGCTTCTTTGGGCGTTGTCGCCGCTGACACTGGTGGCACGACTTCCCCGCGACGAAGAGCCGCTCGTCGTTGGTGGGATGAAAGCGTGAGAAAAGCGTAGTGCCGCGCAAGAGGGGGCTATGTGGCGGCGATGGCTACGACATGGCGCCAGAGAAGTGGGCGTCGTCTGCATGAAATGAAGCCGCTGCATCAGCGCAGGTCTATCTACGGCGATTGCTGTGAATCGCAGCCGCGCGCTGCCTGTCGCGATCTCTGCGAGGCAGGTGCGGCACACTATCCTCCATTTGAGACGGGTCACGTGAGACAGATTGCCCGCGCGAGACAAAATATCGCGAAATGAAAACACGTATAGAGTTGCGCTCAAAGTTCGCATTAGGGAGTATGGTGATCGTAGGTGGATTTATTTTCACTGCTAATGCAACACAATCAGTGCCCACAGGATAAGGGTATGCTTCAGAGCTTGCTTTTATATCTTATGTGCTCAGAGCTTTTGATTCTTTTGTGTTTTACGCACAAAGCCGTGTCATGATAGAATTTTACAACTTGAACTTTTTGGGGGGTTCGAAGCGCACTTGCGCAGTGATGTATTTTGCTTCTGATGAGTGTGGACAGATAAACAGTGCGTGGTTTTCTAAGAATAAGCTTTATTTTGAAGTCAGTGGTTGTCATACCTGGTCTTCCTTCCGTATCCCCACGTTTATGCAAGAGCCAGGAGTGTGGCATTCATCGCTTAGCCGATATGTCTGATATGCACTCTGTCAACGCTTGAAGTGACAGGCGAACAGCGGAGCGAGTGTCCGAAACATGATTGAAGACACAGTGCGCGCTGTCGACCAGCCATATTGACCGGCGCGAACATCTCATTTCTCCTCACTCTGCGGTGACGCTCGCTGTATACTGCGATGTTCGCTTCTGTTTTCTGTTTTTCTTTTCTGGCTTTCAAATAGAAGAGGACCAAAACAGGAACAAAAAAAATTGGAGGACGCTTAAGCTTCGCCTTCAAGAGTGGAACGCGACAGCGTTCCACTCTTGAAGGCGACCCGACCCGCCATCGACCCGCCAAGGGGTGTAAGACAATGCGCTACGGCGCAGAGATCACTTACGAGGCGCCCCGCATCGGACTTTGCGGCCACCTTTCACACGGAGAGCGTCGAGCAACGCAGCGTTCGGCGCGGCAACGAAACGTGCGCCTGAGCAAACGGAACGAACCAAAGAACTCGGTGTCTCGGAGGGGGAAACGATATACGCCAGCCAAACGTCGTGATCGGCACGGGCAGAGAGATAGATAGTGATCTAAAGAAAGGAACGGCGCTTGATTCTGCAACCCGCGTGGGAGCACGGCGAAGCGTCGTCACGGGAGAGGGAGTCGGAGCCGCGACGCGCCTGGCACCGGTCCGCGCACAGCCCCAATGCGCGTATGGCGCGCCACCTGTCGGGGCAGCGCCGTACATTGAGAGGAGGGGGTCTTCTGTGTTTGCCGCAAGATGGCTCTGCGTGTGCGGTAAGCGCAGAAGAAATGTAGCGGAAACTTACTTCGCTACTCGTGTAAATGCGACTTCTGTAAGTTACATGCTCATAATTACCGATATACACCGCAGTATAACTTTCTACGGCACGTTTTTAAGGCAACACCGCGTTCACTAGAAGCGCGTTTGTACCGCTTTCAAGCGTCGAACTCTTGGCTGAGTGGTAGCGTCTCCGTCTCACACTCCGGACACCCTGGTTCGATTCCCACCCAGCCCATCTTGGAAGTTGCTTTTTATTTATGAAGTGCCTGCCGTGATTATCGCTCACGGCCAACGCCGCGGACGCCGACGCCGACGACACCGGCTTTTCTGCGACACGACCTCCTTAACGCTATCGCGTTAAAATATCGCTGCACTGGACGAGCATCGTCGCACAATGCGGTCAAATCGAATGTGCGCCTTGTCAATGGTGATGACTGGCCGACGGCGCGCACTATACGTTCCGTGATGCTGTGCGCGCACCATTTCGCGTTTCGTTTGACGGTACTACTATAGTGAAACGAGGGAACTTAGCGCGGTAACGTTTAAGTTTACCTTTATTTGCAAGTAACCTAAAGCATAAAGATTGCGAGGTTACTAAACGAACTTGATATTTGTGTTTTTGTTAATTTCAATCGCGGCTAGAAGTTACATGTGTCGAAGTATGCTGTATTAAATGTTTCTTCAACGCCAAATGTCTCGTAACCTTTAGATTGTAACTTATATACAGAAAGTTGCAATTCGTGGCACAGGGGACCTATTGTATAGATTGGAAGTTTGCTGATTATTGTGTCGCATTGGCGATCCGGATATGATATTTTCAGCCAGGGTTAACGTGTAAAATATGGCGTGCGGCCGCGGGTTGGCGGCAGGTTGGGCTAAATTAAGATGTTATTGGTGCCAGTCGGAATGTTTGTTTTCGCAATATATATAAAAAAAGTTTAAATCTTGCAGGCTACACTTATACAGGCTACAATTATAGCACAACGCTACAGGCTACAAAACAGGCTACACTTATAGCACAACGATAGCGGCGAACATGGTCGGCGATCGTCGAAAATCTGATCAATGGGTCAAGCGCGTCGGCTTTTATACATCAATCGTCGAATGTTCCAGACTACTCATTGGGACCCGCGTGCCTTCCACAAAGTTCTACAGCATTCGCGTCAGGCGATGAAATCAGATAACATATAGTTCGGCGACAACAGACAGCGGATAGAAGCATCGACAACTTTCCAGAAACTTCGGTTATATGCAGGCGCGTCCTGCGCTGTGCGATAACATTTGTTAGGCGACGACACGTGGTCGCCCGATAAAGATAAGTGCACGTGTCATTACTCCCCTCCTAAAAAACATCGACCCGATGCTGCAAACAAACGAAAGTAAAAAAGAAAAGCACTCGTAGCAAAGAAAACAACAAAATAAGGAAGTTCGTCAGCGTCCGTAAAAGGGCTTAAGGCGCACCACGTGGACCACTTCAGATCGCGCGCGGCGCCGCTGTGAATGCGAAGTGCCGTCCGGCACGACATCATAGTCCAGAGCGCCAATACGTCGGATGACCTTGTAGGGTCCGAAATATCGCCGCAGTAGTTTTTCACTGAGTCCTCGTCGGCTTATCAGGGTCCATACCCAAACACCTTCGCCGGGCTGGTACTCGATGAAGCGTCGTCGGAGGTTGTAGTGCCGGCTGTCGGTCCTCTGCTGGTTCTTGATCCGCAGGCGGGCGAACTGTCGGGCTTCTTTGGCGCGCTGGAGATAGGTAGCGATGACAAGATTATCCTCCTCAGTGACGTGCGGCAGCATGGCGTCGTTGTCGGGTTCCTGCCATAAACCAGCTTAAATGGCGTGATCTGTGTTTCTTGTACCGCCATGTTGTAAGCGAATGTTACGTACGGCACGACCGCATCCCCCGTCTTGTGCTCGACGAAGACGTACATTGCTAGCATGTCGGGGAGGGTCTTGTTCAGGCGCTCCGTGAGACCATTCGTCTGCGGATGGTAGGCAGTTGTCCTCCTGTGACTTGTCTGGCTGTATTGCAGAATGGCTTGCGTGAGCTTTGCTGTAAAAGCCGTTCCTCTGTCGGTAATGAGGACTTCGGGAGCACCATGTCGCAGCAGGATGTTCTCGACGAAAATTTTCGCCACTTCAGCTGCGCGGCCTTTCGGTAGAGCTTTAGTTTCAGCGAAGCGGGTGAGATAGCCCGTCGCCACGACGATCTACTTATTTCCGGATGTTGATGTCGGAAACGGTCCTAACAAGTCCATCCTGATCTGCTGAAAAGGTCGGTAAGGAGGCTTGATCGGCTGTTGTAATCCCGCTGGCCTTGTCGGTGGTGTCTTGCGTCGCTGACAGTCTCGGCATGTCTTCACGTAACGGGCGACATCGGCGGTGAGGTGCGGCCAGTAATACCTTTCTTGTATCCTCGATAGCGTGCGGGAGAAACCGAGGTGCCCAGCGGTCGGATCGTCATGTAGGGCGTGCAGTACTTCTGGACGCAGCGCCGACGGAACAACAGTAAGGTAGTTGGCGCCGACTGGTGAGTTCACGAGTAGATTGTTTTGAAGCGTGAAGGAAGATAATCCGCGCTTAAATGCCCTGGGGACAACGTCGGTGTGCCCTTCCGAATATTGGACGACGCCTTTTAGCTCCGGGTCTGCCCGTTGCTGTTCAGCGAAGTCTTCCGCGCTTATCATTCCAAGGAAGGCGTCGTCAATCTCATCTTGCGGCGGCGGGTCAATGGGGGCGCGTGATAGGCAATCGGCATAGGAGTGTTTTCTTCCGGACTTGTAGGTTGCAGTGATGTATTCTTGTAGTCTGAGGCTCCACCGCGCCAGCTGTCCTGAAGGTCCTTTAAGTTAGCTAGCCAACACAACCCGTGATGGTCGCTGACCACTTTGAATGACCTGCCATATAGGTAAGGGCGAAATTTCGCTGTAGCCCAAACGATATAGTAAAGCAATGAAGGGGGCTATTTGGTGAACGTTCATGGTTATATTGCGCTCAGTTTTACAAACACAATATTAATTCATTTTCCGTTGCAGAATAATTGTCTCTCCGCTTTTGACGACAGGCTACCGTAAGCTATCACGTGTTCATGTCCATCTTTTCACTGCACAAGGATGGAACCGAGGCCTAGGCTACTGGCGTCGGTGTGTATTTCGGTATCGGCGTGCTCGTCGAAGTGCGCAAGTACGGGCGGCGACTGCATGCGTCGTTTAGTTCTTGAAATGCGTCGGCCTGCGGTGTTTCCCACTTGAACTCGACGTTACATTTAGTTAGCTGTGTCAGCGGATCAGCGATGCGTCAAAAGTCCTTCAAAAATCGCCTGTAGTAGGCGCACATGCCAAGAAATCTACGCACTGCCTTCTTGTCGATGACTGCAGGAACTTTGCGATGGCAGCTGTCTTCTGCTGGTAGGGGCGGACTCCAGACTTGCTGATGACGTGGCCTAGGAATAAAAGCTCATCGCAAGCGAAGCGGCAATTTTCTGCCTTCAGAGTGAGCCCTGATGACATGATGCCCTCTAGTACTGTTGCAAGCCGCCGAAGGTGATCGTCGAAATTTCCGGCGAAGACAGCGAGTTCATCCAAGTAAACGAGACAGGTCTGCCACTTCAATCCTGCTAAAACCGTGTCCATCACGTGCTGGAACGTTGCAGGCGCCGAGCACAGTCCAAATGGCATAACCTTGAACTCGTAGAGGCCGTCTGGGGTGATGAAGGCGGTCTTTTCGCGATCTCTTTCGTCTACTTCTATTTTCCAATAGCCAGACTTGAGGTCCATCGACGAGAAGCATTTCGCGTTGCAGAGCCGATCCAATGCGTCGTCTATCCATGGGAGGGGGTACACGTACTTCTTCGTGATCTTGTTCAGACGACGATAATCGACGCAGAAACATAGGGTGCCGTCCTTTTTCTTCACCAGGACAACAGGGGATGCCCACGGGTTTTTCGACGGCTGGATGATGTCGTCGCGCAGCATTTCGTCGACTTGTTCTCTTATAGCTTCACGTTCTCGTGGCGAAACCCGGTAAGGGCTCTGGCGGAGTGGTCGAGCGCACTCCTCGGTGATTATGCGATGCTTGGCGACTAGTCTTTGCCGAATCCTCGATGTCATTGAAAAGCAGCCTTTGTATCGCCGGAGCATACTTCTGAGCTGCTGTTGCTTAATCACGGGGAGACTTGGATTAATGACGTAGTCGGGTTCGGGAACCATGGTCGTTGGGGTAGTTGCGGCGGAATCCGAGAGGACAAACGCATTACTGGTTTGCAGAATTACCTCGATGTACGCGATCGTCGTGCCCTTGTTGATGTGCTTGAACTCCTGGCTGAAGTTTTTCAGCATCACTTCAGTTTTCCCTCCATGCAGTCGAGCGATCCCTTTTGCGACGCATATTTCACGGTCTAGCAGTAGACGTTGGTCGCCTTCGATGACGCCTTCTAAGTCTGCGGGTTTTTCGGTGCCGACCGAAATAATGCTGGAGCGAGGCGGGATGCTCACTTGATCGAGCACACTCAAGGCGTGGTGACTAGGAAGGCTCTCCTGCGGTGCGGTATCGCTTGATCTTCCGACAGTGTTACTGACTTCGACTTCAGGTCCATGATTGCGCCGTGTTGGTTCAGGAAGTCGATGCCGAGAATGACGTCTCGTGAACACTGTTGGAGGATAACGAAGGTGGCAGGGTAAGTCCGGTCGTGAATGGTAATTCTTGCCGTGCACACTCCAGTCGGCGTTACGAGGTGTCCTCCAGTGGTCCGAAATTGAGGGCCTTCCCATGCGGTCTTAACTTTCTTCAACCGGGCGGCTATGTGTCCACTCATTAAGGAGTAATCAGCCCCTGTGTCCACTAAGGCGGTAACTGCGTGGCCGTCGAGAAGCACGTCGAGGTCGGTGGTTCTTCGTCTTGCGTTGCAGTTAGGTCTTGGCGTCGGATCACGGCTGCGTCGTGTTGAACTGAAGTTGGAACGTGGCGTCGTTAAGTCGTCTTTCGTCGGTGTAGTTTTTGCCTCCTGACTTCGTCGGGACGGCGGCGTGTCGTTATTATGTCGTAGAGATGGTCTCTTCGTAGCCTTCGTCGTCGGCGGAAGATCTTCGTCAGTTCGACGAACAGCAACCGCACCTCCATCAGTTGCTGCTTTTAGTTTTTCGGGTATGTGCACGCAGTGCGGCCCCGTGCTGGGCCAGTGTATGGACGGCGCTGCGGCGACAGGTAGCGGCCTAGTGACGGCGACCGGGACGGCCGTCGAGGGCTCCACTGAGTAGCGGCGACGTCGTCGGCGGTGTCACGAGGGCGTTCACCTACCCGAGGGCGTGGTGCGTTGACGGCGAACCCTCGCAATCCCAGGTCGCGGTATGGGCATCGGCGGTACACATGGCCTGCTTCCCCGCAGTAGTAGCAGAGCGGTCAGTGGTCGGGAGCGCGCCAAACGTCTCTCTTCTTCGGGTAGCTGCGCTGGGCGACGGGTGGGCGTGCTGGCGATGGCGGCGGTGGTCGACGGAATTGCGGCGTTACAGGTCCCTGGCGCGGTCGTGGAGGGGTACCTTGACGGCGGGCGACGGCGGCGTAGGTCTCATCACTTCTGGCTGCGATGATTGTAGTTGCACCTCAGGAACTCCCAGCATTATCTGGACTTCTTCTTCGACAATTTCGGCGATTGACGCCAGTTGAGGTTTCGATGAAGGGAAGATTCTTTGAAGCTCCTCTCGTACGTCTGCCCTGATGGTCGTACGTCTGCCCTGATGGTCGCACAGGTCGTCGGTGGCCATTGATTGAACTCCAGTGTAGCTTGTTGACTTGGTGCAGCGGTCGAATGGACGGTTCCACAATTCCAATGCCTTCTCGATGCTCGTCGCCTCACGAAGGAACTCGTCGACGGTCTTCGGTGGGCTTCTTATCATTCCGGCGAAAAGTTCCTTCTTTACACCACGCATCAATAGGTGGACTTTCTTCTCGGACGTTTCCGGGCCGGCGTGGCGGAACAGACGGCTCATTTCCTCAGTGAAGATCGCGATCGTCTCATTCGGCAGCTGCGCTCTGGTCTGCAGTAGAGCTTGGGCGCGCTCTTTTCGCACGACGCTTGTAAATGTTTGCAAGAAGCCGCTTCCGAACAGGTCCCACGTCGTCAAGGTGGCTCGAACCACGTCCTGGCGGCGTCCTCCAATGCGAAATAGACATGTCGCAGCTTATCGTCGCTTGCCCAGCTGTTAAACGTAGCGACCCTCTCATACATTTCCAGGCAGCTTTCCGGGTCCTCAAATGTGGAACCGGGGAACGTCGGTGGTTCCCTGGGCTGCTGCAGCACGATGGGGGACGCTGGGGCTGCCATTGGGGTTGCCTTGGCCACAATCTTCTTGGTCTTCTCAGGTAGAAGTCCGTGCTCCGGGAGCAGCTGTTGAAGACGGCCGCTTGCTCGATGGTGCGGGACTATGTTGGTGTTCTCTTTGCGGTCCGTGCTTGGATCACGGCTTGTCGGCGGCGTCCGGTACATGAACAAAAAGCACCTCCACCAGATGTCACGTGGTGGTGACGTTGAAGAACACAGCAGCAATACTGTGAACGACAAAACTAACTTTTATTGGGCGAACCTGTGCCCACAAGACAGGCTACACTTATAGCAGAACGATAGCGGCGAACACGGTCGGCGATCGTCGAAAATCTGATCATCGGGTCAAGCGCGTCGGCTTTTATATATCAATCGTCGAATGTTCCAGACTAATCGTTGGGACCCGCGGGCCTTCCACAAAGTTCTACAACATTCGTGTCAGGCGATGAAATCAGATAACATAAGGTTCGGCGACAACAGACAGCGGATAGAAGCATCGATAACATTCCAGAAACTTCGGATACATGCAGGCGCGTCGCGCGCTGTGCGATAACATTTGTTAGGCGGCGAAACGTGGTCTCCCGATAAAGATAAGTACACGAATCAATAGTATAAAAGTTCTATGTATTTCTACTTAGACATATTGTACACGAACCTTCAACATTTATGTCTATTTGCATCATTCCTGGTGCTGCTGTAGCAACGTGTGAATTGCGCCGCCAGATTTGCGTACACATATTGTTTGTTTCCCTGAATAAAACATCAGTTGTTAGTAAGCGCTCGTCCATGTCTCTTCTTGTGTAGTCTGTTTGGCGCTTTAGTACTTCATTAGCAATAAATGTGTTCTGCCACGCAGCGCTGTGCTCGAAGGTTCTTTTCATTATTGCTTCGTGGCCGTGAAGCAAAAAAAAGAGAGCAGCCTTGAGCTCCCAAACTGTCCGCATACAAACGAACATTACATCTGGAGATTCTATACATGTCTTGTTAGTGTCACATTCATGGCCTTCTGTGATCCTGATACATTATCGCAGTAAAAATCTGCGAAAAGCTTCTATCAAGCTTGGACGATAGCCTGTTTAACAAGATCAGCGTGCTTTAAAGTAAACTTTGAAAGTGAATACTTGTGGTGCCAGCAATAGAAATGTATATAATGACGTGATCAAACTCAGTAGCCTTGATTTTCTATTTGCAATAGGAACATTTACGTTAAATACCTACAAATGTTAACTAGTGAGCTTTGCTTTATTTAAGGTGATACCTGATATTTGTAGTGGTGTGTGTGTTATATCATACAGGTACCACTGTTGAAGTGTGATGATCTATTTTACACTGCTACACATTAGTAAGCATGTTTGAAATATTCGTCTGGTATATTTAGTATTAATTCGTCTGGTATTTTTAGTATTAGCTCACATGTATGCAAGCATTGCTTGTACTACTTCCATGAACACGTATAGACGCGTAAATTTCAACATCCGTTCTTAATTTTATGCTTGCTCAATTACAGCATGAAAGGCTACTTTTTTGTATCCCTCCCGCTTTCCCTATAATATTGACTTGGAAGCACTGCACATGGCTCTATGATAGCGTTTCTTTTTCAGACGTTACCCCTAATCAAACATTTATAATCTTGCATTCTTGCATTTGCAACATTGCATTCGGAGTGCCTTTTGAACCAAATTCTTCATGTACAGCAGGGTGTGCAACAATACTTGTGTGGTCTTCAAAGGCGATATAATAACAGTTTTTCCATTCCTGTTGTTGTGCCTGTAATATCATGGTGCAGTTCACATTTTCCTGGTTTTCTTCTTTGCTAACCTCAGTGCAAACTTATGCAGATTTCACTGATGTCATGTATAGCTCGTAGTGTATTATAACGCAAATGTTACTACTTTTGATAGACACTTATGGCTCATATGCACAGAGAAAATGCTTCCTGCAGTGCTTACAAGTACGCGTATAGAGCTTTAATTTCAAAATTTGTTCTTAAAGGGACACGAAAGTGAAAAATGATTTCTTCTGCATCAGCAGATTACCGTTCTACAACACCGAAAACACCACACTTACAACAATAAGACATTTGGTAAGCCAGAAAAGCGCAAGAACGAAATACGGGTGGCGACACCTACATAAGTTCCTGCATCTGGGGGCTGTGACGTCTCATATCTTGATGGCATGGGCCCCGCTCTTTATATGGTGCGCCGAGCCGGGTGTGGCTTAGCTACGGGGACGCGCCACCTCTTGTGTTTTGTACCAGAAAGGCCAAATCCGCGCATGGTACACCCAGCCAGCTGTCGCCAAACAACGTAAGTGCGTCATTTCCTTCTTTCGCGCTTCTTTTTGCTTGTACCTCTTCTTTCTTGCGCGCTTCCTTCCGCGGTAGGATTAAGCAGACTACAACCGTGCGCGGAGAAATGTGAGCCCTCGCGGAGGACGCCACTCGGCCAGTCCTTTTTGGACACTGTCTCTTCACGCGCTTGCGCTTCGAAATAGCTCACCTGTCCACCTCATGTGGTTTCCACAGCAAAGGGCGTCCCTGTGTCTCTCAGCCTAAGCAAAAGAAAAAGTGCGCTTTGCTGGCAACTTAGAATTTACACAAGCCGTAGCACCTCCTCTTCGACCGCAAGGATATGTGTTGAAAAAATGCTCTCTACCACTCAAAAAGCACAACAAAAGTGAGCGCGGGACAACACATCTTTACTTACGAATGGCATAGTAAGTGACTTGCGCATACTTTTTGGGGTACATTTGTGTAGCTGTTAAGCGATTAATAAAGGAAATTTTTGCTTTGCTCGTGAACAACGTCAAGCGTTCAGACCCTTGACCCGTGCTGTTGCTATTTTTCTTCTCTTGCGCATGCATTTACGTTTAGTGTGTGGATTGTTCCAAAGGTACCATTCAGCATGCAAAAATCAAAAAAGAAAATAAGTCAGCTGAAATTCTGTTTTTTTGTTATTTTCGCGTGTTAAATGATACCTTAGGAGCAATTTAGCGAGTAAACATAAAGGCATGTGCAGGGGAATAAAAACACCAACAGCGCGAGCCAACGGTCGGAACACTTGATGTTGGCAAAGCGAAAATTTGCCTCATTTATTTGGTAGTAGCTGCACAATTGTAATCCAAAGAATATGAGTACGTCACTTACAATATACAATTCGAAAGTAAAGAAATTTCTGTGGCTCCCGCGCTCACCTTTGTTGTGCCTTTTTGGGGAGTAGGTGGCATTATTTTGTCTTCATATCCTGGAGGTCGAACAGGAGATGTTGCGGTACGCGTAAAGTCTAAGTTGCCTGCAAAACGCAATGTTTCTTTCTTTTTTTCGGAGGCTGAGAAAGACGCAGGGACACACTTTTCCCTGGAAACCTTACGAGGCGGACACGTGAACTATTTCGAAGCGGAAGCGCGTGTAAAGGCAGCCTCCGAGAAGGACTGCCCGAGGGGCGTCCTCCGCGAGAGCGCACATTTCTCCGCGCATGGTTGTAGGCTGCCTAATACGGCCGCAGAAAGAAGCGCGTAAGAAAGAAGAGGCGCAAGCAGAAACAAGCCCGAAAGAAAGAAGAGGCGCAAGCAGAAAGAAGCCCGAAAGAAAGATGAGCTGCGTCCCCGTTGCTAGGCGACATCGCACGGAGCATGCGCAGCGCGGTGTCCATCTGGGACCTCCAGCAAGTAGCTTTGTGTAAACATACTCTAAACCGTCACGAAACGTTCAGCTTCGAACATTTTTGTGATGTCGATGTATTCACCGTCGCCCATGCTCACGCATATTTGTTCAAGTGTGCACCCTTAAC
Organism: Dermacentor variabilis; assembly: GCF_050947875.1. NCBI lineage: Eukaryota > Metazoa > Arthropoda > Arachnida > Ixodida > Ixodidae > Dermacentor > Dermacentor variabilis. Next base: position 253,965,376 of record NC_134569.1, read on the forward strand.
CTATTTTGACGCGTTGGCGATAGTGCGGGCATGCGTAAGCGTGAGAGGTAGGGTGGACGCGTCAAATAACGTGCGAGAAGCTTACTATGATATCACGCGATGCTACTACTTATTTCATTGTGCAACGAGTGGTACTCGCTTTTGCAGGAGTTCCTCGGTAGAAGTCCTTTGTTTAGAAGTTCGCGATACAACGCTGGTGGATTACTAAATTTTTTTATCCTCACAGAAAGCCATGCATCCCAAGCGGCTGGCAACAAAGGCGGTCTATTCGAAGGAGCAGTCCGTTAGCTGGGCCAGAAAGATTCATTTAATTCCTTAAATGCCAGTCAATATTTTTGCACCCACCCGCCGTGGTTGCTCAGTGGCTATGGTGTTGGGCTGCTGAGCACGAGGTCGCGGGATCGAATCCCGGCCACGGCGGCCGCATTTCGATGGGGGCGAAATGCGAAAACACCCGTGTGCTTAGATTTAGGTGCACGTTAAAGAACCCCAGGTGGTCAAAATTTCCGGAGTCCTCCACTACGGCGTGCCTCATAATCAGAAAGTGGTTTTGGCACGTAAAACCCCAAATATTATTATTATTATTTTTGCACCCAACGACTGCACACACGTTCCCTTGACCTATCCGCATTTTACAGCATGAATGACAAACCGCGCGTAGAGACCAGCTACTTTCGTGTCCGACCGCTGATCGCAGAGTAGCAATGTAGAACGGGTATTGGTTTCGCATTCTCCTGAGACAACGTGTGGCGCGGCGCCGGAAGCGCCATCTCGTTCCTACAGGGCTAACTGCTCCGCGAAAAGGGTCTATAGCAGAGCAAAGGGATGAGGCATTCTGTGCTCAACCTTAAGTCGAGGGAGTGCCACCAGCTTTCGCTAAGATTGGCGCGTCGCAGGCATCTACGCGAATATCTAAAATCATAATTGAAATGCGCGCCTTGGTAAGGTACAGTAGGTGGTACGTTGTAGGCACCGCCCCAGTCCGGCGTGGCCTTTGCAGTGTAAGGCTATGGGAATTATTGTGGCAGAATAGCACTTTAAGTGTGCATTGATGTTTAATCTAGGCCACAGTTTGGGAAGCCAGGAAAATCGATGTCTTTCCAAGAGCTTTTCCACGTTGAAGTATTTTTGTCGTTAGTGTAAGGGTACAAAGAACAGATTTGCGAAACACCCATCATAGAATCGGAGCACGGCCGAATGTAGGCAGGATCGTTCGGCGAACGTAGTTAGCTTGAATCTTCTTTCATTGTGTTATGTTCAATCAAGTTCACACCTGGGCTGCCACCATGTCCGTACGTTTAAGGAAAAGTTGTTCCATTTCATTTATCGCTGGTTGTTTAACATTTCGTTCATGAAAAATGTAAATTGTTCAAGGATTCACAGGTAATAAAGCAATCAGGATTATGTGTCCCCATCGATGCGATGCTAGAAGAAGGCAGCATATTTTATGGTTCTCGAGAAGTGTAAGATGTTTGACAAGCAGTTGAAATTCAGTAATTTCTAAAACTGCACCAAATTTTCAACCAAGAGAAGATGGTTAGATGGAAGGACGAGGTATGGAACTTGAGCTTTGTGTAAACTCTAATTGTTATTATTGTCATGGGTTACAGGGGCCACGTTAGTCGTGTTGAGAACCTCCGCTTTCTGATTGATTAATACAACACTACAAGAATTGTGTTTACAATAGTACCACTAGTAGCTAAACATTATTTTCGGTGTAATTTCTCCCACTGTGCAACCATTACGGTCCCTTGGTTCATAACATTCATGTCTCAAGCGCATTAGCTGAACATCTAAAGCTTTAAGATAATCACTCTCACAATTTCAACTAAGCACGAATGGTTTCAAGCATAGCGTATTGCAGGAGAGATAGCGCCTCAGGAACTGCCCAATGAAGGAAGCTTTGCATTTCAATCAGACATCATAGACGGCGTAATAGTGCATGCACTTCAATACCAGCACCAGTGTTCTTTGCACAGAGCCTTCAGCTAACTTGCACAGGTACTCCTCATGAAGCTGACGCTGTCATTCTGTACGGTGGATGTGGTTCTTCAAGGGAAGTGAAGATGGCGTGTTGGATGTCCGCCGAAATGATCACCTTTCTATGACTTTTGCCTGCAGAATCAAAGAGTGGGGTGGCAGATGGCCAAAGATTCTTATATTCACAAATCGAGATTCGGTGTGCAAAATGATGAACAACTTGTTAATAACAGTTTATTGAAAGTGTACGCGTGTGTGTCCATGGATGTCTTGTCTGAACCTCGACGTCGACTTCGTTCACTATGTGTAAGGCATTAGTCTTATATTGGATAGCATACTTAGACCTAACCGCACTATATTAATTGGCGTAGCAATCATTCCTATGCAGTAGACTGTATTTTGCGTAATGTAAGGAGGGCAATAATTGTATGCGGGTAGCAGGTGAAAGTGAATTAAACTTACGACCAGCGTATCAGTTGGCACTGCCTCACCTTTGAGGTGGAAGAAAACGTCCTTCTGTATCTCGTGTGGCTTTATATCCGTGGCTGCGAGAATGATGTCGTACATGCGAATCTTCCGGATGCCTTCAATTTCTTTCGTCGAGAACATCCTGTACAAAAAAAGTAGAGGCAGACAGCCATTACACCATAAGAGAGCAGAGAAAATTCCAAATTTTAAGTTCTAAGTGCAGATGAAAATATATTGCTTAGAAATTAATAGCCAATGCGAAGTGCCACATATTTGCCTAGGCAGGCCAACGTGGATGGCGGGAGTCTAGCTTAGACACCTTGGTGCAGAGAGTGACAAATACCCATGGCTTTGTGTGTTTATTTTACGGAAGCTTCAATTGGCGTGGGTAGCTTGACAGAAAAATGTATTTTGTGTTGCAGCAAGACCATCGCTCTCAACCTTTGCAGCGCACTATACGCACAGCACAGCACACTTCTGCAGAACTATTAAAGAAAAACTCGGCTACGCGATGCCGTCGAAAAACAGATCTGTTCATGTTGTTAAGGAGAAAGCTTGTTGTAGTGCAAGCATGCAGCGTATAAGAAAGCGCATCAGAATTGTTTTACTTAGTGTCATGCAGCTGGGGATGAATTGCAGTAAAGCTTCAAGAAAGCACACGCCAAAGCTGACTTTATTTCGTTGCGATAGCAATTATATGGACACTCCAGGCGGATTACTGCCATCGACGTCGCCGTTAGGTTCCGTATGTGTGAAAGCGTGTGAGGGTGAGCCGGTGATCATCATACCTTGCTGGTGAAGCAGCGCACTGACACGGACACAGTGAAGACAAACAGGAAAAGACGACACTCGAGCGTCGTCTTTTCCTGTTTGTCTTCACTGTGTCCGTGTTAGTGCGCTGCTTCACCAGCAAGGTTTGATGATCACTCACCAACTAGCCCAACTTTCCACTTTAGTGAGCCGGTGAACGCGGCTCCTGTGCTCCAGTGCCCTCTCCTGTGGCAGAGGGGTGAGAAGCGTTCTCCTCTGGTGGCTACTAAGGTGCCTCACCCGCCGCTCCTTACAGAGTGGGCACAACCGCGGAGTCTACTATAGCGTTGTCCAAGCGAATCGCGGTCGCCGTTGTAGACGCCTTTGGCGGACGCCGTAGGAATGCGTTGACGGCGCTCGTGTGTCTTGAAAGCGGTCTGCGACGTGGCTAATGTACGCGCCCGCGCGGGCATCATCTTCAAAGCAATGTGCGATGTTTGCAGACTGCGCGTAGTGTCGGTGCTTCGTATACGCTACGCTTTCCACGTTTCGTACACGTTGAAGCGACATATGCTCGGTGGTCAATTGGCTCACGGACGCTACCGTGATTTTTAACTCCAGCGTTTTTACAGACAGTTTCCGCTGTCATCGAGCGATGTGTGTTCATGTTTACATGTATGCACGTGAGACCGCTCTGGTCATTTTAGTTAAAACACGTTGACGGGCTAATTTATTTGAATCTATGATAGAATGTGTAAGCGTGACTGAATGAGGACGTAGAAAGAAGCAGACACACAAAGACAGCGCTGTCGCCGTGTGTCTGTTCCTTTCTATGTCCTCGAGGAGTCACGCTTACATATTCTATAATTGTTAATTTAGTCAGTGGGCGAATGTTTGCAAGTTTAAACGGCCGATAAAAGTACTATCCTTACTTCGTACAGCTATCTACTTGTTTGCTATCGCAATCTGTGTTTCGTCTTTCCTGTGGATCTGCAAATTTTCAACTAACCTTGCCTTTTGCCATTAAGAGCCGCAAGAGACATCTTGCATATTGCAGCAAAGTATTCAGATGTATACAAAAGCGATGATGTAATCTTTTTCTTTTTTTCAATAAAGACTTCGTTGGTGCCTGACGTCCTAGGGAGGGCGCATATACAGTTCCTATTGCTGAAATTGTTTGGCTCCTTCGTGACCGCGAGAAAATACTCGTTTTATAGGTATCGAAAAAAGATTCTTTGCCAGTACAAATAATCTTGCAGCACACATTGCAGCATAGCATATCGTACATGATGAACTGCCCTTTCCAAAACGATACGTTGCAAAACATAAACAAAAATTATCCGGCAAGAAAAAATTCTAGAATGCTCCATTTCTGCTTCCAGTTGAGAAAAACAACAATAAAGAGCATGATATCTACAAAAAAGTTATATCGAAGGAAATTGAGAACATACATCTCAAAGATATATAACCCAGGAACAGTGTCTGAAAAAAAATCTCCTGTACACAGCCATTCTTCGCATATAAAAAAGAAATTCAGACCAGAAACTGCTTCATCGCTCGTGCCAAGCTGCGAAGAAGTACGTGGATTTGGTGAAGGATCGGACCTTCATAGAGAGAGTATAAAAGTAGGGTCGAAGATTAATGTGCAGAAGACAAAGATTATGATCAATAGCCGGGCAAGGGAACAAGAGTTCAGGATTGCCAGTGAGTCTCCAGAGTCTGCGAAGGAGTCCGTATACCTAAGTCAATTACTGACAGGGTACCCTGATCACGAGAAGGAAATTTACAGAATAATAGCAATGGACGGCAGCGCATTGGGCAGACGTTGTGAGATCCTGACTGGAAGCTTACCATTAGCATTGAAAAGGAATGTGAGCAATCATTGCATTTTACCGGTGCGGACATATAGGGCAGAGACTTCGAGACTGAGAAAGAAGCTTGAGAACAAGTTAACGACCGCGCAAACAGGGATGGAACGAAAAATTCCAGGCATAACGTTAAGAGACGGGAAGAGAGTGGTTTGGATAAGAGTGCAAATGGGTATAGCGGATATTCTAATTGACATTGAGAGGAAAAAGATGGAGCTGGGCAGGTAATGTAATACGCAGGTTAGAAACCATTCGGCCATTACAGTTACAGAATTGGTACCAAGCGAAGGGAAGCGCAGACGAGGACGGCAGAAGACAAGGTGGGATGATGAAATTAAGAAATTCGCTGGTGCTAGTTGGAATCAGTTGGCGCAGGCCAGGGGTAGTTGGACATCGCAGGGAGAGGCCTTCGTCCTGCAGTGGACATAAAATGGGGTGGTGATGATGATGATTGATTACATGGAAGGACAAACCAACAGCATTCCGAGGCTATTTGCAAAAGGGCTGGCGTCGTACTGCTTGCGACGCAACGTCCTCTACAAGAACTTCTCACCTAGCGGCAGCAGCTACGTACTCTTTCTTTGCTCACCGCTTCGACATGTAATCTCACACTCCTGCCACAACGAACCGACCACCGGGCACTTAGGCTACACTCGCACATTGGCACGGATCCGGCAGAATTACTACTCGCCGAGACTTACTGCGGTCGCTAAACATTACGTTCACACATGTCTCGATGGCCAGCGTCGCAAACCGCCATCCGTCGAGCCAGCTGGCTTGCTTGACCCTCTTCGAGTACCGGCCACACTATTTGCACAAGCATCCATGCATTTTCTGGGCCCCTTCCCAACGTCTACTACCGGCATTTTCTGGGCCCCTTCCCAACGTCTACTACCGGCAATTGGTTGATTCTCGTCGCCACGGATGATCTTACTAGATATGCCGAGACAGGTGCTCTGCAATGAGCAGTAGCAGATGAATCCGCACGATTTTTTCTGGAATCCATCGTTTTAAGGCATGACGCTCCCGCAGTGGTCGTCACAAACAGATATACTGCGTTTATGGCCAAGTTTTTGGATATCGTTCTACGTCTAAGCGGTACCGCCCCCCGGAAGGCAACGACCTATCTCCCCCAAACAAACGGATTGGCGAATCGACTCAATAGGACACTGGCTGATATGATAAGCATGTACGTAGATGTAGAGTACAAGAACTGGGACGGAGCTTTTACCTTATGTCACCTTCACGTACAAGACGGCTCATCAAGAGACTGCTCGCGAGGCACCCTTCAGTCCCGGTTACGGCCGCGAGGTTACGACAACATTAGACGCAATGCTCCATGAATTTAATGACAATGAGATAGATGCTGAAGAGATCACACAACGGGTTGAGGCAGCTAGGCAGCTTGCGCGTCTGCCAATCCACGAACAACAAAACTGACGCCAGACACTACAATCTTCGGCGCAGGCCCGTAAGATACAATATCGATGACGAAGTGTGGGTCTGGACGCGTATTCGTCAGCATGGGCTCTCTGAAATGCTCCTGTGCAGATGCTTCGAGCCCTACATAGTCGTTCGACGCAATAGTGACATCAACAACGAAATTGTTCCAGACGACTCACATTGTTCAAAGCGCCGGCGGCATTTTGCCGAGGCCGCTCACGTGCTTCGTATCAAGCCGTACTATGAAGACTGACAAGGCTGCGCCGTTTTTTATTGCTGTTTTCCAAGCCTCTATGATCGGGAGGATGATTTTTTTCTTAACGGGGAGCAAATGATAACTAAATTGCCGCGGGTATGTGCCAGTGGGGAGGAGGTTAAGTAGCACGGGTTTTTAGGTTAATCGTGGGGACGAAGAAGACGTTTTTTTTTTGTCGACTGATAAGGTGTATTTATTAGTGCTCCTCCGCATTATAGTCGATCTCCCGTCGTTACAATATCCATTCGCACTGTTAGACCTTCCCTGGACCGGCCCGACCTTATCCCCCGGTAGCTCCGCGGCATGACTGCTGTCAACAACTGGCAGCAGCGAAGTGCTGTCGACATGGGTTCCATGCAACATGGGTACCACCGTGCTAAAAATTCGCAAACTACTATAAGGGATGAAGACGGTAATACCTACGAAGGAGACGATGCACTGCGGTACATCAGAGGTTATTGGGGATAACTTCGGCACGACAGAAAGCATAGTTCAGACTCAAACAGATCTACCAACAATAGGGAAATCTGAGATATCAAAATTTAACATAGAAAGTTGTAATTGCAAAAAAGCAGAGGAAAATGCCCCTAATAACACTGCAGCTGGACCCGATGAAATCCCAATATAGCTAATCAAAAAGCTACGTCTAAAGAGCAAGGCACTACTGACTACTGCCATAGAGCAAGTGATTACAACGACGAAAATTGTGCTTGAATGGCATGAAAGTAAGATGAACTCTCCAGAAAAGAACTCTATGCAGTCAATGAAAATTTACGCAGCCGAGCCAGGCGGTAAGGATACACCCTGTAGAGGTAATCGGCTTCACCGCAGTGAAAACACAAGGGCCTCCGGTCTGCGGGGCGCTATACGTCGCTCTTGCGGGGTGGTCGTGTATCAGCCATGATTGGCGTGCGGCGAGCCCTCAGGTCGCCAGTTGCTTGTTCAACGGCGCGCACACTATGAAAGTCCGGGACGTCACGCGCATCGTAAAAAGTCGGAGAAAACTAACTTCGCGTAGTTTCCGCATACGACATGCGAGGCTGTGGCTGCCGTACCTCGTGCTGTGGTGTCTCGCTTCGCTCTGCGACTTGTACTACCTGCCTGATTTCTTCCCAAACAACCTCAGCCAGAGCGAGTCGTGGTGCCGATACCGAAGCCACCTGAAGCTTTTGGAGATCTTCTCGAACAACAAGCCTAATGAGCTCCCGCAACGCGTCGGTATTGTCTAAGGGTATAGCGAGAGGGTCATGCGATAGGGTCGACCCGTCGCGGTTGTACTGCCTTGTTTGTTGTTGCAGTGCATTTTCCATTGATATGGCTTCCGCGAGAAACTCCGCAACGGTCTTTGATGGGTTGCGTATTAGGCCACAGAGTAACTCTTTCTTGACACCGCGCATCAAGTTCCTGACCTTTTCTTCCAGCATGGATGGATCCGCGCGTCAGAAAAGTCGGCACATATCTTCGACAAACATTGCGACGCTTTCGTTCGGCCGCTGTACTCTCGCCTGAATGGCAGATTCAGCTCGTTCCTTGCGATCGAGGCTGGCGTATGTGCTGATTAGCTGTCGTCGGAATTCGTCCCATGTCGATAAGGCCGCCACATGGTTCTCAAACCATGTCCGCGCATAGTCCTCTAGGGCAAAGTAGGCGTTGCGTAGCTTGCGCGCTTGAGCCCAGCCGTTGAATTCTGCGACCCGCTCAAAGTGATCGAGCCAGTCCTCAGCATCCTCGAAGGTGTCTCCATGGAAAGATGTGGGGATTCGCGGCTGGTTAAGCACAACGTCGGTCGGTGCCGTTGAGGAAGGAGACGGAACCGATGTACTCATTCTTCTGACTGTATTCGGTAGAGGCTCGTGCTCAGGTGGCAGTCCTTGAAGTCGGCGGCTTGTCCGTACGTAAACAGAAGTCAGCTCGACCGGACTTCGTACTGGGCTTGTAGGCGGCGTTCGATCTGGGAGGGTTAGCATGTACCCCGCACCTCCACCAGAAAAATGTAACGTAGATTGAAGACGGAGCCTTACAAATGGATGTTTCTCTTTAATGGCGGGCCGGAAGAAGAGCGTGCAGCTTACGCACTTCATCGTCTTTTGTGCCGCCGACCTTGGTGCGCGCCGTCCTGCGGTGCGGGAGTGCCACGTCTTTGTGTCAATATTGTGATTGGGCCATCGGCGCAATGCACCGTTCGAGTTTCGATCGACGGGATACGCCACCATATCGAGTTCGCATTGTTGGTTTCCTGTGCTCACATGCTTATATTAGGGTGGGACTCTCTCTCTTCGGCGTCTGCTTTCATCTCGTGCCGTCAACGCCTCGTTAACTTGACAGAGACCGACAATTCTGACGGCATGTACAAACCGCGCCTTCGCTTATGAACTGCTGACGACTATATGGTGCCAGCTGGCCACTAACAACTCCTTGTAGTATCCTCTGACATCAGCGATGGTGACGTTTTTGTTGTACCGTCAGCACGTTGCCTATCCAAAGGGATTGCTGTGGCACCCAGCCTCGTTCGCTTCACATAGGCACGGATACTTTGGCTGTACTGAACACAACCACTGAGGCAGTACTGCTTCCTAAAGGCGCTGTTGCCATGTGCGTCTTGGACACTGAGCCTGTCTCTGTGCTTACCTCGACTACTCCTGTTTCGCAACCAGCCACCACTATAGATACGGTCCCTGCTTCTGTTCTCCCTATTGCAATCAGCAACGATCTGACGCCACAGTAGACGGGAGAGTTACCGGCGTTGTTATCCAAGCATAAAGACATCTTCGACGTCCACTCTCCTCTTCTGGGACAGACTTTTGCGACGGCTCATCGCTTACACACAGATGGAACTTCCATTGTGCGCCGGCGGCCATATCGCGTTTCTTCCGCCGAACGCCCGATCATCGATACCCACGTTGCCGACATGCTGAAACGAAGCATAATCCACCCTTCCTCAAGCCCTTGGTCGTTACCTGTCATTTTCGTGCGTAAGAAGGACGGCTCTGTGCGGTTTTTCGTAGACTACGTGCCTTGAACAATATAACCCGCAATGATGTATATCAACTGCCCCGAATCGGTGTTGCGTTAGATTCATTACACGGTGCGGAGTATTTCTTCAGCCCTTGATCTAGGCTCCAGATACTGGCAGATCCCCATGCGCGAAGCAGACAAGGAAAAAACTGCCTCTGCCACACCCGATGGGCTTTGCGAATTCAATGTAATGCCATTCGGCCTGTGTAATGCTCCCGCCACATTTGAGCGGATGGTTGACACCGTACTACGGGGCCTGAAGTGCAAGACTTGTTATGCTACTTTGACGACATCATGTTTTCGTTGACCATCCATCAGCGGTTGCAGCCCCTCGACGAAGTCCTGACATGCCTCTCATCTGCTGGCCTTCAGCTGAATACAAAAAAGTGCCACTTCGCGAGCAAAACCAATAAAATACTCGTGAGCAATACCTTCCGTGAGCAATCCGCAGGATGCATCGTCTGCATTCCGTTCACTCACAGCTCTCGACCGGTTCCCGTTCAAACATTCTCATACGTTTGCACCTTGCGAACGTAGTAACTCCTACTGCCACTCCGTTATAGAACGTATTCACTGATCATCTCGCACACATACGCTCGGCTCCGTCGGCAGTTGAAGAACTGCAAGATCGGAAATTCGATGTTATACAGGTATACGTTTCATCCTGAACGACACCGTTGGGTTCACTTCAGTTCAGTTTTATTTCCTGAAATACTCCTTTGCTGGGGTATTACATAAGGGGTGGGTACAGTTGATAATGCAACATAAACACAGGTATACATAAAAGCTGTACAAGAAAGCTATATTATCGCAAGTGCATAAAAACAAACAATAACGCGTGAAGAAAGCAGGTTACTTTTCAGCCAACAAAGACATTTTCGGAAAACGATGCCGGGCAAGTGATTTTAGCAACATGGTGGGAAAGGGCGTTCCAGTCTGATGCCCTGCGGGAAAAAAAAAGTTCTTGCCGTTTTCCGATCATTTCGGGCCCAGATACTGGTGACCTTTCAGAACGATCCCACTGCCGGTCACTTTGGCTTCCATAAAAGCTATGAGCGAATTCGCAGCCGCTTCTCTTGACCTGGCATTGCAACCAGCGCCGCGAAATACGTGGCTTCCTATTCGCTCTGTCAACACCATAAACGACTACCTCACCAGCGGCTGGATTGCTGCAACCTGTCCCGTGTCCTGAAGCTCCTTTCCCAGTCATTGTTATCGACCTCTATGGACGACTACCCTTATCCACTGGCGGTAAACGATGGATCGTCACAGCTGTAGGCGTCTTGACACGGTGCGGTGAAACAGCCGCCCTATCTGCGGGATCCGCAGCGGAGGTTGCCGCCTATTCTTTGGAAGCCATCTTTTCATGGCACGGAGCCCCACGTCGCCCGCCTTTTGAGTTACCGCGGCAGGACCTTTCTGTGTAAACTTCTCGATTATGTTCTCCGTGCATCCAATACCATCCATAAAACAACTTCCAGCTACCACCCTCAAACTAAGGGTCTCACAGAGCGCTTTCATTGCACGCTGTCTGACATGATATCAATGTAGATCAACCTTGACCACACCAAGTAGGATGTCATTCTACCATTCGTCAATTACGCATGCAACACGGCCGTCCAATGCACTAAGGGGTTCTCGCCCTTTTTGCTTGTGTATGGTCGTCAGCCGATCACTATCCTCGACGTTTCTTTCGTGTCCCCGCGCCCTCGTCGACGTCAATCTGTGAGCAGTTCGTTTCTCGCATAGCCCGGTGTCGCCAACGTGCCCTCCTCAACACCGACGCTAGTGAACGAGACCGCAAAACTCGCTATGATGTATCCCACCGTGTCGTTTCCTTCCGTCCTGGAGTCTAAGTGTTGCTCTGGACCCGACTTCGCGCTCCTGGCTTATGCGAAAAATTGGAGTCCCATTTTATCGGGCTCTACATTTTCGGGAACAGACTTCGCCAGTTAACTATCCTGTCACTCCAGTTGTTCCGCTTTTGGAAGGCCGCTGTCGTGCCACCGAGATTGCGCATATTTCGCCTTTAAAGTCTTTCATGCGGCGTTCGCCGCCATAATAAGCGGCCAACTTGGCCGCATCCACGCGCGGGGGAAATTGTGTGAGCATTATATTACTCCTTCATCTTCATCTGTATATATTCCTCCTCATGGACAGCGTCATCGTCTTCAGCGCGCGACCTGCAAAATAAGCCGTCGAGGCCTAACAGCTCTCTTGCAATATATTATTTGGCACTCCGCATGAACTTGTACATTTACCTTTGAAGGTTGGTGCTGCTGCATAGGCTGAGCGAAATCATAACGCTCATGACACCAACTTTCTACGGATAAACAGCTTTGTTCAAGCAGCATCAATGTTTACAAGAAATAAAACGCACGTAAATAGCAATTCAGAAGATATAGTTAAGCCTAACATGCATGATTGTTTATGTTCAAAAAGATGCTACGTACAGTTCCACCATAGATTTCTGGTGAACGCAAGCTGTCCGCCCCTGAATGAAGAAATACATCCGACCACGAAGAGCCGTCGTACGCTGATACGTTGCTAATGTTCATCCACCTTTGTAGCTGAAGATGTCACGCCACTTCGTTCACAAAATTCAAGAACTGCAGCTTAATTTGAGCATAAACACCTAGCTTTCACAAGGGCGAATTCTGTCGCAGCTATTCGTCTTCTGGTCCGGAATACCAGCCCTCTCTCTTGCAGCAACCCCATCGAGAAGCCAAGATATAAACATCTGAAGCTATTTTAGGTTGAATTTGCGTCAGACAGATTAAAATTTTAAAAAAGAAGTATTTTTGTGTACGTATTGTTTTGAAGCCCTGCAAAAAAAGTTTACATAATGAAGGCTTAGCGACGCTTCGATGGTGGCTCCATCCCAAGGCTTGGAGGCGAACCACGCCACATGCCACAGGCTTGCCCTTGGTTCATGACATAAGTGACTCAGGATTACGAGATGATCTACCACAGCAAGCAACCGCCCTCAGGCAACCTTCCGCCTGACGCTACTTCGCGTCCACAGGACGTCGCAGAGCTACAGCTTCGCCTGCGCACGTTCTGGTGCAAGGACCCACCGGTTTTGATCATCGAAGTCGAAGCCTCCGTCGATATGCACCACATCACCTCGGAAACATCTCCGTATCGTCACTTACTTGACAATCTGTTTCCTGAGGTTGCTCACGAGGTGGCGGACGTCATCGCTGCATCTTTGGCTGGTGCCCTGTCTAGCAACTGAAGCAGAGCATTTCGGACCACACCAGGGCATCTAAGAGCGTCTCCAGCACTTGCTCACCTCGGAGGATTTTGGAGATTGCCACCCTTTCCAGCTTCTCAACAGTATGCCATGGCTCCTGTGGTCATGCAACGTCGACGCGAACAATGCGCTGTTGAAGGATCTCTCCCTGCAGCGCTTGCCGCAGTCTATCCGCCTGTTCTTGGCCGCTGGAAGAGAATTGACCCTCGACCGCCTCGCCCAGCTGGCGGATCGAATCCACGACGCGGCTGCTCCTTCTGTCGGCGCCCTCTCTTCAATGCCTGAGTCCTCTATCACGGCCCATTTATAGTGCCGAACAGACCAGTTCACCGTCTCCATCGACGCCCTGTGGACGTCCTCTCGCGACCAACGTGGATCTTTCTCACGTCCCAGAGGCTGTCCCTGTTCCCCGAGCAGTTGCCGCTCGTGCAGTCCTCGATGCTTGCCTATTTGCTGGTACCATGGCACAGCACCACGCCCCCCAGTGCAAGTGTCCATGCCAGTGGCCACAAAATGCACTGCTAGATCCCTGACGGTGGCATGTGACCTCGCCTTACAACGGGGCCACCTTTTCATTGTCATGGATCGCATTTCCGGCCTGCGCTTTCTTGTAGACACTGCGGACGAGGTCAGTTATGTGCCTCCCAAGCGTAGCCATGCTTCTAAGTCACCTGGCCCTATGCTTCACGCGGTGAACTCTACCTCCATCGCCATGTATGGTCTACGGTCTCTCACTCTAAACCTTGGCCTGCGGCGCATGTTCCGGTTCGTCGTCATCGTAGCTGACATCAATCAGCCTACCATAGGCTCTGACTTCCTGGCCCATTTTGCCCTCGAAGTCAGCATGCGTCGCCGTCGCCTGATTGACAGCGAGACGCGACCCTTCATCCCTGGAGAGAGAAGAGAGAAAACATTGATTTGGAAAGAGATTGGGTGACTTCCACGTAGGGTGGAGCCCTTATTTGAGGGCCCCATTGGTTCGCGCCACTTCGCGTGCCCGCCGGATCATCCGTCGCTGTTCTGGCGTGTCTGAGCTGGTGAGCGCAGTCTCCCAGGAGGAATGTGAAGGTGAAACAATAGGGGTGTAATCCGGAGGATGTGGGCACTCCCAGGTGCAATGATATACTGTGCGCTGTGCTCCAGAATAGGGACAGTATGAGGGATACTGCGTGGGGTGGAAGAGGTTAAGATAAAAGAGGCAGGGAAATGAATTAGTTTGAAGCTGTCGCCACGTGACGGCATCTTCTCGTTTAAGGAAATTATGTGGTGGAGGGAAGTGTCTCCTTGTATCTCAGTAATATTGTAGAGTTTCCGTGTGGTTCAGTGGTTTTCTCGGTGCGTCGCCTGGGTTTGACAGCTCTTCCAACAGCGCCCGTTTAGCGAGCTCTCGGGCTACCGCATTAGCACGTTCATTACCGTGGAGAGAGGCGTGTCCAGGTGTCCAGACGAAATTCACCCTGTGTAACGCTGTGGGGTGTAATGACGCAAGGATGCGGTGTGTGTAGGGCGTCACCTTCCCTTATACAAAAGTCCTGCAGGCAGTCTGTGAATCAATGACCCCTGTGATGGGTCCATCCGGTGCCGGCATGGTTGAAGCGTATACGATGGCTAGGGTGATAGCAGCCTCTTCCGCCATGCCCCTGTCCACAGGGGTGAGTGTGACCGAAGCCCTCAGTATGTCTGTGCTATCTAGTACGACTAGACATAGGACACGTTTCTGTGGCTAGCGGGTAACGTCGGTGTGTAGGGACTGCAGTGTTCGATGTGTCATCGCCAAAGAGTCGAGCCAGGGCTTGTGCTCTTGCTTTTCTTCGGCCTTTATGACGGTCAGGGTGCATATTGCGGGTAATGGGGGCCACGTGAATTTTGCTGCAAACCCTAAGCGCAAGAAATGTGCGGTTTTCCTGTTGTGGTTTTCTTGCTGTTTGGTATCCTAGCCGGGATAGAGTGTGGCACCCTTGCATTGTTCTTCGCAGACGTTGCAATTGGCTGTCAAGGTGACCTTCGACTAGTTCGCGGATGGTGTTGTGCCCCCATCAGTCATAGTAGTAGCTGCGTAGACACATGTTGGGGTAGTCCCATCATTGCCTTTAGTACTGTACGGAGGAAAGTGTCCATCTGGTGCATCTCAGTCTGAGTCAGATTATGACAGAGGAGGTGGTGGTTTAATCGGCTAATTATGAGGCCTTGCACAATTCGGAGTACATCTTTTTCCTGGAGTCCTTGTCGGCGGTGTGTAATGCGCTTTATCATGTGCGTTATTTGGGTAAGTTCTTGGCGGAACAAGTGTAGGGTATGTGTGGCCTTCTCGTTGTGTTGTCTGTGAATGCCTAGCACACGTAGTCTGCCTACCCTAGCAATAACGTTGCCATTGAGATGCAATGTGAAGGCTGGTGGAATATCGGCCGTATTGCGTTTTCTAAATACAAGCAGGAAATTCAACTTCTCAGCTGCGCAGGTGAGCCCTCCGGCTGTTGCATACTCTTGTACTATATTTACTGCTTCCTGTAGTCCGTCTTGAATGGCGCTGTCTGCCGATGTGGTCACCCAGATTGTAACAGAATCGCTGTCCAGCGCGTGCTGCACGTTCCGAAGTTTGTCGAGGAGCGGTGGTAGCTTTGCCATCGCCACGTTGAACAGGGTAGGTTAGAGAACCGAACGCCGGGGAGTGCCTCTGCCGGAAAGGTTTATGATACCCGACCGAATATCACCTAGGCCGATGGTGGCTGTGCGGTCCGATAAAAAGGCCCGGACATAATCATAGATGCGTTTTCCGCATCGGGAGAATGCAAGATTGTTTAGAATGAGGTCATGTGAGACGTTATTGAATGCCCCCTTGAGGTCAAACGCCAGAATGGCTCTTGTTTGAGCTTTACTTGGACTATCCACAACATCCTCCTTAAGTTGAAGGAGCACGTCTTGCACAGACAGACCTGGTCGGTAGCTGAATAAGGTGTTGGGGAAGAATTGGTTTGCTTTGAGGTGTGGCTGGAGGCGCGTTAGAACTACGTGCTCGAAGAGTTTGCCAATACACAAAGTAAGGGAAACGGGTCTGAGATTTTGGGGGGACAGCGGTTTCCTGCGTTTAGGAATTAAGGTAATATCGGCGTGTCGCGATTCCTGTGGAAGCGTTCAGTTTTTTCAATTGTCCTTGTAGAATGCAATGAATTGCCATATGGCCTGATCGTCGAGGTTGCTTAGCACTGCATAGCAAATGAAGTCTGCGCCGTGCGCCGTGTTACGTCTTATACCATGTAGGGCTGCCCTGACTTCTGTCTCTGTATTATCGCCGTCCAATTGGGTTTCTTCCTCGTGTGGAGTCTTTGTACTCCGGTCGGTGACCAGTAGCAATGTATCTCTGTTGCAGTATTTGGAGGAGAGCGTCATGATACATTTATTCTTTGCGGATGATAGTGCGTACGGTGTTGGTAGTGTACGTTTTTGTGTGTGTTGGGTTGAGTAGTACTCTGAGGAGGGACCACGTTTTGGAAGTACTTAGTTTGCCATTAAGGTGGTCGCAGAGGTTGCGCCAATTGTTATTAGTGAGGCTGGTGGCGTATTCTGCAGCTTCTGCTGTGACCCAGGCGATTCTTTGTTTCAGCCTATGGTTGTGCCGCTACCTCTTCCATCGTTTGGTCAGGCCTCTTCGAGCCTTCCAGAGATAGAGCAGATGTCTGTCGGCACCCGGTGTCTTCGTTGTTGCAGCAAGTTGCTTAGTGGCAGCTTTGAAATCTGCTTGTAGCTGGTCTGCCCACTCATGTAGAGATGGCGCGTCACGTTATTCAGATTTGGTTCTGTTGCGTCGGAAAGCGCCCCAGTTCGTTATTTTAATTGGACGTTCTGGGGCACGTATGCTGCCTTGCAGTTAGACTTCTGTGGCTAGAGCGCTGTGGTCACTGCCCAGACTCTCCATTAGGTGGTTCCACGAGCATTGAGTCAACCCCTTGACCATTGTTAGGTCAGGGTAGGTATCCCTGCTCACGCTGTTGCCCATTCTGGTTGGTGCGTCAGATTCTGTCAGCAGAGTGAATTGATGAAGGCTCATGGCGTAGGCTACACGGCAGCCTCTTGGAGTTTGTTTGGTACCCCCAGGCTGGATCAGACGCATTTAAATCTCCCAGAATAAGCAATTTCTTGGCTTGTTTACTAGCGGCCGAAAAAGGTTGTCCAAGGTTGTCTCGTCACTATTTAGGTGGACTGTAGATATTAAGTAAAAACAAGCTGGTTTATTATCGATTCCTAGGTACAATTTCTAAGAGCACATGCGGAATATGGGAGCTGTCGAGCGTGTGCTCGATCACTGATTTGTTTGAACATAAGGGTAGCAGCTAGTGGTGGTTTGGTGGTGTCATGCTTGCAGGTGTATGCACTGTATCCAGTGAGTGTGGGAGTGCAATGTACTTCTTGAAGTGCTATAACGTCTGGTGGGTGAGGCTGTGTAACTAGGAACTGTGTGAGGGAGCCCCTCTTCCTTCGGTACCCTCTACAATTCCATTGCCACACCCGGAAGGGGGTGGTAGCGCGTCTCTTAGGTTTGCTGGTCATGATTGGTTGATGCCGCATTGCTGGTGAGGGCAGGTGTTGAGCGAGCCGGGCAGGTATACTTGTGTGACTTTATTGGTTCTCGAGAGGTGTTAGTGTCATGTGGAAGTGAGTCGTTTTGATGGCTGAAAGTTGACCTGAAAGTTGCAATGATGAATTGTTTCATGTCAGTGACGGCTTGTTGTATGACCTGTTGTAGCATGTGCTTGATATCAGCCATAATCTCTTCTTTTATTTTTTGCATCTCCCCTCTCAAAACAGTCGCCATTTCCTCTATCATTTCGCACACTTCTTGTTGGGTGCAGTAATTGTGAGGGAGTTTCTCAGGTGCGAGTGTGGGTACCTGGGTGAGTGAAAGCATCGCTACGGGAGACAGCTTGTATTATTCGTTTGTTTTCAGTGCGGACGGAGGTGAAGGAAGGGAGGAGGAAAGAGGGGGAAACTGCGCTGACCAACTCACCACTATCTCCATGCTGGTGTGGTGGTCGGGCGTTCTCGTCTACGCGGCCCGCGGTTTTTTGGGTAGCTGGTTCTGCTGTGCCAGGCTGCGGCTCCCAGATCAGCTTCGACCACGTGGTAGCTTCTGGTCCTAAAACGGCCTGCGGACCCTGGACCTACTGCGACTTTGGGACTGGCTGTGTCCCCGGGATTGGTAGCGGGGACGACCACGTGTTGCATCAGTAGTCATAGGCGCCGCAACATTGAATGTCGTTACCTTGCCAGACTTCTTGTCGTGCTGGAGTTGCTCCGCCATTTTCCTTTGCTCTCGGAACACGTGACTCTTGTTAAACGGTTTCCGTTGCCTTACTGGCCATCCGGAATCAGTGGCGGGGTGCTCACCACCACAATGAAAACATTTAGTCTGCAATCATGTCCTTCGGAGGGGTTGGAAGTTCCTCACGCAACACACCGGCGTTTATCCGGGGTTGGGAAAACATCCGCTTGATGACCCTTGGTGAGGCACATGCTGCACAGCTGCCGTCGGGGTTTATCAACGTAGCACCGGTATTCTGTTCCGTAACAGTAAGCTTACCGGGGAATCCCAACGCCAGAGAACGTGATGATAGCTGTGGCTGAATTTCCCATCATTCTAGCGTGCAGGACCTGAGCCATCGGGAATCGGATGTTTGTCATCAGCGTTGTCGGCGCGGTGTTCTTTTCTATGCCGAAGAAGACTCCATTGCAGGAGGTATCCGGAGCAGCCACATAGACCTGAACTTCGTACTGCTCGTTTTCCAGGCATGTAGACTTGATCAGTTGCAGCCTTGCGACTAGTTCTTCGTCCGGTGTGCTGGGGCGCTATAACGTAGAACTATTCCAAACTATTCTATTCCAATTCTGCAATCAGCCCACCGTGATTGGTCAAAAACTTTTTTGGACCACCCCCACTTCACCTATCTGTCACGCGACGTCACAAAAATCGCGATGGCGGTTTCGTGACGTCGCGACGTCATATGACGTGTACACACTGATTATGCATACTTTGACCAAACAAAACAAACTGTTATTTCTAATTCGACGCCTTTTTGCCATTAGCCCTCGGCTATTTGTCAAAAGTTTTCAGCCTGCACCCACTTCACCTGCCTCTCACGCGGCGTCAGAAAACCGCTAAAACTCACCGCGTCAAAGTGACGTGTACGCGATAAAGAAGCATTAATATGCCGAACAAAACTGAATTGTCTTCTGAATAGCCGCAGGCTGCCCCGTTCCGAAAGGAATAAAAGATGGCTGCCGCCAATCGCTCCGGCACTGGCTACTCGCCCCTAACCCAGAACATGGGTTTATTTGCGTGTAATAAAATTTTTTGCGTGGCCGTGTAACGTTTTCGAGAACTTTCGGCACGTTTATGACCTCGTTCTGTCAACTCTTCTTTGCTCAGGATCGGTTTTAGCGTCATTCTTAAGCTTCCGTTGCATGCCGCCACGATTGTCGACGAGCCACCGCAAGCTAAGTAAAAGAAAGCGGACGAATCGCCGACGCCGGCACCACCCTCTTTATCCGGTTATCGATTTCAGTGCAGTGGCTCGGCCCCTTCGAATCCCTTTCCATTTGAGCATGCTCCTCGCCTCTTGTGAGCCAATTATATAAGACAAGCCGCTCAGTGCAGGCAATGTTATTCGTTTTCCAGGCAAAGAAAAGTGACCTCCAATGAACGAGGAGATCATTAGATTGGTTTGTTCAGATAACCCTGCGGGTGACTGCCCGATGCTTGCGTCAGTGGTTACGCAAGTTTGACGTCAGAAAATTGCAATAAAAACACATCGGAAAAGTTTTACGTTACACGGTCCCTGGCCACTGTAACGTTCAGCACTCGGCGTATGCAGAAAGTTAGGTGGTGGAGCGTGCTCTCGTTTCATTGAGCCGCCGTTCCCGTAGCTCTGGCTACAGAATGCTGCGGCCACTCACCGAGATTCGCTCGATCTTTCAGTCGGGAGACCACTTTCAAGTCGTGGATCGGTAGCGGGGGCAGCTGCGAGCTCTTACTGCGCAATGTTAGATATAGGTGGCCCTGCTGTGTAGGTTCAGTGATTGGTCGCAAGCTCGACGTAGCTTGGACCTGTTTCTTGCGCTTTCGGGCCACGAGATACCAAGTCCCGTCTTCGTTGCCTTGACTCGGTTCTTGATCCATAGTGACGGCTGGAGTGGCTTCGTCGAATGCTGCGACAGGTAGGGGGTTTCGGGCAGCCATCTTCACGGTAGCAGTACAGTGGCTATGAGCGGCAAGCGATGCTGTCACCTCGCGGCGCCTACGTTAGGCCTAGCGCTGCGGCCTGCTCAACTTGAATTGTCCAAGAGCCGAGGTCTCACCGGATCTGGGAGATCTTGGTCTCAAAATATTCCACACGTTAAGGTCCGCCGATTGGTGTTGGTAAGCACGTTGCAGAAACAAAAGATCAGCTGTGAGATGTTCCAAGAGCCGGAGCCCATTCGAAGGGCGTCCTTCACGAGCGGTCTTCTTCCTTCCTTCTTCATCTCTGGAGTTCGGTCGGCTGTCTCCAGCACTGCACACACCGATTCCACCATGCCAGTACGCTCGAGTGATCGAAGACTTTATTTAGGAGACGAGGCCTTGCAAGTTAAATTAGCCACCGAAGCACAGCGTAACCCACCACATTGTCCCGCGAGGTCCTGCCGTGGCAGCTCGCTCGCGCCGCCTCTTGGGTCCGCGTTTGGCTATTGCTAAACGGGAATTCGAGAACATACTCCAGCTGGGTATTATTCGCCCTTCGTCCAGCAGTTGAACCTCCACACTTCACCTTTGGGCGCAAGAAATACTGGTGTCCGTGCGGCGACTATAGGGCGCTCAGAGCTTACACGGTCCGCGATAGCTATCTCCTTCCGCACATTCAAGACTTCAAAGGCCACCTGTAAGGAGGCCAAATCTTTAGTAAAATGGACCTTGTCAAGGCCCACAAACCGATCCCCGTTGAGCCTGCCGATATACCGAAGATGGCTGTTACGACATCCTTCGGCATGTTTGAGTATGTGTGCATACCCTTTGGGCTACGCAACGCAGCTCAAACGTTCCAAAGATTCATTGCTGAGGCAACGCGTGGCCTGCAGGCTGTAATTATTTACGTCGACGACATCTCTTCGCGAATCCCAATACAGAAGATCATGCGCGTCAAATCAGGAAACTCTTTCAACGCCTTCAACACTTGTCGGCCCCCTGAAGTTGCCACCCCCACAGAAATGAGTCTTTGGGTGTTCCGAGCTCGAGTTTCTGGGTCACCACATCGGCGCTGTGAATTCTTCCGTTGCTCTCCCACGTCCATGGCAAGAATTCCCAGCATGCACTATCTTACGCCAGCTGCTTTAGTTCCTGGGTCCAGAGAATTTCTCCTGACGCTTTATTCCGCACTGCGCTGAGCTTCTGCCCCATTGACTGACCTTCGCACGACAAGTGGTACTCATCTGTGATTTCTAGGTCTCCCGAAGCTCAAGCTGCTTTCAGGGCTGCGAAACAGGCCGTCACCGATTAGGTGTTTCTCATCCGCCCGAGAACTAACTTGCCTACTCGCATCATGGTGGATGCTTGCGTCCAATGTGGCCAGAGGCGCTGTCCTCCAGCAGCAAGTTGATTCCGAATGGCATCCTCTAGACGTCTTCTCTCGGTAGCAACAACCGGCCGAGACTCGCTACAGCGCTTTTGGCCACGAGCTCCTTGCCATCTACTCCACAATCCAACACTTCCGGTACTTATTGGAGGGCCAGTCATTTTATGTGCTAACGGATCATAACCCCCTAGTGTATGTCTTCCGTACAAACTGCTCGAAGTACGTCGCACGTGAACCTTATTACCTGGCCTATACATCGGAGTTCACTACGAATATCCGGCACATCAAAGTCACCGAAAGCGAGGCTGCTGATTCACTTTCCGGCATCTCCTCCCTCGGTACTTCTACATCAACGGTGGAATGGGAACGTCTTGGTCGCACGCAGATGGACTACCGTGAACTGCAAGCGCTGCGTTAGAATCCCCGTTCCCTCCGTTGACCACTCGTTGCACACCCGTTTGTACCTGCCTAGCTCTGGTGCCTACCTAGCTCTGGATGAGACTGCACCTCATTCCTTCATACCGGCTGCCTACCGTCGTGTGGTGTTTCTAAACATTGTAGCTGCCCCCTGGCGGACCAAGATCACATCTTGTGGGGATGCCAAAGAACCCTCCCCCGAGAGAACTCTTTAGGCGAGCTCCCACACATGACGAGTGGGAGACGAAGACGAAAACTTCCAACCCGCAAGACCAGATACGATTGGGGGAATGGGCTGATAGCGTCGCGGCAAAGCAGACGCCACACTAGCCCACACCGCTGGGAAAGAAAACTCCACTCAAACTTCACAATAAAAGTTCTCTCTCTCTCTCTCCAATCACATCAAGACATCTGCCATCCCATCATTCGAGCCACGCAGCGCCTCGTTACACAGCGCTTTGTCTGGCCAAGCATGATGTTCGCTAATTCGTGCCTTGCGTGCAAGACCACCAAAGTTACCCGCTACACCGAGACTCCCACGCAGTCTTTCTTGCCAACTGGCGGTCGCTTAGACCACGTACATATTGATTTGGTTGGACCACTTCCTCCCTTTCACGACGGCCCGTAGATTCTAACAATATTGACTGCTTCGCCGCTTCGCCCGAAGCCAGTCAAGACATTACTGCAGAAATGGTTGCCAAATCGTTCATTTCAGCATGCGTCTCCCGCTTCGGCTGCCACAGTATCGTGACCACTGATCGCGGCCGGCAATTTGACTGTACTCTCTTCACTTCCCAAGCCGCCTGCTTGGCGCTAAACACTACTGTACCACTGCATATCCCATTAGCCAGGCAGCGGACGTGGGCGAGCGTCTCAGCGCGCGTTTTCTGCTATTCACCCAACGTCGCAGTCTCGGCGACGTAGCAGAAATCTTCCTCGCGTCTGTGCTTCCCGCATACCCGAGTTGTACCCGATGGCTGTTTGCCGTTCGAGGTTTCGCGACCCAAGCTTCACGCAGCTTTCTGTCATGCGGCTACATGTGAATAAGGCTGATGCCAGGCTCCATTGCGGACGTCCGGCACTGCGGCACGGAGCAGTAGCGTACCATGCTGCATGCCTCTAAAAGAAGTCACTGCCTGTTATGATACTTTCAGATGCTTTCAAGCCGACACCCAAGGCAGGAAACCTCACCACCTAATCAAAACCGCTGCAAAAGCGGGACTTTAAAATTTCGATTTCAATTTGCTTTGGCGCTTCTGAAGCAGTCGACGCGGCCCCTGTGTCCACGTGATCTTTCATGCCACGTCTCGCCGATGGCGGCGCCAGCTTTTCCAGTGGTGGAGCTCGCCCCCAATACCTTGTTCTGGCGAACAAGAAATAGGTGCAAATAATTTCTGATTCGTCTACGTACTTACTGCCTGCCAATAAGCAGGAATAAACGTCCCTTCAATGTTATGTCTACGCTGCTCAGTTCCTGGATGCCAAGAATGACACATTCTTTGCCTACGCGTCGGGGTGGCTTCGCAGGTAGGTTGTTGGGCTGCTAAGCACGAGGTCGTGGGATGCAATCTCAGCCGTGACGGCCACATTCTAATTGTCTATCATCCTATGCTAACCCAGTGGCCCAAGTTGTCTACCATCTTGGATCACTATGTATGTGCTCGTTATGACCGTCGTGATCGTTGCATTGTCGTCATTCCACCGTCGTGATCTGACTCATACTGTCGTCATCACGCCTTCTGTGCCGTCCCAGTGACCAAAGTTGTTTCATAACTTAGGCCGCTAGGCCATGCCATCGTTGCCGTCCAGGCTTCCAGATAGTTACCGTCACGCCACTCTCGTCATACGCTCGTCATCATCACATTGTTTTCATAACATTGTCTGCACCTTGTGCATGACGTGAAGAAAAATGAAAGAAGTGAACCCTCTGCATACATCATACTGACACCGAGCAAAAACACCCAACGATCTACCTTTCCACTCATTTCGCTATAACATTTTGCGCATGTTATTCAAAATTGCAACTCAATTCGAAGCACATGTGTTTCAAAATATATGCGGCATATTTAAAATATTCTTACTTTCATATCTTTACTTTCAGTCTGAAATGGCTAACAAAAATTGAATTAGAAATTAGGAATGTTTTGCACACAGTGCGCCACCCGGTTATAACAAGGCTTCCGTGTGTAAGTCGAAATCCATACTACAGCACCACTTTGTCAACGTTCCGCTAATTGTTTTTATGCTATGAATCCCTAGTATCCTGGTCATAATTTCATTGCAATGGCTATTCATCAAGCCGCCAGGGTCGATGCGGAAGTGTCGCTTGAGGATGCACTTGCACTATCGAGTTGATCCAGCCAGGGCTTTATGCCACTTGTGTTACCTGCCACATCTATTTCGGGGGGCTGACTACGAATTCGCACATCCCAATATTACATCAGCAGCGCCGTACTTCACGTACATAGTTGTCCACTAGGCAAGACGGCAGCAAATTGTCTATTCGGGAACATACCCAGTATCCAACACTGTCTGTTCGCCAACACAGCGGCCAGCGCTTATCTAGTTGCCAAAATTGACACTCAGACACTTATAAAGAACCAGAAACATAGTAGCAGCAAAACTAAAAATAGCTATCGCTTTTATACCTGTATTTGGCTCATACGGTCAAGCTCTGGTACATTCGCTGTCTTCGTGCCCGCATGGCGTAATTTTGAGGCACTTAATACCTTGAACCACCCAGACTAGCCGTGCGTTTTGTATAGTGTGCTCATGACTACGTACGAAAGCGCATGCTCGCATGGGCTCACTCGTCGTGGATCATTCCCTCAGTATACCGTGTAAATCCAGATGACACGCTTCGCAAGAAATAAACGAAAGATAACGCACCCGTTTTGCCAGTTCTCAAACCAGAAGCGATCGGCATCCCGGAGGCGCTCGAACTGCTCCCGGATAATTTTGCGAAAAAGCGGGCCGGGGCGACCTTCGTCAGACTCCAGCATGCCGCCCACGAACAGGTCCACCTTGTCCAGTTGGTCACGGTACAGCATGCGCATCTTGTCGAACAGCTGCGAGCGAGGAGTCGTGCTCACGTTAGCAATAGCGCGCGTACAGGGTCTAGCTAATACTGCCAGCTTCTGAAACAATAGCTATGAAATCGCAGGCTAATAAGGCTGATGAACTATTTTTCCCTTCTTTTCTTTTGCAGCCATCACGAAGAAGTCGGAACATTTATTCCTTAGAAGGTTACTATTTAATTAGGCAACATTGTTCTTAGTTCATATCAAATACAGAGCTTTACCGCTAGCAGTAGCTTTAAGCTCTGAAGGGGCCGAGTATTTTTAATACTGGTCAATACCGACAACTTAGGTATCCGAGTTGGCAATACCTGCCGTCGAAATAAAGGTCCTACCATGATGCTACGCATTCTAAGTGTAACTCCTCTTCTCTTTTTTTTTTGCCGCTCTGTATAGTACAAGTGGACGGAAGCATTTTGCATTGTAAAAGACCGGACGGGTTCATCTCCACCACGGAGCCCTCACCAGACTGCTGTTGTCTGTGGCGGGCCGTTACATCGCCTTACATGTTGCTCTTGATGTTCGCTACGCGGGTTTGTAAGGTAAATCTGCAAATAAATTAAATGACAGTGCCTGCAACGCGAGATTAGCGCTCTTAAAGACACTTACTGTGCTTTTTGAGCTATCTAAAACTGTTACAGGATTGCCGGTAGACCGTTCTCACATTCACGTGAGTGTCCCGATGTAGCCACACTGCGGAATTGCGCAACATAACTTGGGGCGTAATTTTCCTTCCCACAATGCGAATATGCGATGAATGCGCATGACCGTCCTGTGAGCATGCCAGCAGAAACGTCCACTCGCCTCCGGGTTTGTGTGCGCGAGTCTCTCGTTGATCTGCGTCCAATTGGTGATCGGTGGCAAACCCAGGTGACGGCGTACTGTGTTGTAGTCTGGAAGACCGTTGTCCCGGCCCCGCATAATGTCCAATGCCGCAAGATCACGACGCGTAAACTCCACAGGCCCGAACAGCTTGTCTGCGAGACAAAGACAAAGGCGTGAAGAGAGAGGCCTACGCAAAGTTCGATTACTCAAGAAAAGGCTTTGAGCCGCATGTGCTAGCATCATATGGTCCCACTACAGGCTACATTCTCGTCGAGACGAGCCGCCTTGTGACCAGAAGACTATTGGTTACGTGTGTGGCTGAAAATGTTGGCTACGTTACATTGCAAGAGAAAACTGCAATCAGCAAAGGATGTAGCCAGAGCTCACGTTCATGTTTGCAGCGCGGACTTAATAAACACTCATACAGAAAGAGACAAGCAGACTAGACGAGTGCTGGCATTAAATGTAGCCAGGTACGCTAATAGCTATACATTTAATGGCACCTTCAATGTGACCTCCATTCTATCGCGAATTCGCACAACATTTCGTTACACACTTGTAGTTACCGTGAAAGAGAAAGCTGCAGAGAGACATTCGAACAGGGATGTAATTCCGCATTCTCCATACCTGTCCATGTCTGTACAGCCAGTCGCAACCACGCACGTCGCAACCACATAAAGAGAATGTAGTTCCCCGTTGCTCATATATGTCTGCACACGCAATTGGCAACACTGTAGAGAAAACAATGGCGATTAAAACTACGAGTGTGTATTCCGCGTCCATCTATTACAGTCCATCTCTGCCTTACAAGACACGCCAATGGAGTAAAAATTGATAAACAAGTTTACGTAAACTGAGTCAGCGGAAGCAGCGTCCAATATTTGACAATAAGGCTGCCAACACGCAGGAAGAGTAGAGGAAAACGTGTCATATTCCTCCACCGTTCCCCATTGTCAGCATCTTTGCAATGGATGCCAACAAAACACTGGGCGATGCCAGTAGCGTGTGAGAAAAAGTGGAAGTGTCCCAATAACTTGTTGACCAGTCATGGAGGGCTCCTGCAGAAGTGGAATAGAAAAATTTGGAATAGCTTTACCGTATAGCGTCGCAGTTTGCTTCAGTTTGTAATGCCACAAACGTAAAAACTTGCGAATGGACTCGGATGTCAAGGATCATAATAAGAATAACAGTTGATTACGCGAATACTGTTAAAAAAATTGTACACTCATTTGATTCGCTTCTTGCCCTGTGCGATTTGCGATGTGCGATCTTGCCCTCTGCAGGCCTGAAGAGCCAAGCCATGTCTCAAGTATCCGTGGTGACGCACTCATTAGGAGCTTGAATTCTTGTCTGAATCACAGCTCCGCTCCCTCCTTTCTGTGTGTTCTGGCGTATGCAGAGACTAACTGCCGACGAAATTCCTTTCACGTTGTCAGTGCCGCCTCCTGGTTCTCGAACTACGTATTTACAGAATCCCCCAGAGCAAAGTACCCATTACGGAATTTGCGCTCTTCGGAACAACCGCAGAATTCGGCGACCCTTTCGAAGTGGTGGAGCCAATTTTCGACGTCTTCAACAGCCTTTGTCCGTGGAACAAACTGGGTAGCTGCTGATGACGCAGAAGAATCTGCGTTGGCGCGGTAATTGCAGCAGCAGATGTTTAGTTTAGTGCATCGTCCGGATAGAATCAGCAGACCGTGCTGTGGCAGCAGTCCTTGAAGACGACCGCTGGTACGTGCGTGCGCACGGGTTAGCTGTGCCGGACTACTCGCTGGCCTCAGGTCAGGAGTGAGCTGTATTTCCGCTCAACCAATATATAGCCCACACAATTACATAGCAGAGACCGGAGGATTCCTCAAAAATGTCATATACATGGCCGGAACCAAAGACTGCGCGAAGGTGTTAGGTGTCTTCAACGTCACCTGTAGCACTTGGGGCTACGCACATGACAGCCCTAAAAACAATCGCCTCGGCCACGACAGCGCGGAGATCGGCTTTACCCTTCAAGATGATGATATGCAATCGACAAGAAAGGGGAAAACAGTTTTCACACACACGAACCCTGACCTCGATTTCAGCCTAAACGCGAACAATGCGAGCTGGTCGGCTCTAGGCGGGAACCTCAGAAGCTACAACCTCATCGTGATGAGCAAAAGGAGAATAAGGTAAAAGCGGGAGCCAAGGTTTCGGCCACTGGACTTGTCTATTTCAAGGCGACCTATGCTAGGAAATCATATGTCGCCTTGAAAAAGACTAGTGCACTTGTCGAAACGTTGGCTCCCATTTTTACTTTGTTCTGAATTTGCTCATCGTCTTGAACTTCCATCTCCCGCCTTCCAGGAGCTTTCCCTGAACCTCATCCGCGCGATTTGTACGCGATTTGATCTCAAAACTTACTAACCACCCTAGTTGCTGCAGCATGTACATCTCCTGCTGCCGGTTCATATGCACGAAGGGTTCATCTGTAGACTTATGTTAACAACAGACATCTTTACACCTAGGTCTCTTGTGACAACAATGCCTCTTGCTGGTGAAAGACTAAAAAAGTGCTGCCTGAATACGCAGGCCAAAAAAAAGGAAAACAACCTCCGTGCAACTTTTTTCAATGTCACATCTGCGCATTTTATAATTATTGTCAGTGTCCCCAAGAAACTCCGTGCAGATGGCTTATTAGGGCTACTAAAGTTCCTGCGGTCTACGGGCCTTTATTATAGTCAGCCCGCTAGCACTCTATAGCGTAAGAGCTTTGCTTGGGCTGGCTCATCTCCGCCTCTCTCTCCTTCTGCTCTTTCTTTTTTCCTTCCCCTACCCAGTCTCTCCGTGCAAAGTAGCTAACCGGAACTACCTCTGGTTAACTTCCCTCTGTTTAACCTCCCGTTTCTTTCGTGGACACGTTCAAAATGCAAAGTGCTCAGCTCTGGACGCTCGCAGTCTGTGTATTTTGTATTTATTATACCACTGTGTCTAATATTCGGGAGAAATATCACGTGCCTCATTCCTGTTCTTCCTGTGTTCCGTCTACAGTGTTCAACTCATGACGTCGTTTTCCTTTCGGAGAACGTGTGGGTTTCACAATACCCACGAATCATAGAGCCGCTCACCCCTTACGTCCGAGCACAGGATGTGGTCTTCTTTCTCGGCAATTTGAGACGCCATTCCCAGGATGAGCTCGTCGATGCCAGAAGCAGGCAGCACTTCCTGCAAGCGCCAAGCCGAAACAATGACGTAAGAACGCTTCAATTTCAGCCAACTACATTGCAATTACTCTCAAACTTCTGCAATTTCCTCTCAATAAAGAGCCTACCAAGACAAAAAAGAAATGACTGATTACAAGCTCAGTGAATAGTTTCCCCTGTAATAAATTACAATGACACGGGGCGTCTAAGCTACAGCTGAAGATATGATTCAATAGCTAAATCCAAAAATATCGTATGGTAAACCCACGTGCAATGGGGTTGCACTTTGGGGTTGCAAGCCTGCACTTTCTGCGTTAAAAAGCAAAAGATATGTTTCCGGCAGATACTAGGCAGCGCTTACAGTACCACGGCCGCTTGATATTGCTCCAGCGGCCGTGACAGTACGCATTACAAGAGGCGTGCTGGAGACGCTGCTGGCTGCTAGCGCGAGTGGACGGTAGTGACGTTGGCTCCGCAAACAGTGTTCATTACCTGCGGTTTGTTTCAGATTCAGCAATGGGAAAGAACTATTCCCAAACTTCACCAGAATATAAAGTTTAGAGCTGTGAAAGGAGTTTTCCCTTTTTACTGAGTCATTGAAGTTCGGAAGCGGCGACCACGGCGGCAGCACTTTAGCCCTAGGCCTGGAAGCCCATAGAAAAGCACTGGAGCCACTGTGGAGCGTTGCGGTGGAACGCACCATGTGACATCCACTGCAGGTGAAATCTGCCGAAGGCGTGGATTTGCAGTTTGAAGATACGCAGAATGCCGCGTCCGCGAACAATATCTAACACCACTGCGAGGTGGAAAGTGGTCACTTCACTCAAGAAGAAGCGAGGGCTGGCGAGTTGGAGAAGTCCGGCGCTCAAGAACCCCAAATTGGGCAGTACCGCGATAGCCCTAACTAAAACTACCACGGCTCAAAATCTTCAAGGCACAAAACATTGACTACAGGTATGGCAGTGGAACTGGCAAGCCTCTGACAAGAAATCTGCATCACTGCTGAACTACAATAGTGCACTCATACCTTCCAGCTTCATCTTCATTCTGGAAGCAGGGGTCAAGCCAGTCCGACTCATAGGATACTACCCCCAAGTAGACTACAAATCCAAGGCAGCTAAGTTAGTATTCAACTCAGTAACTGCCGCGCGAACTACAATTTCCCAAAGTGATAGATATAATCAGATCACTCCCTCGAAAGAGGAGCAAACACTACATGGAGACCTTAAACACATTGATGCGGGATAGGCTGGAGCGTGCGCCGAGTCCACTGCGTGTAAAATATTTGAACATAGCGGCGAGTTCGCTGCTCATAAGCGAGATGTCCAAGCCAGTGTTGACTAAAGCGATGACGTCTTCGTATTGCATCCTTACTGATATATGCCATGGTACTACGTGCCTTGGATTCCCTCAGTGTGTTTTAACGTCAGTATGTTGCCGTCGCTGTCGTCAATTTCTTCACAATGGTACACTCGGCGTCAGTAGGCCTTATCTCCGGAGGTCACTGAACTCAGCTTTCCCGGCTTGCAGGCCGGGCGAACAGCGCTTAGGGGCGTTTCAAGGGAAGACAGGGATTGGCGACCGGTGTCGCGATGGAGCAGGAGACCCACGCTGTTCGCACGAATTGTGACCACTTGCGAGGACGCTCTCAATCTGCAGCCGGCACTCACCAAGTTGTAACTGAGGTGCATTCGGGGTAGATCCCACGGAGGCCCGCGCGATGGTAAGGACATTTCCTGTAGATATGGCCGGCTTCGCCGCAATGAAAACAGAGGTGGCTGTGATCAGAAGCACGCCATACATCACCCTTTCTAAGAGTGGACTCGTTGATGAACGGTTGATTGCAGCACCTGAACCCTACTTCCGTCCATTCCACGATGCGCACGACGTTTGAGGTCTTCTACAGCGACGGACTTCGTACGGCTTCCACATGAGTGAATGAATGAATGAATGTATGGTGTTTATCGGCGCAAGGCCCAGGTATGGCCAAAGAGCGCCAAGCCAGTGTTGATGAGTTTGCAGGGGAGTTATGACTTCTATGAAGTTCATGTGACGTGGCTGTAAAGGGGCCTTAAAAATGGTCGCTCTAATGGGCATAAAGTCTAGGTGTAATAAGATTACGACAATGACAAAAGACGTGTACTATGAGCATTAAGGTGCACTGCGAAATAATGATACCATATAAATATGAACAGGATTCCGAAATTCACTAGAGCACCACGGCCTCGTTACAGCCCTTGAGACACAAGGGCTTAGAGGCATGTGCTATACAAAACATCTATCACAACGGCATCCTCTGGAAATAGGATGCGCCAAAGTTTAATGGGCTTATTACATGTAGGACAACATAATTTAGGAAGTTGAGGACTGTCTTGATGTTAAAAAGTGGTTCCTTACCAAGAAACATAGCCGGGTGTAGAGGGATGTAATAATAGTATGCAAGCGGAAAATATTTCTTTCTCTCCGTTTCGGCTTCCCGACACTGCAGGAGCACATGGAGGACGGTCAACCTCTCGCCGCATCCACCGCAGGTTGGAGGTTAACTTCCAGTAAGCAGACAATTATGGGTGCCGAATGTTTGTCCTATTCTGAGGCGAATGAATAGGACATCTGTTCGCCGAGATCTTGTTGGGGAGGGACGAAACCCTAACTGTGGCATTATAACGTGCAGTTTGTTATTTATTTGCGCGTCCCACGTGCACTGCCAGTGGTTTCGCAGTTCATTTCGTAAGAAAGGCCTCAGAACTGTGACAGGCACATCAGCGGTAGGGTTAACAGCTTGCGATGTGATTGACGTGGCCATCTCGTCCGCCAGAACGTTACCTTCGATTCCCCTATGGCCAGGGACCCAGTATATTATGATATTCTGGCTAGATGAGTACGCTTTACACAAGACCGAATACAGTTCATTAAATACGGGATTTTTTTGTTTGCTGAGTGACATTTAGGCCTTTCACGACGCTTAGAGAGTCTGTATAGATCGCTGCTTTTGGAAGTTTTGATTTTCTTATATTCTTCACAGCAGAGTAATGCGTAGGCCTCTGACGTAAAGATACTTGTTTTCGGATGCAGTACATCGGATTCCGAAAACGATGGGCCGACGGCTGCATAGGATACCCCGGCATTTGACTTCGAAGCGTCTGTGTAGAACTCTGCGCAGGAGGGCTTGTACTGAAGTTCTAGGAAATGGATTTGGATTTTGGCCTCTGGAGCGTGCTTTGTAACTTTTATAAATGATATGTCACATTATATCACACGCCACTCCCAAGGAGGCAAGAGCTTCGTTCGGTGCATAAAGCGATGCTCGAGGAGTGGGACATGCATTTCATCGCAAAGCTCCTTCACACGCAGCGAGAAAGGCTGTCTGATGGAGGGGCGATTGCTGAAAAGTGGAGCGCACGTCATATCGGTAACGGTACATAAACATGGATTCTCAAGATTAGAGCGAACTTTAAGGAAATATGTACAGCTGATGTGTGATCTCTACAGGTGGAGTGGCCATTCATTCGATTCGGCATATAAGCTTTCAATCGCGCTTGTTCTGAAAGCGCCCGTAGCCAAGCGGATACCTAGATGGTGAACAGTGTCTAGCATCTTCAGCGCGCTCGGGGCGGCAGAGCTATATACCACGGAACCATAATCTAAACGTGACCGGATCAGGCTCTTATAAAGAATCATTAGGCACTTTCTGTCACCACCCCACTTAGTCAGTGATAGAGGTTTCATTAGGTTCATTGTTTTCAGACATTTTTCTTTAAGATGTTTAATGTGTGGGACGAAAGTAAGTCCATTGTCAAGTATAACACCTAGAAACTTGTGCTCTTTGCTTACAGGCATCTGTTGTACACACAGTTCCAAGCAAGGATCCGGAACCAGGCCTCTCTTTCTTGTAAACAAAACACAAGAGCTCTTATGAGGATTGATTTTAAATCCATTTTTCTCTGTCCACCCTGACACCTTGTTCAAACCATGCTGTACCTGTCTCCCGCACACCGCGAGGTTACAGGATTTGAAACCTATTTGAATGTCGTCCACATAGACGGAATACAAAATGGCCGGGGGTAATGAAGCACGAAGTGTTGTGATCTTATCAATAAAGAGTGTGCAACTGAGCAGGCCTCCCTGGGGTACACCAGTTTCTTGTGTAAAAGGACGTGACAGCACATTGCCGACTTTTATCCGGAAGGTACGATTGGACAAGAAGCTTTCTATTACGTTTAGCATATTACCATGAATGTACATTTCTGACAAATCTCTCAAGATTCCGTAGCGCCATGTTGCATTGTGCGCCTTCTCCATAACGAGGAATATCGATAAGAAACACTGCTCGTGTACAAATGCGTTACGAATATTTCCTTCAATACGTACATGATGGTCGGTTGTGGAGTGCCCTTCTCGGAAGCCACACTGATAGGGATGAAGCATTTTATTATGTTCAAGGAAATAGATGAGTCGCCGATTTAGCATTTTTTCAAATACCTTACAAATGCAACTTCTGAGGGCTATCGAGCGGTAACTTGTCACTGAGGAAGGGTCTTTCCATTGTTTTGAAACAGGGACCACAATGGTTTCTTTCCATGCGGTCGGAAGGTACCCTGCGTCCCAGATAGTGTTGAAAAGTGTAAGTTGTGGAACTTGCGCATCATTGTGTAAGTTTTTCAGCATTACATACATGATTCTTTCAGGTCCCGGTGCAGAGCTTTTGCATGCGCTCAAAACAGCTCTCAACTCTGCTATACTAAAAGGACGGTTGAACGGTTCATTCTGCCGACACTTTCTTTTGAGTGGCTTGCATTCTTCTATTTGTTTATATTTGAGAAAGAGTTTTGAATAATTGGTGGAACTTGACAAGCTCTGAAAGTGCTCCCCAAGTGAGTCTGCCTGTTCAAGCAGGGTATCGCCTTCTGTGTTTACCACGAGGAGTGAATATGTTTGTCGTTCTTTTATCCTGTAAACCCTGTTCCAGACTTTTGCCTCATCTCTATAAGAGCTGATACCCGATAAAAACTTCTGCCAACTCTCTCTTCTGGCCTGTCGGCGCGTCCTCCTGGCTGGAGACTTCACTTTTTTGATGTTACTAAGATTCTCTGCAGTGGGAGAGGCGCGTAACGATCTCCACGCTTTGTTCTGTTTCCTACGGGCGATCGTACATTCGTTGTTCCACCACGGTACACGTCGTTTGCATGCGAAACCATTTACTTCGGATATGCATTTTGATGAACGCTGTAAAATACTCCACAGCAGCATCAATTTCTAAAGAAGACATGTCATTCCATCAGATACTAGTGAGAGTTCGGAATATCTCCCAGTCGGCTGTATCGATCTTCCACCTAGGAGGCTGTGGTAGATATTCGTTTTCTATATATGTTCTCAGCAGTATGGGGATGTGGTCGCTCTCGTAAGGATTGTTCATAACTTCCCATTCAAGTTTGGGCAGTATAGACGGGGAGACTATGCTGAGATCAATGGAGGAAAAGGTTCTGTTTGCAAGACAGTAGTATGTGGGTTCCTTCTTATTCAGAAGGCACGCACCAGAAGAAAAAAGGAACTGTTCAAGAAGACCACCTCGCCCATCTATACGAGAGTCGCCCCACAGGGAGCTGTGCGCATCGAAATCGCCAAGAACAACATAAGGTTCTGGCAATTTATTTATAAAGGATTGAAATTCATGTTTCGTTAATATGTAATGTGGGGATATGTAAAGAGAGCTAATGGTGATGAGTTTGTTTAGGAAAACAGCTCGAACCGCCACTGCTTCAAGAGGCGTTTGTAGCTGTAAAAGTTGGCACGCAATGCTCTTATGGATAGCAATGGCGACACCGCCCGATGATGCGACAGCAACATCGTGATTTTTGCGAAGAGTTATATACTGTCGGAGAAAGTTTGTGTGGTGTGATTTTAAGTGTGTTTCCTGTAAACACAGCACTTTTGGGTTGTGTTTGTGGATGAGTTCTTGCACATCATCAAGGTTTCTAAGGAGACTTCTGACGTTCTACTGAATTATCTGTGTATCCATGTTGGTAGTAAATAGGGGCTGTGTGTACAGAAACAAAAGTATTAATTACAGAGATTTCAAAGATTAGATTACACAGGTCTTTCGAGGCCCTGTAATCGGCGTTTTGCCCTTTCTGAAGCGTTCGAGGCTCTTTAGGCTCCTTAGGTTCCGCTCCTTAGGCACTTGGCGCGCCGTGGGGATAGGTGTAGTGTCCATTCCCTCTTGTGAGGCGCCGGACACGTGTTCTTGCCAGCGAGGAGTTACCAGGGAGGGTCCCGCCTTAGAAGGCAAGACCCCTGCACCCACGAGCCCGGATGTCAATGGGACTCCCTGAGTGATTTGGCTGCGCCGGCTGTTGCCAGCGCTGGAAGGGGCAGGGGAGGTTGGGGCAGCCTCGGCTGCGCCCACCTCCGGGGTCGATGGCCCCGTCTGCTGGGTTGGCGTTGCAGCGCTAGCTGCAGCCGCCGGGGGGGGGGGGGGTGAGGAGGGCGTATGGCGTCACTGCCGCCTCACTGGGTGTGGGTCGGACAGCCGCCGGAGACCGTTGTGGCGCTGCCCCCTGACGCCCCACTTCGGCAAAGGTTTTCTTGGGCAGGCAGGATACTCGCCTGCGTGCCTCCTTGAAACTGATATTTTCCTTTACTTTTATTGTTACAATTTCCTTTTCATTTTTCCAATTTGGGCACGACTGCGAGTACGCGGCGTGCTCCCCATCACAGTTTACACAGTGGAGAGCGTTCTTGCAAGCTTCATTGGCGTGTTCATGGGCACTGCATTTCGCACATGCTTGGAGGCCCCGGCAGCTCTGCGAACTGTGGCCAAAACACTGGCATTTGAAACATATTATGGCATTTGGCACATATGGTCTGACACGGAGCTTGATGAACCCGGCCTCTACAGACTCGGGCAGCATACTTGAACCGAATGTGAGTATTAGGTGCTTGGTCGCTATTTCTTTACCATCCCGCCTCAGCTTAATTCTCTTGACATTGACAACATTCTGCTCACTGAAGCCCTCCAGGAAGTCAGCCTCTGTCAGCTGGAGCAAATCATCTTCCGAGACAACGCCGCGGGTGGTGTTCAGAGTACGGTGTGGAGTTACTGTCACTGGAACATCCCCAAATGACACTAGAGTGGGCAATTTTTCATATTGTTTCTGATCATGCAGTTCTAAGAGGAGATCACCACTTGCCATCCTTTCCCCCAGGTGGGTCAGCCTGGAGGTGCCGTCTACGTGAAGCAGAGGCCAATGAGCTGTGTTGCTTCTGCTGGGAGGCCTTAATGGTCCGAACACCCGGCATCGGCTCAACTCCCAGGATCCCCCTTTCCCCGGACACGGCTAAGCCGCGCACAGCTACACGCAGGGGGGTCCAATCCTCGTGCGCTTGGGTACGTGGAGTCGCAACACACCAAACGCCTACTCACGCAGACGCCAATGCGGGGTCCACATAGGTCATACAAATTTGCGCCTGCAGCAGCGGTGCCCCGTAGCTTTCAGGAACATGAATGACTTGCCCGACAAAGAATGCCACGCGACTGAGGGCTCACCCACCTGCATTTTCAGGAGATCTTCTCTTATGAGAGCTCTTATCAATTATCTCAGGTTACTGACGTCGCTTCCCAGTGTCAACTTAGGGACGTCAATCGAAAGTGCAGCCACGTTTAGGTTGTACTACCCCTCCGCAAGTGTAGTCGGTAGGGTGCGGATAAGGCCGCAAAACATATCCTTTAAACCTAACATTAAGCGTCATACTTTTTTGTTTTCGGGCATTGAAGCGTCTGCAGGCCTGAAGAGCCAAGCCATGTCTCAAGTATCCGTGGTGACGCACTCATTAGGAGCTTGAATTCTTGTCTGAATCACAGCTCCGCTCCCTCCTTTCTGTGTGTTCTGGCGTATGCAGAGACTAACTGCCGACGAAATTCCTTTCACGTTGTCAGTGCCGCCTCCTGGTTCTCGAACTACGTATTTACAGAATCCCCCAGAGCAAAGTACCCATTACGGAATTTGCGCTCTTCGGAACAACCGCAGAATTCGGCGACCCTTTCGAAGTGGTGGAGCCAATTTTCGACGTCTTCAACAGCCTTTGTCCGTGGAACAAACTGGGTAGCTGCTGATGACGCAGAAGAATCTGCGTTGGCGCGGTAATTGCAGCAGCAGATGTTTAGTTTAGTGCATCGTCCGGATAGAATCAGCAGACCGTGCTGTGGCAGCAGTCCTTGAAGACGACCGCTGGTACGTGCGTGCGCACGGGTTAGCTGTGCCGGACTACTCGCTGGCCTCAGGTCAGGAGTGAGCTGTATTTCCGCTCAACCAATATATAGCCCACACAATTACATAGCAGAGACCGGAGGATTCCTCAAAAATGTCATATACATGGCCGGAACCAAAGACTGCGCGAAGGTGTTAGGTGTCTTCAACGTCACCTGTAGCACTTGGGGCTACGCACATGACAGCCCTAAAAACAATCGCCTCGGCCACGACAGCGCGGAGATCGGCTTTACCCTTCAAGATGATGATATGCAATCGACAAGAAAGGGGAAAACAGTTTTCACACACACGAACCCTGACCTCGATTTCAGCCTAAACGCGAACAATGCGAGCTGGTCGGCTCTAGGCGGGAACCTCAGAAGCTACAACCTCATCGTGATGAGCAAAAGGAGAATAAGGTAAAAGCGGGAGCCAAGGTTTCGGCCACTGGACTTGTCTATTTCAAGGCGACCTATGCTAGGAAATCATATGTCGCCTTGAAAAAGACTAGTGCACTTGTCGAAACGTTGGCTCCCATTTTTACTTTGTTCTGAATTTGCTCATCGTCTTGAACTTCCATCTCCCGCCTTCCAGGAGCTTTCCCTGAACCTCATCCCGATTTTCTTACTGGAAGCACCCAATATAAGAATAACAATCACGGCATAACTGAATCTCACCGACTGAAGACCATTATTTAGAACATCAAGATAGAACAAGAGTGCAAGTAACCTCGCAGAATCCATTCCCGGCAAGCACAAAACAGTCACTAAACAGGACATGCGCTCTGGCGAAACACCAGTGGTAGATTCTACCTCTGACACATGTGGGAGGTCAGCAGGGCTATGCTGAAAACATTGAAATCACTAAGAATAAACAAGGAGCTATACAAGCAAATCGCCGAGCTCTCACAAAAAGCCAAATTAGACGCGTCCAAACTGACAGAAGATGAGTGGTTACAATTCTGTGTCTTCCTCATAGGCACTCTCAGCCCCACAAAAAAATTTACTATCCTGAGATGGATGCTAGATCTGGGCAAAATCATGAACGAGACTAGCATAACACTACACAAAATAACACACTTCTTCGAAGCTTGTATTAAGGAGATCATTGATAAATATAGGGATAAGTACATAGGGCCGAACAACATACATCGATGCAAGAAACCATACATGGGCAAACTAAACTCCAAGCTAGACCCACCGATTAGGCCGCACAACGTCTTCCAGGCAGCTTAAGCGGCCTAGAAGAAGAGCGCGCCGTGCTCAGAAAAGATGCCAAATCCTATCACAAAAAACCTCAAAGACGGAGCCCTGGAAGTTACAACCCATCTGGTCGACGAGAACTGCTGGCGCTGTGGTCAGTTCGCTGACAGGTGGAGAAACGCTAGTATAATCACCATGCTTGAACCAGCCAAAACAACCACATTAGAAGCACTTAGGTCAATGTTCCTCAGGTCCTGTCTGGGGAAACTGTTCGAAAGGGTGATAACCACTAGACTACAAGTTCGCCTAGAACGCCACCACTACTTTCCCGCAATCATGCTCGGGTTCAGGCCAGGCCATACACCGAAGGATGCCTTCCTGCTCATCGAGGAACACGTGCTATACTAGAGCCCCAGCGACCATCCTGTCATGTCTTTCTGTGTCTTCGGCAAAAAAAGTTGTCAGTCACTTTACTGTACGCTAAAGAGCATGAAGGCGAAAGCCTGCCAGCTCATGACACATTCATTAAATTACTTGACATTCTCATTCGAACGGGTTGTTAATTTCACTTGTTTTCTCACAAAGAGGTCGTACGTTTTTGTGCCCGAATTAGGAATACCTTACTTAACTGTGCCTTACTTAACGCTGCCGTAATTAAGGCCACAGGTTGTAGACTTGCCTCCCATCAAAGGTCATCTGTTCGAGTGCCTTAATTACCTTCATCTTACTTAACTGTGGCATAATCAGCTGCCCTTAATTAAAACCAAACGAAGTGAGTTCGACCATCAATCGTGGCACCATATATTTTCGTGCTATATAATTTCGGTCCCGCCTAAGGTCGTAAGTTCAACTGCCACCAAAGGTCGTCGATTCGAGTACCTTAATTAACTTTGCCTTCCTCAACACGAAAGCTCGCAGGTTCGACCCCCAGCAAAGGTCTAGTGCCCAACTCCCACCAATGGTCGTAGGTTCTACTCCTATCATTCTTTGTGTCATTGAATTTTGGTGCGATAAGGCCGAACGGACAATCTATAACACCGGACGACGGATTTTTTGACCCACGAGCCACCTAAAGCTCTACCCTTAAATATTAGCGCTGGATTACATTCTCACAAAGAAAATTCTAGAGGAGGCGAGAACATCATGCTAGTCCTAGACCTGAAAGGAGCCTTTGGCAATCTGTCACGTGAAGCTGTCCTCAGGGAGCTGAACGTGACAAACTGTGGAGAGTGGATCTACGACTATGTCAGATCCGGCGACTATTGCCCGCATACAACCAGATCAGACCCTCTGGACATGTCCAAAAAAGCTACACCTCAAGCTCTATTATCTGAACACTTCCATTCAACATAGCCATGAGCAGACTATTCAGAGACCTGGAACAAGTAGAAGATCTAGGCTGCCTACTTTTCGCTGACGATAGCACGGTCTTTGCGAACTAGAACTCTCTCGGGTATAAGGAGGTCACTCTTCAACAAGCAGCATATGGAGTGTCCACCTTCGCCACAAGCAGCGGGATACCGTGCGCGCCACAGGAGTCATAAGTGATACGCATCCACAACCAACAGTACAAATGCCGTGGTCCCATCAATATCCGCAAGGATGTGCACGCAGTCAAAGAAGTGGATATAATACCAATCCTAGGTTTCGGGATACAGAGCAATGGATGCGCCAGACACTCTAGATACGTTAAACACAATCACGAAGCAGGTTGCCCGAATGATCAATAGGATAACAAAACATAGGACAAACATGAGGGAAGACACCCTTAGGGTAGTCGACGCACTAAGCAGATTCACCGATAGCCTTCCGTAATACAACACAAGCAAGGCGAAAGAGGACAAAGCCGAAGACATTCTTAAAAATGCCAACAAAGCTGATTTCGCTCTTAGCAAACACATTGGCCACAAACAAACTCCTGCCCATAGGGGTATGCTCAGCTAAAAGCTGCGGTACCACTCTCTCAACACGAACCCCTCAGTGGGACCCACACTGCAAGGGCAATCCTCAAGAAAGCGGGCTGCCCGCCACATCCAGCATATGTTAAAGAGTTCAGAGGAGCTACTTCACCTCATCAGAGAACAAATCTCTATTGCACCTATTCCATAGAACATGCATCCCACCAGACACCTGGACAGAAGAATGGCCAGAGTCACGGCGCACACGAACATGCACAAGGATAATCACGACGTCATGTGCGTAGGCGCGGAAAAATTATCCAACAAGAGATGACCCATCTGCAAAGTGGCCGATCGCAACTTAGGCCTGATTCCGAGCAATCAAATCATCACTGTACGGCCAAAGCGGAAGCGGCAGGTAGTGCCAACGCCATTCGACTGGAAGTTGACAATGGATCCGTGACCTAAGACCCTCGTGATACCTGCAAGGTCTTCACGAAAGGCTTGGTTCCCAAAAACGCAAGGGACCTGCTCCCCACTAAACTCAAACCTCACCACAAAATCATAGGGTAGAGAGCAAACGTTCGATAAGTAGCATAATTCGCTACACTGTAATTATACTGAAGGCACAAGATCCATGCGTCACCGGGTATTTGAAAGACATTGCTCAACTCGCGGGCCTGTTGCCCTGTGTGGCGTTGTACAGGAAAGTAAATTTCTCAACATGAGTATTAGAACCTCATTTCTTGCAATTATTGGCCAAACGGCTTGCAACTGAGCCCCTAGGCGAGTATATGCTCTCGTAAGCGGCTCTGTTTGTCGTCTCCCCTTGCGTGTCGTCTTGTTTCATCTGCTTCGGCAAGTTCCTGCGTTCGTCGTTGTCATTCTCTGAGCCCGGTATCAATCCCGTTAGTACATTATCCACGATATCCATGTCCACAGGGCAAGCCATGTTTGAAATTTTAAGAAATTCTACGCAGGAATTTCGCGAGATTTCGCACCTCATGGGAGAAGGTTGGCTTGACGGGACGATGACAGTAACCTAGGCAGGACGTCTGGTAGTACGCTTTGTTGTGTGAGCTGGTGCGTATAGAACACCATATTATCTTCTCTGCAACAGAGCCAACAAACGCAGTCTATTTTCATGCAGTGGGACCTTTTACTCATCTTCATCGGTTCGGTATTATCCTCCTCACTCGAACAGTGTGCAATACTCTACGTAACACATTTTGTTATCGCCAGCCGTATGCTTTCGCGCATGTTGCCCTGAAACT
Source organism: Dermacentor variabilis (assembly GCF_050947875.1). Taxonomy (NCBI): domain Eukaryota; kingdom Metazoa; phylum Arthropoda; class Arachnida; order Ixodida; family Ixodidae; genus Dermacentor; species Dermacentor variabilis. The sequence continues at coordinate 254,007,124 of NC_134569.1, forward strand.
ACGAGGCCGTCTAGCTTTCATCAGTTTGCAGCATTTTGTGTCTCGGTAACCGAAGAATATGAGTAAATAACTTGCTTTCATGAAAATCTCTCTGACCTTTCGTGTACCGCTCATAGCGCCTTTTCTAAAAAAAATGTGCGAAAATGTTAAGATCCGCAGAAGTTCCCTGATCTGGGTCCCTTTGGCAAGTTTGAGCCCGAAGAAAAGGTCTCAAAACCAGTTTAACAAGACGTGTAAATGACATGCTTACCTCGGAAAGCCACCAGGTGGAGCACAACCGCAAGGCTTTGAAGCCATTCTTCGTATCAAGGAAACGGCAAGAGCCATCTCTGCATAAATAATAAACGGATGAAGAAGGCTTTAGCAGCAAAAAAGGATGTGTTGATTGAAAGAATGCATAATTGATACGAGACTTTCATGTCCATATACGCAATTTAAACATGCTTCGATCCCACGACCTCGTGCTCAGCAGCCCAACACCATAGCGACGGAGCTACCACGGTGGGTAACAAGAAGCCCCACTCTCCTGACTCTTTTAGATTTTGTGTCACGCTGGAAAACTTGTTTGTATATCTGCAGTGCAGTTTGCTCAACTTTGTTGTAACTCTTCTCATTTTTCTTACGAGCTTAATCATGCCTTTGTCTTAACTTCAACTAGCCTAACAACTTTCCACCTCTTTTCATATTTCCCACTCAGTGAAACGTGTCTTTTTCTGAAATCCAACTAGCCGAAACTCTGTTGCAGCTCCTTTCATTCTTCTTAGGCGATGGAAGGTATCGTTGTCTATATTCCTACTAGGCAAACTCTCCTGCACCTTTTTAAAATTTTTCCTAGATGCTTAAAGATGCATTTGTCTAAATTGCAGCTGGCCCAACAATCTTTTACCTCTTTTAGATTTTGTTAAGTGCTAGAAAAATCGTTTGTGTAAATCCCAACTAATCCAACTCTCACAACTTTTTCCACTTTCCTTAAGTGGTGGAAGGTGTCTTTGTCTAAATCCCAACTAACCGAATTCTGTTGCACCTTTTAACATTTATCTTATGGGCTGGAATACGTGTGTATAAATTCCAGCTGGCCAAACACTCGTGCCGCTCTGTTCAATTTTCTTACATTTTAAGAACATGTGTTTGTGTAAATCTCAAGTAGCCCAATCCACTTGCAAATCTTTTCGTTTTTCTTATGCGCTCAAACATGTCTGCGTACATCACAACTAGCCCAAGTATCTCGTATCTTTTTCAATTCGTGTTACGTAATGGAAGATGTCTGTCCAAAATCCAGCTTGCCTAACACACTCCAGCCTCTTTTCGTTTTTCTTATGTGTTGAAACATGGGGTTTGGTACATCGAATCCAGCCCAACTCTCTTGCAACAATTTTCTTTTTTCTGACGAGCCAGAACATACATTTGTGTAAATCCAAGCGAGCCCAACTTTCTTGCCACTCTTCATTTTTCTCAGGCTCTTGAAGGTATCATTGTTCGAATTCCAGGTGGGCCAACACACTTGCACCTATTTTTATTAATCGTAGGCACAGGAACATGTGCTTGTGAAACTCAACTAGCCCAACTGTGTAGCAAACATTTGGATTTGTCTCAAGTGTTGGAACGTGTCTGTAGAATCCCAACTAGCCCAACTTTCTTGCCACTTTTACCATTTTTCTTACCCGTTGGAACACGTATATATCTAAATTCCAACCAACCCAACTTTCTTGCACCTCATTTCATTTTTTTATGTGCCGGAACATGCGCTTGTCTCAATTCCAACAAGCCCAACTCTCTTCCGGCTCTTTCAATGTTTTTATGCGCTGAAGAAGTCTTTCCCTAACTTTCATCCGGCTCAACACTATTGCACTTCTTTTTGTTTTTCTTACATGCTGGAACGTGCCTGTCTAAATCCCAGGTAGCACAACTCTCTTACACCATTTATCATTTTTGTTACTCTCTGGAATATATCTGTCTCAATTCCAACTAGCGAAACTCTTTTGCACCTCTTTTTCTTATGCGCTGAAACGCGTTTTTCTCTCAAGTATAACTGGCTCAACACCTTTGCACCTGTCTTCATGCTTCTTACTAGCTGGAACATGCTTGTATAAATGACAAGTAGCCCAACTCTCTTGCAGCTTTTCTTATTTTTCCTACATGCTGCACAAGGTATTTGTCTAAATCCCAACTAGCCCAACTCTGTTGCAATTCTTTTTATTTTTCCTAAGTGCTGGAAAATGTGGTTGTCAAATTTAGGATGGTTCAACATTCCGGCACTTCTTTCCGTTTTCGTACGAGTTCGTACGTGTGCTTGTGTAAATCACAACTAACAAAACTCTCTTGCAAATATTTTCAGTTTCCTTACGTGCTGGAATATGTCTTTGTCTAAATTCCAGCTGGCCCAGCATTCTTGCACCTCTTTTAGTTTTTCTCACGAGCTGTGTTTGTGTGTATACCAACTAGCCCAACTTTCTTGCAAATCTTTTCATTTTTGTAGAGCTTAGAAATGTCTTTGTCGACATTCCAGCCGGCCCTACAATCTTGAACCTTTTCGTTTTTCTAACGTGCCGGAAAATGTGCTTCAGTACATCCCAACTAGCCCAACTCTCTTGCGACTCTTTTCAATTTTCACAAGCATTTGAAGGTATCAGTGTCTTAATTCCAGCTGGGCCAACAATCTCGCTCCTAATCTCATTTTTCGTACGACCTGGAATGTTTGTTTGCGTAAATCGCACCTAGCCCAACTCTCTCCCAACTGTTTTCATTTTTTTACCTGCTGGAACATCTGTGTCTCAATCCAACTAGCCTAACTCGCGCAAATCTTTTCATTTCTCGTAAGTGCTGGAAGGTGTCACTGTTAAAATCACAGCAGGTCCAACGCCTTTGCACCTGTTATCATTTTTCTTACAAACTGAAACATGTGCTTCTTTAAATGCCAACTAGATGAACTCTTACATAAATTTCATTTGACTTAAGTGCTAGAACGTGTCTGTCTGAATCCCAACAAACCCAAGTGTGCTGCACCTTCTCTAATTTCTCTTACGCGCTAGAATATGTCTATCTAAAAACTATTAGTCCAACTTACTTGCACCTCGTTTCATTTTTTATGCTCTGAGAGATGGCTGTCTGAATTCCCGTTGCTCCAACACGCTTTCAGCTTTTTCGTTTTTCTTGCATGCTGCAACGTGTGTTTGTATAAATACTAACTAGGCCAACTCTTTCGTACCTTTCACCATTGTTCTTACTCCATGGAACATGTCTTTGCCTCCCATCCAACTAGCCCAGCTCTTCTGCATCTTGCACCTATTTTCGTTTTTCTTATCCTATGAAAGATACCTTTGTCTAGATTGTAGCTGGCTCAACACTTTTTCACCGCTTACCGCTTTTCTTACGGGCTCGAACATGTGTTCGTGTTATTCACACCTAGCCGAACCACCTTGCAACTTTTTTTCATTTTTCCTACGTGCCGGAACATGCGTTTGTATAAATCTCAAGAAGCTCAAGTATTTTTCAACTGTTTTCATGATTATTTAGTGCTGGAAGCTGTCTTTTTCTAAATTCCAACTTGCCGAACTGTCTTGCATATGTTTTAATTTCACCTAAGTGCTGCAAGATTTTTTTTTTTCGAAATTCCAGCTGAGCCATCAATCTTGCACCTCTTTCGGCTTTTCGTACGATTTGGAATATGCGCTTGCGTAAATCATACCTAGCTCAACTCTCTTGCAGCTATTCTCATTTATCTTGCATTCTGGGACATGTGTTAGTGTCGATCTAACAAGCCCAACTCTCGCAAATGTTCTCGTTTTTCTTACAAACTGGAACATGTGTTTGTGTAAACCCCAACGAACACAACACTCTTGCAAATGTTTTTCATTAGTCTTAAGTGCTAGAGCGTGGCTGGCTAAATCCGAACTCGCCCAACTTTCTTGAACGTAATTATTTTTTTCTTATGTGCTGAGAGATGTCTGCCTAAATTCCAGCTGCCCCAACACCCTTCTCCTATTTTTATTTTACTTAAGTGACAGAAAGTGTGTTTATCTAAATACCTACCAGCCCAACACTTGCAAGTCTTTTCATTCTACTTACGTGGCGGAAGATGTGATTGTCTAAATCCCAACTAGCCCAACTCTCTGGCACCTCTTTTCAATTTTCTTAGGTGCTGAAAGAGGTTCTTGCCTAAATGCCAGCTGGCCCAACATTCTCGCACCCCTTTTCAGTTTTCCTACGAGCTGGAGCACGTGCTTGTGTAAATTCCAAGTAGCTCCAACTCTCTTGCAGCTCTTTCAATTTTTCTTACGCACTGGAAAATGTCCTTATCTAAATTTCAGCCAGCCCAACTCTCTTGAGGCTCTTCATTTTCCACATTTCATTGAGGATGTCATTGTCTAAATTCGAGCTGGGCCAGTACTATTGAACCTCTTTTGGTATTTTTTACGTGATGGAAAATGTGTTCGTGTAGATCCCCGAGAGCCCAACTCTGGTTCAAATCTTTGAATTTCAATTAAGTGTCGGACTGTGTCTGTGTGAACCCCAACTCGCCCAACGCTCTTGCACTTTTTGTCATTTTTCTTATGTGCTGGAACCTGTTTTGCTTAAATCCCAACATGCCCAACCCTCTTTCAAACCTGTTCGTTTTTCCTACGTGCTGTTATACCAGCTTGTCTAAATCCCAACTAGCCCTGCACACTCATCTCGCACTATTTATCGTTTCTCTTACTTGATGGAACATGCCTTTGTGTCAATCCCAACACACCCAACTCTTTTGCAAATCTGTTTTTCCTACGCGTTGTAAGATGTGCTTATTTAAAGCTCAACAAGCCGAACTCTCTTGCCACTCTTTTCAAGTTTCTTACGCGCTGGGACACGTGTTTATCTGAATTCCAACTAGCCCGTCCTCATGACATTTTTTTTCCATGTTTGTTAAGTGCTGGAAGTTGTTTGTCTAAGCTTTACTTGGCCCAAGACTTTTTGATCTCTTTTCGCTTTACTTACGTGTCGGAATATATTTTTGTAAATCCCAACTAGGCCAACTATCTTGCACCTTTTGTCATTTCTCTTACGGTCTGGACGATGTCCTTGAATTCCAGCTGGCATAGCACCCTTGCAGCTCTTTCGCATTTCTGCGTGCTGTCAAATGTATTTGTCTAATTCCGACAAGTTAACAACATTGCACCTCTTTTCATATTTCTTACTGAATGAAACAAGTCTTTCTCTAAGTTCCAACCAGCCAAACTTCTTTTGCGAATCTTTTCATTTCACGATAGTGCTAGAAGATGTCCTTTTTCAAAATTCCAGCTGGGCCAAGACAATTGCACCGCTTTTCGTTTTTTGCACGAGCTGGAATATGTGCTTGCGTAAATCCTAACTAACCCAACCCTCTTGCAACTGTTTTCATCTTTCTTAGGTGCTGGAACAAGTGTTGGTTTAAATTCTACTAGCCCAACTCTCTTGAACCTCCTTGAATTTGTTCACGTGCTCGGAGATGTCCTTGTCTGAATTCCAGCTCGCCCAGCATTGTTGCACCTCCTTTCATTTTTCTTACGATTTTCAACATGTGTTTGTGTAAATTCATACTTGCCCAACTCTCGCAAATTTCTTATTTGTATAAAGTGCTGGATCGTGCCTGCCAAGTTCCGAACTAGGCCAACTCTTTTCCATCTTTTAACATTTTTCTTATGCACACTGGAACATGTCATTAGGTAAATTCGAACTAGCACAACTTTCTTCCAGCTTATTTAATTCTTATGCGCTAGGACATCTCTGTCTAAATTATTGCTGCCTCAACTCTCTCACGCGTCTTTTCCTTACGTGTTGGAACATGCGTTCTTGTAAATCCCTACAAGCCCAACCCTATTGCTAATCTATCAGTTGTCGTACGCTCTGGAACATGTCTTTGTCTCAATTCATATTAGCCAAGCTCTTCTGTACTTCTTTTCATTTTTCTTATGCGCTGAATGATGTCTATGTTTCAGCTAGCCAAACTCTCTTGCATCTCTTCATTTTTCTTACGCGCTTGAACATGTCTACGTCTAAATTTCAGCTCGCCCAACACTCTTGCAAACCGTTTCATTTTTGTCACGTGCTGAAATACGGCTGTCTAAATCCCAACTAGCCCAACACTCTAACACCTTGTATCATTTTTTCTTAAGCGCTGGAACATCTCTTTATGTAAATTCTAACTAGCCCACCGTTCTGACACCTCTTTTCATTTTTCTGAAGTGCTGTAAGATGTCTGTATAAATTTTAGCTGGCCCACCACTTTTACATATCTTTTCATGTTTATCAAGTGTTTGAATATGTGCTTGCCTAAATCCCAACTAGCCCAATTCTCCTGCAACTTTTTATCACTTTTCTAACGAGCTGAAACATTTCCTTTTCTGCACCGCAACTAGTTCATATCTATTGCAGTTATTTTAATTATTCTTACGCGCTCGAAGATGTAGCCGCGCGACCAACACCTCCAAAGCAGGCGAAGGAGAACCCGCACTCACACGCTGGCGCGCTCGACCTAAGGGGCCGCGATCTCGGCTGCTCCCGATATCCCGCTTCGCTATGGCTAGTCGTCCTAATTATACCGTGGGTACTGGCTCAACCCAGAAATCGGTGTTACCGGACGACGGTGCCCAACCATGCCAGCGTCAGCGCACCGACTCTGCGAAGGCGAGTGACGCGGCCTCACGCCATCAGGAAGAAATCCCGCGGTTGCAGGGTGTCCGGCAATTCTAAGTCGACATGCCAGACATCCGGTTCATCCAGCTCGCGGGCAGTTTCTTCTTGACAAGGTTCCAGGCTCGACATGCGTTCCCGGCTCCGGTTGCCACGCCTCGGTCCCGACTTGTACGAAGACCTGCGGGCAGGTCTTCGTACCCGTATTCACTACGCGGCCTGGAGCTCTCTGTTACACCAGCCTCTCAGCATCTCAACCGTCAGCTCATTTCCCGTACTGTCGTTCGATGTCGCCTGCGTCCACCCCTGCGATCGTCATCACGCGTCGGCGTCGCCGTGAGACCTCTACTCGGTTGGTGAGCGTCCTCCGCAGCCCAAATGCAGCTGCGCGACGACTCTTTCCAAGGAATCCACTGGGCCAAACATAAGCGCTTTTGGCTATTCTACGGCCCGCTGCTATCCTTCCTTACACGTACCCACAAGCTATCAGCTTTCCGTTCGGGGGCACCTCACTCACTCACCAGCGATACAAAGCTTGTCCCACCGGCTCCTTTAGGCGCAAATTCGACTCTCACAGGCACGGTGACGCCACAAGCACAACCTTCGCGATGCATTCAGCGACCACCGCAGCCGTGAGGCTGTCTGCATTCAATATTTCACCTCAAGCAGCAGCAGGTGAGCATTCCGACCTTCTCTGCGCACATCTTCCACGGAAGCATGGCCTACCGAAATTCTGCAGGAGCCTCTCTGCCATCTGTTTCCTTCAGCTCGAGAATCGCTTCTACGTCAGCATAAGTGACCAGCACTTGCGCTATCTCCACGCAAATCATCAGCTACCACACGGTCTACATTTGGAGCTCGAACTTCTACAGACCCGGACATCAATGAGAACCTGCGGTAGGTCGCGATTTCTCACCATGGTATCAATGTGGCTGCGCTTGGCTCACAACCTACGCTGCCGGTGCTGCCTCGTACATATCTCTCGGATTGCGCGAACCCGACTCTACCAACGTCGACACCAGCTGCACACTTTACCTTAGTTAACTTTACCATTAGACTTTATTTCAGTCGTACTTCGCACTAGCAGAGGGGCCCTGTTGCGTCATGACTACAAGCTCCAAAGCAGGCGAAGAGGAATATGAGCTCACATGCAGGTAGCGCGAAAATAGAACACGCTAGCGCGCGCAGCTCTCGCGATCCCGCTGCAGCAGGACTGGCCGGCCTAAATAAACTGTGGCTATGGCAGCTACGTTATCGCGCCGCATCCCACAATGCCTTTGTATAAATTCCAAGTGGCCCAACACTTCTGTACCTCTTTTCGTTTTTCTTGAGTGATGAAACATGTGTTTACTACATACCAATCAGCCCAACTTTCTTGCAAATCTTTTGATTTTTCCTATGTGCTTGAAGGTGTTGCAAGCACTTGAGAAAGATGTTGAAATGTTGAAGATCCGATACGCACATATCGCAGTCTATCAGCTGGCCTATTTTGTCTTGGTCTTACCCTCTAGATAGGGTCATGCTGTAGCGAAGGTGAAGAGCCACACAGTGGCAAAGGATTGTCGCAAATTTAATTGTTCACTGGACAAACACTTGCTGAGAAATGTCAAGCAATACTCAAACCTTCATGACAGTGACAAGCACAGTCGTCTGTCCTCAACATCGCATCTACGAACCGAGTACGTCCATTTGACTGACTGTACACTTCCGCGCGCTTGTGAGGCTTGCGTATATTCGATAATTTACGGAACCATTCGCATCCAGCGCCTAACGATGAGATAAAACGCTTTCGCTATAGGATTAACGATAAGATTTTGGAAATTTCGGATGCACGTATGCGCATGATCTTTTCATAACAGTAGAGTGTTCTAGATAGTGAGTGGTGGGTCCAGCAAGGGCTCACCGCTGAGGCTTTTTTTATCATCGGGTCAAAAACCGCACCACTGCTGCATGGAGCGTTGACAAGCGTTTGACTCTGCTGCGTCTAGTTTTGATACTCGGTAGTGGGAACAGGGATTATATTCAGCACCCACGCTCCGCATTATCCTGGATCACTAACAACCGCAGCACAAACACAGGTGAATGCGATCCCGCGCTCTGCTCATACCTTTTCGCATATTAACATACCACGAAGAGACCGAGATGTTTATTTCGAAGCAATATGTATCCGCTCAGTTCGGTATTGCAGCTGAAAGTTTCGCGGCACGCACGGATGTGTGCCAAAAATGGGACATGTTCTTGAACACTTCAAAATGTCAGTTCATGCCATTTAACCGAAAGCTTCTGCCCGTAAGATCACTGTATCAGTTGGATGGCCTTCCTCTTAAAATTGTTCAGCATTATAAATATCTCAGTGTGTTTTTTTCAGAAAACTTAAAGTGGAATAAACATACTGAATATCTCACTTTAAAGTCATCCAGAATACTTAACCTTATCAGACTAAATTTTTATCAGGGCCTTTTAAATGTAAGAGAACAACTTTACTTCCAAATGTGCGTTGAATTGTTGAATACGCTTGTGAGCGTGGGGCCCTCAAACCTCATTAAAAATATCGAACGAATTCAGGTTTGTCAGGTTTGTTTCTGGCAATTATGATTTTCGCTGCCGTGTCTCGGTAACTAAAAGAAATCTAGGCTGGAAATCACTAGCGCCTCATCGAATGACTGCAAAACTGCAACTGTTTATCCAGATATACTCTGGTGTCAACGGAATAGACAAAGATCTGCACATTTTGCCTCGCCGATTTGTCTCTCAGCAATGCGATAATGATTATAAAGTTATTGAATTGCGCTGTCGCACTGAAGCTTTCCGTAATTCATTTTTCTCGCACACTCCAGCTCTGTGGAATAGGCTCCCTAAGAGCTTTGTTCAATGTAAAGCCTGTTCCGAGTTTAGATCTCACTGTTGAATTTTTCATAGCTGGATATTACCCTGTTTCATTTTTTCACTTGTGTATTGGTCTATTGTTTGCCTGTTGCATTAACTTATCTTTTCGATTAACAGTTTTCTCGGTTGCCTTTGCATATGTTTTCCTGCTGATGTTAGTGTTAACTTTTTTTTTTGTCTGAGCTTTCTGTATATGTGTATTTTCTTTCCGCAGTCAGTCCCTTCTGTACCAATGTATCTTTGTAGTGCCCCCCTTTCTACAATGCTCTTGTGGTGCTGCAGGTATTCGCATAAATAAACAAACATATATTGTTTCTTCTTGTGTACACCCCTTTAGTGAAATACGCTCTCGTGGTAAATAAGCGAATGAAGATAAATAAAATAATATAAACGAAATTAGAAACATGTATATTGCTTCTGTGTAGTCTTTAATATGGCTGCTCTTAACGGCAGTTCGAAATGGCGTGGCATCGGCGTAATTTTTTTGCCAGTTCACAGGTGAGGTGATACACAAATGTTTCCCCAATCACGTTTCAACACAGAACTAATGGGGCTCAGTGTCTTAGCTTTCTGGTTATCTAGCGGTGTTATCGGAGATCTAACAAGGCACTGAACCAATATGTTGCTGAAGAGACAGCCAGACGTCAGTAAAGAAGGCTCATCGTGGCACATATACAAATTATACGATGATAATAATATTGTAATGGCAGCTCACCTGCGATAGATGCCAGGAGGAATGGATGTATGGGGGAAACGGAAAGCGGCTGCCTGGAACTCGTGGCTGATGCCCGGATGCACATCCGGTTTGTATCCTGCGTATCCACACGACACTACTTAGCGACACGAGCACAACACACCCTGGTATTTGGGTTTGCATGTCCCTAGGAAAGGATGATGAAGTATGTGAAGAAACGTAGGAACGCCGACAGGAATCACCGAGCATCCGCGTATGAAATTCGTGAAAACTGCAGTAAAGTGGCGCCTCTGATATTTAACACTATGGTGTAATGCGGAAATATCCAGGCATGTATCGATTAGGCCTTAGCCTACGAACAGCCTACGAACAACTGGGCAAAATATCAAAAGTAGCCAACAAGCAGACACCAAGCACAGTATAGGGGAAATGACGCCTTCAACATAAACCAACTGATTCAGCAATTCACGCTAGAGCACTGCATGGGCCGTTTTTTCATGACTGTAGCCATCCCGAGCCTGAAAGTGCTATGAGGCGGCCAACTCGAGCCCGACTAGGTAGTTTCAAACCTTACCCCTACCCGGCCCGGGCCCGAAATATTTGGACCTCGCCAAACCCGGCCCTGTTTGGACTGTTAGCCCTTGAACGTAAGCGCAGCGTGGTCCAATTCTCGGAAATTATGAAGATACCAACCCCGGCACGGGACATTTTGTAGAGAAAGTTTTGACTGTCAGGAGTTCATAGGGTGTTGTTTCTGATAATTGAACAGGTAAAGTATAAACATGCGATATAAAATCTTGTGCTACATTTGCTAAATAGTTGGGTGGAATTATACATCGAATGAATAGAGCAGTCCTCATGTGCACAATCGCCAACAACTTAATCTGAATGTTGTATTTAAAAATAAACATTGCAACGTACAATGCCCGAACTAGAGCGAATAAACTTGGCTTGACATTTATAGCTCTATAAAATGCAACTTGATCACACGCAGTCGCAATGGTCATATTTAACTACATTTACCGTGCAACCAGTAAATTTTTTTCCTTATTACGCTTTATTTCAATGCCGGTTGATTTGAACGGTTGACTTTTCAGGCATCAACTTTATCACTGTTTCGTAATGTAAGTAAACGCGGACTATATCGGTTTGGTTTTGTTTCAACATGTAGGGCGCTCAGTGCAACGCAAGTACGACATAGAGTGAGTCCAGCAAATTCAGATGCGATGCCTCTATTTTCACTCCTGGCAAACCGCTCTACGGCTCGGAGGAATACAAAGCAATGACCACAAAAGCTGGTACTTTGATAGATTCGATTTTTCTATCTCATTTTAGACTTTGCAGATCTCATTCGCTAGCGTTGCAATTTTCGGATCGCTCCGTCGAACGCAGAACTATTTACTGTGCATGCGGGGGAAAGCTTACCAGAGTGAAAGAGAAGAGTACTGGGGCTTAATAGGCGCCGTCCTACAGCGTGCCCGATGTTGGAGATCACTTGATCAAAAGATAGCTAGAGCGGGGGCGGGAGAGGGGAGGAGGCGAAGTGAGCACGTGTTACAAGGAGGAAGGAAGAGGTAAGCGCGCTCCTCCTCCTTGGCCGTAGCACAGGCTGTGCGTCGTTGTCCATGCGGCTGAGCCCACTCTGTAGTTTCTGTGGGGAACTAGCAACCCTGAGTCAAAGAATATGGGACTGCGGGGCGGACAATTATCCTACTAACCTGAAGGCTTCTCCCTCACCTGAAGCATGAGAGGCCGTGCAGCACAGTTCTAGCCTGGACACCCAACTACAGACCGCAGAGCGAGCCGAAGAGGTCGCCATCAAGCATCACACGTTAACTTTCCAATCTCTTTCCGTCTTGTATCGTACGGCGCTATATATAATGTGGCCAAGTGCAATAAACCATCCCTTGTTAGAAGCAGTAGCACTGTGTCCTGTGTGCCTTCTCTCGTGTCGTGCGTTTCTCTCGCGCTCAAACATATTAACCTGCGATACGAACTAGCCCACCGGACTGTTTGGTTGAATTAAACACCAATCGACGGCCATCTAGCTCGCCTGCAGAAACCACTCCTAATCACCGCACCTAACGCTGACGAAATAAACTTTTCCTGCCTATAGTAGGCAGTTTTCAAATGTCACCAATAGCATACCGGGCCTATTACGGGCCTGACCAAGGCCCGGGTCCGACCCGAGCCCTAAGCTCCTTGGACCATGTCTGGCCCTGGTCCGGAATAGAGCTAGCTTATTCGACCCGAGCCCGGCAAGCGGGCCGGGCCGGGACCGGACTTTCGGTCCGGCCCGGGCGCGTGCAGTGCTCCAATTCCCGTTTCAACCAACGACAGTGTGTGTGCCTCCTTCTGATCCTGCGTCTTTGTGCTTGCAGTTTTTTTTCGTTGTAAACCAACTGGTCCAGCAATTCGCGCTTCCACGCTTCTAAATTACATTCATAATACGAACTGCGCGAACAAGACGACCATGGAGTGAAAGGACACAGGACGAGCGCTGACTCACAACTACGTTTACTGAAACACACATCAGGTATATAAGTGATACAAGCCACCACATGGTCAGTCGAGGAACGAACAAGCGGCCACGTGTATACAGGGCATCTGTTACGGTGTCGAGCTATCTAGGTGTGTTAATTCCTGCTGAGAAAGCACGATCGAAGGCTGGCTAATGCAGAACGTGCCCTTTGGCTCAATGTGGGCTACTTCCACGACTAATCTCGTGGATACATCAGTGTGCTTAAACAAAATTGTTGTCTCTTTGAGCAGAGGCTTGCACTTATTTCGCGGTAACAGATATGAAAACAAAACTTCTGAGCTTTAGCTAGTTCCGTAGCCCGCGCACCGAGACAGCGAAGGTGTTGCAAGGAAGACGGAGGAGAGGCAACCAAAGTCCCGAGGAAGGGCGGGAAGGCGATCTTGGAAGCCACACGGTGAAGGCCAAGATATAGTCCGGCGTTCTCGGCGCGCCAGGCCGCGGCAGGCGAAGTCGGATACGCTGCGCTAGCAACGCCAGGGGTGCAAGAAATTGGCTTCCTCTCGAGTTCGGCGTGCGCGCGCAGCTCGAGGCTGGCGCCATCTGTGCGTCCGGGAGCGCAACTTCACGGCCGCGGCGAACAGCTGTTTCCATGGCGCATGCGCGCCTTGCATATACGTTCGGGTAGCGGGCGCGCTTTTTTTCGTTCCGCGCGCTGTTTGTGCGCCTAAAACGAAAACTTTTGCGGCATGGTGTTAACTTTTCCTGACAGCCAGAAAAGAATTATAGGGTTTTACGTGCCAAAACCACTTTCTGATTATGAAGCACGCCGTAGTGGAAGACTTCGGAAATTTCGACCACCTGGGGTTCTTTAACGTGTACCTAAATCTAAGCACACGGGTGTTATTCGCATTTCGCCCCCATCGAAATGCGGCCGCCGTGCCTGACAGCCAGAACATCGCACTCATATTGTTAGTACTTCGGCTACGTCAAAAACGGAAGCGGACCATGTACATGCGAAAGCTATTCGACAAGCCCCCCAACTCGGCAACTACCACCAGCTAGTACAGGAGCTGCGAAATGCAGCTTACCTGTGGCGAGACCACACTGCTTTCGTATAGCTTTCCACGCGTTGTTCTTCCGCTCTTTGTCGCGGTATTCCATGCGTCTCACATCGTATACACATGGATAGTTGCGAATAGCTTCAAGCAGGCGTCCTCACTAGCGCTGTCATCACACAGGGATGTTGAAAAACCACAGCCGCACTGTCAGTACGCGCACCATAGGCCGCCATTCTGCCTTCTGCTCGCTGCCCCTACAGCGCGCAGTGCACTCTGGTCTAACGGCAACCGCGTGAAATAGAGCACGCTCTATGTCCGCGCCGGTGGCGTTGAGCTCGCCAAGCGCACCTGGGCACGCCGGCTACGCCGTGACGCCGGACAGTAGACTGCGCGCTTTTCACCGACGTCGCTTTAACGCGCCGCGCGTGGCCGAGCGCGCACGTTACGCCGGAGTATATCTTGCCCTTGTCACTCATGGGCAGCACGTGATGGCAGGGCGGGGGTAGAGGTGCACGAAATGGATAGGCCGCCTACCAGGAAGCTTACGAAAACAGACTGCGCGTGCAAAGGGGTTGGAGTTCATCGTTATTTCGTATCACGGTAGTGGGTCTACGCCGTTCGTTCGCTGTAACCAATAATAATAATAATAATAATAATAATAATAATAATAATAATAATAATAATAATAATAATAATAATAATAATAATAATAATAATAATAATAATCATCCTGGTTACGCCCACTGCAGGGAAAAGGCCTCTCCCATACTTCTCCAACTACCCCGGCCATGTATTAATTGGGGCCATGTCGTCCCTGCAAACTTCTTAGTCTCACCCGCCCACCTAACTTTCTCCCGCGCCCTGCTACGCTTCCCTTCCCTTAGAATCCAGTCGTAACCCTTAATGACCACCGGTTATCTTCCCTCCTCATTACATGTCCTGCCCATGCCCCCCATTTCTTTTTCTTGATTTCAACTAAGATATCATTAACTCGCGTTTGTTCCCTCACCCAATCTGCTCTTATCTTATCCCTTAACGTTACACCTATCATTCTTCTTTCCATAGCTCGTTGCGTCGTCCTCAATTTAAGTAGAACCCTTTTCGTAAGCCTCCAGCTTTCTGCCCCATACGTGAGTACTGCTAAGACACAGCTGTTAGATACTTTTCTATTGAGGGATAATGGCAACCTGCCGTTCATGATCTGAGAATGCCTGCCAAACGCACCCCAGCCCATTCTTATTCTCCTAATTATTTCCGTCTCTTGATCCGGCCCGCGGTCACTACCTGCCCTAAGTAGATGTATTCCCTCACCACTACCAGTGCCTTGCTACCTATCGTAAACTGCTGTTCCCTTCCGCGACTGTTAAACATTGCTTTCGTTTTCTGCAGCTTAATTTTTAGACGGACCCTTCTCCATTGCCACTCCAAATCAGTGAGCATGCATTGCGATTGGTCCCCTGAGTTACTAAGCAAGGCAATACCATCAGCGAATCGCAAGTCACTAAGGTATTCGCCATTAATTCTTACCCCCAATTCTTCCCTATCCAGGTCTCTGAATATCTCCTGTAAACACGCTGTGAATAGCATTGGAGAGATCGTATCTCCCTGCCTGACGGCTTTCTTTATTGGGATTTTATTGCTTTCTTTATGGAGGACTACGGTGGCTGTGGAGCGGCTATCGATATCTTTCAGTATTTTCACATACGGGTCGTCTACACCCTGAATCTAATGCCTCCCCGACTGCTGAGGTTTCCACAGAATCAAACGCTTTCTTGTAATCAATGAAAGCTATATATAAGGGTTGGTTATATTCCGCACATTTCTCTGTCACCTGATTGATAGTGTGAATATGGTCTATTGTTGAGTAGCCTTTACGGAATCCTTCCTGGTCTTTTGCTTGACAGGAGTCTAAGGTGTTGCTGATTCTATTTGCGATTACCTTAGTAAATAGTTTGTAGGCAACTGTCAGTAAGCTGATCGGTCTATAATTTTTCAAGTTTTTGGCGTCCCCTTTATTATGGATTAGGATTATGTTTGCGTTCTTCCAAGATTCCGGTACGCTCGAGATCTAGAGGCATTGCGTATGTAGGGTGGCCAGTTTCTCTAGAACAATGTGCCCACCATCCTTCAACGAGTCTGCTGCTACCTGATCCTCCCCATCTGCCTTCCCCCTTCGCATAGCTCCCAATGCTTTCTTTACTTCTTCCGGCGTTACTTGTGGGATTTCGAATTCATCTATACTTTCCCTCTTTCGTTATCGTCGTGAGTGCTACTGGTACTGTATAAATCTCCATAGAACTCCTCAGCCACTTCAACTATCTCATCCATATTAGTAATGATATTGCCGGCTTTGACTCTTAACACATACATCGGATTCTTGCCAATTCCTAGTTTCTTCTTCAGTGCTTTTAGGCTTCCTCCGTTCCTTAGAGTATGTTCAATTCTATCCATACTATACTTCCTTATGTCAGCTGTCTTACGCCAGTTAATTAACTTCGAAAGTTCTGCCAGTTCTATTCTAGCTGTAGGGTTAGAGGCTTTCATACATTGGCGTTTCTTGATCAGATCTTTCGTCTCCTGCGATAGCTTACTGGTATCCTGTCTAACGGAGTTGCCATCGACTCCTATTGCGCATTGCTGAATGATGCCCACAAGATTGTCGTTCATTGCTTCAACACTAAGGTCCTCTTCCTGAGTCAAAGCCGAATGCCTGTTCTGTAGCTTGATCTGGAATTCCTCTATTTTCCCTCTTACCGCTAACTCATTGATTTCTCATGTACCAGTTTCTTCCGTTCCCTCCTCAGGTCTAGGCTAATTCGAATTCTTACCATCCTATGATCACTGCAGCGCACCTTGCCGAGCACCTACACATTTTGTAGGATACTAGGGTTAGCGCAGAGTATAAAGTCTATTTCATCTCTAGTCTGAATGAATGAATGTGTGTGGTTTAGTGGCGCAAGGGCCAGATATGGCCAAAGAGCGCCAAGACGGTGTTAGTGATTTCGCGGTGGAATGATGAGTTCTGTGACGAAGATGTGACTTGGCTGTAAAGTGGCCTAAAAATAGTCGCTGTAAAGTGCGTAAAATCTACGTGCTATAAAATTATGGCGATGACTGATGACGAATACTATGAACATTAAAATCCATCGTAAAAGAATGACGCAGAACAGAAAATATATGCGATGGTAAAATTACTTGGAGCACTGCTGCCTCGCCAGAGCCCTTGAAACACAAGGGCCTAGAGGCATGTGCTATACCAAAAAGCTATCACAGCGGCATCCTCTGAAGAGAGGACCCGCTACAAACATGTGGGGCTAAAAATATGCAGGACAACATCTTTCAGGAAGCTTAGGACTGCGTTGGTATCGAATAAAGGTTCTGGGCCGAGTAGCATTACAGGATGTAGGGGGATGCGCTGCCGGTATGCTAGGGAAAAATGTTTCCTTCTTTCAGATTCGGCTGCCCGACACTCCAGGAGGACGTGGAGGACGGTCAGCCTCTCCCCGCATCTACCGCAGGTTGGAGGATCATTTTCAGTGACTAAGAAGTTATGCGTGCCAAATGTGTGTCCTATTCTGAGGCGACAGAATAGGACATCTGTTCGCCACGATTTTGTTACGGAGGGCCAAGAACCTAACTGTGGCTTTATCATGTGCAGTTTGTTATTTACTTCTGCGTCCCACATACGTTGCCAGTG
The DNA here is from genome assembly GCF_050947875.1 of Dermacentor variabilis. Lineage (NCBI taxonomy): Eukaryota > Metazoa > Arthropoda > Arachnida > Ixodida > Ixodidae > Dermacentor > Dermacentor variabilis. The sequence goes on from NC_134569.1 coordinate 254,024,586, forward strand.
GCTTCGCTGTTTTCTTCTTAAGAAAGGCTTCAGGTCTGTGACAGGGACCGAAGCAGTAGGAATAACTGAATGCAATGAAATTGATGTGGCCATCTGGTCCGCTAGAACGTTTCCCTCGATGCCCCTATGTCCAGGCACCCAGCATATAATCACAGGTTGGTTGGATATATATGCTTTGCACAGTGCGGAGTAGAGTTCATTAAATACTGGATTTTTGTGATTACAGAAAGACATCAAGGCCTTCACAACACTGAGGGAGTCCGTATATATAACTGTTTTCTGGAGTTGTGATTTATTTATATGCTTTACGGCCGACAGCAGTGCGTAGGCCTCAGCCGTAAAGATACTAGTTTCCGGATGCAGTACGTCGAATTCCGAGAAGGATGGACCGACGGCTGCATAGGACACCCCCTCGCGTGACTTTGATGCGTCTGTGTAGAACTCCGTGCAGGAGTACTTGTGCTGGAGTTCCCGGAAATGCATTTGTATTTCAATCTCTGGAGCCTGTTTTGTAACTTGCATAAAAGATATATCGCATTGTATCAGCTGCCACTCCCAAGGAGGTAGCAGCTTGGCTGGATGCATTAGGCGAAGCTCGAGGAGTGGGACATGCATTTCATGACTATGCTCCCTCACACGCAGCGAGAAAGGCTGTCTTACGGAAGGACGATTGCGAAAGAGTGTAGCATGTGTTATATCGTTAACGGTATTATAACACGGATGTTGAGGATTAGAGTGTGGACTTTCAGAAAATATGTTTGACTGATGTATGTTCTCTGCAGATGAAGTGACCACTCATTCGATTCTGCATATAAACTTTGTATGGGACTCGTTCTGAAAGCTGCTGTGGCTAAACGGATACCTAGATGGTGAACAGGATCTAGCATCTTTAGCGCACTCGGGGCGGCAGAATGATAGATCACGGCACCATAATCTAATCGTGAACGAATCAGGCTCTTATAAAGATTAATTAAGCACTTCCTGTCACTACCCCACGAAGTATGGGATAGAAGTTTCATTAGGTTCATTGTTTTCAGACATTTTTCTTTAACATGTTTAATGTGAGGGACGAAAGTGAGTGTAGTCTAGTATAACACCTAGAAATTTGTGCTCTTTGTTTACGGGTATTTGTTGTCCACATAGTTCTAAGGAAGGATCTGGGATGAGTCCTCTCTTTCTTGTGAAAAGAACGCAAGAGCTTTTGTTAGGATTAATCTTAAATCCATTCCTGTCTGCCCACATTGAGGCTTTGTTCAGGCCGTGCTGTGTCTGTCTCTCGCAGACTGCGAGGTTACAAGATTTGAAAGCTATTTGTATGTCGTCCACGTAAACAGAATAAAAGATTGCCTGTGGTAATGAAGCGCGAAGCGTGTTTATCTTCGCGATCAAGAGTGTGCAGCTGAGCACGCCACCTTGGGGTACACCTGTTTCTTGCGTAAAAGGACGTGAGAGTGCATTGCCGACTTTTACCCGGAAGGTACGATTTGACAGATAGCTTTCTATTATGTTAAGCATATTACCGTGGATGCCCATTTCTGACAGGTCTCTTAAGATTCCGTAACGCCACGTTGTGGCATACGCCTTTTCCATATCGAGAAATATAGATAGGAACAACTGTTTGCGTATAAATGCGTCCCGGATATTCCCTTCTACACGTACGAGATGATCGGTTGTGGATCGCCCTTCTCGGAAGCCGCACTGATCAGGATCAAGTATTTTGCTCTGTTCAAGGAAATGAATGAGTCGCCGATTTATCATTTTTTCGAACACCTTACAAATGCAACTTGTGAGGGCTATCGGGCGGTAACTTGCCACTGAGGAAGGGTCTTCCTTCCATGCGGTTGGAAGGTACCCTACATCCCAGATGGTGTTGAAAAGTGTGAGTAGTGTAATTTGCGTGTCATTGTGTAAGTTTTTAAGCATTTCATACATGATTCTATCAGATCCTGGTGCGGAGCTCTTGCATGCGCTCAGGGCAGCTCTCAATTCGGCAATACTAAAAGGACGGTTGTAAGGCTCATTCTCTCGACATTTTCTTGTTTATTGCTTACGTTCCTCTGTTTGTTTATATTTCAGAGAGGATTGTGAATAATTTTCTGGACTTGACACGCTCTCAAAATACTCCCCAAGTGAGTCTGCCTGGTCTTGGAGTGTATCGCCCTGTGTGTTTACCAGAGGGAGTGAATATGTTTGGCGCCCTCTAATCGTATTAACCCTGTTCCAGGCTTGGGCCTCATCTCTAAACGAGGTAATACTCCATAAAGACTTGTGCCAACTTTCTCTTCTGGCCTGTCGGCGGGTTCGCCTGCCTTGGGACTTTATTTTTGTAAAGTTCACAAGATTCTCAGCGGTGGGACAAGCGCGCAGCAACCCCTACGCCTTGTTCTGATTCTTACGGGCGCGCCGACATTCGCTGTTCCACCACGGTACACGTGGTTTGCATGCCAAACCGCTTACTTCGGATATGCATTTTGATGCGGTATCTATTATGAATGCTCTAAGATAATCCACAGCAGCATCAATTTCTAAAGAAGACATGTCAGCCGATGAGATGCTAGAGAGAGTTCGAAATTTCTGCCAGTCGGCTGTGTATCTTCCACCTAGGAGCTTGTGTAGGATATCGGTTTTCTTTAGATGTTCTTATCAGTATGGGGAAGAGGTAGCTCCCTTAAGGATTGTTCATAACTTCCCATTCGAGTTCACGCAGTATACACGGGGAAACTAGGCTGAGGTCAATTGAAGAAAATGTTCTGTTGGCGAGAGAATAATATGTGGGTGCCTTCTTATTCAGCAGGCATGCACCAGAAGAAAAAAGGAACTGTTCAACAAGACGACCTCGCGCATCTATACGAGAGTCGCCCCACAGGCAGTTGTGCGCATTGAAATCATACATAAGCTTCGTACATCATAAGGTTCGGGCAATTCATCTATGAAGGACTGAAATTCATGTTTTCTTAGTTTGTAGTGTGGGGGTATATAAATCGAGCAAATTGTGATAAGCTTGTTTAGCAAAACAACTCGAACCGCCACTGCTTCAAGGGCCGTTCGTAGCTGTAAATGTTGACATGCTATGTCTTTTGGATTACAATTTCAACACCTCCCGATGATGCGATCGCATCATCGCGATCTTTGCGGAAAGTAACATGCTGTCGGAGAAAGTTTGTTGTGATTTTAGGTGTGTTTCCTGTAGACACAGCACTTTTGGGTTGTGTTTGTGTACAATCTAATAATGTGTTAAATGTCAGAATATGACCCAAGAAACAAATCAATAGCATCGGAGTGAAAAGCGAGCTCACCTGTGTACTCGGTGACATTTTCGCCCAGCAGCACCGGCACGTACTCGTACATGATGACGTTCTGTACGAAAGAAAAACAAAGAAATGCTCCTCTGTTAAACTACAAATTTAGGCGCAAAATTGGGTTGTGCAAAAGTACCACCAAGGAAGACTGAAATGGGTAGTCCTCGCGATGTTATAAGTATGGATGCAAAGTACCCAGGTGAAATTGGCTTGCGGAGGCTCGCTATTGGCCCTGTCGCTCGCTATGGTGTCTACTTCCTAAATATATCAAACAGGATCTTTATCTTTTTCCTTGGTACATTTCGGCTTTATTTGCTGAAGAAGAGAACTGAATTGCGCAGTAAGGCAGCAGCGGAGGCGAGACAAAGACACAAGAAACGTGGAAAACAGCAAGTGGTCAGGTTTTCTTTACAGTGACGGCGCACAAAGTCAAGCTACTTTTCCAAAAGCAAGAGGTGCTGGTGCTAGTGTGTGGTAGATGTCTTCAGCTTCTAAAATTACGCACGTAGTTTCATCCGGGCTTCTGCTCACGATTGATCTTTTTTCAAACTGTGGCCCGCAGCCACTTTTACAGTGGAAGCCTAAATGACCTGTATCAGCTCATTCTACGCTGTACTTGTGCTCCGTAGTTCGCTCGTTAAGTCTACGACCTCCTTATCCTACGTATTCCTTGTTAAAAGAGAGTGAGATGGAGTAGACTATATTGTCCCAGCAGACAAAAGCCTGACAGTGTTGCTTATTGAAGCCTTGGTTACCATTGTTAGTCTACTGGCATATAAACATTCTCATTCTTCTGTGAGGCGATTCAACGAAGAAAATTCGACGTCTACAATTGCTCTTCTGCCATTCTTCTTCAAATAATACGAGAGCCGATGGATATGCCGTATGACTGGCACTTTTCTCATTTTCCCTGGCCGAAATTTCAGTTTACTTCAGGGTAGGATTCAGAAGGTTGTCCGTGATAGACGATAGCAGGTGCCTGGATTATCCCGCATCAATAAGGCGAGAAACTTGTACAAGAACACTTTCCGGGTAAAAGGACTAACCGCAATAAGAAGTAATTGGAGCTTATTTTACTGCCAAAAATAAGGGGAATTGCGTACGCATGCCTTCTGTAATTTTGCTCGTAAATGAGGTACAGTTTTAGATGGTTTTGTTTAACTGAAATAGAGTGTTCCATTTTTCATAGCATCATGTCTTTTCCAGCTCACGCGATGGTTTTGTATTCCTATGACGTGGTCTGTTCCATACGGAGGTGTGTGTCTCTGACAGGAATAATGTGGACTCACTTGAAATTTTTTTATCAAAGTTATGGGGCACGTGTTGACCTGATGTGTGTTCATATAGGCCCGCTTTGATTTCCGAAGTATAACTGGAATTCATCGAAACTGAGAGCTTCTCGCACAGTTTTTCGTTAATATAGCTGCAAGTTAGCGCCCGTCCTGTGTACGTCCCTTTCATCGTCCTTGTTTTTTGCGCGCTGCCCTGTTATGTGTTCAATAACAAGTAGGCTGGTGATGACGATGATGTGTGCTGCACCAAATCGCGCGGACGGAAAATGATGTACTTTGTTACTTTTTGTTTTTAGGTCCATTTCTAGATAGGCTTTAAGTGCAAAATAAGTCACGGAAACGCACACATTCTTAGACCGCGTCTTAGTCTGCGCGTAAAACGCTTCTTAGCTGTGTACCAAACAGCACAACTGCAGACGTTACTAAGCTATGAATCCATGTCATTCACCTGTATCCTTGAGGCACAATCTCGCAACCAAGCATTATTTTGATTTTGGAGAAAACCAAATATTTAGCAGAGAAGAATACATTTCTGCTGTCGGCATGCAATGCAATGATATGAGTGTTAGGTAGACTTATAATATCATTGATACATATCAAAGAAAAAAAGGGACCTAGCTAGCTTTGATTTAACGTGATTAATTTTTGTGTACTGCAAGCGGTTTGCTAAGTAGCTGTTTATTGTTTTAAGCGGTAGTTCTGCTATACCCTATATCTATATTTTAGCGAACAAATCTTTGCTTTATGGAGTTGAGCGGTTTTTTTTAAATATAAAAACAATCCGAGAGTAAGCAGTTTCCGCTTAAAATTGTAATCTAATTATCTCTAATTCTAAATGAAGCCTGTTCAGAGCACTTTCTTTTTGCTGTGAAAGCCGAACTGTTCTTCTATGATAATGTCGATCCCGTTAGGGAGATTAGTACTATTTATAAATAGTTTCTGCTACAATTTTAGCTAAAATGAGCAGTACAGAAATGGGTCTGTAATTCCTTAAGTCATGAGGACCGCTCTTTTACAGTGAAGCTGCACGTGGCTAGGGTTGCACGTATTTTTCGTGTCCATTGCATGAACTACAAGAAAGGGGAGCGTGGCCGACCCGCAGCGGAGGTGAAGCAGGCTTTGCGCACTGCTCCGCTAGTTACACTAATAGTAAGTAATGGAATAAATAAATCGAGGTGGATTGTTTCGAGTGGATGGTTTGTGAACAGCACATGAACTCGCGAAGAGCCGGCATTGTCATATACGCAAAAGACAAAGTGCATCAATTGAAGACAAAGCGCTGCACTGACATGCACCGGAGAGACAACAAGACGTGCGCTAGCCATCAGCTCTCAACTGACAGCTAGCGCGCCTCCTGTCGTCTTTCTTGTGCGAGTCAATCTAGCGCTATGACTTCAATTGATGCAATGAACCAACTACCCCACACTTTACATGGGTTAGCTGTGATGACACTATCCCTGGGATCATCGTTGGAGACTTCAATGTTGACATTTCAAAACCCGACATGAAATGGTTGACCAGTTTGTGCTAGAAGAGTTCTCTTTGAAGTGCCACACCTATCTAAGTCACACAGTCTACTCAATAACGGTCATGTACAGTGTTAACTTTAGACAATATTCTGTCTAAGGCTGTAACCATACCATATCGCAGTGATCACAAAAGTACCGTCACTACCATTACCAAGTCATGAAAATGAGTGCATGTAACCTTGTGTAACCTTGTGTGTGTCCTACAGCTTCGTGAGTAATCTCTTTCCCAAAGTGAAATGGCTCCTCAATTATTTTCTAAATAACCGAAAATTCTGTAATGTTTAATCGGGCGTGATAACAACACCAGCACAAAGAACTAAGCTGCAAATAGTAGTTTGTTGCAATTACTTCTTTTTTGTAGGAGACTGTATGTACGGTCTGTATCCCAGGTCGCGCTAACGTTGCGCATTCCGTCACGGCCGTGGCTCTGAAAGCGAGAATTGAAGCATCGTCTGCTTTGGAGACAGATTTTCGCCGCCGATGTCAGCCGTTTCCGGGCAACGCACGCCATATGGTGGCTACTTTTTAACATTAACATTGGCTACCGACCAGCTCTCAAGCCCACCCCCAACTTGCGACCGGTAAAATTTGGATGACGCTTAAGCATCGCCTTTGAGAGTGGAACACGATAGCAGTGAAAGACCCCTGACTGCTTTTCATGCGTCCCGGCCACTGCAACGTTTAGCGGGAAACGCTGGCGGCGAACGTTACGCACGATGGCAAGCTTTCTCGTAGAAAGGCGGTCTCTTGCGCGGGTCGAGCTCCTGCTGCTGTTTCGCACTTTTAATATTGTAGTCTGGGTCGAGCTAACGTGAAAGATATGCGCTGTGGGTGTTTTTTTTTTCCCCATTACATTTGTTTGTTGGCTGCAGTTCTCAAAATTCGAACGAATAACTTTGTAGTGAATGAAAGACTAGGTATGGGAAACTTTAGCGGTAGGAGAGTGGTTGGGCATGCGTTGTTCGGAATTTCGTTCGAAATTGCTTTTGCTGAAGCGACGTCCTACGCCGGACTTGGGACGCCGACTCCGGATTTTCTGCGGCACAGGGTCCCCAACACTATCGCATTAAAACGCGGGCTGAAAGAACGTTACTGGCTGACAAAAACACATGCGACAAGATGTCCATAAATTCAATTAAGGCATACTCAAGATGTTTTATAACCATTCATAATCGTTTTTCAAAGCAGATTTGAGACTGCAACTAAGTAGCGCTGCTAGTTATCATTTTACGGACATTTGCGTATGATCATAACGATTATTTGTAGGTATCGCCTTTGAATCAGGGCAGTGAAAAATATTCACCTAGCCTGTTTAAGCTAACTTATTCAAGTCACCTCACAGGCACTAAGCATCTGAGCATTGTGTGAGGGGAGATTACAAAGATAGAGGAAATTCAGGAGCTTGACTAAGATGATTATACAACGCTTATCGACTGTTAGTACATATCACAAAAACGCGAGAACATCTTTATGCAATAGTTAATGACACCTTAGTAATTATAAGATATGGCGGTTACTTCGACCCTAAAAACGTGCAGCTTATTGACTGCAGGTACGGATCACTACAACGCAAGAACTTCTTCATACAATACTTAATGACGTTAATATCTAGAAAATATGGTTGTTACTTCGGCCCTGAAACGAGCAGAATCGCGAATGTTGACGATGTGTTCCGGAAAACCATTCCTGTGGATGATAGCCTGTGGCAAGGCGGATGAATTATATGCTATGGTTCTGCCAGAAATGCAATGGTAGCTTAAATGGTTGTTTAAACGACATGATAAGCGACAAGGTTATATAAGGGTCAGCGTTGAATAACTGGCATTAAATAATATCTTGTGAACTCGGTATGCTATATATGCTTCTCAGTGCGGTATTTTCTCTAGATATTCTTTTTTTTCTTCCTAAAAACTTCCTTATCTACCATATAGCATTACTTATGCCCCTAACGAATGCAATGCTAGGAATTTATTCGCTGATTTCTGCCCCCCCCCCCCCCCCAATGCTCCACACGCCCACCTTGCGCACATCGACACCGGTCAAGCCTTCCGTCCACTTTAAATCGCAGCGCTTCCGGAAGGTGTCGCTGGGTGGAACGCTTCGCCTTCCACGAGGACGTGCACAGCGGTCTCCAGATTTTCACTGCAGCGCACACATGCCACATTTTGATCTGAATATTTGCTCCGGTATATGTGTTTGTCCTTAGACAACACGCTCGAGTCTCAATAGCAAGGCATCATATCGTGATCGTACAGATTTTCCCTTCTAATTTCTCTCTTGCGGCTCTTGCAAACGCACTTGGTCCGTTTTATTTCCATTCTTTGGATGAAATATACTTTCTCTGTTTCTCTTCCTTTCTTTCTGATGACTCGTGGTTGTCTATATACACTTTCAATTACCAAGCACTTGACTGCCAACTTTCTTTACCTCTTCCTCCATCCAGTGTCCACGCTTTTTGGGCACGGATACCAGCGTACTTAGGCGTCCATTTATTTTAATCATTCCTGCGTCATTCTTTACAACTAATTTCACTCTGTCTCCTCCGACTTTAAAAGAAGCCCAACCTAAGTCGACCTTCACTGCCTGATTTGTGGTTTCACCTTGGGCTCCCAAAGCCAACTGGCCTACAGAACTTTAGTTCTCTTCCAACCCCAAGAAGATGCCCTATCGGAATCACAAGGATGGCATTGACGAACGTTAGCGCTGACACCATTGCTTCTCTCCAGATTCTGATCTGATGATGCCGCGCCCTAACAGAAGCACCCCCTATTAGAAAAAATTCGCCTCGACGGTCACGTACAGTGCTCCGTCGGCGGTTGGTATACACTGCCGCTGTGAGCTCTTTCTCTCGTTATTCGTCGTGCTCCAACTGTATGTGGGGCGTGAGCGCCTGGAATGGTTGGGCAGAAGTGCAGAATACCGGGCCGCTTTTTCGAAACTGTCCGACGGCTAAGACTTTTTCGCGGCGGAAACTCCAAGAAAGTTGAGTGGCTGCTGTGTCTTTCTGTTACGGCGTCAAACAAAATTGCGTGTTATGTGGAGATAACACTCAAAATAAAAGCGCGAAGTACGTTTCACACATCAACGCCAAGACCCAGTGCCATGTTAAGCTTCAGGTATAGGCCTGTTCAATGCAACAGAAGCCGCGGCGCTTAGAGATCTGTGAAACAAACAGGAGTACTGTTTGTTTATTTCCAATGTGAAGCACACGAATGCCGTTTCAGGTATGCCTGGTGCCATTCATTCTTTTATTTGTAAGTGCAACTGTATCGAATCATTAACAATTTTGTACTATTATGCATCAGAAACAAGGGAGCGATGTTTTGGGCAAATTATTTCAACGTATCTTTAAGCAGCAGTAACACGCCTTGGAACGCCCAAGCACTTTAACAAGGAATCTACATCACAAAAAATTCCGTTAAGCAATTGAATACCAGTGCGTGCTCTAAACAAAATGAAGCTTTAAGCGGCTCGTACTCGTTGATCTTGCGCAGTTCAATAACACTTGGTACGTGAAGGGCATATTAAAGCAGAAGTTTCGTTGCGTGCCTAGTTTGGGCGTGGCCACTTGGCTTCTGGGTGCTGTTGGGTCAGCCGCTATCTCGGCAGAAATATTTTTGGATATATATGCAAATGTTATGGCAGACAAAACAGGTCTGCCATTTGAAGCTGCCAATGCCGTGTCCCCTACGCGTTGGAGAGTTGCGGGTGCCGAGCAAAGACCAAATGGCAGGACTGAATTTATTGAGGGGCGTCTGGCGTGATAAAAGCAGTCTTTTTCCCATTCCCCTGGTCGACTTCGATTTGCCAGTTGTCCATCTTGAAGTCAATCGACGAAACATACTTTACGTTGCAGAGTCGGTCCCGTGCGTCGTCTATACATGCGAGTGGGCATACGTCCCTCTTTGTGGCTTTGTTCAGGCGACGATAATCGGCATAACACAGCAGAGTTCCAACATTAGTCTTCCCTAATACCACAGAAGACACTCTTAAGCTATTCAATGGCTGGATCATTTCATCACGCAGCGTTCCGCCCAGTTGTTGCTTTCCTGTCGAAACTCGGTACGGGATTTGACGGAGTGATCAATCGGATTATTTGGTTATTATGCGATGCTTAGCAACTGTTCTTTTTTCTTGAATCGCCGATGATGACGAGAAGCAGCCTTCATATTGCTGGAGGATACCCTTGAGCTGTTCCTGCTTATGACCGGGAAAACACAGATTACCAATATAGAAAAGTGGTTCAGGAACACGCACCTTCGTTGTAGCTTCGGTGGAATCCGAGAAGAGAAGCCCATCGCTGACTGTTTTAACTTCTATGTATGTGATCTTCATGCTCTTGTTCAGGTGTTTATGTTGCTGGCTCAGGTTTGTCACCATTACTTGCACTTTTGCGCGGCGTCATTGAATGATACCCCTTCCAACGCCGATTTCACGACCAATCAGCAGCTGGGCCGCGATAGGAGATCGTAGTTTGGAACGGGTGTTGAGTCTTGCGATTGGCCTAAGCCTCGCCGACGTCGTCAGCCGCGGGGCTCGGTCACGGTGATGTGAAAATGACGACATACTCCTGTCAATCATGTTGAAACCGGTCACGTCGTCTGCTAGGAGCCTAACGCGACGAGAGGTGTTACGTTCGAGTGATCACTAGCTCGTTACAATACCAGACTCGCATGGCACGTCTGGTGGATTGGAATGGATGCAAACGTCGTCTGTGGCTACGCAATTGCACGTTCGAATCCGATCCATAGTCTAATTTGAGAAAGTGACGCTCACATTGGGGGGGGGGGGGGGAGCTTCGGCTATTGCGTTGGCCTTGCGCGAGGAGGAAGAAGAGTGGTTGGAGGTGCGAAATGCGTTTGAAGAGATGGCAGAAAGCGAATGCCGGCGTCGCTTTCGTTTCTTGAAACGAACAGTGCGTTGAAGAGCTTCCTCTGGCGCGCCGAAACCAGGGCGCCAAGTCGGACATTGCGGTGCCATGACATCTCTTTGTTGCCTCTTGAAAAGCGCGCTATTGGTCCAGTCGTATATTTTTTTTCTTGCTGTACATGTGTGACCCCACTCAGCGACCAAGCATACAAAACTACCTGTTTACTAGTATATCGTACCCAAGCAGACGACAAACGAAGCGGCACGTAAACTTCTGAGGAGTTCGCAGCTTGCTGACTGGCTGCTCTTGTGCCTCCCGTCCTGAAAAGTTTTGCCCACTTTGTGACGTTGCAGCGACGGAGCGCGTTCTCTTCCAGACAAAGATGTCCGATTGCATCCCCTCCCCTTTGGTCGTTTTCTAGGATAGATTCAATGTCTCCGGCTGCTTCTGCGGTGACGGAAATCATGATGCTGGTGCGCGGCGAGATACTGACTTGATCTTTAATTAAGTACACTTAGGCACATTGATTGAGGGTCCTCTTTGGCGGTATTGTTTGCTTGCAGACAGAGTTATCAACTTGGATTTTAAGTCGATGACTATAATGTGTTGGCACAGGAAGTCTATAGCAAAAATTACGTCCCGTGAGCATTGTTGCACGATAACAAAGGCCGCAGGGTAAATTCGGTCATGAACTGTCGCTCTTGCCACGCAGATTCTTTCTGTCGGCGTTGGTAGGTGACCTCAAGCTGTCAGCATTTGAGTGCTGTCCCACGTAATCAACATAATTCAACTTTATGGCGAATGGTCCACTGGTCACGGAGTAGTCAAGTACGGTGTCCACTAGAGCATGTCATTTCTTCCATGAATCAGAACATCAAGATCGGTAGTTCTTGGCTTTCGGTTGTAGTTGGGTCGTGGCGTCGGATCACGGTTGCGTCGCTCTAGAATGTAACTGGAACGTCATGTCGTCAAGTTTTTTTTCTTTAGGCGCATTTTCGGCTTGCAGGCTTCGTCTGGATGGCTGCGTGTATTTCCTACGCTGTTGGAATGGATCTTAAAGCATCGTCGATGGTGACCTTCGTCATTTACACGCAGAGCAACCGCACCCCATTGGTTGCTGATTTAGTTTTGCTGTTACGGCTAAGGGATCATCCACGCGATGGGCCAGTGTACTGTCGGCGCTGCGGCGACAGGTAGTGGCCTGGTGAAAGAGAATCGGACGGTCGACGAGAGATCCACTGAGTGTAGGCGAGGAAGTTGGCGATATTACCAGGCCATTCACCTCGCAGTGGGCGCGGCGCGTTAACGGCAATGCCTCGCAGTCTCAAGTAGCAGTAGGGGCATCGGCGGTACACATGACCGGGTGTGAAAGCGGAGCCGGCGGTGCTGTGGAGAACGTCATACATCGATCATCCTTGGGTAGCTGCGCTGGGCGACGGGCGGATGAGCAGGTGGCTGCGGCGGAACTGTGGCCTTACCGAGCCCTTGCGGGGAGGGGGAACGTGACCTACGGCAGCCTAGGCCATCGCTTTCGCCTAAGGTAGCAGCCATTCATTGACTCCTAGTGACGGCTGGATCTACTCTCGGGGGGTATCAGTAATGAACGCTACTTGAATCTGCATCCACAGGAACATCCTGCGCAGTTCTTGGCGTACAACGGCACCGATGATGCCTCGGAGCTCGGCGGAGCCTAGTACTTGGATTTCGCCGAAAGCACTTGTCGGCTGTATTGCCGAGTGCTCAGTATCAGCGTCTTCTCGATGGCCGTGACTTTCGTTACAAATATTATCCGGCTGTATAGGGTTGATTGCGAGTAAATCCGCCGTAAAGCTATCGCTTCACATCACGCATGAGGAAGCGAACTTTCTTGTCCTCAGACATAAGGGTCGGCTTGGCAGAACAGGTGAATAATCTCTTTCTTGTAGATCGAAATGCTCTCGTTTGCGAGCTGAGTGCGGGATTTCAGTATCGCTTCAGCTATGAGTGACCTCTACAACACAATGAGGATGATGATGATGATTGAAAGGTATCCTCTTTGTAATGTGGCCATGCCAAGTAGTCACCTAGCCTGCCTTATTAACCAGGTGTGTTATGCATGTTTTTATATATTATTTTTCCATACATATATTTAATCTATTTTTCTTCGTAGTCTACCTTGTACCGTTAACTATACGTGTAAGAGATGCCATCGTATCAGTCTGTTCCCTGATTTCTTTTCCACCAATACTCTAAACGCCTTTTGCTTATCTCGACTGCTTACCGGTTGAGGCTTCCGTCTACTTTAAACCAAAGCGCTTCTGGAAGGTGTACGTTACATACGGCTCTCATTGGGTGAATCCCTTCGCATTCCATTAGGATGTGCTGAGTGCTTTCCAGATCTTTGCTGGAGCATACGCATTCGTCATCATGTTCCAAATATGTGCAGCGATATGTTTTTGTCCTTACGCAACCGGCTTGAACTTCAAATGACATGGCAGTGCCATCTATGTTACCGTACAGATTTTCCCCTGAGATTTCTTTCTTCTCATTCTTGAAATCTCCATGGTCCTTTTTGTTTCCGATCTTTGCATCCAATTAACTGTCTCTGTTTCTCTCACTTTCTGTCTGGTGACTCGTGGTTGCCCATTTACAGTTTCAGTTACCCTGTACTTGTTTGCCAACTTTCTTGACGTCTTTCTCCATTCGTCCACGCTTTTCAAGTACAAATATTTGTGCACTTTAGCTGCTCGTTTATTTTCCCTCAAGTTACTGAGTATTTCATCAAAGCAGATGTCAAACCCACAAGATATCACTTGAACGTGACATCTAGTGGAGGAGCACTGGCATTCATGTGCCAGACGTCCTCGTCGTGCCCAACACCTCCACCAGTGGTCAGGTTGCAGTGATGATGAAGAACACGGTAGGAAGAACTGCAAATTGCGAACAAACTATTTACCTGGCGAACCTGTGCCCAGAAAACAAGTTAGTCTAAAGCAATTCAACATTTGCTAGCCGGTGCAATGCAGTCCCCGAAGAAAATATAAACAAGTGGACGCGACAATAGAACGGGGATTTCTGTTTCACAGAATCACAGATTCACCTGTATTCTTATTTAGCCATTTCGTATATGCCAGTAGGAAGGCGCCCGTTCTTTGCCAATCCTCCCGAATCCCACTGTGATACAACTGGAACAGAATCCCGAACTGTTGATTGATAGGTGTAGCCCTTCTATGAGCACACAACGAGCCATCACCATTCTTTGCTCGACATGCATCATACATCGCCTTCGTGCTTGTGACATCGCTGAGTATACATATCATACTGTACATCCGCCTCAACTGGAGTTTGCGTCTTGGTATAGCTTCTGAACGACGCAGTGCATAAAGAGAAAAAGTCTATCGCAATAAAGTTGTAACCTTTGTGGTCTATAAACAAAAAACATGCGATTTCGCATTGCATAAGATGAAAGTAAAAATTGTATGGATTGCCTTTGGATGACAAACAATTCCCTTACCAATTCATAGAGCTTCACTTCCATAGACTCCAACATGCGCACTGGATCTGCGTAATTCTTTAAAGAGTGATAAATTATCTGTTTTGGCGACAGTTTTCTGCCTTTAGTGAAAATACTTGCAAACTCATACTGATAGCAGATTAAGCTAAGTGCCTAACGATAAAGAGTTCGCAATTGCGAAGTGTGTAAAGTTACAGTATGACACGCAGCCTACACTCAGGCTGACAGCCCGCACGTACAATTGGCGGGAAAACTGGCTACCGTTTTGCCATGTAGACAAGAGCTTAGAGCATTGGGGACGTGTCCCTGGATACGTGCCGCATTGACAACTTGGGTTACGGGGTAAGTGAAACTGAGCATGTGCCCACTCATGGAAGTGAGCTATTCGATATTTAGGGGGAACAGTGTGCACGTACCGTTAAATATTTAGGTAACAAGTTTTATTCAATACAAGCAATCTGTCCAAATTAACTCATTAACTGATGATTTGTCTTTTTCTGTTGCCTGCGTATGCATTGCACTAACGCTTATGTTACTCAACGCCATTAATGAAAAAGGGTTAGCACAATTCCTGCTGGGCAGCAACCACTCATTGTGCTGTACGGGCACACGACATTGACCGCTTCGTTCCGCTAAAGCAAACAGTTAGAAGGAAGTAATTTTCCCGCCCAGGGGTTACTGACCTGCAGAGCCGCAATGACGTGCCTCCTGGCATGAAGGAAAATATCTTCGTCAGTCCAGTCCGGGTGCTCAGCCTTAATACGCAAGGCATGCACGTTGTGGTAGCGGAAAAAGAGAATGCCAAACGCCAACAGGCCCGGGTTCTGGTTCGTCCGCGGATCTCCCAGAACTGCGTGCATTAAAGAATTGGAAAATTGAATTTATAAAATATACAATACACAGAATTTTAAAAAATGTTGTGGCTCTTCATGGGATACATCAGCGAGAGATCTGCGGTAGCATAAAAGGTGTGCTTCTTGGTGTCTCTGTATCTTATTTGTTTCTTTTATTGCGATATCAATTATGTCGACACTCCACGCGAATTGTTGTCGTCAACGTTGCCATGAGGTTCCGTATTTATTAAGGTATATGTATGCTACATGCGTCTTTTTTTAATGTCGGTCCTAGTGAAACACACTTTAACAAAAAGAGAAACCGAAAATTGTGCAACGAAAAATACAAAATCGAATGACAATTTGAACCGTCAGTGCAGCTGGAGAGGCGCTCGCGTTTGAAATTCTTTGGGCACTGTCAACAGCTCTACCCTCGGCAGCCACTCAGGGACACACTGGCGCAGTATTTACAAGCATTCCTACGGAATTCCCATGTACTCGTGGAACAACCGCCGGACAGGTCGCGTGCCAATCCTACAGTGAAGCCCCACCATGGGGGTGCCCCATACACAGTGCAGCACTACCGTGCAGTCGCATAGTACTCTGTCGTCGCTACTAGTGTTCAGAAATCTTGTACCATATATATCTAGTAGAAAGTAGTGTTCGCTGAAGCAGGTCCCAAAAATATACCTCCTCTCAGCAATGGAGAAAAACATGATCAATGGTCTCAGGTTTCTTACAGACAAGACAATGTGAGCCCCAAGGTAGAAAAAAAAAACACTCTTCTAATAAGCTTCTTTGTGACAACATATGTGTATGGAATGCACGGGGAAAGTGGGAAATGGGAAAAATTAAAATTAATTAAATTATGGGGTTTTTACGTGCCAAAACCACTTGCTGATTATGAGGCACGCCGTAGTGGAGGACTCCGGAAATTTCGACCGCCTGGGGTTCTTTAACGTGCACCTAAATCTAAGTACACGGGTTTTTTCGCATTTCGCCCCCATCGAAATGCGGGAAATGGGAATTCAAGAGGGTGATCAAAACGAGAACAAGGTAAAACCGGGAAGCAGTGCTTCGACAAGTGGACTTATTTTTCAAGGCGACATATGCTTTCCTTGGCACAGTATATATAGGTGGGGTTCTTCTTAAGGGCAGAGGAGCTAACGCGGGTGATTGTAGCAATAACCGGAGATGTGCTAGCGGCGAGGGTGCAGAATTGAGAATGGAGTGGTGCTATGGACACTGCCAGTGAGACGGCCGTGTGTCAACCGGCGTGTCAACGGCCGTGTGCACAGCACCTCTATGATCTGCTTCGCTGGATGTCAGTGGGCCATCGTTTCCCTGAAAGAAATAGAAGGAGCGGCATCAAACGGTGCTCCTGAAAAAATAATTGCTGAAATGAAATAAATACATCAAGAAAAAAAAAGAAAGGGAGGAAAAAAGTTTGAAAATGCACGCGGCCGTGTCCCCCCACCATGTGCACTGCAGCCCTCTATTCTAAATTCTACACCCTCGCTGCTAACAGACCTTCGGTTATTGCTATAATCACCCACCTTACTCTCTCTCGCCTAAAGAAGAACCGTACCTATATATATTGTGCCGAGGAAACCATATGTCGCCTTGAAGAAGACAAGTCCACTTGTCGAAACGTTGGCTTCAGCTTTTCCCTTGTTCTTGTTTTGCTCACCTTAATGTATTTTGTATGTAGTTTAGAGAGCGAAGAGCTCCTCCTGGGCTATTTTGAATTCGATTAACTCGTTTTAACAGATCTATGCCCTGGCCTTCACATTCAATGGCCCGTTATGTAGGCACAGACAGTGCTAGACCACATACCTCCCGATACAGCCTCTTCATGCATGTGACATGCTACTCCATGCTAAATGACATGCAGTGTATGCGGCCTATATTGCCACACCATTAACTCACTAAAGTTCCTCACACCAGGTATTACATTTTTAGCAGAATTATTCCTCAGCCTTTTAAGAATGACATCGCACAAACAAATGTCATTAAACAAAACACCAAACGCGCGTGCCTTTCGTCTTACATCTTCTCATACTTAAATATTAGAAGCGCGAAAGAATGACACACGACAAACATGAAAATAATCTGAATAGCGCGGCTGCACACTAGCCCTGGGATCGGCCCGATACGGAAACGTGGTGGTAAAGTCTCTATGAAAGCCGTTGGCTTGAATTATTAACATAAATGATCTTGAAGCAAACTTAAGTGCGAAGAAAACAAAATATAAATGAAATTGTCCGATGTCAGTTTTCTAACAGAGGAGCCCTAGCACAACGAGTAGTTTTTTGCTTAGTCATCTAACGCTCGCTACAATTCATGCTGCCAGCGTACAGCTACAGCTGCTAGTACAGCTACTTGTTGCTACCGCATTTATTGTTTCGCCCGTATGGCGAAACTGATCTTTTCTCATTCTCTTCTTTGTGACGGTAATTGCAATGTTGCACTCGTTCTAGTTGGTTGTATTGGCCATGAAAATATATCGTGGTGTCAGCATCTCTAATATCTAGTGTTTCAGAGGGCAGAAAGTGCTCATTGTTGTCTGCAACAGTTAGAGAAGCTTGCCTCAGCGCCTGCAGACTGGACGAGTCACGCTAGATCTCATGCATCTCCTTCAGCGCCGTCGAGTGCTTTGCCTTTGTCGTGTTGTCGCGCAATTTTGGTGGCTATATTCTAGAACGTTCCTCGACTCAACACTCCTCCTCGACTGAACGAAGTGTTGGACAGCGCCGCGCCTCGGCAGTAGTGGTCAATGGTTAATTGCAGTTCCTAGAAAGTGTACCCACTTCCTCAGTCCAGAGGCGCTGCTATATACATATCTTTGGAGTGGAGCAAGAGCTTCGAGTTACGAATGGCCAGGATAGTCTGACAATGGGGGTTACGGTATTTTTACGCCAGGCCTCTTTTTTAATTTAGGTTTTGTATACTGTATGGCAATATCTAATGTTTGTTTGTGCCATTTGGGCCACTTGTTTCTTTAAGTACGCGTTTTGATTTATAATTTTTCGGGAACTTTTAAACACCGCCTGTGCCAAATGGCACATTTCTTGTCCTTGAACTGGATTCTTCTAAGAGACTAACATCACTAGCACAGGAAATAAACCACACATTTCAATTATTCACAACAATTCACTAATTAACATAATCAGTTTAGGCCACATATTGTAATTTACAAATTGTAGCCGGTTAGTAAACAAGGCATATAGACTTGACATGAATCTCCTGGGTAACACTAGTTTCGAGATATCCTTTCCAAAAGTATGGGACGAAATACATGGGCGTTCCAGACGATGAACAAAACGAGAACAAGGTAGAAGCGGGAGCCAACCTTTCGACAAGTGGATTTGTCTTTCTCGAGGCGACATAGGCTTTCCTCGGCACAGCATATATGAGGAAAGCAGAGGACGCTCAGCTTGTTCCTTGATCATCTATATATGCCGTGGCGACAAAAGTATATGTTGCCTCGAAAAAGCCAAGTCCACTTGTCGAAACGTTGGCTCCCGCTTTTAACTCGTTCTCGTTTTGCACATCGTCTTGAATTTCCATCTCCAGCATTCCCCGTGTTTTTCATGGGCGTTCCAGTTACCTTTGTTCTTGAATGCATAAATAGTGTTTGGTTAAAAGAGAAGGCGGAGCAAGACTGCGCATTTTCGGATTGTTTGGTGGCGCAAAACTGGCGTCACTCTGCGAGTTCACTTCAAGCGGAGACGCCTTGCGAACTCACCAGCGACAATGCTTAAATTGCTCTTTCCCGTAAGTAAATATTTCGGGAGTGAAGATTTTTTTTAATTCGATCAATATGTGTTTCGATTTCTCGTGCATATCCGTCTCTCTGAAAAATCTGGCTCACGGACGTACTAAGACGGCGTTCGCACTCGCCTTCAGTGAGATCGTTATCTACGTGCCGCGAACCGTGGCTTCATTTTCGGCGCAATTTTATGGTGGAAGAGCCTCCATCAGTTAACGCACCGGCAAATACTGTTGGCGGCTGGCAGCGCGGCTACACGCAGTCCGCCTACGACGCGCCTGCGAGGCCGCACTGGCGCTGCGCTGTCGCGGAGAGCTTCAGCTGCTTGACCACCGGGACAGAGCCCGTCCGGAGCGGCGCGGCCAGATTGGTGCGTCAGCTTGTCGTGTTGTGTTCAGCCCACAACATTGGAAACAAATCGGACAGAAGACGACACACACAAGCGCTGCTTTCAAGAATGATTTATTTGAAGCCGAACAGCTGGTTTGTATAACCGAAGGCAAACTCAAACGTACAAAATCTCTGAGCCAGCGAAGAATGACGGTTCCTTCTCCGAGCAAAGGAACGCATTCTTGTCCAAGATTATCTGTTGTGGAAGATGTAATGAATAGTCTCGTCATTTTAAATTCATGCCGGCGCACAAGGATATATAAAAAACAGAGACAAGAAACGGCAGCTGCTGTAGGGTGCAGTTAACCAGCCATCGCGTCCGCTGTTGACATTATTGCAATGCTCTCTAATCCTGCCGTTCAGACACCACCCCGTCTGCTCCACGTGGTGTTTACCACACAAAAGTGGAATCTGATAAACAACCCCTTCTTTGAACGCGAAATAAGGCCCCCTGTCATTTCCTTTACAGTATTTTTTATCGCAGCTTTTTCTATCAACGATTTAATGGCTGATATTGCATACTTTTCCCATCTTCATCGTAGCCGCAAAAATCACCTTAACGCATTTGCCCTTGCGCCTACCTTTGTCACGTTGTGGAAAATATTTTGCAGGTAGGGTCTAATGGTGATTGTTCTCAGACTTTCAGAAATATTCGTCGAGCTGACCTGCCAGCTGGATGTTACTTTCCTGAGTAAGGCTTCTGCGATCGACACGTAAACGCGGCCAGGTTAGCCTGCTTACTTGAGGCGAGCTTTTTCGCAGTCAAAGCTGACCATCGAAAGATAATAAAAAAATTAATTGAGGGCATTAATGGTGTCTGACGGTGCTCCTCTTTACAACTTGGAATGCGCAGAGCTGAATGGCAGCAACGGTGCTTTCCCCACTTAAAATCCCAGCCCAAGCACGTGTGATTTTCATGTAAATAAAATTTTATTCCAAAGAACCTCATGTAACAATCCTCACCCAGAATTTGAAGCGTGAGCGCCAAGAGTGGCAGACAATCACGAACAACTCTTATCATTCTAAAAGCTTCAGACTCAAAAGAACCTTTCTCGAAATTAAGTAGAAACAGGTAATAATTCAAGCACATAAAATTCCTAAACACTTCCGTAACCGTAAGACGCGTCAAAAGAACTTTGTCAACACTTTTTTCTTTGCTCTCCGCAACGCCGGCGGCTCATTTCTAAGACTAGCAAACTGCACTATGTTCTCCGAGTAGCAAGTTGGTGAAATTATTTGAGAGCCGCGATAATCATAGCTGTCAGCCCGTTTCTCGCCATTGCTGATGCGGTCAGGGCTCACCCCCCAAAAATAACGTCTTGTTTCGAAAGCTTTAGCTACGTTCTCTCTTAGACATCAGTGCACATGGTTAGCGTTTCGCACTTGTGTATATTCAGTGATTCAGAGGAAAGTGAACAGGTACTGTTTACTGCTCCTCCAATCTGTTCAAAGTAGCCGCCACAAGACCAGCAAACATACGTAAACATGTGTGAGCGCGGAACACAATGAAAAGCAAAATTAAGCAGTTATTAAGAGCTTCCGCTTAATAACTGCATGTGTACCTGCCGAAATAGCTTAACTGGGAGGACATTGGACTCAAAACACGCCTAGCTGTTCACTATCGCTCCCGCGTAGTGCAGAAGCTGCGCCCAGACTCGTAGAAAATGTATTGTGTGGCACCCGCTGTGCCCTTCGCCACTAAAGGCAGTCAAGAAGGCTGCGCAGCAGAAGCAGTGGACACAGCCGCCCAAGCCACGGCCTAGAACCGGCTCGTACCCGCTTTCCGAGAAAACTTCTAGGCAACGGGACAGTCGCACCCAGTGCACTAACGGCGAGGCCCTTCCATCATGCGAACTACGGGAAACGAGGGCAGCGCTCACAGTGGCCGTGAGCGGCAGACTGAATGCAGAGAGACGAGGAGTTTCTCGCTCTGGCCGCTTGTATTCGTGTAAATAAATGCAGAAACAAATTTGTTACGTTCTACAACTCTGTCCTGCCGAACAGCTAGAAAACGACGAACAGCTAGCACTCGTGTCACGAGCGTGACTGGTACATTTTCCTTTAAGTGCTCTTATGTTATGCAGAGGTACTGGCAGAAACCAATATCAACCCTTAGCTTTTCACTTTGGAGTATAGACGGAATTGAACTATGTTCGTTGAAGCGGATCCAACAATGTTCCGCGAGGACTCACTGAACATGCGCTCCGGGTTCATGACGCCCAGGTAGCGCGCCGGCGGTGAGTTGAACAGCGGCACTCGCTCCTTGTTCTTGGGCGGCAGACCGGCTTCGGCCACGCGGAAGGTGCCGTTCTCAAACGAGCGCATAGTGTTGGCCCACGTCTCGCTCGTGCTGTACACGTACGAGGCGTCGAGCCAGCTGGTCGCCAGGTTCGTCTGCGGGGGAGGGGAGTAAGCGACACGTGTCAGAGGGCGACCACTGCCGTTATTGAATGTAATAATCAGTCAATCAACCAATCAATGAAACAACAATTTATTTTGCTGGCCCAAGAACGAGCATAAGGTCTGTCTGCTGGTGCACGCATACACTACTAAAAAAGAAATAAATGCAGCGAAATATATCGTCAATGCGTCGAGCGAGGATTGAGATCGCACGCTTAGCGCCTAACACTCGACCAACAGACCTGCCTGTCTATCCTTCCGGCTCTGTAGTTAAACCACGTTAAATATTTGGTGGAGGTTGCTAGAGTTTCCCAAGTAGTTTCCGTCGAATCTGCAACGGGAAGTGACCGCGCATCATGCTTGACGACGCAAGCAAGACACCACCACCTGCCTCACCAACTCTTTTATGTTCCGTTTCACTGCGTCAACGGAAGCCAGTCATTTTCACCGGCTCCCACGACAACGACGTCGAAGATTACTTCTCATCCTATGAACGCGTGAATGCCCACAACAAATTGGACAATACTCATAAATTGGGAAACACGGTCCTCTACCTCACGGGCGACGCGAATGTGCAGTTCTGCAATCATGAATCTGGCCTTGGCACCCGGTGTGACTTCAAGAAGAGTTTCACGCAAGTTTTCGTTCGCCCTGCGGCGCGAAAGCTTCGTGCTGAATAGCGCTTGCGCAACAGTACCCAACAGCCTGGTGAGAACTTCACAAACAACTCCTGACCTGGGGTTCGTCCACCCAGGATGCCTCGATTTCGAGCAGTTGCCAATCACGGCCTCCTGCTCAGCGCGATCATAGAGTTTATTCTTGCGGAAGTCACTCGGTAGCTGCCTCTACTTACTGCCATTCCAAGGCCTACGCCATCGTCGACTTCAAGCCTACGACAAATGATACAGGAGCAACCATCAGAGGATATTCCGTCCCCGCACGCACCGGCGCCTGCACCTATAACCTTCGCCGAAGTTGTATCGCGGACCTTGCTACCTACGTCCTTGCCACCATTGCCTGCTGTACCACCACGCCGACTTCCTCCCACGTTTGCCACCAAGTTACCAATCAGCATGGCGCACGCCCAACAATCACCCTATGTTTCTATTGTGACGTCCCTTAACAATGTACTGCCACGTACTGCAATGAACTGCTGACGCCCACCAGCTCCTTGGTCTTCACTGGTGACTTCAACGTGCATCATCAACTATAGGGAAGCACCAAGATAAGCTTCAGACAGCATAATGACGGCAGCCTAACGTATCGGTGGAGCATTTGCTTGGACTTGACTGATTTCAAGGCGCTTTGCTTCGTGCACACACAGTGTTCCTTCTATCATGCGTTTCCCTTTCTGTTCACCCTTTCCATTCCCCCTATGTAGGTTCCAAACGGGACGCTCGTCTGGTCGACTTCCCTGCCCTCTCTCTCTATCTCTCTCTCTCTTCCCTGGTCACGTGGGACGCTTCTGCAGACGTCGTTCATGGCTTGCCCGAGCTGACCATCTTACGCATTCCTCCGCCCCTCCACTGCTTTTCTTCTTGTCGCCTCCTGAACCACGTCCGACTTCTCCATGCACTGCCAATCCTCCTGCCCACGATCACCACTCACCATCCCCACGGCGCCGTTTGCTTTTCCCACTGCGTCGTCGTCCCACTCCTACCGAACAGCAGGAAAACTAGTTGACACAGTTCCCGAGGCAAGAACTGCGTCGGTGTCGAACATTACAGGCCCTCACTCTTCCGCGACGAACGTTATCGAAGTATGGGTAGACCAAATTGTTGCACATGCACTAGTCGACAGAGGAGCCATCGCTTCTGTAATTTGTAAAAACGTTGGCGCTCGCTCAGGAAATTAATGACACTGTCTGCACTGTCGCTGCGCACAGCAAGTGATCAGCGCAGTAGCCCTGTCGTTGCATGCTTTGCCCGCATCATGATAGAAAGACTCATGTACGCAGTCGAATTTTTTGTTCTGTCTGCATATTCATACGACATTAGCTTGGGCTGGGGCTTCATTTCTGAACGCAAGGCCGTTATAGAGCGTTCTCACGCCGAAGTGGAAATTTCGTTACTCCCTCACGCCCAATTAGACGATCCAGATAATTCCGTCGAGAAACTGCTTACTGCTGATTGCATTGAATTTGATAAAGGAAGCTCAACTTGGTTCTTCAATGCAATGCACCAACTTCTAAACATCTTCTAAACTTCTATGTTATCCTAAAGTTCTAAACTACATAAACTTGCTTAATACACTTGGATACTTCTACACTCAATTGCTATTGCGAGTGCCTGCACCAACTGTGCTACAGATTCCATTGCCCTTTTTACACCATCGCATATTTTTCTCCATCGACGATGTTCTCTTACCTTCGCTGTGATCACTGTCAGCTTCACTCATATGCTTGTCTCGAACGATTGTGTCTCGCTCCTATCTTTGCGTTGCGGTGAGTACCATGGACGTATTGAGCCTATCGACTCGGTGACCATCTTCGATGCACTCCTGAATGGCACCTGCTCCACTGCTCTACTAGCTCCCTGCTAACGCCGGACGTCTTCGAGAGCAATATAGACGCTCTCCTAAGCCCTAATAAGCGTTCCAAGCTCCGCAACCTGCTTCTCAAGTATGCCCTCACATTCGACTCCCTACAAGGGACGTTGGGCCGCACATCGGCTATCACGAGATCGATACGGGCACCGACGATACGCTGCGCCAGCGACCTTATCGCGTATGATCCACGGTGCGCCGTTTTATTGAAGAGCAAGTAAGCGATATGCTTCAGCAGGCAGTTCATTCTTCCATAATTCTCTAAGCGTCCCCTGTAGTCCATGTAAAGAAGAAAATCTCAGTTTCCTTTCAATCTGTGAAGAAGCATGACCAGCGAAGCTTGTATGTGGGCCCCTTAATGGCGAACTGCACCTCCGCTGCGCATCGGCCGGGCATTGCACTATCTTCGGGATCGGCCCTCGTAAGGGGAGTGCTTAAGAGGAAGCTTTAGCTCGGGCCCAACTCCGACCCGGCCTATTCAAATACATGTAAAACGCAAAAACGTTTTTATGAGGTCACCGCTGGACCGATTTTGATGATATTTGTTGCATTTGAAAGAGAAAGTTAAATTCTAGTGACTGTTGGAAGCGGAATATCGATTTAGGGCTTCGATTTTCTTAAAACGTCTTTCAAATATTTGACCGTTTGAAAAAATAGAAGCAAGAACTTTACAAATTCATAGCTCTGCATCAAGAACTGATATCGCGGTTCTGTAAACGGCATATATTAGATCATTCAAAGCGGACAAATTCGGTATGTCATTTTACATCTTACGTGAATGTGTTACGTTGGTTACAATGGTTTTGCAAAAGTTGTATTTCCCTATGATTATTTTTTTTATATTTATGTGTAACATATCAATTTTGTCCGCTTTAGATGTACTATTAGATGCAATTCACAGAATTGTATTATCACTTTTAGTGGTTCAGTTACGGAGTTGTAAACTTGATAGTTTCGTTTTTTGAAAATTTTCGATTTTTGCCAATTTTTAATAGAAAATTGACGACCTAACTCAAAAATTCGATACCAACAGTCACTAGATTTTAAGTTTGTCTTTTAAGTGCAACAAACCTCGTCAAATGTGGTGCAGTTGTTGCCGAGAAAAACGAATTCTCCTTTTACATGTATTTAGATAGGAGCACTCGAGCTAAAGCTTCCTCTAACGCCTGCTTCAACTTCGCCGCGGGTCGAGCCCGGCAGTGCACAATCTTCGGGATCGGCCCACGTATGGGGAGCGTTCAACCCCTGATTCACCTTCAGCGCTGGTCGGCACGGCGCTCCACTATCTTCGGGATCGGCCCACGTATGGGGAGTGCTTAATTCCTGCTTCCCCTTCGCCGCGGGTCGGCCCGGCATTTCAATATCTTCGGGATCGGCCAACGTGTGGGGAATATTCAACCCCTGATTCACCTCCGCCGCGGGTCAACACGGCATTGCACCATCTTCGGAATCGGCCCACGTATGGGGAGTGGTTAACGCCTGCTTCGCCTTCGCCACGGGTCGGTACGGCATTGTACTAACTTCGGGATTGGCCCACGCATCATCATCATCACCCTGGTTACGCGCACTGCAGGGTAAAGGCCTCCCCCATACTTCTCCAACTACCCCAGTCATGTACTAATTCGGGCCTTGTCGGCCCTGCAAACTTCTTAAACTCATCCGCCCACCTCACTTTCTGCCGACCCCTGAGACACTTCCGTTCCCTGGGAATCTAGTCCGTAATATTTAATGACCATCGGTTATCTTCCCTCCTCATTAGATTTCCTGCCCATGCCCATTTCTTTTTCTTGATTTCACCTAAGATGCCATTAACCCGCGTTTGTTACCTCACCCAATCTGCTATTTTCTTATACCTTAATGTTACACCCATCATTCTTCTTTCTATAGCTCGTTGCGTCGTCCTCAATTTAAGTAGAACCCTTTTCGTAAGCCTCCAGGTTTCTGCCCCGTACATGAGTACTCGTAAGACACAGCTGTTATACACTTTTCTCTTGCGGGATAATGGCAACCTGCTGCTCATGATCTGAGAATGCCAGCCAAACGCACACCAGCCGATTTTTATTCTTCTGATTATTTCAGTCTCATGATCCGGATCCGCGGTCACTTCCTGCCTCGCTACCTATAGTAAACTGCTGGTCTCTTCCGAGACTGTTAAACATTAGTTAATTTTCTGCAGATTAGTTTTTTGACCAACCCTTCTGCTTTGCCTCTCCAGGCGAGTGAGGATGCATTGCAATTGGTCCCCTGAGTTACAAAGCAAGGCAATATCATCAGCGAATCGCAAATTACTAAGCTATCCTCCATTACCTCTTATACCAAATTCTTCCCAATCAGTGTCTCTGGATACCTCCTGTAAGCACTCTGTGAATAGCATTGGAGAGATCGTATCTCCCTACCTGACGGCTTTATTTATCGGGATTTTGTAGCTTTTTTTATGGAGGACTGCGGTGACTGTGGAGCCGCTATAGATATCTTTCAGCATTTTTACATACGGCTTGTCTACACCCTGATTCCGTAATGCCTCCATGACTGCTGAGGTTTCGACTGAATCAAACACCTTCTTGTAATCAATGAAAGCTACATATAAGGATTGGTTATATTCCGCCCATTTCTCTATCACCTTATAGATAGTGTGAATATGGTCTATTGTTGAGTAGCCTTTACGGAATTCTGCCTGGTCCTTTTGTTGACTGTAGTCTAAGGTGCCCTTGATTTTATTTGCGATTACCTTAGTAAATACTTTGTAGGCAACGTACAGTAAGCTGCTCGGTCTATAATTTTTCAAGACTTTGTCGTCCCCTTTCTTATGGATTAGGATTACGTTAGCGTTCTTCCAAGATTCCGGTACGTTTGACGTCATGAGGCATTGCGTATACAGGGTGGCCAGTTTTTCTAGAAAAATCTGCCCACCATCCTTCAACAAATCTGCTGTTAACTCATCCTCCACAACTGCCTTCCCCCTTTGCAAAGCTCCCAAGGTTTTCTTTACTTCTTCCGGCGTTGCTTGTGGGATTTCAAAATCCTTTTGACTATTCTCTCTTCCATTATCGTTCTGGGTGCCACTGATATTGTACAAATCTCTATAGAGCTCCTCAGCCACTTGAACTATCTGATCCATATTAGTAATGGTATTGCCGGCTTTGGCTCTTAACGCATAGATCTGATTCGTGCCAATTCCAGGTTTCTTCTTCACTGCTTTTAGGCTTCCTCCGTTCCTGAGAGCATGTTCAATTCTATGGATATTATATTTCCTTATGTCAGTCGTCTTACGCCTGTTGATTAACTTCGAAAGTTCTGCCAGTTCTATTCTAGCTGTAGGGTTAGAGGCTTTCATACATTGGCGTTTCTTGATCAGATCATTCGTCTCCTGCGATAGCTTACTGGCATCCTGTCTAACGGAATTACCGCTGACTTGTATTGCACACTCCTTAATGATGCCCATAAGATTATCGTTCATATCTTCAACACTAAAATCCTCTTCCTGAGTTAAAGCCGAATACCTGTCATGTAGCTTGATCCGGAATTCCTCAATTTTCCCTCTTACCGCTAACTGATTGATCGGCTTTTTATGTACGAGTTTCTTGAGTTCCTTCCTCTCAAGTATGGCCAATTCGTGTTCTTACCATCCTAACATCTAAGCCATCCATCAGGCCCAAGTATGGGTCGTGTTCAACCCCTGCTTCACCTCCGCCGCGGGTAGACCCGGCATTCCATTATCTTCGGGGTCGGCCCACGTATGGAGAGTGGTTAACGCCTGCTTCACCTCCGCCGTGCGGTTGGCCGGTATTGCACAATCTTCGAGTTCGGCCCAAGTGTGCGGAGTGCTTAACGCCTGCTTCACCTTCGCCGCGGGTCCGCCCAGCAATGACCTGTCTTCGGGATCGGCACACGCATGGGGAGTGCTTAGCCCCTGCTTCCTCTCCACCGCGGGTTGACACGGCATTGCAATATCTTCGGGATCGGTCCCCATATGGGGACTGCTTAATGCATGCTTCACCTCGGCCGCCGGTCGGGCCGATATTGCACTACCTTCAGGATGGGCCCGCGTATGGGGAGTGCTTAACATCTGCTTCCTCTCCGCCGCCGGTTGTGCCGGTATATCACTATCTTCGGGATCGGCCAACGTATGGGGAGTGCTTAGCATCTGCTGCCCCTCCGCCGCGGGGCGGCCCGGTAATAAACTACCTTCGGCATCGGCACACGTGTGGGGAGTGCTTAACGCCTGCTTCCCTGCCGCCGTGGGTGTACCGGGCATTGCATTACCGTCAGGATCGGCCCACGTGTGGGGAATGCTTAAAATCCACTGCACATCCGCCGCGAGTCTACCCAGCATTCCACTACCTTCAGGATCGGCCACCATATGGGGAGTGCTTAACATCTGCTTCACCTCCGCCGCAGGTCTACGCGGAATTTCACTACCTTCAGGATCGGCCCACGTATGGGGAGTCTTTAACGCCTGCTTCACTTCCGCCGCGGTTTGGCCAGGGAACGCTTACCGGGAAGGCTTCAGAGCCAGCACGAGAAGCATGCGCACTTGACACCTATTCCCCATAAAACAAAGTGGGCGCTAAGCACGTGAAATACTAGAGCAGCATGCGTGTCTATCGGGGCATTATGGATTCTTATTGGCTGCCTGAGGATTAAGTTTCTGTGTTTGTCATTAGAAAGGTCAAGTATATGTATGCATGTTTCCCAAATCGAAGAAACCTGCCAAAATGAAGGTGCTCGACCAAACAGTCCCCAGTCGTCGCAGACGCAGGCAATGCGTAAAGGGCTTTGTTTCGCTAGTGGCTGCTGATAAAATTATTTCAGTGCGGATACTTTTCCTCGTCTTGACCGAGCCAGGATGGGATCAGAAAATCACCGTGGAAAAAGGAGTGAAGCGCAAACTACGGACGCGAGGCTGCGCGCGAAAATTGTGTTCACCCGCTATACGTAGGCGGTCCAAGTTGCAGCTCAGAGAGAATCTAGAGAGGATAATCCAGAGACAGGCCTATGGGGCTGAAGGAAGCGAAGCGCACCTACACTCAAGCGTATACGCGTGCGCAATGGGCGAGTGCACTAATTATCTACGGACTTATGATGAGCTAGATATCTCGCAGGGTTGTAATACGCGCGTTAGGAGGGCGCAAACGTTCAAGAATGTCACGCAGCTCAGTCCGTGTGTCGTGTCGAGTGTTAATAGCAACTTTATCACAAGGAGGAACAGCCACACACGACGTCGATGCATGCGACAGTGGATAGAGCTTAGGGGACGCAAGCCGCACCCCAGCGTCGGGAGAATGCGGGGCGTCGTGTGAAAGAGCCCAGAGTAAGCTTCCCTAAAAGAGACTCCACAGCTCTCGGTTACCTGTTCCCTGGGGTTGTTCGGTGACTGTCCCGTCTTGGCATCGTAGTGGGCCCGGTGGAAGGGCATGTATCGCTGGCCCGTGCACTTGCTGTCGTACATTTCATCACAGCGGCTGATAGGAATCCGGTGAAACTCGATGGGGCAGCCTGGCTCACTCGCCATCAAGATTTCCGATGAAATCACCTGGCCTGCGAGACAACAATGGTGCTCACGTAAGCGCGCTGCACTCGACGCGAGGCTGGCAACGCGTGATGTCAGCGGTTGTTGTGGAGAGGGCCTCCGAAGCGCGTCCATGAACACGTGGCTGCTCTGAGTGCTATTCGCGGCACGATACGAAAATAAAAAGACGCTGGTTCCCTGTGTAGCAGAAACGTCTGCCAGGGTGCTGTGCACAGTACACTAGCAAATTATCTCTAGAATGCTTCGCACCGCTCTGCAGGCCTCCTGTGCAATACCAGTGGTGAAAGAATATTTGCCGCAAAGGGAACAGATGCAGAAAGGAAGTTAGATTGACGACGACGCCCTCTTTGCGACAGATATGCCTTTCAGCAAATAGCAACAAATATCAAGCAGTTCCCGTGATCACTGACGCCTCCATTTAACTCCTTCCAAAGACGCCGGCATCACCACATATTGTTAATACGTGAGCAGAGTGCTACTTCTGAGGAGGCGCTACCTCCATTGCATATCTACGCAACCTCGCTCCCTGCGCCTACGATGCCTTCCAGACTGCAAGCGGCTAGCGACGTGAGTTTTTCCACCTCGAGCAAGTAGAAATGAAATGTGAAAGGGCGATCGACGCAGTAGACGTTGCGGCACGTAATGCTTTTGTTAGCCGGAAAAGCATTTACTTCGTACCTCGGTTCTGCACATATCGTCGTTTCGTGAGAAGTGCGGCCACCTGAATAGCTTAGTGGCTATGACGTTGCGCTGCTAAGCCTGAGGTTACGGGTCAGGTTAAGATATCCCCTTTTGATGAGGCTCGTGTAGTTTGTGCACGTTGAAGAAGACCTGAAAATTATGCCGAGGTGCGCCGCTAAGCGATTCCTCATAATCGGATCCTGGTTCTGGCATGTAAAACACCAGAATCATTCTTTTTTTCAAAGTAGGGTACCATGTTCGCCATAAATAGCCATGTATATTTTATCTCACACTTTTATTTAAGTATGGTGGTCAAGGGTAACGCTGGCTATCCATAGAAAAATACTTTTTTTAAGTGTGTTTAGTATAGATATATTTTATTTAATGGGAAATCTCTGCAGTTTTGTAACAGATTAGCCTGGGAATTTTTAATCGTCCAACGAAAGTGTGAAGGTGTCCTATTTTTCTATTAAGAAGAATACGTTTTGGGAGTGGAAGAAACGTACATCGCTGGTTGCTGCTGCGTACACCGGACCGTAGATTATTTTTTATATAGACCTGGCCGAAATGAAATTTCTGAGGAGAGAGCGGGATATTCATGGAAATTGCTCTTTATTCCTACTAAGAAACAAAAAGTCCTATGACACGATAAGAGTGCCGTATAAGCATTTATTATCGCTTTATTAGCTGAAATATTAAAACAACGCAGCAAAAACGAAAAAATAATGGAGAGGAGGGCTTTAGGATACCAGTGCACATATTATTGTTACTGTACACCTAGGTGGTAGTGATAAGCGAGGCTCATAGCACCAAAAATTCGCGCGCCAATACCGCGGCGCGATGACGAGGCACGCAGTAGCGGGGGGGCCTCTTGTATTAAGCGGCTGGGGTTTCTTAGCAAGAGCCCAACGCGAGGCACTCGATCGCTCTTGCATTCCGCCGCCGGGTTCGACAGAGCGCCCGCAACGGCCGCGGGCTTCGCCTGCGTGCACGTCTTGAAACGCCTTTCCATTACGTTGTGGTTCTTTGTTCTCTACAATCGAGACGACCAGCTGTGGCGGCTCATTGAACGGGCGCTATGCCTCTGTTGTTGCGAACCCTGTTCCACTGGCCCTAATGTAGAGGAAGAACCGAGTGCGAGGATCAGGAAAGAAGAATGTGGAATGCATGGCGCGTCCCGAAGCTTTATTAACCACTGTGGAAGCGGCACATGTAAGTTTCCAAGCATTTCCACGTATGTCTATTCATTTCACTATAAACGTTATGAAATGTTTCATGCAGGCTTGGCAAGTGCTCTGTTAATGTGTTGCTTTGTTATTGTTTACATTCTTGTCACGATTTCTTCGTCGAGTCACGGGCAATATCTTGTTACCCTCCGCATGTCTATCAAGTAGGAGTGGTGCGTACGCTTATACGAACCACTTTGGAAATTTTATCCATGCCCTTGATAAACTAAATTACACACGTGGTTTTCATATGGAGGAAATTAAGCGTAGGCTATTGGTTATGTCTCGGCAGAGATAAGTGTGTGGATTATGTATTATGTAGTAGAACGTTTGTGACGCACTCTACAGCGTTAAAGATGTATTTAACGAAACAAGTATAACGTTTTCTGGCAATGATTACAGAATTAAAACTGACAGGAAAATAAATTTCGGCATACCTGGCTGTCAATACGGCTGATTTGTATGCCAAGTTTAAAGTGTGGGTGTAATTACGGTCTTCGCATTAAATTACTTATGTACGTCCTTGAAAGCGCTATACAGGGGTTACATGCGATGGTTTCAAGGTGTTTTCGGTGATGTCAACGCCGTACCTCGTTTATATTTCATGTAAACAGGGAGCACATTATGGATGATGTGCCGCCAAACTGATGTATTCGTGCGTTATTTCTGGGATTTGTAGCTGACTACTGAATGATGGTTTTCCCCGTCTTTTTTTTTTTTTCATACGTAATGCGATGCTTGCTCCGGTGTTGTCGGTTAACTAAACTTGGTACTGAGTGTTGATAACGATTATCACATGAATAATGTGATGGCAGCGTTTAATATGTGTAGTTTACCTAACAAATCAATTATACAAGCCCTCAACGAACACGTGCTTAAAGGGACACTAAAGCGAAACAATAAATCAGTTTAGACTAATGAAGCATTCTTTGAGAACCCTGCAGGCAGTCATTTCAATAAAATAGTTTATTAGATGAGAAAATGAAAGTCGAAGTATCAGTATTTGAATTTCGCGCCGAAACCTCAGCGCCGGAACGTCAGCGTGACGTCAGGGATTCCAAAGAATGTTTTTGCATTTGGGCCGCGTTGGCTGAATGAAGGTTCCCTAAACTTGCCATGTTTAATTTTTGGTTCCTTTAGAACACAATGTAATCAATCTGTACCGCTACATATAATTAGTAGGTCCTAGAAGATGACATAAAAATCCAAGACGCCACAGCCACCAGGTGCGGGAATTTAAGTAGGCGTCGCCACCTGTATTTAGTTCTTGCGCTTTTTCTGGCTTACCAAACGTCTTATGGTTGTAAGAGGGGTGCTTTTGGTGTTGTACAACGGTAATTAACTGATGCAGAAGAAATCATTTTTCACTTTAGTGTCCCTTTAACGAACCGTGCTTGCCTGCTGTTGTTCGTGAGCTAAATCCGGCACCAAGGTTGGTGCCGTAGGAGCATTGGCCACAAGTGGGCCCTTCGCGGCCTTGGATCGCAGCCGAGCGGCGCCGGGCACTCACCGAAGAAGACGAAGAGCACCGTGACGTTCCTGGAGGAAGGCAGCCCGTCCTCCCCCTTGAACAGCTGCTGGCTGAGGGAGCGCGCGCTCGGCCGCCCCTCGGCGATCATGTAGACGCCGTCCGCGTACGAAGAAGGCGCCTTGCGCACCAGCTGGCTCTCTGCGAGCAAGCGCGGGTTTCGTGCGTGTCGCATGCATGTTCTTCGTTACGCAACATAGCAGCAAGGTACACTTATGCTGGCGCATTCATGTATTCCGTTGCGACGATTTTGCAATATGGAAGCAGCCTCCATCATCCATAATGTGTACTGCAGTGGCTACATTTTGCTTTCATTGTTTATTGGAAGCACTGTATCGTTTGTCTTTTTTGTAATATGAACACTACCGACCCTGCCATTTTAGTACAATGCTCTATTGCTTGTATACTATGAGTATACATTTTCCCACTGTCTAATAATAATGTATGTCTATCAAGTTTTGTTATATGCCCTATATACTCCTTTAATCCTTCTGTAACGCCCCCCTTACCCAATACCTCATACGAGGCCTGAAAGGTCATTTTAAATAAATAAGAAAAACCGCGTAACAGTGACACAGTTTGGATAGGTCTCCGTTGAGCCTGATCACTACAATCACCAACTTCAAAATACGGAACAGGATGTGCGCATGGTGCGTGCATACATCGTAACCAGGTGGCAATCTATGTGGGCGACGAGAGAGAGAACCATAAACGTTAAATGTGGAGCACGTTGCTGACTACCATTGACTTTTCTTTGTAGGTAACAAGGTTAATTCAGGAGCCTATAAGTTAGTCTAGGCATTTATAAGTTTCACGAGCATTTTTATAGCTATATTAATAGAAACATAGTAATACCTCCAAAAGCAGCAGCCCCGTGTTGTAGACGGCTCGTTCCCTCCCGTGGCTTGCCTTATAGTGCAATAGAGCACTGTTAGGGAAATTAAGATTTGGCTCAGTGTTGATGCGCGAACGCTTGTATCGTCAAAGACGTGCGGACATTTATTGTGTCACTGAATAAGCGGCACAAGATCTACTGGCACAATAAATTTAGCCGAAAGTGTTCGCTTGGTGTGTGTTGTTCTCTTACGTCCGAGTGTTTCTTGTTGCGCAATAATTCTTCATTAGGTGAGAAGTTTTACAGCACAAGAAATGAAGCCGTGATAAAATTGCACACTATCATTGTTTTCATAAGCATGCTTTTAGTGAGGAGGGTCTAAGTGTTGGTAACGAAAAAGCAAAAGCTTGTAGCACCTCCACAAAGTACCGACGCTCATTCGGTTCTCAGCTAGAGGGAACGCGCCCGGCTAGGCAACAGACAGCTTATCTACATGTAAAACTCTTGCTTGGGCTAGTTGGTTCATGCTTGAATTAGTAAAGACAAGGCGCAGAAGACCAGTACTCAACAGGAACAAAAGCGGCGGTCCTGTCGTTTGTGTTCTTGAGTCCTGGTCTTCTGCGCCTTGCTTTTGCTAATTCAAGCTTATCTACCCTTTTGAAATTAAATTTAATCACAGGAGCCCACTTTCACTGCTCCAATGTAAGGAGGCAACTTGGGCTGGCGGAGACGATTAGGCGGACAGGGCAAGCACTGAATAGGCCATCTGTGTCATAACTGAAAAATTGCTCACACAGATATGCTTTTTCGCGTGTAGACAAAGCAATGAATAGCTCGCAAAAAAAGTCGCAGTATCGTCCGAAAGGTGGAGCGTCGATTGCGATAGCAAATTAGTAAGGAGCTCTACGAAGATAGTAGGTTTTCCAGCCTCACGCACTTTGAAGCATTCGCGTGCTAACAGAATTAACAAGCATGAAGTCACGTCCCCAAGGGTACATGAACATATCGCATTCGATGAGTGCAGACGGTCCTGTCAAAACGCTGGTGTAAGCAACGCGGCAGCAGCAGCGAGCGAACTGACCGTCGTGGGGTCCATCGCTTGAAGGGACGAGTGGCGGGAACACTACTCGCAAAAGCTATGAGGCGTCTGCAGATCCCTTTCCAGAAACGGGGCTCGCGACTGCGCGTGGCCGGCAAAGTACGCAAAGTACGCACTTGTTGGCAGAGTCGCGCCACCCCCCCCCCCTCGTTCCCGCACTGCCTCCCTGCTTTCCTCCATATATGGCGCTCGACAATGGTCCGCGATCGTCAGTTCCCCTTGCGTCCGATCGCGAAATGCGCAGTTTCCGCCGGAGCAACACGCAGTGCCTCCCCGCCCCCAATCCCCCTCGGCCTTTCACGCGACGGAAGACTGCGCATCCGCTCTCCGCTTTTATTCTGCACGCAAGCCTGATAGAGTCGCGATCGTCAGCCAATGTCTCCTTTACAAGATGCCCGCCGCGTTGCTCGCTTTCCCATTGTAGCGGCGGTTTCCTTAGTTCAGCATAAATTGCGTGAGGCGGCGCTAGTTGCCCTTTCAACTTCCGGCGGATGCGGCAGCGGCAGATGAATGCTTCCGCCAGTGCGTTAGATGCGCGGCGTCTGTTAGCGAGCGTTATCACGGGCCTCCGAGACGATGACAGATGTCATGGTAATCTCAGACGCTGCAGCACGTGATCTAAGTTGCAGGCGTTCGCCATGAGAGGCGCTCGTTGCCTTTTCGCGGAGACGAGAAAAGGGAGAGGGCACGGAACCGAGTTTACCGAACAACGCGGTAGGCATCTAGTAAAGAAGGCATTGCGTCAGCATAAGACGCGCGGCGACGGTGTTATCGTCCTTGGACTTTATACGGTACATCACGGCGATGGTGACGGTAAAAATGCTTCTGGACTTTCCCTATAATTGATAATGCGATAGTATACTTCTCTCAGGTTCGCGGTTCTTTCAATGTTTATATCAACTTGATCTTCGTCATTCTTTGTCACTTCAGGCTCGTACTTTATCACCATCGATCAACCGTCAAACATTTAGTGATTGTTGTTCTTTTTCGCGTCCTTGCAATTTCTGTTTTAAGCTAGCGCTCTTGTTGTACATGTTTGTTTCCGTCCGGTGTGTTTCGCGCTAGGTTGACCTGATGAATTTATCCCATTTCTCAGCTGCCATCTATAAGCGAATTTTCATGGCGATGACGGCTGCGCAATAAATGTGAGCGTAACACCGCCGCAAGACTGGACCGTGAGGTCGCGCACACAATGCTGCTCTTGAGTGCGCCAGTGCTGTGCCGCCCCTCGCCTTCAGTTCGCCTTCAGTCTTGCTTGCAATGTCTTGTCGTAACTAGCTCAAATCACATTGACGTTCGCTCCACAAGCTTGTGCCTCATATCACACGGCGCGACGCCGGAAACTTGTTGCCCACCAAAGCCAACAAGGCTGCGCCTGCCCATCTTTAACAGTGGTGGCAAATTTATGAAATTTTGCGCTGGTCCGGCGCTGCTACCTTGGAAGCGCCCCAAGTGCACCACCGCTCTGTTCTTCGAGAGCCTGGCATTCCGGCGACCCCATCACGACTGCAGCTATGGAGCCGAGAAAGGCCACATCCGTCGAGCTTGCCAACGGCGGCAACACACGGCAACCGCATTTTTCACGAGTGTCACTAACAGCTAGACTGCATACAGTATGCACATGTGCGACAGGTACACAGAGTGACCTCCACACTTGTTGCGCCCTCTGCATAATCACAGTCACCCCACCCCAATTCGCTATGGTATTGTTGGTGAACGAATTAGCACAAAGACGACGCACGCGGGAAGAACAGGCGAGCATGCAATCTGTAGCGCTTGTATTGTGTTTGCACTCATTTTCCTCACCAGCAAACAAAATCAACAAGCCGAACAAATCATTCTCTATCGCACCACAAATAAAGTCACTGTAGCAATTCCAAGCCCAACTTATCGAGACATTCGTGTGCGCCCCTAAGCCGACGGGGTACTAAAAAACTTGGAAGCTGTCCCATTCAGTTTAGACAAACATTAAACAGAGCAAAAGTCCAAGATAGCCAATTTTCATTCAGCACATATGCTTTACACTCAGCGACCAGGGCCTCGATGTTGACGGCAAAATAATTAATAGCTTGTA
This sequence comes from Dermacentor variabilis, assembly GCF_050947875.1. Classification (NCBI taxonomy): domain Eukaryota; kingdom Metazoa; phylum Arthropoda; class Arachnida; order Ixodida; family Ixodidae; genus Dermacentor; species Dermacentor variabilis. The sequence continues at coordinate 254,061,981 of NC_134569.1, forward strand.
ACGCTTCCCTAATGTGGCAGGCGGTTAGAACAAGCTTGGAGCCGTACTTCGTCGTAACCCTCTCAGAGGATTTCTTAACCGCCAGCTTTTCACATATCTACGTATTACATTACCAGGACAGCTGCCGCAATAAACCTGGCGGTTCATCGTTACTCAGCCACTAAAAAATTCTTATTTTAGGTAGCTATTGAATCATCGTTACCAAGATTCAAAAGCAAAGTTGCAACAGCAAACACATAATACAGATTAACGACACAATTTTCTCACCAGCCACACCCTCGATGATGGTACGGCAAGGCAGGCATGTAAAGCGCAAGAAACGGCAAAGCACACACGACGGTGTATTGCACATCTGCCACTCCGTGAGTTACTATAAAATGCACCCGCACGGAATCATGGTGGGCTAGGTGGTGTACCCCGGGCCTCTCTTTAGATCACGCACTAACATGGCATTTACGAGTACAGGATGTACTCATTAAAGCGAAAGCCTCGAGTGCCTCATGGGTCAAAAAGTCCCTTGTCCGGCGTTATCAAAAAATTGACCGTCCAGCGTTATTGCACCAAAATTCAATGGCACCATAGCTGGTGATGCCACTCACGACCATTGGTGGGACTCTACCCATGGCCTTCGATGTTAATTAAGGCACTCCAACCCAGGACTTTTGGTGGGCGTCGAACACTCAATCTTTAGTTGGACCAAAATTTAATGGCACCAAAATTGCTAGTGCTACCATTGGTAGAAGTATAACCCAAGTGTATTGGTGTTAACTATCGCGAAGGTAATTAAGACACAGGTAATTAACATATATTTAATTAAGGCCTCAAAAACATGGCATTTGGTGGGAGTAGAACACACGACCTTTGGTGTTAATCAAGGCAAAGTTAATTAATATAGAGTTATTTCAAGCAATCGAATCCACGACCTGTGGGGGGAGTGAAACCCTCCACTTGACATTTTTATTACTTTTAGTGCCTTGTTGCTCTTCATTTCACAACGCGGTAGTTTAACCGCTCGGGGCCACGACAGGGCAGCTGTGATGCCACGCTCACTTTTCATGCTTGTGCAGGTGTTGATGGTGATGCTCGGTTCACCGTTGGCCGTCGCACTGCAGCACCTGGGTTATCCATCGGAAAATACCGGCCCTAATGAAAACACCGAGCTGAATGGTTTACGTTGGATGCGCAGTCAATCATCGAGTCCGTCACCGGATCCACCACCAGTTCTGGATACGACTGCATTGCTCGGCTGGCAACATGGAACCTTATCTACGACATGCACAGTACTAAAGCACACCCATTTCGAGGGCACTTCGGGCCACGACACCGCAGCTGTGACGCCACGCTCACTTTTCATGCTTGTGCTGGCGCGCCTAAATGATGCTTTTGTTTTTCGTAACAACGATGTGTTCTTATTAGCGGTGTCGTGGCCACCCGATTCAATGAAGTGTTTTTGTGATTGTGCCTTGCATCTACGGCGCCTTTTGCTCCTTGGGGGCGACGTAGAGGCAAACCCGGGTCCCATGACGAAACCACAAGAATTTAAAACTTGATTTTGTATTCAGCACTGTTCAGAGAATAGATTCTAATAGCATATGTATTTTAGAATCTGTTAATAACGTACTACAAATCCATATCGGCATAAAAAGTGACCTAGACCAACTAAATCGACGTGTTTCTGAACTTGAAACTAAAATTATGTCCAATGTTTCTGAGAAAGTAGCACTTAACCGCGAAGAACGCTTTTCTAAAGTGCAGAATCAACTCGATGATTTCGAAAAATAATCTCAGGGCTTTTCTCAGGGGAAGCTAATGCGTACTCCTCTCCAACCCACGAAGTGAGCATCTCCAAAATAGAAAATAAGGTCGACGATTTAGAAAACCGTGCCCGCAGGTGCAATTTACTATTTTACGGGCTTTCTGACTCTGAACAGAATGAGAGATGGAAAACTTCTGAGCGCCCGGTTCAGGAATTTTGCGACAATCATCTTGGTCTGAAAGTGTCCTCAATAGCAAGAGCGCACAGACTAGGTCGTTTCTCTAACAATAAAAAGCGACCGATTATTGCAATGTTTTCCAATGACAAAGAAATTAAATTGATGCACTACTTGGCTATTGTTACAAACTAAAAGATAAACATTTGAGCATTTCGCGTGACTACGCTGAAACAGTGTGAAATAAACGCCGCAACCTTCTGCTATTTTCCAAAACAATACGAAAGGAGGACGATGGTGTGCGACTCGTGTTCAACAAGTTGTTTATTAATAATGACGTTTATATGTGCGATAGCGATCAGAAACGCGCGAAGCGAGTGTCTGCACAAGCTGCAGAATGACGATTGCCATGTGATCGCACTAACCATCAATCCACTGGACCGATATCGAGGAAGAATCACGCCCAAGGCCGCATTCCTTTTCTTTACACAAACATAAGTGTCATTTCTAAAACAGTACAGCTATCATCCATCATTGACTCATGTTCAGCACTGATAGTGATACTAACTGAAACATGGCTTACCGACACTGTCCCAATACCTGCATTGTGGAAAGCTGGACTTCATTTAACTACTTTCGATGGGACAGGAATAATCGAATAGGTGGTGGCGTTTTGGTGGCAGTGCAAAAAAATCTTTTCGCCACACGTATTCACCTTGACACTTTTTTAGAGTGTGTGGGTTTCAACAAAACCTAAAGCGGGCCTTATAATAATTGGTGCTTTTTGTCGACCTCCTGACAGAGGCAATACGTTTTCTCTTGAATTCCAACGGCTCCTTGAAATCATTACAGTTCGTTTTCCTAAATCTCTAGTACTAATTTTCGGTGATTTTAATTTCCGCGAAGTTGATTGGGCTAACCTTTGAACAGCAACCTACCTATCTGAGGCCCACAGTTTCCTGCAGTCATGTCTCGACTTTTCTTTAATACAACTTATCACCCGTGCTACGTGATGTTCGGCTACATCCGCTAATATTTGAGATTTAGTATTAACCAGTGATCCTGACGTGTGCTTCCACTTAACTCATCAAGATGGGCTATCTGATCATGATATTGTTGGGTGTGGAAAGACACAGACAGAAGAGGTTATTTACAGGCTATTTACACTGCAGCCAGGCAGCCAGGCCGACACTCGCTCGCGCCAAGCGCACCGACCAACTTCGTCGTTGTTCTCGCGGCGGCTCGTCTATTGAGCATCGCTCGATGATATCGTAATACTACCTCCCGGCGGCAAAGGCACCGCCACGGTGCTGTTAAATATCCAAGGCGCGTGGGGAGTTTTAGCGCTTGAGTCCGGCGACATGGACAATGTCACTGGTTGTCACAGCGGAGGACGTAGTGGGCGTGGCTAGAATGATTTCATAGGTGACAGCGGTCACTTTGTGGAGCACGGGATATGGGCCTATGTAACAAGAAAGGAGTTTTTTCCCATAGGTCAACTTTACGCGAAGGTGACCAAAGCAACATGAGGCACCCGGGCACAAAAGGGACATCACGGTGACGGAGGTCGTAGCGTTGCTTCCGCTTGTCTTGAGATACGTGTAGACGAGCGCGCGCAAGTTGACGAGCGTGGTCAGCATGGGCGATTGCATCACGGGTATAATCGCTAGTTGAAGCTGTGGCGGACGGAAGCACAGTGTCCAGTGGAAGCGTTGGTTCGCGGCCATACAAGAGGTAAAACGGGGAAAAGCCAGCAGTTTCAAGACGGGAAGAGTTGTATGTAATGGTAATGTAAGGTAGAGCCAGGTCCCAGTCACGGTGGTCGTCGGAAACATATTTGGATAGCATGCCTGTAAGGGTGCGGTTCAAGCGCTCAGTGAGGCCGTTCGTTCGGCCGTGGTAGGAGGTGGTAAATTTATGCCGTGTTGAGCAGGCACGCGTGATGTCAATGACTTTGGCCAAAAACCTACGGCCACAGTCTGTTAGCAATTGACGCGGAGCACCATGCATCAAAATATCATGTAGAAGGAAGTCCGCAACATCAGTTGCGCAACTGGTCGGAAGAGCGCGGGTTATGGTGTAGCGGGTCGCGTAGTCAGCCACGACTGCAACCCCCATGTTTCCTGATGTAGATTCAGGAAATAGGCCGAAAAGGTCTAAGCCAATACGATGGAAGGGCTCGGCAGGGATGTCGAGCGGCTGCACGTAACCAGACGGGAGCTGGGAAGGCTTCTGGCGTCATTGGCAAAGTTCGCAAACGGCGACGTAACGTCGTACGGAACGGGCAAGGCCCGGCCAGAAAAAACGGCGACATACATGGTCATAGGTTCGAGATACGCCGAGGTGTCCTGCCGTTGGTGCGTCGTGAAGCTCTTCTAGAATGGCTGAGCAGAGGTGTTTAGGTATTACAAGCAGGAACTCAGAGCCGTCCGGACGAAGGTTACGACGTTACAGAGTACCGTCGCGGAGGACGAAGAGGCGTGGAGAGGCATCGGCCGGAGAGTGTTCAAAACGGTCGATGAGTGCTCTGATGTAGGCGTCACGGCGTTGCTCGTCGGCGAAATGAAGCAGCTGGGATACAGAAAATACACAAGAAGTTCTGGCAATATTGGAGGAGTCAGAATCGTCAACGGGGTAACGCGACAAGCTGTCAGCGTCTTGGTGCAGGCGGCCAGACTTGTACACCACGGTATATCAAAAAAAATTGGAGGACGCTTAAGCTTCGCCTTCAAGAGTGGAACGCCACAGCGTTCTCGTCGACCCGCCAAGGGGTGTAAGACAATGGGCTATGGCGCAGCGACTACGCGCCCCGCATCGGACGCGGTGAGCGTCGAGCAACGCAGCGTTCGGCGCGACAACGAAATGTGCGCCTGAGCAAGCGACGCACGCCTGAGCCTTAGAAACAGCTCCTTTCTAAGGCAACACCGCGTTCACTAGAGGCGATTTTGTACCGCTGTGAAGCATCGAAACCTCCGGCTTTCAAGCGAAACGGACGCGGGATGGCTTGCTCCCATGGAGCGGTTTCGGCGGCCCAGGCGCGCCGCGGTAACAGGTTTTTTGCTTCTACTGCTGAAGATTATCAGGTTATTCTGCCCAATCTGCCATCCGGACGCATCGTCGCGAACGCCGTTTTCATGCACGGCGACCCAAGAGCTCGGCCCTACCGTGTCGAAGACTACCGGGACACTTTGGCCAATCTAGGTGCGCTCCCCGACGTTTTGGCGTTGGGGGCGTATCAGATGAACCACGTGTGGGCTGTAACAATGACGAGTGCCGACGCCGCTCAGAAATTGCTCACCGCTGTCAACGTGAAGGTAAAAGATCGCCCATGTTTGCTGATCGATCCGAACAACCGAGAGGTTCGCTTAAAGCTACACTGGTTGCTGCACGGCGTGACCGACGAAGACATTCGTGTGGCCCTGACACCCTACGGGAAAGTGTTGGAGGTGACGCGGGAGAAGTGGCGTGTGCAAGGCGTCACTGAAAAGGGCTCGACAACTCGCTCAGTTGGACTGCAATTGCATGGCGACGTCAAAGTCGACGACATTCCACACCAGCTCAAGATAGCCGGAGAGCTGACTCTCGTCGTTGTTCCAGGCCGCGCTCCGCTCTGTCTGCGCTGCAAGAGCACCGGGCACATACGTCGGGACTGCAAAGTACCTCGCTGCAGTCGTTGTCGCCGCTTCGGCCATGAGGACGCGGATTGCCCAAAGACGTACGCCAGCGTGACCGGACCAGTCCAGGCAAACGATGCATTGGACCACCTTATGGATGATGCAGACTCCGAGGAAACAGCAGGAGTGTGCCGAAACCCGACTACTCAAGAGGGTACCCCGAACACTCCACAGGACGCCCTCCTTGAAGCTCCAGGGAAGCCCGAAGCCGGGCTTCTGCATGAAGCTGAGGAGGACCGGAGTAGGAAAGCTGCTCCAAGTAGTACCGGCCACACCTTTTCCGGCGGAGCTGTAGAGACTACTCCCGAGGCAGTGCCGATGACAGGCATCGATAGCGACAGTGCCAGTGCGACTGCAAAGCGGCCCCACGAAGCAGGCGAAAAGGAGAAGGGGCCCAGCGCCCTCGCAACGGACGAGCCGCCTGCGAAAACGACTCCCGTGCGGCGTCTTTCCCATCGGCTTCGGCCGAACACTGCGACGGAGCGCAAGACGGCGGAAACGCCGCCTTTGCCTCCCTGAGGACTGCACCGTGACAAGACACCCAGGAAAAAAAGCGCAGTAGTGAGGTGAGCGTCATGCCCCCGGGTTCTCACCGCCTCGCAATGATGTCTATGGATAGGTCATTTCGTGTGGCCACTTTAAACGTACGTGGGCTTGCCTCAAGGAGGAAGCAAAGTCAACTCTATCGACTAGTTAGCGAACATGACCTGGACATTCTAGCAGTACAGGAAACGAAAGTTGATGGCGACGACGAAACCGGGGGCATGGTGCGTCAATTCTTAGCTCGATACTGTGTTATAGTGAGCCATGCCGTGGGAACTTCTTCCGGGTGCGCTTTGTTCATCCGACATAGTCTTGGAGCAAAAGTAGAAGCTGTGACGTCATGCCCGTCAGGTCGGCTTATTGTCGGCGATTTTTTATTATCGTCATTGGAATGGCGTGTTATTTGTTTGTACGCGCCGACTGTCGCTGAGGAAAGACGCAGATTTTTGGATCAGCTAAAACAGTATACCCAGTGTAATAGGCTCCTCATTATTGCCGGTGATTTTAACTGTGTTATTTCAGCCCGTGATAAAACTAGCGCCCGACCGTACAAGGATGCAAGCACCATTGCCCTAAGCAATATGATAAGGGACGATGGTTTGGAAGACGTTGCTGAGTGTCTCGGTGGTGGGAGGACTACGCAGTACACCCACTTTCAGGCAGCCAGCCACGCCCGTCTTGACAGAGTGTATGTGAGCCTTGATTTGATACCCCTTTGTAAGGAGTACCACGTGAGCGCACTTTCATTCAGTGATCACTGTTTAGTCAGCTTTTTAGCAGCAAGCACGAAAGAAAACAAAAAGGGCTTCGAGTGGCAACTATGGAAATTTAATTCGAAATTACTAAGCGACGAAATGTTTACAGCGGATGTAACAAAGCAAGTTGAAGAAATGAATGCTGTTGATAACACGACATCTGGTGAAAAATGGGAGAACTTCAAGCAGGCGGTTAAAATCAAGGCTTTAGAGCGTGCGAGCGCTATATGCAGAGAAAAGGGAGCAGAAGAAAAACAGATGCGCAGGAATTTAGAAAAATTGATCAGTGAGGAATGTAGGATGCCCGGCATGTTCATGGACGATATTCGCGCACTGAAACATAAAATAGAACAGTTCGATATCGAAAGATACCGCGGTGCTTTGGTGCGGGCAAGGGCTGAAAGGCTGATAATGGGAGATGTACCGTCGAAAAGAGCGTTAGGCTCAGAAAAGTGGCATGCGCGCCGCAATCAGATAGCGGAAATCGAATATTGCGGAAATGTATGCGACGCAGCAGAAGATATCGAGCGTGCTTTTTTCGAGCACTACAGTAGTTTATTCACTTACTGCGGAGTCGACATTGATCGTTTTAAAAAGGACTTTTTGTCGTTGATGCCAAGGCTAGATGAAAGTACGAAAGAAACATTGGAGGAACCAATTTCGGAAGAGGAAGTGAAAAGTGCTATTGAAAGTATGCATCCGGGGAAGTCCCTTGCCCTGATGGTCTAACCTCAGCCTTTTATAAATATTTCAAAGGTGCGATCTCACCAGCCTTAGCGGATGTATATAACGAAGCATTCCAGCTCAAAGTACTACCCCCGTCCTTCTCATCTTCCCACACTATTCTTATACCCAAGTCAGAAGATACCGTTGCATTGCGAAGAGCAACTTCTTACCGCCCAATTTGTCTCACTAACGGAGACTATAAGATAATGATGAAAGTCTTAGCAAAGAGGTTGCAGACTGTCATTGGGAAGCTTGTGGGGCCGCATCAAACGTGTGGCATTAAAGGCCGAACTATCTTCTCAAATATACACGTAGCACGCAGTATCCTCGAATGTTGTGATGCCATGGGTGCACGAGTGGCAATGCTCCAAATTGATCTCGAGAAAGCGTTTGACCGGGTGCCTCATGACATTCTTTTGTGCATTCTAGATTATGTGAATTTGGGTAGAATAATTAGAGAGGGGGTTGCCATGGCGTACGGGGACTGCTCGACGCGGCTCATTGTCAACAAGGCGTTGGGAGCGCGAATCCAAGTTAAGCGGTCGGTGCGTCAGGGCTGCCCTCTCTCGCCGCTGTTTTGCTTGTATATAGAGTCGTTTTGTTTGAGTGTCATGGAGAATGACTGTGTCCGCGGGTTTAAACTGCACGAGGTTGAAGTCCGCCTGTTGGCTTATGCAGACGATATTGCTGTGTTTTGCACTGATTTGGACAGTATAACACAGGCTGTCAAATGTGTTAAAAGTTTTTGTGCTGTGAGCGGCAGCGCGGTAAACTGGGGTAAGTGCCTGGGATTCTGGCACGGGGGTTGGCGGGCGGCCCCAGACACTTTTGCCAACATGAGTTTCGTTACGACTCCGGTGAAATACTTGGGTGTTCCCCTTCAGTGCTACAAAGACAGTGAGTCGTACTGGAGGAGTGAAGTGGATAAGCTGCGGGACACAGTAAACAAATGGAATGGCTGGAATGGGTCTATGTTTTCCAGAGCCACAATTTGCAACATATTTTTAGTGAGCAAACTTTGGTACATCCTCCAAGTCTTGCATTGCTCAAGGGTAAACATCCAAAAAATTCACCGGGTGTTCGCAGTGTTTGTGTGGGCATCGTCATGGGAGAGATCAAGTCGCACCAATTTGTTTCTTCGCGTTCGAAATAGAGGATTTGGATTGTAATATTTGTTTTTGAGACAGGTAGTCAATAGTTTTTTTTTCTTCAGGGACGCAAAAAAACCGTTTTTATACACTGTCTGCTAACTTCGCCTGGGCAAACACTTGCCCGAAATGGTTGTCTCAGCGGGCAGTTTGCCAGGGGGTGTTTATGGTTTTCTACGTGAAGTTGTGGCTTCATGCAGGTTTTTGTCAGCGCGTTTTTCACTTCAATATTTGAGTGACGTTAACCGGAAAAAACTGTACAGGGACCTGTGTGATGTTGTTCTTCCCATGCCTTTATATCGGTCTCTCTACAGAGCTAGCCATGGGCACAATGTTCTGACGCGCGTTAAGGCGATGCTAGTACCGTCAGGCGCTAAGACGTTCTTTTTTGAATTGCACTCCGGAACACTGACTGTCAAACCGTGGCTGGCTGAAAGAGGTTTCTTCGTTCCTTGAGGCACTCATTGTACAATTTGCAGGCAGGAGGAGACAATTGAACATGTTTTTCTGCATTGTTGGGATGCCGTTTTCCTCTGGGATGTGCTCCAGCGCACAATCAAAAAGGATTTCCCCTAGATGCGTATGGGATTCGCTACTTGCCAATAGAAAGTGATGATGGTACCCCATTCGATGTGATCATGCTTATGGCCCTGCATAGCATTTGGAAATGTAGAATTGCGGTAAGGCATGCCGATCTCGATGCAAGAGCGGCTCGCCAGTATTTCAAAGAAAGCATACGGAACTTTGTAGAGGAACAAAAGTTGCTGGAGTGCATCCCAGAGTGGTTGCCACGAGTGGAATTATTATTGGCGATAAGGGAATTTTAGCACAAGCGCAGCCGCACAAGTTCTGCGCTCGTTTTCAATATATTGTGAGTGTGCCTTTTGATTATTTGTAAATGAAATTTTTATCCGGGCCAACGACCGGCAATAAAGAAAAAAAAAACTCGTGGCTCAGTGGTAACGTCTCCGTCTCACACTCCGGAGACCCTGGTTCGATTCCCACCCAGCCCATCTTGGAAGTTGCTTTCTATTTATGAAGTGCCTGCCTTGATTTATCGCTCACGGCCAACGCCGCGGACGCCGACGCCGACACCGACGACACCGGCTTTTCTGCGACACCAGCTCCTTAACGCTATCGCGTTAAAATTCATGTAGCCTCAAAGCCCATCAACCAAGCGGGCCTGTAGGATCTTTTAGCGAAGAGAGCCAACAGAGAGCGTGATGGTCAGTGACTACGGAAAGTGGGCGACCGTAAAGGTAAGGACGGAACTTCGCAACCGCCCAGACAACAGCAAGGCATTCTCGTTCCGTAATGGAATAGTTGCGATGCGATGGTGCTAGGAGGCGGCTCGCATAAGCAATAACGCGATCCTGACCACGCTGACGCTGGGCTAAGACGGCACCTACGCCATCGCCGCTGGCATCTGTACGCAATTCTGTAGGGGCATCAGGGTCGGCGTGGGGGAGAACGGGTGGTGAGGTTAGAAGAGTGACGAGACGAGAGAAGGCGGCGGCCTCTCCAGTGCCCCACTAGAATCGTACGCCTTTCTTCAAAAGATTATTGAGGCGTCTAGCAACGAAAGTACGAGCATAGCCCTACAAAACTACGAACGTCTGCGGTTGTCTTCGGAACCGGAAACTCTCTGACAGCGCGAGTTTGTCGGGATCAGACTGTACTCCGGAAGCTTCAACGAGATGGCCCAGAAGAGTAATTTGCCGGTGGCCAAAACGACATTTGAACGAGTTAAGTTGCAGCTTCGATTTTCGAAATATATCAAGTACAGTTGTGAAGCATTCAAGGTGAGTGTCGAACGTTGGCTAGAGGACGATTACGTCGTCGAGGTAGCAGAGGCATGTGGACCATTTGAAACCTTGGAGCAAGGAGTCCATCATACGCTCGAAGGTGGCAGGGGCGTTGCATAATCCAAACAGCATTACTTTAAATTGGTATAGGCCATCACGTGTAATGAACGCGGTTTTTTCTCTGTCCATATTGTCAACAGCAATCTGCCAGTATCCCGAACGAAGATCGATAAACGAGAAATAGCTAGAACCGTGCAGGCAGTCAAGGGTGTCGTCTATAAGTGGGAGCGGGCAGACGTCCTTCTTTGTAATGTTGTTCAGATGACGGTAGTCTACACAGAAGCGCCACGTGCCGTCCTTCTTAACCAACACCACAGGTGACGCCCAGGGACTCGAAGAAGGCTCAATGATGTTTTTATCTAGCATTTTGTTGACTTCGTTTCAAATTACTCGGCGTTCCGACGCAGAAACTCGATACGGTCGTCGGTGAATAGGCGTAGCATCCCAGTAAGAATTCGATGCTTGACCGCGAGCGTCTGGCCTAAAGGGCGATCGTCGATGTCGAAAATATCTCGGTAGGACAATAATACTCGGCAAAGCTCTTCAGCCTGCGCCGAGGACAGGTCCGCCGCAACCATTTTCTTTATATTGGGATCGGCACCCGAGGTTGGCGCGAGGGGCCTGCTAAGTTCGCGAGAACTATCCGTCGATAACACTGCCACGTATTGGTCGCCGAGAGAATCTACGGTGGCAAGGCAAATACCTTGCGGTAGAATTTGCTTTGCCAATCCAAAGTTACAGACAGGCATGCGAGTGCGGTTCCCAGTAATATTAAGTATACTGTGAGGCACTGTAACGTCATGCCTTATTGGAATATCGGGCAGAGGAGTGACGAGGTACTTGTCATCTGGAACTGGTGTGATAGACAATAGTTCAATGTAGGCTATTGACTTTGGCTGCAGGCGAAGAAAGCCGGTGGGACGTAAGCGGCTGTGGGGTGCGTCAGAAGGTTCTGCGAGCACCGGCAACTCAAGGCGGAGGGTACTGGAAGAGCAGTCAATAAGAGCAGAAAATGCGGAGAGAAAATCGAGGCCGAGAATGAGGTCGTGGGGCCAATGAGCAATTACGGTGAAGAGAACAGGAGTGTAGCAGCCGGCGATGCTGACGCGTGCCGTACGCATGCCGATGATAGGCACAGTAACGCCATCCGCAACGCGGACGACGCGTGCCGACGCTGGGGTGAGGAGCTTGTTCAGTCGTCGTCGGAAGGCAGCACTCATAATTCAACGATGTGCTCCTTATCGATGAGTGCCGTGACAGGATAGCCGTCAACGTCAAGAAGGTTTCGGTTCGTGGGTAACGTGAGCAGAGGATTTGAGGGCAGGGCCGACAACGCAGCTTCACCTCCAGAAGCTGCCGTGCCTAGTTTTCCGGCTGGATCCGGGAGGCGATAGGCGGCGAAGAGAAGCTACGGGGTTGGGTCGAACGAGACTGATGGCGTCGAGGTGAGGGCGAGCGTCTGTACCGAAGTTTCGGAGCAAGAGCATCACCGGCAGTGGATTCATGGCGGGTGGTATAGGGAACGGAAGGTCCAAAGGTGCGGGAATAAGCGGCGGTGTATGTCCGAGGAGGTGGCGGCCATCGGTTGCGGCAGTGACGAGCGACGTGGCCGATGCGACCGCAGTGGAAGCAGATCGGCCGGTCATCAGGGGTGCGCCAATCGGATGGGTTGCGGCGAGATGTGGCGGAAAAGGACTGACGAGGACGAGGAGGGCCGCTAGAGAACTGGGGAACGCTGGGTTGAGACGTGGAACACATGGAGTTCAGACCCATGGTCTCAAATTCCTGTCGGACGACGGCCTGGATCTTTGCAATGGTGGTTGCTGGCGGATCGGGCTGCGTCGGGGAGAAAGCTGGTGAACAGGTGACCTCGAGTTCGCGGCGAACAATACGGGTGACGTCGTCACAGGTGGTGGTCGGACGTGGTCGACCCTCACATGTCGACGTAGAATCAGTGTTAGGTAGCCACGTGATGTGGTGTGTGATACGGCGGCTCTTAGCTTGTTCAAGGCGACGGCATTCTTTGATGATGGCGTCGATAGTCGAGACGTTGCCGAAAACAAGCAAATTGAAAGCGCCGTCGGCGATGCCTTTTAGAACGTGTGACACTTTATCGGCTCCGGACATAGCATCGTCAGCTTTGCGGCATAGAGCCAAGACGCCGAGGATGTAGGAAACGTGCGGCTCCGTAGATGAGTGCACACGAGACGCAAGAGCCTTTCTCGCGGCAGCCTTGCGCCCAATGGGGTCATCAAACAGTTCCCGTAGCTTCTCTTTGAAACTGTCCCAACTGGTTATGTCGTCGTCATGCGTTTGGTGCCACACGCGTGGGGTGCCGCCGAGATAAAAGATGACATTGGCGAGCATAATTGTTGGGTCCCACCTGTTATTAGCACTGGCGTGTTCATAGAGCTTGATCCAGTCGTCAACATCCTGTCTCTCCAGGCCAGAGAACACACCTGGGTCGCGATGTGGGGCGACCGTGACGATTGGAGCAGTGGGACAAGCCGATGCCGTTGCAGAAGTGGGCCCGTCACCGGGAGGCATGGTGACAAGCTCGATGTCCCATCCACTTCTGAGTTCCGTGGTGAGGACGGTGATCGCTGGCCTCCACCAGAATGTTGCGTGTGGAAAGACACAGACAGAACGGGATATTTACAGGCTATTTACACTGGAGCCAGGTAGCCAGGTCGACACTCGCTCGCGCCAAGCGTACCGATCAACTCATCGTCGTTTTCGCGGCGGCTCGTCTCTTGAGCATCGCTCGATGATATCTTAATAATATCATAACATGCAGTCTTGTAGTTTCCCTTCCAAGACGTCCGTGCTCTGATAACTGCGTCCGACGTTAAATACAGCGGATTTTGACAGCGTAAACTCCGCGCTGTCTGACTTCTCTTTACATTTCCTCAATAGATGTCAAGTTCAAACCATCGAACATAACTGGGCTGAGCTTAAAACCATTTTTACTCGTCCCTCTAACAAACATAGCCTGCACCCCAACAGCCCCGTGGTTTACCGTAAAGCTTCGGTAACTTTATAATAAGAAAAAGCGTTTATCGTAAAACCGATAAAGCTCGCTACTCAGATTCCTGGCACCGTTATAAGACCTGCGATAAGCAACATCAGTCAGTGCGAAAATCATTTAAACAACATTTCTTTGCCCATGACCTATATCCTATGCTCACTAACAATCCTCAACGTTTTTGGCGCGTAATAAACCCAAAAAGCTATCCCGATTTAACACTAGTTGATGAGAACGGTGATATGGTCAACCACTCGGAATGTGCCGATTTATTGAATAGCGTATTTTCCTCTGTATTTGCACAGGAAGACACCACATCATCACCATCCCGTGACAATCTCACTAACATATCAATGCCAGAAATAATTGTTAGCGAAGCAGGTAGTTCTTCTTTGCTAAATAAACTTAAAGTTCCTTCCGCATCTAATCACACTGGCATTAATAATGAAGTGTTAAAACATTTGTCACCTAGTTTATCCCATATTGTGTGCACTTTTGTCGCAGTCTTTATCAACTAACGCTATTCCGCATGACTGGAAGGTGACAAAAGTCATACCCATTTTCAAGTCCGGAGACCGAACTCTATTTGTAAATTACTTGAACACATCTTGTAAACTGAAATGATTAACTACTTAGAAGACCACGAAATTATTGTTGATTACCAACATGGCTTTCGTCATGGTTATTCATGCGAAACACAGTTAGCCAGATTTTTACATGACTTCCATTCATGTTTCAAGGCTTTCAAGTTGATGCTATCTTCCTGGATTTCTCTAAAGCTTTCGATCGCGTTGCTCACCAAAGACTAGTACTGAAGCTAATGAACCTTAACATACACCCAACCATTATTGGAGAGATTAAGGATTTCCTCTCATCTAGAGTACAATATACGTATGTTAACAACAGCAATTCCTCTTCTACCAAAGTAACCTCCGCTGTTCCGCAGGGCAGGGTTCTTGGCCTTTTACTTTTCTTAATCTATATTAATGACCTGGCTAACTGTGCGTGTTCCCACATCAGTTTTTGCCGATGACTGCGTAATATATTGATTTATTTCATGCGACAATGGCAAAGATATTCTTCAAACCGATCTTAGCGCTATTTACACATGGTGTTCAACGTGTTTAATGACTTAATACAGCTAAAACGAAGTTATTATCATTTACTAGCCGCAATCATCGCATTTCAACATCGTATGTAATATATAACAACATAATTGAACTTACAACTTCATTTAAGTACCTTGGTGTTCACTTACGGTCTGATCTGACGTGGCATCATCACATCCGCCACACGTTGGCATCAGCTAACCGCTCCTTAGGGCTCCTCAAACGCAACCTTAAGCATGCTCCAGCTAAACTACGCAGACTATCATACATTACATTTACACGCCCCAAAATCGAGCATGCATCAGCTATCTGCGATCCTTGTCAAACACCATATCACCCAAGAAATCGAATCACTGCAAAAACCGCGGAGCCAGTTTCATTTTTTTCTGATTATTCACCCTATACTAACATTTCAGCCCTAAAAGCTCGCGCTCAGCTTGACAACTTATCTCATTGCCGCAGAATTGCCCACCTCTGGCTGCTGCACAAATTTTATCATCATCCGCACCTTCACCCTATCTCCGAACCAGCGACTGCCTTCTTTCCACGCACTGACCATATCTGCAAGATAAAACGCATGAGTTGTCGCTTAGCTAACTATGCTAACTCCTTCGTTCCCCGAACAATTGTTGCATGGAATAACCTACCATCACACATTGCTACTCAAACCGATTTCTCAAGCTTTCAGGAACTTTTACGCAATAGTTACGTGTAAATATCCATCATGTGCTGTTTTAACGTTTCTTCATACGTTGTTCAGTCTATATATTGTTTTGACCATTTGTTTTACCGTTCTGCGTGGACATTGTACAAGTGCATTCATATCTCATCAATTTGTTAAGGTGACAACTGACGCAGTTTCGAGCAACACCTCGTTTTACTTCTTTTACATTGTGCCTATTTATTGCCGTTAATTTGTTTTCTCAGACAGTTTTGTATTTTCTATCTGATTTTCACTTGACTAATGTATTTTGGATATTGTTTTACTTGTGTATTTTGCTAGACATCGTACTGTTGTATAATATATAGTTTTGTGTAAAGCTTTTGTATAACTTTTGTGTACTTTAGTTGTTTCTTTTCCTAACGCGCAAAGCTAGCATTTGTTTATGTATCGGTTCCCCCTATGTAATACCCCGTCGGGGGCCTTTAGGGGTATTATGAAATAAATAAAAAGAATATTGAAACAGAAACGAAGCTGACAGTATTTAATAAAATTCTCGCAAAACCAATTTAACGATGGATGTCGAGGCGACTAGAATTGAAGCAATGTAGCGACAGCCTTTTTTACCGCTGCCGAAACGCGCCTTATGTCCTGCGCGCACAATGCACCTTCTTGACACGTGTCCGCCGTTCAGAGAAGCTTGTGTATGGGAATATATCTGCGCGGTTTGGTTCTGTACCGGCCGGAGAAATGATGAAGTTTTTTTTTTCTTCTGCTGTCCCTGAAGATACAACTAGTGGAACGTGCAAAGTGAGCCAAGTTGACGTCAAAGAGGTTCTTTGAAGCTCGGCACAGAGCCGGTCGCCACTGTTACCCGTGACCCATGCGGGCACGAAAGTGGGTTACGGAACATCTTCACCTATCCAGTGGCCCCTAACTTTAGCCAGATACCCAGTTTAACATGACCAGTGGTCCAGGTTGTTCCTAGGATTGGTTTCGAACCCCGTTTTCTCTGCACAACCACCTGATGACCCATAAGACCATGTACTACCTATTGAATCAAGTTGGCGAAAAAAAAGTTATAATTAGACAGACAGAGATAGACAGTCAGACCCGGAAAGCGCATCAAGTACCCTAAGAATGCAAATCACGTTAAAATGAAATTCTATATTGATACGGCACAGGCACGTCATCATCTCATCATCACGCTATTTGCACAGAATAAGATTTTTTTTTTCGTGTATGCCGGATACTCACCAACAGCTCCCCAGTCCTGGTGCGCCAGGTTGTTGTACCAGCCATCGTAGCGCTGCTTCTCGATGTGCATGCGAGAAGACGACGGCTCATCTGCACCGTGAAACAGAAATAAACCAAAGTTCTGAATAGGCGAAGGTCCGCAATGTTATATTGGGCAGATGAGTTGCGCTTCCAACGCAAACAGAGACAATAGAATTGATCAAGCGTGCATACACGCGATGCATGCGGCATCCTAGAACACAAATTTTGATTTTATATAAAAGCAGCGATCCTCAAAGCGCCAATAAAAGCCATGGACTCTGCACGCAGGTTAAAACTGGCCACCACAGCATGACAGCACAATCAACGCTTTTCGACCGCACACTTGGCAGAAATTTTGTTTTTCACGGCAACATTTCGGTTCTTCTTCTGGACATATATAGATTACCGTTATTGCATGATGTTTGTGTTACGCCAGATTTTATTCTAAAAAAATTATTTTCTGCTGAATTGACATGTTTCCTATTGGGCACCATAGTGTCAGGGGTACATTCCCGCACATAACATTCCGCGGGCGCCCACCCGGAGGTATCTGGCGTCCCGACTCACGTTATAATATCCTTGCCTTCTCGTGCTTGCACCCGTGACGTAATGTTATTATGGTCACGAAAAATGCCAATCATAACACTACTCGCGCCCTGCAGAGGCAAGAATTGTTTTCACGCTAGAAGACGCGGACAGGAAAAGAAGGGTGCAGGACACGCAAAGCGCTTATAGCACAAAACCCACTTTCGCAATGCACTATCAATTCGCCAATATCACCCCTTTCATTGCAGAGGCAACCTGTCTGTATAATTAAGAAAAATAGGCCCATAAAAACGGGCGCTAAGTTTTAGACAATGTAACATAATGGATAACTGGGCTAGTTGGTTTACTTGCGTCTTGAAACTGCAAACGCGCACAAAGACGAGAACGAACGAAGAGAGTGAACAGGACGAGGCGCTTAATCACAACTCAGAAATCTTATTGAATATTTTTGTAATTTATTATGTAATTCCTCAGGAACGACACATACAGTCAACCTCTGTTGAGATTGCAGCTGTTATCAGGTTTTCGTCTGGGCCTACCACGTGAGGAGAAATGCGTCAGCCACCCCTTGGTCATGCTACATAATAACGAATTCAAGCTTCTTGATAGTTGGACTTTCTTTAACTTTTAATGTTGCCTTTCAAATATTTTAATCCGCGAGCCTTGACACACATGGGCAGCGTCCTACTCTGTTTTGTGTGCATGTACTTGTTTTCTTTGTGTGCATATACGGGAACTAAGAAAGTGATCAGGACGAGGCGCATACACTCACAGTATGCGCCTCGTATTGACCGCTCTCTTCGTTCTCGTCTGTGTGCGCTTTTACAGTTTCGAGATGTAAGTTTTAAACAATGAACACACGCACTGGTTGAATAAGCTTGACGCTTTAGAATGGCTGTGGAATTTAGACAACCTAAAGGTTCCACTAACCCTTGGACTGAGAGGCAACTTTTTTTTTTTGCAAGGCGTATTGGTCAATACCTTCCCCAATACACATCCTTACATACTTTGAGAGACTATGTGGAAAGTTACTGAAAAAATTGATTGCGCTTTCACTATTGTCCTCCCTAAATTCCTAGGTGAGAGAAAACGGCCGGTCGACCAAACGGAGCGCCCAAAGACATCATAGCCGACCCGCCTTTGAGGGGGAGGGTTTACGCACTCACTTCCGCACAGGTTTCACTGACCACACCGAGGTTAGAGGTTTCTCTCAGACACGGGTCCTGCCTCGAGCAGGCGGCTCTTGATCACAGTGTTGACCCTGCAGACAATGGCCGCCGTGTCTGTCCATGACTTCTAAGCCGCGTGAGACGGCCGCAAGACATCTTCTCCCAGGATTTCCACCGCTTCTAACAAGCCGTGACGACGACGGCGAATTCACTAACAATACTTGGTCCGCCGGCCGCGTTTGGTCATAGCGGCGCCGGGGGTGCTGATGGGGCACATCGTCGCCCCTACAATACGAGTCACCGCAGCAGGTGGGGAAGGGTTCCACGGTCGCTTCTCGGAAGCTCGCCACCTCCGTAGTTGCAGCTGGCTGGGAAAATTTTGTAGGTCGGTACCCTTACAAGCCGTTCGTAACAAGCTTCACTGATTTAGACATTGAGCCCAAACGCGTGCCTCAGGTAGCGCACCTTCCCGTCTATGCATGAGCAGTTATTAAGCAACAAGAAGGCTAGGGCTACTGAGAATGCGCTAAACCATGCCACAATAGCAGGTTTATAGCATCGCTTTTATCGGAAAAACTCGTCTTTATGCTCCTTCACATGATAACCATCAAAAATACCGTTGGCTTGCATGAACCGATTCATTCACCCATTTTCACTCTTCGAATCACTGCTATCTTCTTCTACTGTTTCTTTATAGTATTTTGTTAAAATGTTGAAAACGGCAATGATCTGCATCATTTGTTCTGATTTTTATGTTCCTTCTTCCAGCTTCAGTTAGCGGATTACTTATAAAAATGTCCATCTTATGTCTACGACTATGGGTTGTTTACTTTTTATAAGGTTATTAATTTGTCTATACTGTGAGGCCTTTCGGAGTTGTCACAGGTTGGGGAATACAAAGTCCCAACAAGATCACAATTTGCGCACAAAAAATTATTTGTAAATGCACACTGCTAAGAAAGCACATAATACATTGACATGTATTATGTGCTTGTATGACATGTATTGACATGTGGACGCTGTTCGATCTTTTGTCACCTCAGCTCTGTAATTTTTGCATAGGTTTTGCTATTCAACAAGTGAGTTATTTATATCCTTGGAAGACGGCCGCATCTTTAAGGCGGCACTGTCCCTACGGGAAGAGTACGGCTGCTCCGGCGCCGGCATCTTTAAAGGGACAGCGCCATCCGAAGGAAGCCAGCGTGGCGGAGGCGGCCATGGCCTTGCAAGGTGTGGAGCTGCCAGACATCAGGGACGATAAGCAGTCCAGTGCGTCATCATCGATCAGTGGGGGCGACACAACTATCGTCGACCCTGACGAGGAAGTGGCTGATATGGCGGAAGTGGACAGCGAGGGCTTCAAGGTGGTGAGTCGTCGGAAGCAAAGAACGGTCAAAATCCGAGTGATAGTTTTGCCAACAGAGAAAGGTGTTGATTTGAGAGAGCGGAACCCTATCAGGCTCTTCGAAGCCATTAAAGTACTGCCGGGATCTGCCACGATTCGCAGCCGCTTCACATCGCAAGGCGCTCTTTATTTAGATATCGCAACGGAAGAGCAAGTGGACATTCTTCTCCGGTGCTCTCCGATTGGTGACATAAGAGTTAAAGCCCGGCTGCCCCACTCCTACATGACTAACACATGTGTTATTAGGGGAGTACCAGTGTGGTATTCGGAAAGTGACCTTCTGGACTACTTGAAACCGCAAGGTGTTCTGCACGTGAAACGTCTCATGCGCTGGGTGGAGACTCAAGAAAAAGAATGGGCAGCGAAACCTACTAACTTTGTTGTGATAACGTTTGCTCCTAACCCCGAGCGCCCCGAAAAAATTGACCTCGGTTTTACCAAGCATGCAGTCAAAGAATTCGTTGAACCTCCTCCCCGATGCTTTAGGTGCGAACGCTTTGGGCATGTAGCTAAAGTCTGCATGAAAGATCAACGTTGCAAACGATGCGGTGGCGCCCACGATTACAAAGCCTGCAAGGCAGATTTTGCTTGCGCTAATTGTGGTGGTGACCATCCAGCGAGTTTCGGTGGCTGCCCCTTCCGTGTAAGCGCCTTACACCGCCGAGTGTCCTTCATTAGTGGTCCCAAACCACAACCTACTGAGAAGCGGATAACTGGAAGTGACGAGTTCCCGGCGTTAGATTCGGAAGTTGAGTTCCCTGCGTTAGAGTCGGAAGTTCGTAGCGTGGTAACCAGCAACGTCAGTGAGCGACCTGAGCCTAGCAAGACGGCAAAGTCCTCTGTGGGTGAGTCGGTCGTTCGATCTGCTGCAGCAAAAAGTGTGCAAGTTTCTCAGCGACAAGACTCGACAGCCAGACAAGTTTCACAGCCAGACTCGACAACATGGAGGACATTCCGTCGCCTCAAAAGAGATGAAGAAACCAGCTGCAGTGGCCAAGAGTGGGTCCCAGTCCGCAACCTTTGTTGAAGTTGTGAGGCAGTGTGTACAGCAAAATAAGGAGCTCAAAAATCACGACCTGTCCGACCGTCTGCGAGTTTTGTTTGAAGTCCTGCGTTCATATGTTCAAGCGATGGAGACTGCAACCCTGAAGAACTTTCTTCAGCTCGTTCTTTCCTTTGAGCCCATGATTACCACCTTCGCAGCGACCTTTACCTTCTAATATGGCTAGTCTTCTTCAACCTCGTGCAACAAAAAATCACCGAAAAGTGCCGTTTATTATGCAATGAAACTGCGCTGGTATTATAAGTCGATTAGCAGAACTTAAATTATTTCTGAAAGATACGTGTGTTCCAGTATTAGCCCTCTCGGAGGCTGGCCTACCAAGCGGGAGATCGTTGACTGGATATGTCGCCCATAAGAATTCCAGCATAAAGTCATTTCGCGCGGGAAGTGCCGCCCTTTACATACGAAGAGAGATTCCTCATGTGGCTTTGAACGTCACCGTTCTTTGCACTGATAGTATTGAGGTAGCGGCTGTGAGGATAAGGCTTGGCTTCCGAACTCTTTCTGTTGCCTCCGTATACGTGTCTCCGCGGAAGAAGGTGGCAATGGACTTGTTTCTCCAGCAGCTTTGTGACCGTTGCCCAGTGCCCCGAATTATCTGCGGGGACTTCAACGCCCATCACTCTGTCTGGGGTGACAGGAACACAGATTCCCGCGGACGCAAACTTGTAGAAGTTATCGACAGTTTGGACCTGTGCGTGGCCAATGACGGAAGTCCGACTTTCTTCCGGCCTCCAGCCTCAGCCACATCCATAGACCTAGCCTTGCATTCATCTGACGTCCGCGTGAAGTGGTCAACTGCACCTGACCGCATGGGAAGTGATCACTATCCAATTTTAGTGTTTACTGCCGACTTCCATAAGCGCGTCTCTAAAATTAGCCATGTCGTTAATTGGGACAAATACAGGGAACAACTTGCATATGTTTCTGGTGATGTCATAGACAAAATGATTTCTGGTAAGATGGCTGCTACCACAGCGGTCAAGCTGCCTAATCATTTTCCGACTCCGGATTTAAAACTCGGGAACCTTTGCGCAGCGCGCAGAAGGGCGGAGTGACAACTGATGCGGAAGAAGGACGACAGATCCTTGAAGACGACCTTCAATAGGCCTAACTCTGCCATTCGACGCCATACGAACAAGCTCTGTAGGTCGCAGTGGGCGTCCTTCTGCGCTAGCTTGACGGTTTTCTCACCGACGACGAGAATTTGGCGAGTCATTGGCAGTCTTGCTGGAGATTCTCGTCCTAGCAAACCTTGCGAAGTGCTTGCACTGCGCAAGCAGAAACCTCTCGTGTGCTTGGCAGAGGAATTTGCAGATGCATTTGTAAGTGTAAGTTCAGGAATTCATCCCTGCGCTCTGCCTGCAACATCTACGTCTGTGATGGACGCCCCGTTTACACTTCGAGAGCTACAGACAGCACTCAGCAGCCTGCGGCGTCGATGTGCACCAGGTCCTGATGACATCACCAACCAGATGATGCAGAACCTACCTCTGGAACACCGGAAGATGCTCCTAAGCTATCTCAATCGAGTGTGGGAGACTAGCGACGTTCCTCCTTCATGGAAGGTGGCTCACGTTGTCCCAGTGCTGAAGCCCGGCAAAGAAATGACAGACTTGGCCTCGTATCGTCCTGTATCACTGACGTCGTGCGTGGCTAAGTTCTTGGAGAAGCTGGCAAGTAAGCGTTTATCTTGGTGGCTCGAAGATAGAAGGGTTCTGCCAACATGCATGACTGGATTCCGGACAGGTTTAAGCGCGCAAGATAGCGTCTTGGACTTGATAAGCCATATTGAACATCATAGAGCTTTCGGCCTTTCAACACTAGTTATTTTCCTAGACGTATCAAAGGCTTATGATAAGGTCCTTCAGAGCTCAATACTAAATAGTTTGCAGGCCATGGGCGTACAGGGCTATCTTCTGCGATTCATTCACTCATTTATCAGTCATCGGAAAATTCAAGTGCGATTAGGAAGTACCACAAGCACCGAAAGGGCGGTATCGCGAGGTGTACCTGAGAGAAGTGTTCTTTCCCCAACGCTCTTTAACGTTGCAATGACTGGTCTTCCCGCTGAAGTGCAAAAACATTGCAGGCATGTCCATATGTCGATATACGCGGACGACATTTGTTTTTGGTTAACCGCATATCAACACAAGCGTTTAGCTCTGATAGCTCGACAGGCATGACTTTCAGTTCAAAATTACCTTCAAGGTGTTGGGTTGACTCTCTCGGTAGAAAAATCTGGCTTCATCATGTTTCCAGGTAGAGCAAGAAGGTATGCGCGGCTGAAGATAGACCTTAATCAATCTTGTCTTCGACAATTGAAACACAAGCGCTTTTTGGGCGTCATTATTGACTACCGCCTACAGTGGCGACGAGCTGTGGACTCTGTTGTGACATCGATATCTTCGCGTCTCAATGTGATCCGCAGAGTTGCAAGTGAGCAATAGGGAAATCACCCTTCTTCAATGATCAGGTTGCACCATGCACTAGTGACGAGTCGAATAATGTATCAGCTCCCTTTAATTTCCCCATCGATATCACAGCTGGAACGACTTGAGGTTCTGCCAAGAAAGGGCCTAAGAAGGGCTCTTAGCGTTCCGCAGACTGCTCCTAACAATGCAGTACTTTATGAATCTCTATCGAGACCTCTTACCTTAGTCGCTTCACAAAGGTTATTGATGCAAATTGGCCGCCTCAAACAGACGGCAGCCGGCCGAACCCTTCTACAGCGCCTTCGAAAGAGATCCGAGTCCCGAGCGTACTTGGCCCTTAATACTCTTGGTTACCTGGGTCTTCACGCTAGAGGTCGAACTAAGAGGTTGAAACCACCTTGGTCTTTTGCGAGCCTCGATTGTTCGTTGGCAGTTCCTCACGTTCGTGCTAAGCGGAGTTCTCCTTTGGCGGCAACGCGTTCGCTCGTACTGGAACATCTTGAAACTGAATATGCACGTCATCTTCAAATTTTTACTGATGGCTCTGTGGACAAGGTCAGAGGATTTAGTGCAGCTGCTTTTCACATTCCCTCTTTGAAGTATGATTGGTCCAATCGCTTCACTGCAGTCGTGTCCTCCACAACGGCAGAAAGTGTTGCCATTGAGGCAGCTCTCAAAAAGCTACGGTTTTGTACGCCTCAACCTGTTGTCATTCTTACAGATTCGAAATCCGCCCTTCAAAGGTTAGAGCACGGGTTCCCTACTGATGCCTTATCTCTAAGCTCCCTACGTTCGGTGCAAAATCTCCGTGTCAAAGGCTTCTCCATACGATTCCAATGGGTGCCATCACACATAGGTATCATAGGCAACGAGATGGCGGGCAGCCTCGCCCATAGAGCGCTGTCTGGGAATCCTTTGAGAAAAGTGCCTCAAGAAGACAAGAGACTCTTCAGAGAAGCGGTGTCGTGCCACTTCAGTTCTTTGTGGAGCTCACCTCACAAGCCATGTGTGATCAAGGGTCTCAAAAGAAACCAAGCCACCTTACTGCTCCGCATTCGCACGGGCTCTGCTCGTACCCCTGCGTGGAAGTATAAGACTGGCCTGGCGTTATCACCATTATGTTCAACGTGTGGTGTGTGCGGTGACATAGAACATTACCTAATGTGCTGTATTGTGTATAACGCGGAAATGAGGGTGTTATTCGGGTCGCTCAAGAACACAGGACTTCCTCACAGCTCTCTTCAGGACATTGTTATCCCGCGCGGGAACCGAATGTGTAGGAAGGAGGTCTCTCGCCTTCTGTTAAATTACCTACAGGACACGGATTTGGCTTCCACATGGTTAACTGAGGAGTGACCATTTGTAATTGGGAGGTCTGTGTCTGATTATGTGATTTATTTATTTTAAGTGTCGCTACAGTGGAGCAATTGCCGGCAGCAACTGCAAGGCTAATCCCACCAGTAGCCTACAACAACTCAACTCAACAACATTGACATGTGTATTTGTTGGTTTTTCTTACCATGACCGCTTTCACCCGCTAACAAATGTAAATCGTTGTCACTCGGTGGAAGACATGCCTGCATATATCCAACCCTCCTCAATTATTGTAGCCGATTCTATATGTTGCATGTGTTGTCTGCAAAGATTGTAATTTCACGGTATCCGCGACGCAAATAGCGTTGTACTTTCTGAAACACGTGCGAGCACGAGAGATTACGCTGGGACATTCCACAAGTCACGTATAAAAGTCGACCCGCTTGACCCACTGACGAGATTCTCGGCGATCGCCAACTTTGCTCGCCGCTATTGTTGTGCTTGTTTGTGGCTTGTTTTTCTGGGCACATGTTCCCTAAATGAAGAGTTGAATTCGTAACTCACATGTTTGACGCTGCATGGTCACTACAACGTGACAGTATTTACACTCGGAACTCAGTGAAACCCTTGCAACCTTATTTCAAAAATATCAACAGAACCAGCAGTCATAAATCCCTCTGAATTAAGTATGTTCCAATCGACATTTGTTCTTACCAAGTAAGAATGCTTAAACACTCTGGATGAATGAGGGATAAAAGCATAAGTATGTTAATTAGGGGGGAACTGTGCCAGGGGGTCGTAAATTCAGCCTGGGATTTATATTTAGGCTCCTCGAGTAAAGGTGAATCATATTTTAGCCTAGTGACCTTCATAGGCGTAGCAAGTGGCAGATGTTTTGCTCTATCAAGCAAAGTCTAACTGTTTTCCGCTGTAAAAGGACAACGCGAACCTAGCAGCAAGAGCTCTCCGTACCCTGTCGATAGCAGGTTCCAAACTACACTCGCGTTCTCCAGACAAGGGGAAAACGGTAGCGAAATATGCAACTAACTTTACTTGAGAATTGGCGTATTTCATTATTTTTACAAGCAGAGTTTCTCAGCAACGACACCCAAATGCTCGCTACATGGAGCTTCACTTTACGTCACATGGTATTGTTAGTCCAAGATGCTCCACTTTCGTTTGTGCATCCCAATAAGTCACCACCAATAGCATAAGGCGGAAAACGTTAAATTTTGGGGTTTTACGCGCCAAAACCATGATCTGATTTATAGGCACGCTGTAGGGGGGGGGGAGGACTCCGAAAATTTCGACCACCTGGAGCTTAACGTGCTCCTATATCTAAATCTGAATCCTAATCGTTTTTTTTTATGATGGTGAGCTTGAAATTCACCTCCTCCAGTGCACAACCTCTTCCGGCTTGGAGTGACGCCTGTCACCGGCCAGAGATGCCGAGAACGAGTGGGGCTATACTAAACCAAGTACAACCCGATCAGGAAGGTCCACGAAGGTTCAACAAGACACTCCCTTACCACATCAGGAATTGGCCTTCCTGGTGCAGCATTCGGCCACCCTCTCTCAAATGGCTCACTCAATTACCCAATGGCCCTCTGTCCCTAGCAGCTGTGGAGCAGCTGGCCAAGGCGGCGCTCTGACCTGTAACGCAGCAGAAGGTGCTAAGAATATCTGGATCCGGACAGGCCGCCAATTAAAACTGACCGTTGCAACGTTTAGAACCCGAACCCTCTCGAGTGAGAGTAGCTTAGCAGGACTCTGAGGAATTATCAGACATTGTTTGGGATATCATCGGCTTTAGTGAGATTATTAGAACTGGTGAGGCCTATACATTGCTGATTAACGGACCTCTGCTATAGAGGTCTACTAGATAAGAAGCAATATGGGTAGGATTTCTAATCAATAAGAACATAGCGGGCAGCATTGACGAATTCGACACGACTAATGAGAGGGTACCAGAAGTCGCAACAAACCTGAATAGGAGGTATAGAATAAAGGTAGTACAAACCTACGCTCCAACATCCAGTCACTATGATGAGGAAGTAGATAAGTTTTATGAAGATGTTGAGCTAGAGATGAGAGAAGTGCAAACTCAGTATACTGTGGTAATGGGCGACTTCAATGCAAAAGTGGGGAAAAACAGGCTGGTGAACAGGCTATTGGCAACTACGGCGTCGATTATAGGAACGCTAGGGGAGAAATCCTGGTAGAATTCGCAGAAAGGAATAAGGTTCGAATAATGAACACTTTTTTCAGGAAACGTAGCAACAGAACGTGGACCTGGAAAAGCCCTAATGTTGAAACAAGAAATTAAATTGACTTCATACTTTCTGCTAATCGCAGCATAGTGCTGGATGCAGAAGTCATAGGTAAGATAAAGTGCAGTGATCATAGGTTAGTCAGGGCTAGGATCCACCTCAAGTTGAAGAGAGAAAGAGCTAAATAGTCCAAGAGGAAACATGTCAGCCTAGAAGCGGTAAGGGTAAAAGCAGACAAATTAAGGCTGGTGCTTGCAAACAAATATGCGCCCATAAAACAGTGAGGTGATGATGATGGCAAAGAAGTAATGAAGGAAACCGCAGCGAGGCTGGCTTCAGAGGCAACAATTGAAGTGGGAGGCAAGGCACCAAGGAAACTAGTAGGCAAGCTCTCTCAAGTAATAAACGACCTAATGATGAAATGACAAAGAAATTAAAGTATCGAACTCAAGAGATAGGATAGAATTCGCGGAACTGTCAGAAATGATCAACATGGCGGAAAAAAAGGATATTCGAAAGTGTAACGCGAGAAAGACTGAAGAAGCCGTAAAAAATAGAGGCAGCCCGAAATCGGCGAGAAAGAAATTTAGCATGGGACAAACCAAGATGTATGCACTGAAAGATAAGCAGGGTAATACCATCTGCAATCTCGAAGATATAGGAAAAGCAGCGGAAGAATTCTATACTGTCCGGTACAGTACCCAGAGGAGTCAGGATACCTCAATTAGAAACAGTAATGGACAGGACACAGCAACTCCTCCTATAATTAGCGATGAGGTCAGAAGGGCCTTGCAAGACATGAAACCAGGAAGAGCGGCAGGAGAAAATGGAATAACAGTCGCTTTAATCAAAAATGAAGGAGACATAATGCTTGAAAAAACTGGCGGCTCTGTATACGAAGTGTCTATCGCCTGCAAGTGTCCCCGAAAACTGGAAGAATGCGAACATTATACTAATCCACAAAAAGGCAGACATTAAAGAATTGAAAAATTATAGGCCCACTATCTTTCTCCTAGTATTATATAAAATATTTACCAAAATAATCTCCAATAGAATAAGGGCAACATTGAACTTTAGTCAACCAAGGGAACAGGCGGGCTTCAGCAAGGGATACTCTACACTGGATCACATCCAGGTCATTATTCAGGTTATCGGGAAATCCGCACAATATAATAAGCCTCTCTATACGGCTTTCATAGTTTACGAATAGGCATTTGAGTCAGTAGAAATACCAACAGTCATAGTGGCATTGCGTAATCAAGGAGTGCAGAACGCTTACGTAAATACATTGGAAAATATCTAAAGAGGTTCTACCGCTACCTTAATTGTAGTCCAGAAAACAGGAAGATACCTATAAAGAAATGGGTCAGACTGGGAGACACAATCGCTCGAATGCTATTCACTGCGGGCGTAGAAGAAGTAGTCAAGCTATTAAACTAGGAAGCATTAGGAGTAAAATCGACGGCGAGTTTTGATTGAAGAAAAAGCCTTGGTGCGAATGTTTTGTATGTGCAGTTGCAAAAGCGGGCTACCTTCTTGCCACCGTTACTAAATTTGTGGCCAAGTTCAAAACAATGTGATAATTTGAATTTCCGTTTTTATTGCAATGCTATTTTGGTTCTGCCATGTCTTAAATTTTTTTCAGTAGTAATGAACACGTCACGCATTTCATGTACTTTTGTGCAGCAATATAAGTAAGCTCTTGTGTTTTTTCTTGGTATGGCTGTCAATACAGCAATCTTAGCATTTTATTCAATATTTTTAGGTATTTTACAAGTCATTGTTTTTGCCATTACAAGTGAATTTTCCCTTTATTTGTCATCGCTATGTCATACACATCGTCCAGCTTTGTGCTATATCTCTGAGTATATCAGAATCTCTCAGTGCGCATATCAGAAGCTCTCAGTGCGCATATGAGACGCTCTTCTACACTTTGGTCTTAAGGGCCTTATTTAAGATTGCTTCATATATATGTGTGCATGAACAAGCCTTCGTGTATTCTCGAATTTTATTCATAGATTCTTTGTTACTTCAATGCCTCTGAACTTTTCTGTTGTTTAGTAGGCATGTGCATGTCATGCCTTTTTCACTATTGCTTATTTTCTGAGCACGTATCATACCAAGTTATGCAAAAATATTTGCTTTCGTAAACGGAAGTAAATAAAACAAGGCCATAGACCTGTTGTGTTGGAAGTGGAAATTATATACGTTCTGGCATATGGTGGCCCACTCAAAGTATGGACAAGACTGCGTGCGTGCTAACTCATAAAGAGCCCTCGGCGTACCACTCGCCAGTTCCCAAACAACATCTGGGGTACCGCACATGCACGATAAAAAAAAAAAAATACGCGCCGCGGACAGGCAAGAAGAAAGCGAAAGTAAAGGCGCGCGGGGCATGGGTTAGGGTGGAGAGGGAGTGGAATAGGTCGGCATAATAAAAAAATAAAAAATAAAACGCTAGGGAGAGGAGGCGCCGCGCGGCTGCTGTTCCTGTTGCCATGACAAAGTAAATAATCGTGTGCGCCGCCATTTTGCTAAAACATCGCTCTCCTAATAGGACCGTAACTGACGGTGATGCTGGCGCTAGCGTCACAAAAGCGTCTGCTTCCAAACAGCCAATGGCAGCCATGCGGACATTGGCGTCACTCGGGGCACTGCCGCCATCATCGCACTGAGCGAGAGAGCACCGCCCCGGTGTGGCCGTTCCGGCCAGCTAAGCCATGGTCCGTTTACTTTTTTCACCGACAGTACCTCAGAAGTATCCCAAAAAGTAGCTAAATACAATAACATTGGGGGTCAGGGAAAGCGTCACGAACTTGTCTTTCGCTGACTGCGTCACATAGCCAGGTGCGGCAAGCGTGCCCAAAAACTTCCGAAATAAGTTAAAATAATGTTGGGGCTCATAGAAAGCGTCCCAAACATTTCCCAGTACGTGTTATTATCTCGCATTAAGTGGCCCAGAACGGCCGAGCTGTTCTTCGCTAACTGCGTCACTAGTCTCGGTTTTGTGCCGCAAGCCTAAATTGGCTTGAAATGCGTCGCAGGTTGTCAAACAAAATTTCTCACCTTACGGTAGTCTAATAGGGCAGTAGTGGCGCGTCTAAATGCAGAAGGAACGTATAAGAAAACGCCGGGAGCCCATCAAACGGGCTACATCCAGAAGAGACGGGTAGCCAAACAGACGAATTTCAGGTGCACAGCCGGCCTCGGGGCTCTATTCCGGATATTTCGCCATTTTCTTCCAGGCATCACGTAGATACGAGGCGTTCAAAATGGCACTGGTGGCCCCGTTTTGCTTTCGTAACGTGACGCAAACGACGTTTTGCTTAAGAAACTGAAATGAAGGCACCGAACCTAACGTTCTTCGTAAAGCGAAACAGTTTTCCTCCTGGAAATGTGACATACCGCGAAAGGGAACGCCACAAGGCTCCGTCATTTCGCCGATGGTATTAAATCTGGTGATGAGCTCGCTACCCAAGCAACTGAAGCAAATAGAAGTGATTGGTCACGCAATGTAGGCTGACGACCTCACCATCTTGACTATGGGAAGGTCTACAGGTAAACAGCAAGACGCTTTGAAAGAAGCGGTTGACCCAACGGAAAAGTACTTGGAAACATGTGGACTGACATGCGCACCTGAAATTTGGAGCTCTTGGGGGCTAAGAAAGCGCACAAGAGGCTGACAACCGCAGCAGATACCAGACCCGGTAGTAAAGGTGAGAGGCATCATGATTCCGCAGGTTACGACGCTCCGCATTTTCGGATTCCTGATTCCAAAGGACGGGGCCGGGGGAGCAGAGAAAATTCAGAGAACAGTGCAACAAATAACCCACCTTATCCAAACAGTGACGAGCAGAAGTCACGGACTCAAGGAAAAAGACTGCACGATAATGATACAAGCGCTGCTCACGAGCATCGTCACGTACGGGACCCCTTACGTTGACATGAAGAACAGTCACCGAGACAAAGTAAACGCCCTCATCTGAAAATCCTACAAAAGTGCCTTGCGCCTGTCCCCCTCCACGTCCACAGGGAAGCTATTCAAAATTGGAGTCCACAACACGTGGGTAGAGCTCGTGGAAGCGCACAACGTCAACGAACTGGAGAGACTAAAGCTGACAAAGACAGGAAGAGCCCTGCTCCAAGATCTGGGCTACCAAGTTGAGGATGAGAGGCACCTACGTCCGTGTATCCCACACGAGATCAGAGAAAAGCTACACATAAGTACCATTCCCAGAAACATGCATCCCGAGTACGACAAGGAGAGGAGGCAGGAGAGAATACAGGCACTCAAGCACATACTCGGCTCGGGCGGCGGCAGCGAGCCATGACTACCTGGACTGAGGAGGCCACCCACCTTTTGGCTGAAGAAGACTGGTCTAACATAAAGTTTATTTCTCTTTCTTTCCTCAGTAAAAAGTACAGGAGCCAGCTCAAAGTCAACAATTACTCTGTCGAAAACGCTTCTCGCTTCAGTCGTCTGCTCTGTACAAGCCGCCGTCTGCATCATTAGCTAGGGGTGCGTGTACCCGGGAAACGGAATGGGTCATCGTGCGTTGGCGCCAACGCGCTTGTTTACTACGTTTGTTTCACCATCCATCCATTGTTTTCTACCTTGAGTCAACACAAGCGACCTACCAGTGGCGATGAGCGCACGTTCTTGGCCACGTTATTGCCATCTCGCGAAACGCTAGTGACTCAGCCCGACTCGGCTGGCTGAGAAACGGCCGAATATCACCGATAGCGTTGAACGCGCCAGAGGTATCCGCTTGCGCGATCAGGCGCCGGCGATGCCTTCTCCTGTTCAGTTCGCTTGTTACTCGCACCGCGTTAGGTCACTTCAAGGTGCCGCCTTGAGTACATTCCTTTTTATAATTAAAAACGCGCCGTTGTCACATCTTCTGATTGTGCGCAAAAGAATGAATCTTGATTACAATACAAACGCAGCAGTGAAAAGTGGACAACGTTGCAGGAAGTTTGCTATGTTCAACCAATATTATTTGATATAAACGCGTTCTTTTAAAAATATGGTGGCCCAAAACACAAATGCCAACAGCATTCGAGAGCGATGCAAATACTGCGAGCACGCGTTATGAACGAAAGATGTTTATGGCGCCAAACGACGGGGAAAATGTGGCGATACGCATTCCTATCGGCCGCCATTGCATATGGCGGCTCAAAAGCATAATTTGCATGGCTCGGCTCATCACAAATGACGGCGGAAAATCTCTGCAATAGAGGGCCCAGCGCAACGTAAAGCAACGTCAAATTGACGCTTATGAAACGGCCCTTCCCGTGACGTTCCCCACAGCACATTCCTTAAGCGAATCAGCAAACTGCATGACGGCTATCTTGGATCGCCACCATATATTCGCAAAATTGCAGATGGATTGCACTGGTTCCTATGCGCTGCCGCTCACTTTTTCTTTTTGAAGCGGTAACATCGCAATATAGCTGCCAAGGGCCAAAAAAATGCATTAGTCGATAAAATTTGCAGCTCCTCGTCACGTTTCGTCATATTGATGAAAATGCTAAATTGCATTTTGCGCAACTTCCGTTTCACCGCACAAATTTCAAGGCTCGTCATCTTTCCACAGCCAATCAAAGAGCCAACATTGCGGATAATGGCGGCCGTGCAGCGGCCATGCGTGTCCAGAATAGCGCCCTCGCTCGCTTCGGTGGCACGTCTGGCGCATGACGCATATGACGCGTCTATGGAGCGTTGTTGCTAGGTAACGCAAGAAAAATAAGTCGCGAAGTATAAGTTTCTACGCAAAACTTTTAGTTTTAGCGGGAAAGAATAAAACATTGTAAGATCATTTATATTTTGTTTTCGATGCTCACGTCAACTAGCGGATGGGATTAACACTAGGCGTAACGTGCTTCCTGTTGCTAGTTTTCGCCGAGTGTCCCCTCTTGTTGAATTTTTTTCCTGTGTGGCTTGACGCAGAACGATAGGTGCCAGCGATTAAACGACTAGGCCACGGTTTCCAACGCTTGCGCAGTGATACACTCGCGTTTTGATAGATACACCGTGAATTTGCATGTGTGTGAAAAATTGCTTTGCGAACAGTGCTACACCATGTGTAGAGAGTCGAGGTAGGCATCAATTGAAACCTGAGTCTCAGCGCTGCATACGCTATAGCGGCTATTGCGATAGTGGCAGTAGTTTTGTCACAGCTACCGTTTCCTTTCCTCAAAAATCGAGTACAAATTGGCATCGTTTCCCTAGGCTTCCATTACTGCATTTTTAACCATTTTGGAAACAAAATTCTAGCTCTCCACAGCGTGGTCTCTGCATTTTTATCGTGTGGATTGTCTTCAAGAACACGTCTGTGTTTTTCAATAATCTACCTGCAGCTTTAATTATTCTCGAAAAACACGCTCGTGCCATTGAAAACGTGCTAGCTTCATGGCGTGGCCACTTCGGGCTCTATATATTTGGTACGTGTCAAGAAAAGCTGGATATGTTTGCTTCGTGGCTATCGCAGCGCACGCATTGTTAACCATGTCCCCCTATTTTGTCTGGTTCTTTTGTTTCAATTTCTTGAGAGTCAAACATACATAAACGTTTACCTAACGAAGAAGGATTGACAGCGATAGCTTTCACTTTTATCGGCACATCTTCTCTGTTGACGCAATGAAATAAATGGAGCTACACGATACACACGATTGTTGATTCTCTGTGAGTCTGCTTGCAGCTGACAGACAGCGTAAAGGGCGAGTATCTTTTAGCGGCAAATGGCGATTAATCGGACACGCCAGGTGTGGACATTGCCTCGCATTTTTCTTCGGGCCTATTCATGGGTTCGATGTGCGTGCAGCGTCACTCATTCGTTGGCAGCATGTTTGAGGGCGCTAATGTAGCGCGCGACAGCACCGACACACGCAGCATTTTTCAAAATGCCTCGCTCTTTCATTCTAGGCAGGAAAAATTAAAACCATAGCAGCTAGGTTTCCGGAACAAATTATTTCGATTTCTGAACCGTTTCTATTCTATATTAATTTTGCTTTTCAAGCAATCTTTTAGGAGTTGGTTATTAGGATAGTGTAGGAAACACTTTTTTAGAATGCCGGCAACCGACGGTTAAACACGTCGTGACGCTGGCGAAGCGTCGACCCGGGGTTATGCCCTACACTGCACTACCTCCCAGTTCGGCCCGTTTGTGGTGCGTCGTGAGGCTTGTGCTTTTCAAGCGCACCCCGGGCCTGCTGGACAGCCCATAGTTGAGTGTCCTTGTCGATAGACTGCACTGCCCTTTGAAGTTCGGTCGGGTATGTCCTGGAGGTAGCTTCCGTCGGGAACATGACACAGTCTCACATGATGTGCCATCGGTCCGCTGGACCCATTGCACAAACCCCGCACTTGGATAGAGTTTGGGTGAAGCACGTACTTCTATCTTAGGATGACGGCCTCCTCCCGACTGAGTGCCGGGTGAGGACGTGGCATTGTCCGTCGAGCTAAGCGGTAACCCTTGGTAGCTTTGCCATAACTGGTCACTGGGTCCTTGATTTCGAACCACCACACGGGACGGTCACTCTCGGGAGCGAGGAGGGTAAGCGCTCGCGCCGGCGAATGAGCGTTCTCGTTTTTGTTCGGTTAGGAGTTGATTATTTATTGCTAATTATTCATCTAAGCTGATAGTAAGAAATGCGTTGAGTTTCCCGAGACTCTAGTGATCAGTACCGAGTTGGTTGCATTGGTTGCAGAAAACACGCACACGCGTGTTTTCTAAAGCTTGGCACAAGTTAGCTGAAACGCTATGTGTAATTTCTCCGCTAATGATCTGTCATAATATAGTAATAATATATGTCATAATATGGTAATATATATGTATACAATATCATAAACGAGATGCCTAAATCTAAAAAATACTCACCAGCACTCACTCAGACGCACTCGCAATTACGTCCACACTATTAAGCACTTTTGTGCACTCGTAAACTTGTCCAACACAAAATAAAACGAGCATGCTTTCTTCATCATTCACGTTGCAGCACCGCAGGCGCGTGAATAGCTGGTCGGCGCAGGAACCTGAAGAGCGGACAAAGACGAGTGTTCATTCGCTTAGGCTTTCGGCAGACGCATTCATCTCCCATGGCCGTGGTGTACCGGCGTCCAATGCCTGAGCACCGTATCAAAGAGTGGCGTCCTACTTGAACTGCTATATTCATTCAGGCACACACCCATTGGAGTTAGTGTGTACTCGTATTGCTCGCGGCCAGGCCCTGCTTCACACTCATTGTGTAGCAGCGCAACGAATGAGAAGAGGCGCAAAAGTATGTACTCGCGCACAGAGAGCGTATTCCAGCGGGCCCAGTCCACTGGTCTTGTCCACAAGGGGGTCTGTGTTAACTCATCTGTGAGTCTGGGACTTGTGGCTACAGCCACTCCCGAGGCCCACTCACACAAATCGTCATTGACTCGGAAATCTCTGCACTCGCTGCATAGGCATCAGGCCTAAAGAATTAAACGTACTCAGACTAATAGGCAACGCAACTTTGAGTGCCTGTGTCTGGCAGACACAAAACGTCCAAAATCGTGTTACACAGCGGCCTCGCGGATGGGCCTGTTAAGAGAGGCAAACGCTGAAGGTCGGTACTTGATTCCCCATCTGAACGCCGCACCAGGTGTTGGTCGATGAACTGAGCAGGTGCTGGTATGTCTCGATAGTGACGGTCACTTATGTAAAAGCCGTGAAATAAGTTAAGGACAGTCTTTTTTAGCTTTTCCATGGCACTACCAAGAGCGTCTTGTCGACGATTTTGCA
Organism: Dermacentor variabilis; assembly: GCF_050947875.1. Lineage (NCBI taxonomy): Eukaryota > Metazoa > Arthropoda > Arachnida > Ixodida > Ixodidae > Dermacentor > Dermacentor variabilis. Next base: position 254,097,669 of record NC_134569.1, read on the forward strand.
AGTTCCAGCCACAATGAAGCTCTGGTCTTCATAGAGTAGCCAGACGCTCAGTGATGAAAATCTTGTGCGCAGGTGTCAGTGCTGTACAACGCCGCCCCGGCAAACACGACTAGGGAGTTTCCAGTGCCGGTGGCCACGTCTTTACAACGAAAAGAGGGAACATGGCCAAGGAAATATTTAAGGCCCAACTCCTGTTGAAAATAAGCATGGTGTCTTCCGACGAAGCACTGAAAGTACCAGGCCAGCTCGTTCTATTCATTGTATCTGTTCCACCTTTATAAACCTTCAGAGGAAAGCAACGTAGAAGTAATCAATTTCTTTTGAGTAATTTCTCGATTACTTCCGACGGTTGGTAATTCGTAACTGTAAAGAATTACATTTTTACTGTAGTAATTGCAATTTTAATCCGTCGCCTTCTTTCGGAGTTTAGTACAAGTCTAATCTGCATTCACATTCACACAGCCACTGAAACTGACGCTTATTCTCGCGTCCGCTCCCAGTCGCCGGCACTCGCGTTCACGTCCATTCGCCCTCACATGCAATCGCTCACCTTAATAGTTACGTGCACTCGCACTGCTCACTCCATGCATAGTCACTGACAGTGACTCCCATCCATGCACACTGTGCACTCGTTTCGCAGGCACGAGCTATCGTGGAAGGCTGTCGCACCCATTTCTACCTGCGTGCCACGCCATGGCGAGTGCATGCCATGCCACAACCTGCGTCTCCAAATCGGGCGCTTAGACCAAGGCCCCGGAAAAGCGAGCAGCACGCTCTAAAGGTGCAAAACAGCAAATCTTCTGCCCGCAAAAGAGCTCCTCGTGCGAAGACGTGCTAGTTGTGTTAAGGAGTTCACAACCCTGCACCTAATGCTTACCTGATATCACTTGTTCAAATAAATATTCCCAGAGCTTACGCCGTTGTGTTTTTCTGATTCGCCCGAACCCACCGCAGTTAAAATTTACTTGCACTACGGATAGGGAACGGTTTACGTAGAGTATGGATGTGGAGAGAACCACAGCTTGGCTGTATGCTGAAGCTGCACTAAGGTAAATTAAAGGAGAAACTTCTCATCCACTTGAATCGGGTGGATCAGAGTGTTGCGTGTCTAGAGCATTTCTTTACCTGGCATGTTTCCGCACAGTGTCAAGTATGAGTGAGTGTATTGATGGGTCAGTGTGGCAACCTGAACTGTTGTATTGGCCTTTAGGAAAGAACGGAAAGAAAAATAAAAACCGAGCTTCTAGCTTCCTACTGGTTTTGCAGCAAGATGAACTCCAAGAAAACCACGACAGTGCATTGCAGCGGTAACATGACTTGAACCGATCGATCAGGGAGGGCTGTTTGTCGTTGGACCAAATGGGTTACAGCACTTGTTCGTTCTATCCGTACGCTGTTTTCGGAATGTATAGCCAACTTACCCTCATTGTGATTATTACGCCATTGATGGCAAACTATACGAGAAAAGCTCGTGCGACTTGGAATGTCAACACAGTATGCGTAATCTGACAGCGCCAGAGAGGCGCACGGTTTCAACTATTTCTATAGAGCCACACGGCACTTTGCAAGCATGCATGAAAAAGCTTTATACTTGGGCAGGAAAGGTCTCGCGCTAAACTAACTCACAGTAACGACGCATTCTTGACTCAAAGCAGGTAAGCAGGCACGGCGGACGACTTGGAGTGCTCTCAAATCTGATAACGGCATACGAATGCCACTCAAGAAAACTCTCTCTCGAGTGACGGAAGCGCACTATCTAGTCGGTGCTTTAATTCCGAAACCGCGTGGCGATAAGGATCTATTCAGGGGCTCGCCCGTAAAAGCGGCGACACTAACCAAACCAGGGCTCCGCGCGCTTTTATTCTTCTTCCGCACGAGAGCGGCTTTATGGCAAGTCTCCAGTGAACGCACCAGCTGCGTGTGGCCTCGTTTGGCTTTGGCAGGAGCGGTTCTGTGTTTTGCTTGTGTTGGCATAAACTTATTCTGGCACACGAAATAATCGCCCTGTTTGCGAAATAACCCAAGCTAAATTGCTCCAATAGCTGAAGCATGCGGAATTTATGCAGTCGCGCATTGCGCTACTCGTTCAGTGCAGGCTGCAAAATGATTGGGTCAACAGGCTGCACAGATGAGGGACGCCGTAGTCGAGGGCCAACAAGCTGAGGTTCGCTTTGACATGCGCCTAAATTTAAGCACGTGAGCGTTTTTGGTTTTCAGCCCTGCGGCCAGCAACAAAACCCGCGACCTCGTGCTCACCAGCCACGCTAAGAGTCACGTGACCCGCAGGGCAGTGGCTGGATGAGCAGGAGATAGCTGCTTCTAGTTGCGACCACTGAGGTAAGGCCATATTTCGACGGGAGAAGCAGAATGCAGTAACGCTCGCCATTTGGGTGTACGGTAAAGCATCCGAAAGAAACCTGTGTGTTCTTGCGGAAAGGTAAGCACAATTAACTTGAAGTTGGATATGTAAAATTTCAAAGTGCAGGAACCACTGGAACACAGCAGCTGCAAAAGCTAACTGTGTGCACAGATTTATAGGAAACACGTATTGCGCGTCTTCGCTACCCTTTCAAAATTATGGTTGTCGTACATGTACAGTAAACATGTTCCATGTCACACTCAGTGCAGCAAAACGTCAACAGCATTCCAAAAATGCCGGGTAACAGTCAAAGCGGACACCGACCACGAAAGATGATGAAAAAGGAAAGATGTTTTGGCTCCCGCACAGGAGCCTTGTTCACTGAATTTGAAAGCGCAAATGGTCCGGCTATGTAGGCTTTATCCCTTTGACGCCTAAAACTTTATTTCAACATGCAGCAAAACAACAACTTTGGCATGCATAAAGGACTGACAAAATATCCCAGATATGCCATCAGAGAAAAAATATTTATCCATTGCTGTACAATGAGGTTTTGTTCAGGAGTAACATTGGGCGCCTATGGTACTAATTTACATGGAAGGCCTTGAAACAATTACGGCCTGGAAGCAGGCCATGTTCCGAGAACGTTCTCTTTCTGCACTGAAACGCCGCGCGTGCACGAGAATTTCCAGGCAAATCTTCGACAGGACCGCTTGGCATTTCTGCATGTTCCTCTTCGCATGTCTGTTCATCGCTAAGGTAGCGCTCAATTTCAAGTGGGTAAGAATAATTCAATCTTCGATTACCTCTAGGATCGTGTTCATTCATCGGCGCCACTGCGTAAGTGGACAATTCACTATCCGGAAGGAAGATTAGGTCTCGAATGTCTTCGTCAGTCAGCCGCTGTTTCTTTTGACGTCGGCATCTATTTATAAAATACAAAAAATATTTCCCGATCACTAACGTTGATTCTATTCCGTAGAATTAACACTATGTTATTGATTTCTTTTGCCTGCAGTCCAGTGCGAAAATAGTACAAGCAGTAACTTGCCACAAGTCATCGCGCCTCCGCATATTCCTGTTGTTGCTCATGAGCAACACCACTTTTGGCGGGTAAAATTCTGTTGTGCAAATTACGGCCACGCCAGTTAGCGTCAACGTAAATGTCTTACAACGTCTAGTCAGCTGTTTTTTACTCTAACAGTTGTCGTTGTAGTGTTCCATTCCACTGTAGTTCAAAAAATTTACTCACTCGCGTGGCCACCTCTCAGCAGATCCAAGAACGCGCTACTTTTGAACACAAGGAGCCGGTGCTGGCATGTCCACATATTCGAAGTTCCAGATGCTCGGTGTCTTCCCACAGATGGCACCAGCATTATCACGGAGGAGGCAGCATTCAAGAAAAATGTTTTCAGGCTATTGCTCCAGGGCAGCAGTGGGCCTTAAAGGGTAAAAGGCCCCTCACGAGGCCCCAAAGCAAATTTTGGTTATACGCTGGAAGTTGTTACACATCCTCCAGGGGGCATTCTCCCACTAATTTTTTTTTTTTCAAATCAGCTCAGATAGAAATATTTCAGTGCCGCGAACCCATGATTTCAGAAGGCGAGCTCCACTGCATAGCGAGACGCTTCCTCCACTCGCCCTGTCTGGCCTCCGCAATCGAAATTCGTTTCCTGCATTCTCCCACAGCAGAACTCCAGGATCACATGACGCCTACGTCACGGGCACCGCCTTCACTTTCTTCCTCCTCGCTTTTCTTTTTTTTTTTTCTTTTTTGCGGCGCTGCGCTCTTCTGCTGACGATGTTGCGAGCGAGCTGTTGTGATGTCTTGTTTCACCCAGCGCGCGATTTTGCGAGCTGTGCACAAGGGCACATGACTAGCGGTATAATTCACTGCTACACGAACACTGAGGAAGAACAAGTGCATGGCGCAGCATGACCGCGCGCTGGGACACGGTAGAAGAGGGAATAGTTTCGGTGCCTGCGCACGTGAATGCACGACCGTGCACGAACAAGCAGACGAAGCGGAAGTACATCTCTCTTGTTTCGGTGCGAAGTAAAACAAAAAAAAGACAGTCAGACATTCCGTTTGTGTTTTATTACTTTTCTAAACTTCAATTCGTCAATTCAAGCAACATATCGCACAAATAACAGATGTTGCATTGAATAATTCCCGAAGACACGTGTCACCACGAGCGAAGTCACACTGTGGACAAGACTGCGTGGGCCAGACCTGGTGAGGGGCCGTTTAGGAGAAAACGTAGGCAACATGCGTACACGAGGGGAGGGGAAAGTGCCATCATTGCGACTAAGTGTGTACTCCGTGGTCTGTAATGTCAGGGATTCAAGAAAATGCCGAAAATCCTGTCCTTTTTGTTCCACTATCTTTTCCGTAAATTTTAGTGGTCGGTGTCCGCTTACAACTGTTGTCATGTATATTCCCGACCAGACGGGTTTCCGTCCCATTCCTGTTTTCATCGTAAAGTACATTTACGAAATGCGAAGCCAGAACGTGACTGCTGCACTGTGCAGGCGTCTCTGTTGGGCGGTTCTGTGACGCGCCATTCCGTCTGGGCTCACCCGCTGTTCAGCCACGCGCGCCTGTTAACCCTCGCGTACTGATGACATCCCTCATAAAGCTGCGTAAATGATACGGTGTGGTATTGGTGAGCGCAACAAGAGGAACTACCTCAACAATTATTTCCGGGCTATGTACTCGTTGGTTCCCGCTCACACTCATCGTCACTGAGTGAAGCGAGTGAGGAGCGAGCGTCACGAGTGAGTGTGCTGACGTATGCAAACGCTGCCACTGCACCGCAACAGTGAGTGTCAGGTGCAGCCACGGCTTGTTTAAATCATCAATATTACCAGCTGGACAATATCACTCATTGTTAAGCACGCGCTGCGCACGATGCAGGTAGGATCGTGCACTCTGTGGGCGACTGCCCTGGTCTACAGAGAAGGGAAGTGCTGTGCCGACAGCATGCCTCTGATGTTATGCGCGTCACGCCACTCCAACGAGCGATGTCTCTTTGCAAGGACTGCATGAAAACGCCTGCAGAGCGAGTTGGTCCGACGGCCAGTAATTCTCGTTCTTGTTCCTCGCAACTCTATCAGCCGTGGTGTCGACAGCGCAAAGTCCGAGACCGCCCTTCTTGAGCGCTTTAGCACGGAGTCAGCGCTAACTGCCACGCGGATGTACAAGATCGGCGTGGGCAAGGACGGAAACGTGAATGGAACACAAGTTGCGGACTCCTGTTCAGTTCTACCTCCCTGTTCGCATTCACAAGTTTAATGCTGTGCTTCTGATTGATGGCCCACGGAACGACACACCTAAAGATGTCTTTTCCATCTGGTAAACCTTCCTGAAAGAAAGCACTGAGGCAGAACCGTATGAAGTGCAGTGTGGAAAGTAGTAATGGTGTCAGCGCTAATGTTCGCAAATGCCATTCTGTGCTTCTTATCCGACATCTAGCGGGGGTTGGAAGGTAACCAAAGATTGGTAGGCCGGTTGGCTTTGATGGTAAAGCCATCAAGTGAGGCAGTGCAGGGTGACACAGGTGGGTCCTCTTTTGCAGTCTGAGATGAGCCGACCAAAATTAGCTTTGAAGAAAGACTTATTATCGCAGATGAAATTAACGGTCGGCTAAAGTGCCCAAGTATCTGTACATTAAAAGCGTGGACATAGAATGAAAGAAGAGGTCAAGAAAGTTAGCAACCACGTACACGATAATTGAAATTGTAGATAGGCCAGCAGGAGCCATCAGATATCAATTGAGAGAAACAGAGACAGTAAATTTGATGCAACAAATGGAAACAAAAAATACCGTGAAGATATACAAGAATGGCAAGGAAAAAATTACACGGGAACGTTTTTAGGATAACGCGAAGTGTAGTGCCTTGCTGTTTTATGCTAGAGATGATTGCCTAAGCATACCGGAGCAAATACTCGCAACAGGATGAGGCATGTGTCTGCTGCAATCATAATTCGGAAACAAGTGAACACATCTTAATGGAATGCGAATGTATTAACACAACTATAGCTACACCTTCCCGAATCACTGCGATATTAAGTGGATGGAAGCATTCACCGGCCAGTAATAGAGATAAGCAAGAGGAGCTTAGAGTATCCATTGAAAAAAAAAGCTAATGGAAGGGTTTGATTGGACCGGATTCCTTGTAGGCGTAAGCACCTGCACAGGGTGATCATTCTTACAACGCAAAGAAGGGGTGAAACGTGCAGACGCGGATACAAGAGAAGTGGACAACACGAATCCTCACCAAGTAGCTCAGCTTTCTGTCACTCAAAGCATCATCATTACGTTTTATGAAATTTATAAAAATCGCCTGTGGCAGGTAGCATAATTCTCGTCTTTGAGCCAAATTATTCGAAGAGGAGGAAATTACTAGCAACAAAAATGGAAACAGATATTCAACGAATTGTCAAAAATTCACAGACGAACTTTCTAATTAATTACTTTACACCACATATTGAAATTTACCAATTGTAGCAGGTGAGCTTGCACGACGTATAAACTTCAAATAACTTTTAGGGTGACATCAGTAATGAGATGTAATTTCCCGAAGTCTAGAACGAAATACATGGGCGTTCCAGTCGCTTTTGTGCTTCAATGCACAAAACATTGTTTTCTTCAATGGAATAATAGCGCATTCTGACGGCAAGATTGAAAGCGCATATCTCCAAACTGGCGTCATTCTGCAACTACATTTTATTTGTTTATTTATTTATTTATTTATTTATTTATTTATTTCAGATACCCTCATGGTTTACAGGGCATTATTGAGGACAGTGGCGCACACATTTCAATATATTTGTACAAAAGGAGACAACGCATATATATAAAACATATATATATACCGGAACAAATACATAATTCACAAACCGGAGCATGAAGTGAGTTCAAAATTATACAATTACCAAGAAACGCTAAATCACGCACAGAAAAGTTGAAAATTGCAAAACGCCACCATCAGCACAAACATGAACACAGCAAATCTGGGGGGAAAATACAGAAGGACGAGCATGATAACGAGAAAAATAGAAATTGAACCAAAGCTATGGCAAGTAATAATGTGTTGATAATTTCTTCTTAAATTCATCAAAATCATTCGAAAGTGCAATATCCCATGGTAGCTGGTTCCAGTCCAACGATGTTTTTGGAATGAAAGAAATCCTGCAGGATGTTGTACGGCACTGTGAAACACCAACTTTGCATGGATGGTCTAAGCGGGATGAAACATATGTTGGCGGCGTAAGTAATGTATTTGTAAGGGCGGAATTCATGCGGTAAATCTTAAAAAACAGACACAGGCGTGATATTTTTCTGCGCGTTGAGAGAGGGGTTAGTGACAGTGTTTTTTTCATTTCTGTGACGCTGGACAAACGATCATAGTTACGAGAGATGAAACGGGCTGCTCTGTTCTGTACGGCTTCGAGGGCGTCGATAACAGAGTTAGTGAAAGGGTCCCATACTGAGTTAGCATATTCTAATTTGGAGCGGACAAGCGATTTGTACAGAAGAAGTTTAACAGGTGTCGGGGCTAAGGAAAAATTCTGTTTCAGATATCCAAGCATGCGGTTAGCGGACGCGATGATAGAAATGATATGTGCCTTCCAAGCTAGGTTTCACGTTATAATGACACCGAGGTATTTGTAATATATTACCGGTGTTAGCAGGGAAGAATAAATAGTGTAGGGAGCGGGACACGGATTGACGCGACGCGAAAAACGCATTACTTTGCATTTAGTATCGTTAAGTGTCTGCTTCCATTGTGCATACCAGTTAGATATAGTAGCTAAGTCTTCCTGGAGTAGTACAGTGTCATTAGTATTTTTATTTCCCGGTAAACCACACAGTCATCCGCAAAAAGTCGCACTGTGGATGTTACGTTGTTAGGCAAGTCATTAATATATACCAGAAAGAGCAAGGGACCGATAAAGTGGACACGTCTTGAAAACGCACCCGCTACAATTCGTACATTGCAAAATGTGCCATAAACAAAGTGGTCGAAGAGGCATTTCGTGGATTGTTGTAAACACGTTGAACGTGCGTGTTTCGATTTCTCGTGCAAGTAATGTCCACCGCCTTGAATAACCAACCAAAAATACTAGAATTAGGTCACCTGCAACAGGCTATTTTTAAAAATTCCATAAAACCTAAAAATGATCACGCTATACACAAGGTAGATATTGACACTTGTACTTTATCGGGAGCCCGCGTTTCACCGTCTAATAAACGTTATTGCTCAGCGAAAAACACAGCTCCATGTATAGGAAGTTTCTCGACTGCTATCGATGGTTATATCCCCTGTCTGTTGCCACGTAACGTTGTATAATGCGACACGAATTTTGTAGTACTTTTTCCAAACACACGGGCACCAGTGATTATTCTGTAACATTCGATGACCAAATTATAAAAGCCGATGCACTTGACCCGCAGATCCGATTTTCGACGATCGCCGACTGTGCTCGCCGCTATCGTCATTATATGAGTGTAGCCTGTTTTTGAGTGCACAGGTTTGTCCGATAAAGCGCAAGTTCCTTCAGTCACAGTTTTGCTGCTTTCTTCACCGTCACTGCTGCATGACATCTGGTGTAGGTGCGTTGTGTTCATGCACCACATGCCCCCCCCAACAAGCCGCGATTCAAGCCGGTACTCCGAAGGCAACACCAACGTCGCCAAGGACCAGCGAGATAGCCGCAGACTGCAAGGACTCTCCGAAGCACGGACTTCTGCCTGAGACGACGAGGAAGATCAATGCCAAGTCAACAACCACAACTGAAGCTCCAGCGTCCCCCATCGTGCTAAATCTACTTTGGGAAATCCCTACCTTTCATGGAGCTTCGTCGGACTATCCGGAAACGTGGCTCGAGACGTTAGAAAGAACCTCAGCCTTCAACAATTGGACCTCCGAGGATATCCCTACCGGATATCCCTACCGAAAATCCGGAAATCCCTACCTTTCATGGAGCTTCGTCGGACTATCCGGAAACGTGGCTCGAGACGTTAGAAAGAACCTCAGCCTTCAACAATTGGACCTCCGAGGATAAGCTACGCCACGTGTACTTGGAAGATGCCGCAAGGAAATGGTTCGAGAACCGGGAGTCCACTCTTACAACGTGGGACCAGTTCCACAGTAACTTCATGGGGGCCTTCACGAGCGTCATCCTAGAGAAAGGGCCGGAATTCTATTGGAAGCCCGAGTGCAGCTGCCTAGCCAGAACGTTGCCATCTTTACTGAAGAAGGAGCCATCTATTCCGCCACGGTGACCCGGAATTGTTTGAGGAGAAGAAGGTCGGCCTACTCATGCGTGCCATGAAGGAAGAACTTTTCGCCGGTATGATATGAAGCCCACTGTAAACCGTCGAAGAGTTTCTTCGCGAGGCCACCAGCATCGAGAAAACATTGCAAATGCGGAACCAACTTCACGTTCTCACGCTACAGCTTCACGTTCTCGCGTGGAAACTCTGTAACGCCTCTGGCGGAGTGGTGGAGTGGATTCTGTGGTGCTTAGGCGATGGCTTGCAACTGGTATTTGTCGAATACCCGATGACGTCGAAAAGCAGTCTTTGTATCCCCGGAGAAGGCATTTGAGCGGTGGCTGCTTGCTTGTGGGGAAACCTGGATTTGTGTTGAAGTCGGGCTCGGGAACTACGGTCGCCGAGATATATGCATCATAACGCTAGAAGACAACCGAATTCGCACTTTCCTCCATGTAAGCGATCGTCGTGCTCTTGTTGATGTGCTTGAGCTCCTGGCTGAAGTTTGTCTGCATCACTTCCGCTTGTCCTCCATGCACTCGAGCGATCCCTCTTGCGACGCAAATTTCACGATCAGCAGCATACGCTGGTCGCTCTCGATGATGCCTTCTACGTCTGCGGGCGTTTCGGTGGCGACGACAATAACAATGTTGGAGCAAGCTGGATGCTGACTAGACCTTCGAGCCATTAATTTATATTTTCTTTATTCCAATTAAAATGTACAAGTAATTCCCCGGCGTTGTCCTTATTGTCTTTATTTGTTGGTTTCTTGTGATACTCTTGGCATGTTGTCAGTCTAGTGAACTCTTCTGTGTCCTCCGGGGTGTGGTCTATAAGTTCTCGGCCCTTGGTATCGGCGATTTCGTTGCCCTCCAGGGACGCGTGCGCGGGTGATCACTGTATTTTAAAATTTCTTTCTGGCAGCTTGGCCTTTAGTATGCGTTGAGTCGCTGGTGCCACACAGCCCGACGTAAAGTTCCTGCACGCTTCTTGAGAATCATTTGTAATGAGTGTTGCCGCAGTCTGCGTGAGGGCTAATGCCACGGCTACTTCCTCTGCATCACGTGTTGTTGCATGTGGCATGGTGGCGCTGATGAGAAGATCCATCTTTGTCGTCACCACGCCGGCTTTGGCTCTTCTGCAACAGTACGCGGCTGCATCAGTGTAGACCACCTCTTGGAAGAACCCGTAAGGGGTGCCCAGTGCCTTGGCTCTTGCTTCACGCCACCCTTAGTGGTGGGCAGGGTGCATATTTTTCTGTAAGGGATGGATCTTGACGTGACGTCGCCACTCTTACGGAAGTTGTCTGGGCGGTTTAACATCAGTAGGGGAGTACCACTTGGTATGTGTAAGAATTTTCTTTCTGCGGATCAAGGGTGTCGGCTTCTAAAATGAGTCATCGAATGTTCCAGAGCAATTGCTGGCGCCCGCTTCTTTTGTAGAATGTAGTAAACAATTCGCGTAGCGCATAAAATGAGACTACACAAAGCTCGGTGACAACATACAGCGGATAAAGCAATCAATAACATTCCAGAAACTTCCGATACATGCGGGCGCGCACTGCGCTGAGCGATAACATTTGTTAGACGGTGAAAATCAGTCAGCAAAGACAGATAAACAAGTACAAATGCCAATATGTACATTGGATATGGTAAAAAGTTGGTCTTATAATTCTCGTAAGAGTTACAGCCTGTTATATAGCCTTGAGTTATAGTTTATGCAGTAGCCACACACAAAGCTTGACGAATGTACAGCCTCCCGCATTTTTTACAATATCGCGCAAGAACAATATAATATTGTCGTGCATCGTCGTGAAGGGAGCATCGCATTAAACGACGCTTGCACAGGAGAGTGTTTAGGGCACCTGAGAGTACGTCTGCCGGTCTCGCTGATTATCCTGGCTTTAAAGCGCTAAACTGACGCGTGATGGACGCTCATGCGATGTAGTTAAACATGCGGGAGGCTGTACATGTGACATACGTTGCAAGAATACAGTTTATTAGAAACAACGTTGCTTGTTTTAATTAGTTAACGTTCGAGGTGTTTTTTTTAAGACAGCCTATTACTTATTACAAACATTCATTTTGTTTTACTGCAGGAATGCGCCAGCTGCGCTGTCTATACAGAATTAGGGCGGGAACGAAGAGCGCTTAAGATCGAACGGTTAGAGCACGTTGAGAGCACAGTGTGTCGTCGGTCGTACTTTCGCCATACCGTCTTAAGCGCTGCTCCTTCCCGTCCTTTTAAATAATTCAATTACGCATTGGAACGAGCAGTTGGTGTGTAGGGTCAAACTTAGGGTAAAAGATAGTGCCGCGTAGAGTATAGGAGGGTTTTTTACAGCCGCTGCGTAGAGTTTATTCCAAAATATTGTTGGAGACAGGACCGGGCGTTTCCCCGCTGAAATGCGCTGGACAATCTGCAGGAAGCTGAATCAAATTGACAACTCCCTTATTTTTGCGTACTAGGATGTACAGCTCCGCGATTTCTATTCGGTTGTGACGTTGGCTGAGAACTGCTGTTGGCGTGGCTTCGGGGTTCGTGCGGGGCCAAAGTGCGATAGAGAGCATGAATGGTGTCCTGGCCTATCGATTTAATACCACACGCGTTCTTCATGTTAAGTCGTGGCGTCAGGTTACATCCAAGGCAGTTCAGAGCCACGATAAACAGAAGTTGCTCCACCGCGGCCAATGATAGATCGGGACAAGCTACCCACATGTGGTAGCGGGGTTTCCACCACAACGCTGGCTGTAAGTGCTGCGCACATTTCGAAAGCTATCTTGTGGCGGACGGAGACGACGTTGTACGTGCCACAAGAGCTGGTGAAAAGATATGGCTGTTCCTGACTGCTTCCGAAAGGAGCGTTGCAATAACAGAAATCGTAAAGGTAATAAATACCTCACTTACATCGACTCTAGTAAAATAGTAATCTAGGGCAGTTCCTTGAGATCTAATACGACTGAAAGTGGGGCAAGTTGCTTTCCGCTCATAATTGTAACAAGAAAAATAGATTTAAAAAAAAAAGGCTGGACGCAAACCGGATTGCCTTAATTTTCCCGTCTTCTGCGCGATTTTATTTTATTTATTTATTTTATTTCCAATACTGTGAGCCCTGCCGGGCTGTTACAGGGTGGGAATACAGAGCACAATATTCACGCAAAGAACGCAGTCAAGTTTTCTTCAAAAGAGAACCATGTTATTGCTCGGAAACACACAAGAATTCAAGTTATTCCTCTCAACAATTGTCTGGACAATGAAGGAGTGCTTAAAGACATCAACTCTTGGTACATAAGGCATTATAGCGTAATTGTGATTAGTTCGTGGTGAAACCCTTCCAGGAGGCTGCAAATACAAACTGGAATTCAGGTTGAGCTTTTTGTTATAGAGCTGATATAAAAACTTAAGGCGTGCGATTTTCATTCGCACAGCCAACGTAATGAGACCAGCCCTGACGAGCATGGAGGTTACCGAATGAGTTTTCTCGTAATCAGAAAAAATAAACCTAACCGCCATTCACCGAATGCGCTCTAATTTATATGTTATGTATTGTTGATGAGGGTCCCAAATTATACAAGCATACTCAAAATTCGGTCTAACGATGGCAGCACCTCTCAATTTACGCTGTAACAAACTAAGCTTGCGCTTGGCTGATCCACATATGTTTTCGACGTGTTCTTTCCAGTAGAGGTTACTAGTGATTTTTACGCCAAGATATTTTAGCTTTGATTTACAGTTACGATTATCGCTTCCATCACATGCACGGTTTTCCCAAAGCGAACAATGTAGTGCATGCTGGGAATTTTTGAAGTATTCGCAAAAAGAATGCGGGGAAGCAACTCGCCAGAAGGCGCTATTAGAATACGGCTACGGAGAATACGGTTTGCAGGGGGGCCACTAAAGGAGCACGACTTGTTGAACCACACGAGACGAGTGCCTGTATCGACGGTTGCTTCAGCCCAGGAAGGAAAGAAAACTATGAGCGAGCGTCACGTGACACTATTCAAGCCCGAGCGCGATCAATAGGCTAGTTAAAGAAATGGCAGAGATCGGGAAACACGTTTCAAACATGTAGGGCAACGGTGCGTCAATCAGGGGCCCCGAGTCGCCAATCCCAGCTCCAGTAGACACTACAGTGATGCATTCCAAACGCACAGCAGTAGTGAAACATGAATGAATGAATGTTTGATGTTTTATGGCGCAAGGGCCAGCAGTAGTGAAACAAACATGGGAATCGGGAGCCTTTTCCGCGGAAGTCAGCGAGATTAAACAAACGCTCACTCCACTGGCAGACGGCCTCAAACAGGCCACCCCTAGCGTCAGTTTCCTCACTAATAGCATTCGCCAAATTCAGGTTGTGCTCGGGGATCCCAAAAGAGGCCTCGGAGCTCTGGCAGATCGTATTGACGTCACTGAGGCGTGAACGGCGTCACCTGCCGTACAACTCCTTACCGTTCCCGCCATACTGAAGGAAGCTAGACTTCAGTATCCCTCCAGTGCGGCGACAGGAGGCCCCACTCTTCGCGCAGCAGAAACTGCCCAGCTAGGTGGTAGTCTGGCCGGTCAGCCCAACAATGGATAAATCCAAACAGAATTTTCGCATTTGGCAATGGAACTGAATGAGGGTATTCTCTGAAGCAGTTGTTCAGGTCTTTCGCTGTCAAACCTGAGGTCATTGCTCTCCAGGAAACTTTCGTCTCCACCGCCTCGCTCCAAGGCTATAGAGTCGTGTTGGGCCGCCCGGTTGGCGAGGGAGTTGTACCTTGATCGATAAGAGGCCTACTCATCTCCCCCACGACCTCAAACTGGCTAGCGGTAGAGTCTAATATGTCAGGGTTGAGATCCTGCTCGACGCGCAGCAGCGGAATCAGCACAGAAACAGCGTCTTCGTCCTCGATATCTATAGCAACTTCCGGGAATCGGGCAACAGTTCAAGGGTATACTGAAGAATGCTACTGACTTGGCCGGCCCTTGACCCTTGGTCGTCGTCGGCGACTTCAACGCCACGTACGGCATCTGGGGTTACGTCTACGAAACTACCAAGGGGCGCAACCTGTGCCGAATCGCCAACGAGGTGGACGTCATTCTGGTCACTGACAAAGCTTTTCCCCGAGCATAGGTAACTACGTCACCCGGGACTCGACATCCGACCTTGGAAGTGATATCTTCAGTTCAGTCCTAGCAGCCATGAGGAATTCAGAGACAAAGGGTGTAAATGAACTCTATTGTGTGTGTTATTTCATAACATGCGTGCACACCAGTTCGCGATAGATGGGCTACACAGATTCTGTCAAATTTCTGGTCATATGCTGCAACCTGTTGCCAGAACCTGCAGAACCTGCGGTTGCACAGGCTGGGAACGCTTTCTCCAGAAAGGGTGCATTCATTGTGCGCTGGGACGTGACAGGGAGTGAGAAAAAGTATGTCGCCCCTCTTAACGTATTCTGCATCGCGGGTGACTCATGGTCTGCAAGATTTCTGCAGCAAGTCTGCAATTTCGTTTTTGTGAGGGGAGGCAACTGAGGCGGCCAGCGGCACTCCAACCTAGCACGAACCAAGCCACATACAACATGCAGTCCACTCGATTAACCGCGCAATGGGCGTATTTCGCACAATTCCGTAAATTAAAGCATTGATAGAACGATGTCAGATGAGGTCGCCTCACAAGTGCTAGAAGCCTGCCTTAATGCTTACCTCGTAAATTCATTAATATTATTCTTAGTCTCCCGATGCGCCCAGCTTGTCCAACCCCACCATGCACGTGCATGCATCTCACGTGCATGCATTGTCCAACCCCACCATGCATGCACGTGGCGAGGAAAGCGTGCACGTTCTGGCACTCCTACGTTCAAGCACGTTGATGCAAAGTCAGGTGGACACGTGCAGCTCATGATGAGTGGTGATTATGGTGACTCACGATTGCAGCTCCCAAGGATGCGTGTTACGGCCGTGTTCGGATGCAAAGTTTCAGCGCTGGTTGTCCGTACAGCGATATGCGGGGCCACGCTAACTGTATAAATGAACGCATCTGGACGCGCTAATATATATAGTAGCGCTGCGAATTCTCATTGAATTGGCGAGCAGGTTTCCTTCTCGAGTATTCCGGGAGAATCGATATTTATGATAATATGTCAGTGTCAAGAGTCGTAAGATGCTCTCACCGTGCCGAACGCTGATTCTGTTGAACACTGCGGGAGCCTGTGAAGACATGAGCATCGGTAAGCGCCTTATGCAGTAATAATCAGCTCCGAACACGTGAAAATGAGCTCATGCAGCATATTTGGTCGACAAGCGCAATGTGCCCAGTCCAATTGACGGAATGCTGTTTCTAACAAATGTATTTTTTGAAATAAAAACTGAATTAAATGTAGCATGGCTTCAGTCATTCTTCCCGCAAAGACAACATTTGGTTACGATCCGTGTCGTCATCATCGTTACCGCACTGTAGCACTCTGTTCCCGCAAGGCTACAATATTCTTGCATGCAGTTGGAGCCCTTGGGATGAAGGCGACACATTTGATTTCTTATCAGCCGCCCAAAAGCACGGTTTCCTAGAGCGCCGTTACATTTCCTCCGAGTGCGTGTGGCTCACGTAAGTGAAGACGGTCTCACGCGCAGCGACCTCAGCCTGAGCGGCGGCACGAGAACTTTCGGCGCGGCTGGCGAAGCTCGGCCGCCCCGCTCTGGCCGCCATCGGACGGCCGCTGTTGGACACGGGTGCTCGACAGTTGTCGCGGCTTCCGTAGTGAGCCTGGAAACTTTCGAAGCTTCCAGAAAATGAGACTCTCAGTTTAAGACGAGATAAACAATGGGGGAAAACAATTTTGCCGCGTTCGTGAGAACTCAGCGAACGTGACTCGTCTGCTGTTGTCGAAGGGCTACCCTCCCGACTCCTACTGGCTGCCACAGTGGTGTCATAGAGAGATGCATTGAAAAACAGCGGAACTCCCATAGAGCCTAGCGGCCGAATCGACTGTAGCTCACCAAGCGGATGGGATTAACTCCTTCCGGTTTCGATATTGGGCGCGCGCATTTTGAACGCTAGCTGGCGCGCGCTACTCCGGCTGCGCTATCGGCGCAGCCCCCCCCCCCCCTCCCTTTTTTTTTTTTTTGCTTCTTCTGCTCATTCGCGAGCAGCCTCAATTCGGAATAGTTTATTTCGTTAAAAGGATTGCAAACGATCTTTACAAGCCTCCATCGAATCCGTGCCACGTGCAATTTGATAAAGTAGAGGCAAAGTGCCTTGTAAATGAGTAAATGTCTATTCCGCTCTACATAAATGTTTGTTCCGGGTTTTTTGTGCGTTCGTCTAACGTTGTGGCGCCAGATAAGCAGCAGTAGTTCCTGTACGAAGCTCCACCGGACGGGATCAGCTGAAAAATGTCAATTGCAAGCATGTGTCATTTTGCAATTTAGCCGTTGTACGAATACTACGTACAGAGGAGAAGCGTGCGAAAGTGGTTAATAGGTTACATTACAAACAAAAGCAATTGGTTTTTACATGGCGTTCAATATACCCGAATCATTCTAAGCCGTACTATAAATTATAAAGAAAACGTGATTTGCAAGCATTCCCCAATTCCCGGGCATTCCCTGCACTTTGAGAGCACAAATGTACAGGCGATTGCGAGTTTCCAAAACAACTTCACCACAGCCTGCGCGATAGCATGCTACATACACAGAGGGGGCCACAACACAGGCTCTGAGCCAGACCATGCTAGAAGATCGGAGAATGCCTCCTACTCGCATTCAATACAAATGCGTGGATGGAAAGCCTCTTTTCAGTCGTTCGGTATGCAGAATTTTCGAGTTCCTTGTTTTTGAGCTCCTCGGCGATATCTTTTGCGCGTTTTCCTCAACCCGCTGCAGTGTTATCACTCTTGGCAATCACTTGTCGCGTCTTGGGAAAACGTGAGCACCGCAAGAAGGTATATGTTGCGCACCCATAGAAAGCGTCACAAACTTGTCTCACTAAAATTCTGCACATGCCAAACTAACTGTAACCACGGCCGGCTTTCTTTTTTGCTAACTTCGTCACAACCCCAGGCATGGCGAGCGTGCATCGAAAGTATCGCAAAACGAAACAAGATTACAACAATTTTGGGGATCAGAGAATGCGTCAAGAACTTGTCCCATTAAGATTTAGTACACGCGAAACTAAGGAACGCAAGAACATGCCTGGAGCCTAATGGACGCGCTACATCCAAAAGAGACGGGCCGCCGAACAGGCGAACATCACATGCGCAACCGGCCTTGCTGGATTCGGTGGCCCGTCTGGCGCATGACGCGTGCATTTGTCGCTCCTGGCGTGCGGTTAGCTTGCTGCTCGGTAACGCAAGAAAAATAAGTCGCAATGTATCAGTTCATTTATACGCAAAACTTTTTACTTTTAGCGGGACAGAATAAAAATAAATATATTACGTTCTCTGTAATTTCATTTCACATTCTTTTTTCCGGTGTTCGCGCCAACTAGCGGTTAAGAACTAGCCACAGTAAATTTCGGTCTTCTATTTTACCTCGCAATGCTACACCCGCTTCATTAAAAACTCATAATGACGTCATCATTGATCCGCCAGTAACATCGGATGTTTTCAACAAGTATTTTAAGTCCGTATTGTTGCCCGATAACAGCTTCATTCCTTCTCTAACCAATATACTTTGTTTTGAAGCAATCACTTACTTTAACATAAACAACGAAGGCATTCCTAAACTCGTATTAAACTTGGATACCAAGAAATGCACTGGGCCGAACGGGATACGCAATGCATACTTGGTTCCCTATTCTTTGTGGCCATCAAGTGATCTGATGGTCGTATACAACAAATATGCATCATCTACAGCGTTCCTTCCTCATGAAAGTTAGCTAAAGTGTTTCCTTTTCATAAATCCCGTGAGATGCAGTCTTTATTGTAGCACAGAGCGATTTCAATAACATCCCTGTCATGGGAAATGTTAGAACATATAATTTATAAACACATAGTGCTTTTCCTGGAATAACATAATGGGCTATCGAACATACAGCATGGGTTTAGGCGCGGTTTTAGTACGACAACGTAGTTGAGTTTACGCATAGCATTTTTCTGAACCTTGATGTTGGAAACGAGGTTGACGCTATCTTTATAGACTTCTCTAGATTATTTTACACAGTATTACATTCTAAACGCCTTGCTAAACTTAACGCTGTAGTAAATAATCCTCAACTAGTTAAATGGATTACAAGCTTTCGTTCACTTCGTTCTTAGTTCGTCTCTTATAGCTCGACCGACTCTACTGCTATTGATGCGACGCCTGCTGTGCTCTAAGGGCACAGCAGCTTCTTGGGCCACCGCGTTCTTTTTTATATTTACATAAGTGATGTGCCTGTTAACATCTCTTCTAACATTCGTCTTTGTGCCATAACTGTTTTATATGAAGCTATTAATTCTTCTGATGATGATTACCACCTCCAAAAGTCCTTTGCTAGGTATTGCGCTTGGTGCAATACCTGGGAAATGAACATTGAGTTTGATAAAACCGTCCTTAGGTCCTTCTGTAAAAAATATTCTCCTCTTTTTAGTACTCCTTCAATCACCGCGCTGTGTGTCAGGTATCTGAGGGTAAATATCTCGGAGTCATTTTATGCGAAGCATATTACTAGAGCTCAACCCAGCTCCTCAGGCGCGGCGGTGTCGCCTTCAATGACCCCATGCCATACCACGTGACACCGTGACGTCACGACAGAGGAGAAACGGGGCTCCAACTCGCGCCGTCGCTCGCGGCGTCGCGGCGGTATATAAGCAGCTGCGCTTGTTTCTCGGTGGCTTTGGCTCAACTCTTGCAAGATGGGCTTGGTGGGAATCGAACCAGGGTCTCCGGAGTGCGAGACGGAGACGCTACCACTGAGCCACGAGTACGATGCTTCAAAGCGGTACAAAAGCGCCTCTAGTGAATGCGGTGTTGCCTTAGAAACGAGCTGTTTCTAAGGCTCAGGCGTGCGTCGCTTGCTCAGGCGCACATTTCGTTGCCGCGCCGAACGCTGCGTTGCTCGGCGCTCACCGCGTCCAATGCGGGGCGCGTAGTCGCTGCGCCGTAGCCCATTGTCTTACACCCCTTGGCGGGTCGACGGGAACGCTGTCGCGTTCCACTCTTGAAGGCGAAGCAGAGTAACGCATGAGTTGTTTCTTCGTCTAGCCGAACCAAATATAGCCAAGCAACAGCAGTTCACCAGGCTAAACAGTGGTTCAACGACTAAAATAAAGGCTAGTATGCTTCGCATCCTGGGCTTAACCTTAGCTAAGCCACAGCCATTTTTTACGCATGTCGCGATCTAATCACATTGATTACATTTGTAACAAAGAACTAAAAAAATTACTTTACCCTCGCCATATACTATCCAACCCTCCAAAAGATACAAAGCTACTGTTATATAAATCACTAATCCGTCTTGTTGACTACGAATCTGTCGTTTGGAACTTTTATAAGCAGTGTGAGATTGACAGGCTAGAAGCAATTCAGAAAAATAGCTGTAAGATTTACACGCCACCGTTATCAACGTGATTTTTCACCCTCTTCTGCACTTCGTTCCTTAAATTT
Source organism: Dermacentor variabilis (assembly GCF_050947875.1). Classification (NCBI taxonomy): domain Eukaryota; kingdom Metazoa; phylum Arthropoda; class Arachnida; order Ixodida; family Ixodidae; genus Dermacentor; species Dermacentor variabilis. The sequence continues at coordinate 254,117,880 of NC_134569.1, forward strand.
AACTTGGCTCTATTCACGTCGTCACATAGCATTGTTAGATTTCTAGCAAAGCGTCATCCATTCTTCCATTAGACTTTCAAAAATCAACTATACTGACCTCGCGCCAGAGTCATCGACGAGACGAGATCACAACTGGAACTTGATGCCCTACTTTGCACGCACTAATATGTTTATATTCAGCTTTTTCCCTCTTTTCATAGAAGACGGGAATTCCTTACCTGGGTCTTTTCGCTCATGCTCATCCCCAAGTTTTCAATCTGCCATCCAAGATGAATGGTCCTGGCACATCACCCTTATTGTTGTATCGTACTTTTCTGTGTATAATTTTCCTATGTTAATCCGCTCCTGCCACAACGCTTTTACGTTTCAATATGTACGAATAAATAAATAAATAAATAAATGGGATTAACACCAGACATGAAGTGTTTCCTGTTGCCAGTTTGCACAGTTCGTTGAATTTATTTCTCTGTGGTGGTGTCAGTAGTTGTCAACGAATTCCGTTGTGCGATTCATAGCCAGTGTTAAGAACGGCCCGCTGAGGTGCAAGTTTTGCCAGCCAGTTGCGACAGCGGCGTCAACTTTTCCTGGAAAGCCGCTGCAACCTTCTAGCCACACAGCGTCACTAAGTCTACTGTGTCCGCAGGACAATACGCCACTTCCGCCACTCTGCGTCGCGGCATTGCCGAGATGAGTTCGACGAACAAGGCTTTGTGACTAAACACGCCTCGGTCAGCCGCGAGTAGGGGAGTTGCCGAGGGAACGTCTACGGAGGCTCCTTCCCACGCACCTTTCAAGACGCAAGACAATGGAGCACCGGCGGCCGCGCTGCGGGGGTCAGCTCGGGGAACAAGATGCGCCTTTCCTGACGTCTTCCCGAGTTCTGGGAAGACCATCTGACGTCGATTGAGGACCATGTACCTGTGCGGAAGAGTGTGTGTGTAATCGCTCGCGCAAAGAGGCGGCTCGTCTACGGTGCCTGATCGGCCGTTTCCCCTCACCTTGGGATTGAGGGAGGACCGAGTGTTTATAAACCGCTGTTGTGCGGCTGCTCAGTGGACTTTCTCTCGCCGTCATGCTAGACTGATGAACTGCAACGTCCCTATGTAGATACTGTAAGCAAACCCATATTCCTCGTTCTAGATGAGAAGTAGTCCTTCCTCTCAACAAGGTCCTCAGCGTGGATAACTTAGACGACGGCATGGGCCAGCTACCATCTAATTCATGCCCGACACCAATCTTGACAACTGGTGGCGAACGGTGGGATTGGCCTCCCAGTCCTAACAACACCACACTCGTTGGGCGAAAGGAACAGAAAAAGTTCGCAATAATTGACGATTAACAGCGCTCTGCTTAGCAGTGACTTGTCAGAGACAGTGTCAGGTATTGTTGATAGAAGTGAGTTCGCTTTTCAACATTGTTTTGCGATACTGTGGTCACAGCCAAAAGCTCGAAGGATGGTTTGCCGAATGCGGTCTCTAGGCTGTCCATGTCTTCGTGCTGTTGACTTCAAGATGCCGCTTTCTCCACCATCAACACTCACTTCCTTCAGCCACCACCTCTGGGTATCAAATTCATGCAACCGCGATGATGTGAACGCGCTAACTACCAGGTGTCCTGGAAATTTGTTTACTCCAGTGCTTTAAATATCTTCAAAGGAGTAAACACTACGTAGAACAAGCACATGTACCGAAATCTCGCACAAGTGGAGACAAGCTTCGTGTAAGGATATTTGAGCCGGCGATCTTTGTTTTTTGTTTTGCTAAGCTGCAAAGAAACTGCGAAAGCATAAAATCTCAACTGGCGTTTCAGAACACGCTGTTTCAGCATTATTATAAAAACTTAGAGCACCATAAATACAGAGGACGCCGAAAAGGAACACACACCACACGAGCTTTCATTCCGACAGCCTAGCCAAACCACGAGAAATCTCCGAAGCCTATCGCATCATTCAATGTTTCATGGCTGTGTGAGAACGGTAACCGCAGCCTCCACTGCACAGTTCCAGACACCTGGATGCTTTGGCTGTGGGGCGATGAACTCCTGATTTTCACATTCACATGTGGATGGCATGGTGCGGTAAGTCATAATTAACTCTTCCATACGGTGGTTTCATTGTCTAAAAGATTCGCTCTGAAATGCAGGGTTTCATATCCAAACACGAATTTGACAATTCAGTATTGTTACAGCGCGTCAAAGGTAGGGGAGCAGCCGCATCAGCAGCAACAACAGCAGCAACAACAGCATTAAGAGGGCAGGAAGGAAGGACGACGTGCAGTACCGTCACCCACTTCCCTACGGCTCCATGCCGCACTCAGCATGCAGGAAGACTAAGCTGGTGTTGGGATCGCAACAGTGAGCTCTTGGTGTTTTGGCTAAGTGTCGGGAGGATTTAGTCCAATTTTGTAGAGAGCAACTAGGGTTTTAAGATAAATTTGTATTGTCTGATAAAAAGATAGTGCCACAAATGTCGAGAAATTCTCCAGGAGACGGCACGGGGTGATCTCCGCCTTGGTCGGCCTTCCTACCAGCTGATCAAATGTTTCTTGAAGCTTTCTCTTGTAGTGGGGTGAGCAGCATTTCTGTGGCGCTGGTGCCTTTGCATGGAGGAGCCATCCCGCTCAACAACCTGAAGGCAGTGCAGGCGGAACTTCAGGCGGCAACGCATCACTACTTGCACATCACTGATGTACGACAGTTTGGCAGAGGTGGGATGTTTGCCGTTCACCAGACCAGGCGTTTGTGTACAACTTACTTGTGTGCTCATCATTTGGATCTATGCAAGTGAATGCCTTCATTTCGCCGCATCTTCCCTGCACTAAAGGAATAGTGCGTGGTGTAGACTCCTCTTTAAGTCCGGCAGAGACCCTAGAAAACATCTCCGCGGCTTGGGTAATTGCTGTTTACCGGTGCAACAGAATGGTGGACAATACACGTGTCCCTACTGAGTCAGTAATTGCCACGTTTGCAGGTACACCTTGCCCTACCGCGATGAAACTCCGGCCTCTAATATTCAGAGTGGAACTGCTTGCCTCACGTCCATTAAACTGTCGCAATTGTTGGCGCTATGGTCATAGCGTGGGTGGTTACAAATCCAACCTTCGTTGTTGCGTCTGCGGCGGGAGTCATTCCGCTAGTGATCTCGGCAGAGTCGGATTCTTGCAGCCTCTGCCGTGGAGCCCACAAGGCTGATTGCTCAAACTGCCCTGCTAGAACTCAAGAAGTCCAAATACTGGAATTTATGGACAAAAGGCGCTGCCCACGCCAAGAGGCCATTGCGGAAGTAAAGAGCCCATGGTTATGCGAGTGTGACAGCACACCGAACTGTCGTTGATGGAAGCGGGTCAGAGGTAACCGCACAAGCTATTGAAAAGTCTATGGCTAAAATTACGGAGCGCATTGTAGAAAGCGTCACGGAAGGCTTTAATGGACTGGTATCCTCGTAGTTAGAACAATTATTACCGAGTGCTACTGCCCTGCCATCAAGCTCTGACATGAATACTTGTTTAGCCCACTCAGGAAAATGGGGGCGAATGCGTCCACAACCCATACAGAGCAAGTAAGGCCTGTTCCAGGTTCCTCAAACAAGGCAACTACTAGCCCAGACAACTCTGATTATCAATATACCTCAAACATGGAAATTGACGTCAGGGCACAGAAAAGGAGGTGTTCGCCCCTTGAGGCTACCACTTCATGCCCAGTTAGTAAATCCAAGAAAATAGTCCCTGAAGTCAACTCGAAATATTTTGGAGGAGGCTGTGGCATCTGCTGTGCTCTCATGACTGGAAGGTAGATGTGGGTGCTGCAGTGTAACTGCAGATCAGTATTCGCTGCTTCTACTGATTTAAACTTTATATCTTCTCAAATTTCTCCAGATGTAATTTTATTGCAAGAAACCTGGTTATACCCAGAAAAAAATTTTCTCTGCGCAGTTTTAGGTCCTTTCGCCTATATCGCCCGTCTAGAGGTGCGGGTCTATTAATTATGGTTTCAAGCAAGTTTTGCCACAGGGCAAATATATCATTCCAGCTGATGTCTCGAGAATATGAAATTCTAGCAGTAGAAATTACTCTCCCTGGCAGTAGGCCTTTCTCGTTGGTCAATATGTACTTCCCCTCGGGTGTGCAGGATACACGCCCGCCAGATTCGGTTATGGCAAAATGCGGTGAAAAAGTTTTGCCAGGTGACTTCAACTCTCATGTATCATGGGTATCCAGGACAGACCTGTGCGGAAAGCGTCTATGGGACTGGGCAATAACAGATAACTTGTGTCAAAATTAGGCATCAGTTACATTTCTTCGCGGACAGTTTAGATCTGAGCCGGATCTTACATTTTCGGGTCCAGGTCTTTCCACATCCGCATAGGATATGGTGAATGTCGGGACAACAAGCGATCGTTTTCCAGTTGTGTTTGAAGTGTTAGGTCCGCCGTCCGCCGTGGAGGCTCGAATCGACTATTTTGTGGATTACCGTACTTTTAAGAAACGCTTGCAGACCACTTTCAAGTCAATTGAAAATTCGCCATTGAAAACTGAAGATATTTGCTCAATCACAGATAGTTCGCGCAAAAGATCAGAGTTCCAGTTAAAGGCACGGAAAAACATTGCTTCTACAAATTAGTGGAATGAAGATTGCTCGAGGGACTACAAGAGACGTAAAGCTGCATGTGAACAACTCAAACATAACCAGTCTCCGAAACACCGGAGCAACTATAAATTTATTGTTGGCACATTTAAAAGAACGCTGTCTAAAGCAAAAGACGATTACCATGTCCGATATTTCGGATTCCTGTCAAAGGCAAATAATAAGCTTGCATTATTTCGGTTTTCGAGATCTCAAAAATTATTCCACGCCCTTTGTACTGAGAGTCGGTAGCTTTAACCACAAGTGAAAAAGCTGACTCCCTAAATGTAATCGTGAGAGCGTTAGAGACCCGATTCGCTACCTCTCTTCCCTTCTCTCCTCACTGACAGGACGCTTCAGAAGATTTCGAAGTTTTCCTGTTTACCAGCTGCAGCCACAGGTCCCGATGGACTCACTATCGAGATGATTAAACTTCTCTTTGAAGTCGCTCCTAACGGCTTGTTAGATGCCGTAAATTACTCAATACAATATGCACGGATGCCTCCTGTATGGAGAATAGCGAAAGTGATTCTTGTTCTGAACGACCAATCAAAGGGTATGTTCTAGACAATATACGGCCTATTTCTCTAACATCAAATTTTCTAAAATTAATAGAAAGATTAATAAACGCACGTATGGTTAAGCTTGTGACCACAAGATAATTATTGAGCCCCTGCTGAATAGGTTTCAGACCACGGATGTCAATTTGGTGCGCACATGTCGACCTAGAAAGCCGAATTCAATTGGCTCGTTACCAAAAAACATTATGCAGCTCTAGTTACATCAGACATTTCTAAACCATATGATAGTGTGGAATACCCTATTTTAATAAAGGGAATGCAGGATATTGGATTACTTGACTACTTCGTGATGTGGACTGCTGAGTTCTTGCAGGGCAGAGTGTTTTACTGTGCACAAAGTGGAATTTCATCGGGAAAATTCAGGCAAACGCGTGGGGTTCCTCAAGGCGCAGTTTTGTCCCCGCTGTTGTTTAACATCCTACTCAGTTCCGTTCCTTATCAGAATGTAAGCGCGTACGTTTACGCCGATTATATAGCGTAATGTACATGTTAATGTAAATCAGAGTGGCGTTCTTGTCTTTCCCCCACAAGACCCAATTAGTATATAATTTTCATACCGCCATTCTACTATCCAAGTGGAAAAAGTACCTTGGACTTATTTATGATGGAAATCTTAATTGGCGTCATCACATTGAACATATAACTTCGGAAGCTCCTCGTGCAATGGGGATATTAAGAAGGATAAGCAATAATCGATGGGGCATGCGCAGAGACAAACTCAATGATTTACCGCATATATATCAGACCTATACTAGAGTTCGGCAACGTGTTATTCTCCGGCGCCGCAGCTTACAAGCTACGTCCATTAGTTTTGCTGGAACGGGAAGCGCATCGCTTATGCTTAGCGCTACCTAAGTTTGTAGCCAACGTTGTGCTCTAGAAGGAATCCCGACTACTTTATCCTGAAATGAGATTTAAAATATTCACCTTTCAAACATTCATAAGGCTCTATGAATCCCCACTTAGAAGGTCCCAGTCCATCTTCATCAAACAATGAGCCCAATGTTTTGCAGTCTAATGGCCACGGTTTCACGCGCGACAAGTCACATCACAATCGTTATTGAATCCGTGAGATGTAAATATAAATCATGTAATCACGGAAAATAGCATCTCTTGTTCACTAGTGATTACTTATGATGTCTTATACCCAAATAATGCAAAGGAGCTTCCCTCGCATATTCTTAACGGCTCACTCCAGGATCACTTGAATCAGCTCCACACTAACGTAATTATAGCAACGGATGCATCGCAAAGTGAGGAAAAGGCAGGAGTCCGAATTTTGTTATCATGATTGGACTGGTCTTTTTCTATTCAGCTGCCCGACTTCAATATATCTAGCGGAATTCCTAGCTGTTGTCCTAGCTTTACGAAAGCTACAATCTTCCAGGACAACCGCGGTAGTAATCATATCACAGATTCTTTGTCGCTGTGCACCTCACTTACTGCTTCCGGCAAGTCACATATATTAAAGACTTTGTACGCACTGGCTCCAAGTCATTTGCGGAAGTCACATTGACGAGACTACGTTGTCGAGTCCCATCTCTAAATTTTTACATGTGCCGATCTGGTCTGGCAATATCCCCATTGTGCCATTTTTGCAACTCGTTACAGACGATCGAGCACTACTTTTTGGAATTCCGGCGTTTCTCCTCCATGAGAAAGATGACATTAGAAATTACAGTGGGACAGCTCGGCCTGCCATTGAACACTCCGGTACTGCTGTCTTTCGGAGCGTCTATGCTTGGGCACTCACACAGGAATGTGTGTCTCGCCTTAGAAAATTTTATTATTGAATCAAACCGATTTCATTGGTGACTGTATTATTCTTTTCATTCTTCCTTTATTGCCTCATTCATATTCTATACAATTTTTTTCTTGATTGAATGACAGTCTACTGAACCGTTTTGTAATTTCCTCGCTGGAACTTGTTCAACAAAATTAGAGATTTTTAAATTGATTTTCTGAACACATAAGCAAAGTCTGCTCGACTCTTGGCCAATCCCCGTGAGTAGGTATTCGCCAAACTCATCAAGGACATCATCATCATGATCATCAAATAAACGCCTTCTACCCACAACGTAACAGAGTGGGGGAGGTATCCAAGCATCCAACGACGCTACTGCCTGAACCTCGTCGTAGTCGTCGATTGGCGGGACTTCCACCAGCTTCAACAGCAGGCACGTCCCGAGAAACTGAAGATCCGAGGCCGACGGGCGCTACGCAACTGTCAAGGAGCGACCGAGCTTTGCCGGAACTGGCTGTGAGGACGTGGACGAGTGGTTGAAGCAGTACCGACGGGTGAGCAAACATAAAGGCTCGGACTCCGCCGCTCAGCTGTGGAATGTTGTGTTCTGGCTCACGAATACTGCTCTCATGTGGTACGACAACCACATGTGGTACGACAATTATATTTAATAAAGCAAACATTTATAACTTTTCTATGCCTACTTTCGTAATCATTAGGTAGGTACGAAACGAACAAGTGTCGCCATCTTACTGATTTGCATGATTATGATTGCATTACGCATGTACATACGACAGATTTTTGTTGTAGTGCAGCATAAGACTGTTTCATCTTACAATAAGCAGACTATGAATGCAAATACCTGTAGCCACGTGGCCTAGCAGTGCGCGACAACGCCTCGCGGATAGTAAACGCAAGCCATGCGCATTTCTGAAGCGAGCAGCCCAGCAGAGGGCGTTCGAATTGCAGATTGATTTGCCAGCTCGCGCATACTATTGGCGAACTCACCGCTTCTTGCCGTAATAAGGCGCTGACATGCCCTTTCGTAGATCCTCACGAGTTCTAGTTAAAAATTGCAAGGGTGCACCTATGAAGTTCACAAGAGTTGAGGATAGAGCGAGTTGGTGTTGCACTCTAAAATGAACCAGCGCAACGTGCAAAGAAAGAAACATGCCGAGTCCGCCAGAAGAAGAAACAGAGCGCTGCACTCTTACAGAGCTATGAGATTTGATAGTGATCTGTTCCTTCTTCTGGCCTGCTCTGCTTGTTTCTTCCTTTACACGTTGCGCTGTACTAGCTTTAGAGTACATATAAAGGAAACACGCGGTATCGCTGTTTGCAGCTTTTTGCGTGGGCACCGTACGAAGTGAACGCGCTTTATTTGACATAAAGGCCGGCAGTGAGTTATAGCGACTATTTCTTTTGTTCTAATTGCTTATTCGTTAGTTCAGGTGCACCGCAGCAAGTGTACGAACATGTCGGCTAGGCTAGGTTTAACCTACCTGAAAGAAGATCGACATTGTTTGCGCATTTCAACTAAAAAGTCTGCGTCAATTTGAACTTGATGCATTTTAACTTCTGAACCATGTTTCTTTCGATATTCCGTGGGAATAAATATATTCATACTAGCGGAGTCATTGCGGCAGCCACGTCGTTGACGGGATGTTTCTTCTAAGCTGGTGATCGCACGCATACAGGGCAATTATATGACGGTCAGCACGTTAGTTGTGTCAGCGTCGTCATCAGCAAAGCCCTACGACCACTCGTACTCGTTGGTAGTGTCGTTGTGGTCTCTCAGTGACACTGCCTGCCGGCAAGCCTGTTCAATATTGGCGTCAGCATCTTTCCCGCACTGTATCAGGCTGCAACGCGATCACACTTTTCAATAGGTAAGTGCATTCAGAAGTGCGCTGCGACCACCGGTTAAAAACTGCCGATGCTTCGATACAGAAGGCTACGTCAGTAACGCGATGGATTTTCTTAAGCGTAGCCCCCCATTCAATGGGTTGCCATCAGTGAAGGCCAGATAAGTGGTTCAGATGGAAGCCGAGGCGAAGCCCACACCCTTTCCTGATATGCAGCCGTGTGCTACACACTTTACTGGCATCTCACCGACGATGACCTGCGAAAGTTGCATCTAGCACCAGCAGTCCTCCTTCTCGTGACTCTGGTGGGGCACACGCAAAAAGCTGATCAGTGCGTCGTATTAGAAATCCTCACTTTCTCAAGGGAAACCTTTCGGGCACACACTCTGGGCTCCCACAGACGCCGCTTTCCGGAGAAAGCACGCTACCTTGGGCCCGCTCGGACGGTCGGCACCTGTGACCCCGTTTTTCTCGTTTCCAGGACACGCGCCGCCCTCACTTCTAGTCAGTGCGCGCAGTAGGCACGCGACATTGCACAAGCAGGAACAAATACTACCTCCCCCCCCCCCACCGCAGGTCCAGAACGCAACAGGTACGAAAACGTGCTTAATCTTCGCGATCGAGAAGGAGTGCCTACTTGAACTGCTTCTACATTACGTACTATACGGATAAAGTAAACCCAAAGAGATTGCGCTTTATGACGCTGCACATCTCTCACATTCGTTGTTGCTGAGAAAACGAACGCGTCTTAAATATAGAGATACTTTCGTAGGTGTTCAGCAGTGACCAGCGACTTGCACATAGTGCTTTTCTATTCGTTGCATCGATGCAGCGCTCGCCTGTTCGAGTTGTTTTCTTTGTCCCGGTGACCAACTTGACTCCTATATTGCTATTTGTTGCGACATTAGCGGAAGCTCGAAAAGTTTTAAAGTTACTGCGCAATCCGTGCCCCCCCCCCCACCCCCCAGCCTACTGCGCCATTCCAAACATTGATATGCCTGGCTCAATCTCACCTGCGAATTTACCACAGCACGGGGCCTCATTCACAACACCCACTTCAAGCGCTTGCCCTCCGGCATAATGTAGCGCAAAGGCACAGTTACAAAGAATGCACACGTCGCATGTGCGGCACATTATGCCAGTGAGCAATTACTAACTAGCCCAACAAGTCATTTTCCAATCAATACAGTGAATCCAGTTCCATCCAATCAATCCAGTTCCAGTCAATCACCTTCCGGCGATTGAGGGCTGAGGAGAAGTATACATAAGCTTATGTGGCACTTGTAATAGATTGCCCGATACATGTTGCCACCTTGGTACCATCTAGGCTTTTCACAATGACCAGTCCTTGTCCATGGAAAACATCAGTGTCCCTTGTGGCATACATTAGCATATCGACCAATTGTCAAGTGAGTGGCCTACGAAATAATATTGCTGCGTGAAAGGAAGCACGTACGTATGCCACCCAGCTGCGAATGAGAAGGTGCGCTATCAAAACAAAGCCTACCAATGAGGGTCTCATGGCAATGCACTATAAGCATTGGAAGTGCGCACAGTGCTACACGAGTACTACAGGGAGTTATGGTCCACGCTTTGGACTTGAAATTGGTCAACCGAGTCATAGCCATCTGTCTGGAGTAGGCACTGAAAAAGTCACGTGACTACCAGATAGAGTACAGGTCTCTGTGTTGCGCAAGCGGCTTGCTGCAGCCGGAGAAAAAGCGGCCACAAAGCCCCGCGAGAAAACCGGGCAGGGCCCTGAGATTCCCCTAGGCCATCACCGCAGGTCGTTTCACCTCTTCGTTGTTGCCATCTGTCATTGTTCGCCGCAGGACTCAGGCGCAACTAGCCGGCGCCAGCAAAGCAAGCGGCGTTCAATAAACGTCTCCTCGGACAATTTGTGTTTCTAGCGCAGTCGCGTCTACTATTGTTACCACGCACTGTAGCGGTGGGCGCGGCCGTATGTCAACCTTTGGTCCAATACACTTCAAGTGAGCTAAACGATATGACTAAGCCACGAACCCGTAGACTTTCATTAAGAGAAACACAGAGACTGGTCTAAATATACACCCTTCTGTCTATCGCTGCAGCAGAATAAAGATGTGTTAGCTTGCCAAGGAGCCCTACATTATTTATAGGCTGGTTTAACTTACAACTTCATTCAATCGCCCGCATTTCTTCATGTTTTGTGGTCATCCTTGCCGTTTACTTAGTTCATTACATCTCAGCAACTATTTACTAACGAAAGAAATTCCTTGTTTAGCGTTTTACGCATTCATTTCTATTCTAAATGCATGCGCCTTCTTTTGCTTCGGGTTCTTGAATATCTACAAGTTGTCATCAGATATTTTCTTTCAGCAATGATGCACATGATTTGCAACAAATTTATTTATTATAATGTGTATGTAACGTGCTAGTTTAGCGGATGAATAATTGATTTGTTCTGACGACAACATATTCTCGTGAAGTACAAGACGAAGAAATTTGAGTTTTGATTCGCGCGCAAAGTGGTTCATTTAATGTTTCATGCAGAAATCATCGTGAATGGTGTTATTTCTTGGTCTGGACGCTAGATTCCACGTTTTGTTAACATTTATTTGCAAATGATTTGCTTTTAACCACATTGCGAGTTCAAATTGGAGTATGCTTCAGCCATTTGGCATCCGACTCATTCTTCATTAGTTTCTACTCTTGATTCAAAACCGCGGTGCACGCTTTGTCTTATCTAATTACTCTCGCTATGCAAGTATCCCTTCAATGAAACGAACTCTTAACTTACCTGATCTTTCGTCACGCCGCAAATATTCCCGTCTCTCCCTTTTTCACAAAATTTTTCACTTAAACCCCCTTTTAAAAAAAAACCCTTCTTGCCCCTCAGCCTTATATTTCGGCCCGCACTGACAACAGCCTTAAAATCGGGGTGCCATTGTGCCGTACGAACCGGTACAGTGACTCATTCATCCCTAGGACAAGCACGGACTGGAATCGCCTGCCCGCACCAATCGCACTCATCACCGACTCTACCAACTTCAAGACCGCTGTACAGAATTCCTTTTATTAATATTTTTGTTAATACTTTTTGTTTGTATTTTTACTGCATTACTTCTTTTGACTCCACTCCTTTCTGTAACGCCTTCGGGCCTTGAAAGTACGTGAAATAAATAAATATAGCCATGCATTTGCTACATCACGTAATCCTTGACAATCTCGTCCAGCAAAAAATACACTCGTGTCATCAATATAAATTAAAGTGCCCTTAGTAACTTGTATGTTAAATATGTTGTTGATATATAGTAATGTATATCTTCTCATACCAAATATAAACAACAGGGATGCGTTCTGGATTACACCGTTCTAATATATCGCGTTATGATTCGTACTAATCGTTCGTGGTGCTGTCAAATAACTGCCATTTCTTCCAAAACGTATAAATTACTGATACTTATGTCGAACTATTTATCACTCACCAGTTAACGTTTGTTAATTCACCTAGTTAACTTTCGAAGGTCCGTAGGTAGAATACGCCTCGCTGGTTCGGTTTCCTTTTCAAGATTGTATAATAGACATGAACGAATCAATTCAAAACAGAGCTGCACATTTCATTACAAGAACTACAGACGTGATTGCAGTGTTGTACGAATTACACGTGATTTTGTGTTAGAGCCATTGGATTGCCACCACAACATAGTGGTGGGAATGTCTTGTTTGTCTGATAACTACGTTCACAGCGCGTAATCACGCCCTCTTGGTTTACACTAACTGGAACATACGTAATCACGCTTGCGTAAGTAGCACAGCTTCGTGCCTATGTTTCGCAGGACACGCAGCTCACAACAAGCCACCTCGTCGTCGAATGACCTTCCCGATGCGATTGCTGACGTGTTATGTTGCTCGAGCATTTCCTGTCACACTACGCCGCATCGGCCGGCTTTTCATTAATCGATGAATATTCTGTGAGCGTTGTTTCTCCTTTTTTCCAGTTTCGCAGTTATTTTTGTCACTGCTGTATTTATGTCATTGGTAAAGTTGTACAGTAAAGTTGGTACAGTTGTGGTAAAGTTGTACAGGACATGTAATGAGGAGGGAAGATAACCGATGATCAATAAGGGGTTACGGACTGGATCCCAAGGGAAGGGAAGCGTAGCAGGGGGCGGCAGAAAGTTAGGTGGGCGGATGAGATTAAGAAGTTTGCAGACATGGCATGGCCACAATTAGTACATGACCGGGGTGGTTGGAGAAGTATGGGAGAGGCCTTTGCCCTGCAGTGGGCGTAACCAGGCTGATGATGATGGAAAAATACATATATAGAAAGTAGACGAATCGCGCATGTCAAGACGAGGTACGAAAAACAGCGCACATCTAATGCACGTGTGAGCATGAATTGATAAAACTGAATTATTTATCGTGTAGTAATAAGGATGATTGACTTACCCAAAGTGCGGTGTTCTTGGTGATGTGATAGATTTCCAAGATTTCTCGGTTGGTTTCGTTAGGGCGACGGAACAAAGCGAGCGTGTTTTCAAAGATGGGTTTACAAAGACACGATTCGCAATGCAAGGCAAGAGGATGGCGCGGCGTCTAATGAACTCCATTGCTCTCTGAGGCCCACGTTGACACATCTCTCTGTTTCGCCAATGTACGTAGCTCAGGTGAATTTTGTATACTCCTCTTGAGACACAATCGACAAAGCGATTAGCATGTTTGTGACTGCACCTTCTATCACCAAATGACATGTCTTGTGACCTTCTGTGCACAATGAAGTGAATGCGACTAAGCCTGTGTAGTGCAGAAAACGCCACCCAAACAGCATAACGCTTTGTCACATTGTTTAGACCGTGTGAAATATGTGCGTAGGGAATAACTGCCAATTTTTCGTTAACTTCGCTTTGAACGGACCTTCCCCTAACCAAACCACACGAGAAATCTCGAAAGCCTATCCTATAGGCAAGAAAGCCGCACTGTGTGTAAGGCAACCCACCTTATTACTTCATGGCAAAACATTCAACATTAATAATCCATGTCCACACGTGTCTTAAATGTATGCTCTTTCTACAGCGGAGCTTTGTACCTCTACGGTCCAAGGAAATTTCGCGTCGTTGGTGTGGTGAAAAAAACTCCCCACACGTGGGCTGATTCCGGAGATAGTGCAATACCGGCCCGACCAATGGCGGAGGTGAAGAAAGCGTTAAGCACCCCCTCATACGTGGGCCGTTCCCGATGGTAGTGCAATACCAGCCTGACCCGCGGCAGAGGTGAAGCAGGCGTTAAGCACTCGTCATAAGTGCGCCGATTCCGAAGATAGTGCAACGGCGGGCCGACCCGCGGTAGATGTGAAGCAGGCGTTAAGCACTCCCCATGCATTGGCCGATCCCGAACACTGCGCCATGCCGGGCCGATCCGCGGCGGAAGTGCAGTTCGCCATCAAGCTTCGCTGGTCATCGCAGAGTGGAAGGGCACTGAGCTTTTTGTATCCTCGTCTTGACGTGCACGATGCACATCGATTTCCTATATATGTATTTTTCAAAACGTGCATGAAACATCAGTTGTTAGTGAGTGCCTTTGGTGTTTGTTTCTTTTTCTACGTCCTGTGTGCTTCTCGCGCTCTAAGTTTTTATAATAATGGATTACCAACTAGTCCACCTATCCATCTCTTCACCATTCTCATGCTGTATCCTGCAAAGAAATGGTCAAGCGATGAAAAGAAGCAAAAGTAAGCGACTACATAAAGCGAATGTTATTCCGCGATCCGTTTGAAGATTATAGACATGGATGAAGAAACACAATGAAGGCTCGTGATTTAGCCGGCGAAGCGCCGGTTCGCGAGGAGTGACTCATTCTTCGAGGCTGCACTGCTCCGAGGTGCGTACGCTTGTTCGGCGTGCAGCACTTGACGCACTCTCGCGAGAGCATGGTATGTATACGCACGCGAGGGGGAGGAGCGATACACGCGGGCGCTGCTCGTACTTATCGTCGTTTCTCGTCGTCACGCGGGAAATTCCGAGCGCCGTTCCGTGACACGCACATCCCTCTGTTAGCGATAGCAAGTCCACTGGATGCTATTAGCGAGGCGGGCCAGTTGTCGTGCAAGGCAGAGAGCTCTGCCGCCGATCACAGAGTTCGGCCTTCAATCAAACGCCTCGGCATCCCACGCACGATGCTGCGCAGTTCGCCGACAGCAAGCGGCTCACACAAGGGAAATGCCCTGCCGTCGCCGGTACGTCACCGGCAATCCAAGGCACCACCCAATAGCACAGCAATTGAAGCACCGCGAATCAAAAGCAGAATATTGGGCGAATCGGGAGCTGAATTGAAAAAAAAAGAAAGAAAACATTTTGTTTCCTAAGGGCCGTCTGCCATTGTCCGACCACTTCTGCTTACATGTCTGACACCACGATTGGTTGGCGTCTGCTCTTACGAACAATTTTAGCGTATGTGCTTTATTTGTGACTGTGGGCCCAGAAACCAGCGTCTGAAACCAGGAACTGTGCACATTTATGCTTAATACATCTGCCCCGAAACTCTCACTGGTACTTGCGTAATTTGCCGATGACGCGTCTATGTATGCGTATCGCGTGGATACTGAGCTGGACATGTATTAGGATGTCCGAGTCTACATGGGAGTTTAAAACAATATCGTGGTTGCCTTCCACAAAACCCTGGCAATTAATCATAATAGAGAAACACTGAACAAATCAGTGGTGGAAAGCGATAAAAGACGCATGAAGATTGATTGTAAAAGGTATGAAACACAGAAGGAGAACACATTATTTATTCGCGTGAACAACAAATTAATATAACGTGCTTGTTGGCAACCACGGCGTTCTTAAGGGGATGCTCGTAAAATTACCCGTCTTTAGTCGCTAAACGCACCAATTCTCGCGATGGTGTACGGACGTAAGTAACGTATGCCCACTGCAACTGGTTTCAAGGGCGCCCGTCATAACTTCTGCACGAACACTGTTAATGGATAACCCTTCGATATATGAATTATGGTGGACTGTGAATAGAGATGTCAAAGGCACAAAATTGTATTCCCACGCGCAGCACACTTCACTCGAAGAAGTTCAACCTGTAAGATCATAATCTGTGCATCTTATACAGTGAGTCCACTCGGTGTACAGTAGGTAATGTCATGTTCTTTAACAAAAAAAAACAACCTCCACACCAACCACATGCGCACTTCTTTCCTGCAGTCTCTGCAGTAAGAAACTAAAGAGACCTCATTCACATATGGAACGGCGCCGGTGTAAAATTCATGACTGCTGCTCCAGCTCGAGTAAGACCACGTACAAAAAAGAAAGAGTGGGCACCGCACAGCGTTTGTGGAACTTCTGCCTAAAGTTATCGCTCGTCCGGTAGGAAGGAAAAGCTTTGTCGAATGACTTCGCGCAACTGAAGTGATATTGGCACTGGCATATTGTACCGGCTTCACTTTTCCAAATAAACAACGTAGGAACGTATGACACGGCACTAATAAATGAAATCGAGAGCATGACGGAAGTTCGTCTGGTCGTGATGATGCATACTTAAAAAGAAGAAGTCCGGGCACAGACTAAACTGGTTTAAAATATATATTTACGTTTCGGCTCACCCATGGCAGCCTTGTTCACTATGAAACACACGCCAGAGCTGGCGCCGCTTCTTATGTGCGGCCCAAAGCATGAACAAGGCACTTTGCATACAGGGACGGCGGATTGCTTACGTTGCGATTGAGGGTGTGCGCCGTCGCTTGGATGGTTAGGAACTCAACATGAAGACGCGAAGAATGATTTCAATCTTTGGCAATCACGCGAGATTTTTTCCAGGTAATCGTACGTGACGTGGTTGCGCAGTGCTCGGCCAGAGCATCCGACGCAACGTCTCGTTTCTGGGCGTCATTCCTGTGCTGTCTCGTTTTGAAGTTACCGGATTCTCCGACGTACACATACTGACAGTCCGCACGCGGAATGACGTTCACGACGCCTGGGAACTTGTCCTTTTCCAAAGGGTCTTTCACATGCACGAGCTCGTGTAAGTTTCTGGGAGGACACATGCGCAGCCTGCACGTCATCTGACCGCACAACGCTTGCAAGGGTCTCACTTAGGCCGGAGACCTATGGTATCGAAGCCAGCTTGTTTTTTTTAGAGATCCAAGGTTGGTGGGTAATGAGCGAGCCAGTTGGGCGCCGCACTGAGTCAATGAAGTACTCAGCCCAGCAGCCTCCGAACTTCGACGATGTCATGATTGCACTGTCTCTCCACGGGCTCACTGACAACACTAAGACGTCGGGTAACACCAGCGAGAGTTCTCTACTGGGAGCGGAAGCGTGGCCCATTTTTCTCTTCCACGCGCGTCCTACGAAATTCATCGCGCGTAACGCCACGCGGCAGCCAACGGAAACTGGTCACGCGTGGCACGGCCTCCGACAGTGGCACCTCCCTTGTGCGGTGCGCCACGACGCAAACAGTGGCTGCGGTGGTTCACATGGGTAGTTGTTGGCAATGGGAATATATTCGGCTGTGAGGACACGATAACAAAATGGTCATCCGGGTCTCATGAGACAAAGTGGCGCCGAGACAACGAGTGGTATACGGCATCGCACAAGTCGCTTGTAGCCCTGTCGAAGGTGCGAAGAGTACGCAGGTACACAGGTTTTGCGCCTGCCAAACGTAGTTCCGAACCTAGCTGTCCGAATATTGGCGGGAATTGAGAGTTGTGCATTATGCGTGGTACATAATGCGCTGCAGCAACACGTGACATGTAATACCTTTTGGGTATTACGTGAATTACTGCGGCGGTGAGCAGACGACACGGTGCGGATGAACACATCTTGAGAAGCATTTGGTCTTCCTATTTTCTAAGGAATCCTGCAGCTTCCACAGTGCTGCACTTGTGGGACGGTATCTAAGTTCTTAGTAGCCTTCAAACGAGGAGGGAAGGTTACACTTACCGGTAGCTATATCCGAAGAATCAAACGACGTGCCCAAGCAGGAAGAATGCCAGAACAAGCAAAATAATTAAATGTCAAGCTTTCGAGCAGTTTGGTAGTAAGCGCATATCACTGTTTTTGCTGGGCCAGAGGCAAGCTCCAATGTTTTTCATGTCAAGATCTCAACGACAGCTTGGAATTGAGAGATCAGAAGCCTAGGACACGAGATGCATTTTAAAGCGACGTGTATAAAATGAGATCTCTCAGCAGCGGCACGTAGAGTTACGTTTTGCGGCATCCATTTCGTCAGCAGGTTTGCGTGGTGCATCTTGGTTGGCTAGAAGGCGCTAAGTACAGATGAGCTGCGGCGTGGCTTAGAAGTACAAGAACGTCTACGCTGGGTTAACCAGAGCGTCGAAAATGCTGAAAAGCGACGAAAATGTGTAGACGTGACCAAATAGCCAGTGAAACAAATCTATGATTTAATGCACACTGGCCAAATTAAATACATTCATACAATTCCTTTATGAAAGCCGCACTCACCGAGAAACGTGGAGATATATCTTATATGTTTATCTTTTATGTTTTGATTCCATCTACAGTCGGCTAGTTATCTTTTTCTCCTAACCCAACAGATTTAGCAAAAATATCGGAATAATTATTTGGTATATCCTACAAAAATATGCAAAACGGTTGAAAATAGGTAAAGTCACTTGAATGTTATCAGAAATGCTTCAATGATTCAATGCTTAAGAATATCTAGTTTCATGGAGGCGCATCTCATACGCAAAAAGTAAGTGGCAGCTCGCTGGAATGTACGGCTTAGGAAGGAGAATCCGAAAATTTCAAAATTTAGCGGGAGCTCCTCTTTGTGAAAGGAAGATTTAGCTCGGGTATTCCTATGCAAACACTGAAAAGGAAGCGTTTTTCTTGGCCACCCCAACAAATAAAGCGGATGTGGTTTGTTGCATTTAAAAGGAAAAGTACTATTTCACGTTTTTCTTGGCAACCATATTAAGAAAGCCGATGAGGTTTGTTGCAATTTCAGTGAATGCGGCAAGTCGATTTTTTATTTACTCTGCTCTCGAACATTGAAAGGTTTCAAGAAAGCGCGCTATAGCACTTACAACTCCGTTATTCATCAGTGAAAAAGGATATCACAATTGTGTAAACTGCACTTCCGAATAATATACAGTTAACAAGAATTGATCTGATGTATGCCGCTATAAAATGTCAATATGATGTCAGTAGGACACATGCAAAACTCGCGTAAACATTAGGAGAAAAAAATGGAGCTGGGCAGGTCATGTAATGCGTAGGTTAGACAACCGGTGGACCATTACGGTTACAGAATGGGTGCCAAGAGAAGGGAAGTGCAGTCGAAGACGGTAGAGAACTAGGTGGGGTGATGAAATTAGGAAATTCACAGGCGCGAGTTGGAATCGGTTGGCGACGGACAGGTGTAATTGGAGATCGTAGGGAGAGGTCTTTGTCCTGCAGTGCACAAAAATGGGCTGATAATGAAGATGTAAACATTGTAACAAATTCACGTAAGTTCTAAATTAACATGTGAAATTTGTCCGTTACGTAGTTACCTTACAGAAAAAGAGACGTTTATTTCTGCAGCAAACTGGCGCATTTCTAAACTTTGTGCTGCGATTTTTTTCTACACATCCAGATGTTCAGCAATTTTTAATGAACTCCTAACCTTGAATAAAAATTCGTTTCCAAAGTTTACTAGAATATAACTTTCTCTATGAAGTGCAACAAGCACATTCAAGTTTGTCCAGGTTTATTTTTATTTAAAAAAGCAGCATCGGAGTTGGCCTGAGCTGGAGCTTCCTCTAAGGAAGTGAAGCACTACACTCGTGTGGTGCGGTCACGTACGATTTCTCAATGACAGCTCGTACTAACTTGCCGGACATCGTTTCGTGACGGGTGCAGAAAACAAATGGACATGCTTATCTTTTCGATTTCACGTCCAAACCAAGGTGCCGCTAATAGAGCGCAAAGTCATAAATTTAGCAGTTTTTAGCTTGTTTCGGTCGTTACATGCAGAATATTTTTCTCAGAGATCACATAGCCCAGCCTTTTCTGTTGTTTTAGATGCAATGTTTGTTTTGGCTAAAACAATATCAGAAATCCCTAGATGAAGGTCAGGTGAAGTATGGATGAGCGTAGTTACCAGGTTTCTAGAGAAGACATAGGCAACGATGGAATCTTTTCAGTATATTTCATTTTTTTCGCATCATCGAAGACCTCCTGGCGATAATGTCCATGCCTACTGACGGACCGCGAAAGGGAAGAAAATCGCAATAGATATGTTGCGTCATTTTGGCTATTTTCTTATTTGGATGCGGGATTCAATCCACATCTAAGTAGGATAAATCAAGACATAAATAAAGCCACATGAACAAAGGCTGAACGATTAACAGAGTTAGAAATTAGAAGCAGACGAAACAACCTTCTAGTTTTTGGTGTTAAGGAGCGAAGCAAAGAATCTGAGGCTGACTTGAAGAAAGCTGTTGTGAATGACATATTTGGAAAGCAGTTGGGCGTTGAAGTCAAGTCAATAGGAAGAATTCGCCGCACCGGAAAAAAGAAACCCAGCAGAATGTCGACCCATAATAATATTTTTTTTACTACAGGGAAAGGGATAGCGTGCTGTAGAATTGCAAAAAAATCTAAAAGGGAGCTCTGTAAGCATCAGCATGGATTATGCGTACGAAACTGTAGTAGCTCGCAAACTATTGTTGGAAAGTGCTGCTGCGCACAGGGCAAATGGCATAAAGGCAACCCTACTCTGACAATATTAAGGTAGACGAGCAAGTCGGACATATGGGGCAACTCAAAATGAGCGCTGCCCATATCAGGATCACCGAGAGAAAGTCCATCAAAGCACACGTTCTGAAACCGGCGTAGCGCTAAACACGCATTCGTCTCGGAATAAGCCACCTGAAGCATAGCTACGCTAGATTCTGATGAATGCTTGTAGCATTATTAATAAAATTACTGAACATATATTACTGTCAGCGTACCTTCTTGCATTGTTAGTAACCGAAATCTGGTTAAGCACCTGGATAGCAAGCGATTGGATCACACTGCCAGGGTATAGCGTGTTTAGATGGCACCGAGTTCGAAATTGGAAAGCACCTGCTTACAAACAACTATCGCCCTGTATTTCTGACAACTGTATGCTGCAAACTCATAGGTCACGTAATAGCAAAACACATTATTTGTTTTCTGGAAACAAATAAGTTACCTTATGCAAATCCTATGCAAGTTACTTTATGCAAAGTTTTAGACAGGGCCTCTCAACGGTTTCCCAACTAATCGAAACGGTTCACGGTTTCTAAGTGGCTTCCGACGAACACCAACATAATGATGTTATTTGCGGTAATTTCAGGAAAGTGTTTGATAAAGTGTCGCATGATAAACTGCTCTTTAAACTCCGCCAAGTAGGTATCAGTAATGATATCTTAAAATGGATTCAAGCATATTTAACAGTATTACGCGTTAGTAATTGTGTGTCAGGTTTTCTGGAGGTATCTTCTGGGGTACCAAAGAGGTCGGTGCTACGCCCATTTTTGTTTTCGCTTTATATTACTAATGTAGTTACAGTTGTTCAGCCGCCAGTGGCGTTGATGCTTTTTGCAGATGACTGCTTACTTTATGCACCAGTTACCTGTAGAAACGATCAGGTAAAACTTAACCAGTGTCTCGAAGGTCTTCATACTTGGTGTCTGAAATGGGTAATGGAAATTATGCCAAAACCAGCTTCGCGCACATTACCCGAAAGAAAAGGGTTGTTTCCTTCCAGTATAATATCGAAAATGTTTTTTGACAAATGTGTCTAGTTTCAGATATCTTGGTGTATTGTTTGCTGATTGCCTAAACTGGCGTAGCCAGATGGAAAATGTGTTCTCGGCATCGTACAAAAAGCTGTACTTTCTTCGAGTAAAGCTACGAAACGCAAGCAATGACGCAAAGATAATGGCATACCAAACTTTTTTTCGGCCTGTTCTAAAATACGCTGCCGTAGTTTGGAGTCCCCATCAAAAAGGTGCAAACGCTAAACTAGAAAGACTTCAAAGACTTGCAGTCCGGTATTACGTTCTAGATACAAAAAACTGCCTCGGTTACCGAAATGCTAAGTTCATGTAATTTGGAATAATTAGAAATGAGGTGACAAAGCAACAGAAACAAATTATTATTTCAGATTCTCCAGGGTCATCTAAATTGATAAAAACAGATACATACCTGCACCTGGTAGACTTAGCAAGGGAATAAATCGTGGTGCAACCATTCGTCCTTATGCCACCCGCCCAAACGTCTTTCGTTATTCTTTTTTTCCTGATGTGATCAAAATATGGAATGCACTACCTGCTCATACTGCTGAATGTACTGATGTAAAAGAGTTTGAAATTTTTCTTGATAGTTTTATTGCCTGAAATTCAGAAAATCTTTTCTAGATGTTCTGCATTCCTGTCAATCATTCTATGCCACTCGTTCGAAGATCTTGATGTTTTTCGATGATGTTTTGTTGAAGTTTTATGATACGTCAAAGTACCTTCCATCTCAGTTTGATATCTGATGTATTCCCTCCCTGCAATGACATGTTTGTTAACAGCAGGTTCAAATAAAAAATAAATAAAGAAGATGGCCTTCAATCGGCTGCTACGTCAGCACACGCAGTACAGTCTCTACTTGACAGCAAACTTGCAGCTTGCGCACCAGCGCCAATACTGCTTTTAGTCAATGTGCCAGTGATATTCATTTATTGATACGGCAATTCCACTAGGGAATTTAGCAGGATGGGCTACAAAATAAATGTTTTTAAAAAACTTCAAAAATGACACAATTACAAACAGAAATGGCAGCATAACATACCAAGCAACAGAACACTGTTCTGACAGCGAAGAAAAATATTACATTAGCTTATGAACAAGAGCTTGAGCACTACTTAGACAGCTTCACCCGTTAACAACTTTCGGGAAGAATGAAAACTGGAAATAATTGACACGTGTGACGAAAGTGAGTTACTCTCAAATCATGCCTTTGTCGGGCGGCGCATCTTCGGGGTCTACCCGCATTTTTGTCGTACGTGAAGGACAGTTTTCTCGTTGAGCAAGCGTAGAAATGCTTGCGCATATAATACTCATTTAAAGTGCCCACTGAAAACCCTTGCTTGTGGCAAATGCCTTCAACACTCAATAGAACTGCACTTCATGGGACGCAAACATTTTACACGGTGTTTCACGCAACTTCAATCCAGGACATAAAAAAGCGGTTAGCCGCAGCTGAATAAAACCAGCGGCATACGGGTCGCCATCGTGTGGCGCTCCTTAGACTATTCTTTTTAATAATCCGCTTGATTATTTAATTAACTGAGATGAATTATGCAAAATTTCTAATGTACGCTTTAAGACCAAGTGCATTTCGTTGTGTTGTAGAGAGTATTTAAAAACGACCCATCAAATTTTTTTCGGCAACCTACATGCTGCGTGGTGTTTTTTTCGGCATTTAAAGAAAGCCTGCCAAATACGAAACAAATGCACGTGACTGCGCCCACACGCTATCGCTCTCAACCGCGCTTCGTGCGATAGAACCATGCGCTCGGACCGAAATGAGAGGCCGCAGCTCTAGACATCGGCTTAACAGAGCGTCTTTGGTGCTGGCACGGGGAAAGAAAGCGCCGTCGTTCCTGATAAGCGATAGGCTGAACGCACGGTGGAAAGCGCTGCAATACGATAGCGCACGAGCGCAGTTACGTGGTTTTATTTCGCATGCTTTCTTTAAACGCCGAAAACAATCGCCACGCAGCATGTACGTTGCCACAAGAAAATCAATCAGTCCTTTGTGAAGCCCCCCTACAACGCAAAGGAACGCCTTTGGCCCTAAAGTAATCATTAAATATTTTGAATAAGTCATCTTGGTAACTAATTAAGCGGAATATTAAAAATATATAAGAAGCGCCACATGACGACAAACCATATGCCGTTGGTTTGATTCAGCTGCGAATAACAGCTTTTTTTTTTAATCCCTGGTTCAAATAACCTGAAGCAACCTGTATACACATAGCATGGGTAAACTACACGAAATGTGTCAGCGTCGTTAAATCTACTCAATAATATTCTGGACGATTGTTCATTCGAATAAGCGCACACAAGCATTCCTGCGAGGTCACTGCCAAAGCTGCCTTCCCGTAAATGCTGTTGCTGAAAAGCACATTTGTCGGGCAATTAAACTATGAAACGTAAATAATGATTATCCTTCTTTCTTTTCTGCGCAGAAAATTTCTTCCCGCGCCTTGCAACAGCGAAAACAAAGACAGAAAGACAGTAAGCAACTATAGGATATTTCATGCGCGCTAGTCGAAGCCAACGTGTTTTCTGTACAAACAAAGGCTCTGCCGATTCTGCGCGGAGTCGTTTCGCATGCACCAGCGTTCCCTCCTTAAGGGCGACCTGCTGAACCCATCGCCACAACTCTCGCCTCAGTGATGCCGCGCGTCACCACCACTTGCCGGGTGCGCGACGGCGGTGTATCGGGCCCAATCACTACGCCGCCGGCAGAGCCCATGGGCGGTGGCGGACAGCGTTACGTCAGGGCCGGCCGTCAAGCGTCGGCCTTGGGTAGCCGCCGCCGCCGCGACGCCCCGGGGCTGCTGTTGCTAGCTGATCCCAGAGGGAGCCTGTCTCGCTGCGCGGGGCCAAGGTGACTGCGTCACACGGCCTCCGCGTGGTGAGCGTGGCATTCACTGAGGCACACCAAGCCAAAACACTTTCACCCGCTGTATACGCCAAGCTCTAAATCAATAGAACGCTTGTGCGATGTCAAAAGCAGGCGTTAAAAGATGGACCCACACAAGAACACAGCACCAACGCCACGATTAATCAAGGATAAGATAACGAGAGAAAATACAACGCGCCGTAGCAATACCAAGGGTGCGAATGAACACTTTCCACCTTTTACTATCATCAGTAACTAGCCTACTCAACCACTATGCCCGTCAACTTCAATTACGTGCTGAGACTAAAAGAACAAAATATTAGCGAAAGCAGGCACTGAATGGCAGGCGCTCTTGTGCTACACAAACTGTACTAAGCAGTGTATTTCTAGAAACCAACGTCAGATATTCATACGCAATTGCAGAAACGACTAATAAAAGCACAACCTGATTAAAAGAAACGCTAACGAGGACTCAAGAAACTCGCATTGTGTTTTCGCCCCAACGCTATACTACCTAAGCACAAAGCATTGTCGAAGCCCATGGAGGCGCCTCACTTCATTACCGATGAAGCATTTTTTTTAATGAATCGGCTACAGCACGGCGCGACCTTTGTAAGAAGCTGCTTCCCTGCGACCACAATTCTGACCCGTCGGGTCAGCCCCGGAAGCAATCCGGCCAAGCAAAGGCGTAACGCCTACGAGGCAACCGACATCGACTGTAGCCAGTCCGGAAAGGTCTCCCATTGCCCAACTGCAAGCGAGTGCGGGTTAAGATTGTTAAAACAGTGCGTTCTCACAAACAGGCGTTTTCTCGCGCCATATGTAAGCACACATTCTAGACTGTTCCTCCACTCCACTTAAGTGAATGACAGATCCGTCCCTCGGAGGAAGTAGGCAATGCTTTATTGACACACCATGGCGATTGTCGAGAAGCGTAGCTTCTTCCGTCAAGGGGCGGCACTGTTCTGAACTCGGTTGAGGGCAGAACGAGCTCTTAGTGCAGGAACGTTTGAAAATACGGGGGTATGCCTTGTCATCGCTGAAACTGGCAAACAAAATATCAACGAGACAGTGTGCACTCCTTTCAGCCCCTGTTTCTTGTCATGAAGTTATAATCAATCTGAACATATCGAAGAAGCCGAGAAACATCATCACACTCCTCTTTGCTTGCGTTCAAGCCACACAAGTTCACCCTAGCACTGCCAATCATTCCGGAAACAAAACCACGAGAGGTTTCGAAGCCGTCGAAAACTGCAAACGACTACCTAGCTCAATTGCTGAGCAGACGTCACTCGAAGCCACAAAAAAAAAACTCCTGGGAGTTTCCCTTAGTAAAACCAGCTTGCTCTCCGAATTCACTAATCTTTGGTGCTGTCATGATTCCGTTAAAATTACGTTGGTGAATGCATCTTACACAGTCAATGTCCAAGTAATGTACCTATAATTCTTCACTTTCACGTAACCCTCCTGGAGGATTAATGTGACGGTGGCCTTGGTCTAGGTTTCTCCCCTCTTTTGAACACACTAAAGCATTCTGCATGCAAGAACGCAAGCGTTCCGAGGACCATATTGCTGCCATCTTGTATCTAAACGATTCTCGTTCTATTTTTTCCTGCTGCTTTTGCCTCGGACGTACGTATCTTTCAAATACCACCTAATCTCATCTCTTGTTACGCACGGAGCTTCAGTTTTTTTTATAGCCACTGCGTCTAAACATGTTAACGTAGTTGCGATGGCTGCAGTGTATCTCAGTCCTGAATTTCTCGGGTGGTGTACTTTGAAAATTTCTCACGTCATTACCCTGCTCATATTGACTGTCATACCCCTTGTTTCCTCCAAGTATAGCCCTAGCTACTTTTTTTTCGTTACGTAATGCTCCACTTAACGGTCAAGCTTTCTTTGGCCATTCCCTCAACTTTGCGGTCTGGCCGAGTGTACAACAAAATCGACTATTCGTTATGGGCTAGAACGCCCAATAGGTTGGCCCAATAGGTATGAACAATAAGGCATGTGCCACAAGGTAGGTGCCCAGATAAACAAAATAAGAGAAAAAAATGTGACAAAGTCGACTACAGAGAAGTAGCGCAGTCCAAGCATGCAGCTAAGTTTCGAGAAAAAGTGCATTGCACAGAATAGGACAACAGCATGTATGTGTAATTTCAAAGTATCTCTACATATACACACTGTCTGCAATGAGCAAAGGGCGTTGAGCTACAATGAAGACATTCAGTAAACCTAAGAAAATGCTTCTCTTATCACCGATTGGCATACATGCGTGGGATCCGGGGTATTTTTTTCAATAGTGTAGAAAGGTCTTATTTCGAAGGCGGCTTGATCTTTTTTATTAACACACACAGTTCAAAGTTAATTTGACCTGATCATCTAAGTCGGATGGTTTTATTGAATTTCTTTTCCATTCGTGGGAATGGCCAAAAACGTTGCGGAGAAAATTTTTGTTGCAGGGAAATTCACAATTTTTAGAAGCTGGCTATTCTTCTGTAGCAAATTACCAAAAACAAAAGTTTAAATGAAGGTTACGAGAATTAGGTGTAACATTTTAGTGCACGCGTTTTTAACTGCTACAGAAACGGCCCGCTTGAATCACAGCAAAAGAACGCCAAATTGAATGCCAACGTAACTGAATAAATATTGGCTTATAAAAAATATCAGGGCTAACTTAAAATGGCAAAAAAGGTTCTACTAAGCGCCTCTTTGAGTAGCACTCACACGCTAACACTAAACAAACATGAAAATCTTCCACACTTAGGGTGCTGTTACCACCAACAGCAAACATATTAGAAATACCATCACATGAAATACAATACAAAAACAAAACTACTTAGCTTACAAATATAGAGTTGTCTGTCAAAATTTAAATACTGCAAGAATGTGCAAATGATGAACAGAACGAAATGCTCAATAAGATCACCCTAGAATGCTAAATTGATGTTTTCAGCAAGAATAACACAAAATTAAAGACTAGTCTAAACCGATGAAGTCTTATGTCTATAGTCTATGATAATTCTGCGGTATAATGTAGTCTATTGTAATCAGTCTGCAGCAGAGCGGCTTACCCGCCGTAGTTGCTTAGTGGTTATGGTGTTGGGCTGCTAAGCACGAGGTCGCGGGATGGAACCTCGGCCACGGCGGCCGCACTTCGATGGCGGCGAAATGCGAAAACACCTGTGTGCTTAGATTTAGGTGCACGTTACGGAACCCCAGTTGGACCAAATTTCCGGAGTCCACCACTGCGGGGTGCCCCATGATAGGAAATTGTTGCTGGCACGCAAGACCCCATAATTCATTTTAACAGCGCGGCAAACGTCCCTCGAAGGCAACGCGTAAACATACACCAGCGAATTGTATTGTTTCTGATCCTTTGTCTGCGCCTTGAATTTCCTCAGACGATTCCTTATGATAAGACCCACTGCCCTGCGGTAAGTAATATATGTACAAGGCTGCAACCGGTAAAGTCATTAAAGATGCATGGAAGTCATCGTATGACAACCATCACACTAGTAGTGAGGCATGTGGAACTAAAAAGCGGAGCAAGAAGCAGCGCATTACGGTGCATCATCGGTGTCCTGTTTTGTAGCGTAGAAGACGTACGCAACGAACGCGACGTTCTCAATGGCATAGTTGATTTCGTGAAGCAGCCATACACAGGTCAGCACATACCGAATCGGAAAAAAGTGTTATGGATGCTCCACAGCACTGACTGGCTTTTCCTGTGATGGTGTGCTAAGTTTGACAGGAGGACGAATTATCTCGGCTACATTAAATCTTTTCTAAGCCATTCTTTATGAGTGCATTGTTGTTTCGATGGCTCTAGAAACTATTTGGGTTGTCACTCTGACATGGGTACTCATCAGTGTTTACTAATAAACTGAAAGCAATTTAGCAAGTTGAACACACAACACCTTGCCCATTAGTGCCGTGCCACGAGCCAGCACAGCAACTGAGAGATGTGAAAATCCAAACACCTGATTTTGAAGGACCCCGTGTTGTGACTCGCACTAAGTGGCATTCTTCAGGTAAGTCACAATTTATTCAAGAAGCGCTTAGAAATGGGATGTTACCACATTGAATGAGTACAGAAAACATGGCTGTATCTCCATGCAACGTTGAATCCTTCCCTTGATTGTGGAAAATTTCATTTTAATTATTTCGCCATGACAAAAAACGAAAGTGTAATCAGGTTGCAGGCTACAAAAACGCAATTTGCGAATCTCTCAGCGATCAACTAAGCACAGTTATTTGTTTTGTATTGCCACGTTGAACTTCAGCCATGCAAGGCGCTATTGAATAAGCACGCGCTCACCCAATGGAGGTATACATAGTCAATTAAGCGTACTTAGGCGTACTTTATTTAAATATCAGGAGTTCTTTAGGCACGCAGACAGAACGGCTTAAGGAGGCTTGAATACGTCTTTGTACCAGCACAGTATAAAGTGGAAAGCGTGCGAAACAGATAAACAAGTTACCTTCCAAACAAGAGGCTGCAGATTACAGATATAATCTTGTACAGAATAGTAAAGTTCGAGCTACGATTGATAAGAAGTGGTAACAGATATTGAAATCACGAGAAGCAATATACACAAATGAAGGTGTAATAAGAAAGAATCAAAACGGTGATCAATGGGGTACCGCAATATACACGTATATTCATCGGTGCACTAGCGTAGAAAAGGTAATATGCAGGCAATTGAATAATACTGGCGATTTGTTCACGGTATAGCACTGAATTAATTGGATTCCATAAAGTGGTATTCCGTAAATTGTGCGGCACGCGCCGAAGCTCGAGTTTTTCGGATTACGCGTGGAGTATGTACAATAGTGATTCGTTGATGCCACCAGTTCAGTTTCATCTTTTCTGAGCACTTCGCATATATAATGTCGAAAAACTTTACCAATTAAACAAATCGCAGGTTTTCACAATAGGCATATAAATATCCCCATGAAGCTTCGAGCACGCAAGGTAAAGCCTTACTGCAGGTAGTTAAAACGATGCCCTCAAGCAGCTTTTCGCAGTACACAAAGAGCCACTCTTGCGACCCTGCATGATGTGATGTCAACGTACCAATAAAATATAGCACACTTGCTACAATACAAAGGAATCTCACACAGACTAGTGGACTAGCCAACCGAAGGAAGGCTGCGAGGCGTTACAGGCGAGCATTAAAGTTCTGACAAAAAAAAAAAGAAGTAACGCTGGCTACAAACCTATTCTGGCAACCGGCCGTTATCAACGTGCGACTGCTGCTACCTCAAGGCCGACCGCGCCTAAGAGCTTCCACAGTAGTTTTATATGCGAAATGTGTTCGTGGTTGAAACGCCGGGCAAGGCAGAACGAGTGGCCATGGATATCCAGCCACGGGACAGCGTTTGTGTGTGTTTGACAGGCACCACAGACACAGAGCGTAAGCGCGACAATTTGAGACAATATTCTAAAGCCACCATTTCTTATCCATTGACACGCTCTGTAGAAGCAATGATAAATTGTACTGACGCAGCCGCATATTCACATTGCCTTGGAAGGCGCTGACACGACAGTCCGATCGTCAAACACGCCACTGCCCTGGCATCTGTTATGGCGGTCCCTTTCATGATGCAGGCCTACCTTGTTTGTTTTTTAAAGTATTCTCACCTACTTTGCAAGCATCGAGGGAACAGCATGTCACTGCTTGACAGTTTCTGGGCAACATTTCAACGAACCGAACAGCGGAGCTGTAAAGTGGCTGCTGATTCCCGCCATTACTGATGCTCTTATCTGGCAACCTGGAGCTACCTTGTCAGCCAACAACTCCACTGGACTATGAAACCCGCCTCCATTTCGCTACCAGACGTGGCACGCTACCGTGCAGGCATTTGTCATGACGGTCTCATTCATTACGCCGAATACTTCGTTTTGGTCTTTCGAAATCTTACAACCAAATTTGAAAGCATCGAGAGAACAGCATATCCTTGCTTCACAGTTTCTGGCCAACATTTCAAGGAACCGAACACCGGAGCTTCGACGTGGCTCCTGATTCCCGCCGTTACTGATGCTCTCTCATCTGGCAACCTAGGACTACTTTGTGCACGGACAACTCCGCTGGACTATGAAACCCGCCTTCATTCCGCTACCAGACGGGGCACGCTATCGTGCAGGTATCTGTCATGACGGTCCCATTCATGACACAGGACTACCTTGTGTTGGTCTTTCGAAGTCTTCCCACCAACTTTGCAAGCATCGAGGGAACAGCGTATGAGTACTTCGCAGTTTCTGGTCAACTTTTCAACGACCCGAAGACCGGAGGTGCAACGTGGCTGCTTCTTCCCGTCGTTACTCATGCTCTCCTCTGGCTACCTGGATCTGCCTTGTGCGCGAACAACTCTGCTGGACTATGAAACCCGCCTCCATTTCGCTACCAGATGGGGCACGCTACCGTGCAGGCATCTTTCATGACAGTCCCATTCATGACGCAGCACTAATTCGTCTTGGTGTGGTATCCTGTGTTGGCTTCTGGTTTCGGTTTTTCTTCGTTTACGTCAAGGCGCCACTGAGCGCCACACCGTGTAAGGTGCTTGCTGCGTTCCCCCTCGCGGAAATAAATCATTCTTTCCCTGGTCCTCGACTTGAGCAGTCCGGCTCTTTCTGGGGCGCTGCGCGTCCTGCCGTTTAGGCCTCATGCCGTAGGTCCTCCGTCCGGCCGCCACGTCGAAGCTATAACAAACTGGCGACGAGTTAAACCATTTGCTCTTTTCCTACGTCCGCTGGCCGTTCTACACCTGCTCTTATCCTGCTTCGGACATGCAAGACGCTACGTCTACTTCTGCTCCGTCCACCTCGACTCCTCCGCCTTTGTTCTCGGTACCCAGCATGGCGTTCGCATCCCCATGCCGCCTTTCCTTGCATTATCCGGTACTCCTTCGGTACCTTGGCTCACGTGGAAACGTACTTTTTGCCCGTTTCTCCAGGCGACCGGATGCGAGGCACTACAATACGACAGGAAGAAAGCCATTTTACTCAGTAACTTGGGCTTCGAGGGGCAGCGTCTCTACTACGACCTCGCGTCGCAAACGGACCAGATGGCTACTACTTTCGAGATATTCTTCGCATCTTCGACTAGCTCTACGAAAAGAGCACCAATCTCCTGGCGCACCGCATTATCTTCCACGACAGGAAGCAACTACCTGGGGAAACCTTTCAGGACCTCATCACCGCGCTACAAAGGCTGTCGCCTGCTTGTGCGTTCGGCGCTTGCTACGACGAGTCCTTTCGCGACCAAATTCTGCAAGGCGTCGCATCAGCAAGAATAAGAGAAAGGCTACTGTACGAAGGATCGTCCCTAACGCTCAAGAAAGCCGAGCGAATCGGCCGAAGCGTTCAGCAAGTTGACAAGAAACTTCATGTCTTCAACAGCTCTTCTGTTCAGCGCGTCTCGACGCAACACCAAGATGGCGTCGCCTGCCATCACCTTCCTCGCTCGGGTGCGCAAGATGGCGGTTTCCGCGACCCTTCTCTCTCGACCCGGCGCCTTCAAGATGGTGCTCAACGGTATGGCGGACAGTCGCATCCTCGGGGCCAACGTGACGCCCGGCCCGAACTATGCGAAGCCAGTCGAGACATCGCAGTCCATTGCTACCGATGTGGTTGAACTCACGACATCACATCCGATACAGCCTGTCCGGCAAAGAACGTTACCTGCCGTGCGTGCGGAAAAGTGGGACATTACGCTTCGCTTCGCTGTTCGAGGAACCGAACGCAGCGACAGTCTCCTGCTCGAACGCAGCTTGTTACCGTTGCCGCTGTTACAGGCTCAGCCACTAAAGTCCCGTTTGTGCTTACAATACAAGCACCCAATTTCCGTCCGGCAACAATTCACGCCCAAGTCCTCATTGCAAATACTACACTCAAGTTGTTCGTGGACGCAGCAGCTACGCTGTTGCTGATGAACAGCTCCCTATACGAAGAATATTTCAAGATTTTTCTATTATCTCCTTCGAGTCTTCGACTCGAGAATTGTTCGCAGCAAGAAATTCTGCATTCAGGACGTGTCTTCGCGCTCGTCCAGTACCGCAAAAAGGCTGCAGTAGTGACATTGCTCGTCACGAACCAAGGCAATTCTCTTCTGGGCAAAGACGCCATTCAAGCTTTGGGCATTGACATTCAAGGGTCTTCGCTCACATGTGAACAAGTATCCGGACTTCCATCTGACCCAAGCGTCCAGCTTCCGTCTCTTCCACACAACGCTTCAGCAGAGTTCGCCCATCTGTTGTCCGGACAATTGGGACTTGTAAAGGGCTTCGTCCGCGACGTTCGGCTCCGAGCTTCAGTGCAACCACTCTCAGCGAAACTGCGTACGAGTGGATTTCTCCACTCGTGGTCGTTCGGAAGAAGGACAATTCCATTTGACTTTGCGTCGATCTTCGAGACCCCAAAAAGGCTCTCATCATCGACGCCTTTCCGTTACCGAGGGCTGACGAACTGTTGTATCGACTCGCTGGTGCTCCTGTCTTCAGTAAGTTGGACTCGCAGTCTGTTTATCATCAGGTTTTATTGTCCGAGAAAAGCCGTGAGCTTACTGCTTTTATCCCTCATGACGGTCTTCTTCAGTTCATGCGTGTGTGTTTCGGTTTGGCATCTGCACCATCCGCTTTCCAGCAGATCATGTCATCGGTTTTAAAAGACTGTCCAGGCACCTTGTGCTACCTCAATGATGTTCTTGTCGCGGGTCACACTCAACGTGACCACGGCAGAAATTTGCAACCGTCCTGTCTAGAATAAGTAATGCAGGCATGCAGCTTAAGCACAAGTGCGTATTCAGTGTCCCAGGATTAACTTTCTTAGGATATAAAATTTCTGCAAACGGCTTTTCGCCGATGGATAGCAAAAGTCAGGCAATCGTGAAGGCACCACAGCCTAAGCACAAAAAGGCTCTACATTCATTTCTGGGCCACACGGGATAGTATGCTAAATTTATCCCGCAGTATACCGACGTAGTGGAACCGCTAAGGAAACTCCTAAGGCAAGGACAGGCATTTGTCTTGCATTCGGATACTGAATACAGCTTTTAGGCGATTAAACACATACTTGCATCACGCCCGGTGGTACGCATGTTTCAACCACATCTTCCTATTGTTGTGAAGGTTGATGCTTCTGACGTTGGCATAAGAGCCGTTCTACAGCAAAAATGCGGAAATGAGCTCTTTCAGTAGCTTTTGCTTCTCGTACGTTATCTTCCGCAGAATGACGGTACTCCGTAGGCGAACGGGAAGCATTGGCATGTCTGTTTGCGTGTGAACATTGGCATGTTTACTTGTGGGGTCGACAGTTCACTCTACAAATTGATCACTAAGCTCTAGTCGCATTGCTATACTCAAAGGGTCCTGAACAGCGACCATTAAGAATCGCAAGGTGGAATGCAAGATTGCTATATTACAATTTCACCATTGAGTACTGTAAAGGTGACCAGAATGTCATTGCGGACGCATTGTCACGCCTACCTGTCCCTCCCGAATGTGAACCAGCACTGGATGAGGAAATAGTGTCTTTAGTTTCATCTTGTATTAAAAAAGAGGAATTCCAAGCAGCCAAACAAGGATATCCAGTCTGCCAAGCATTAAAAGACAAAATAGTAAAAGGATGGAGAACTGCAGCGGACCTTCCCCCAGTGTTACAGGCGTATGCTGCTGTACAGTCCGAATTGTCCTACATGGATAATCTGGTTCTCCGAGGTGAACGTATCGTTCCTCCTGCTTTCTTGCGTCAGGCACTCCTGTCTATTCCTCATGAAGGTCACTTAGGCATCACAAAAACCAAGCTAAGATTGAGAGGCAGCTACTGGTGGCCTCACATGGATATGCAAGTTGAGGAACTTGAGAGAAACTGCTTTGTCTGCCAAAAAGCAGCTAAATCTACCAAACCATCTTTTGCTCCATTACAACCTGCCGAATGGCCATTAAGACCATGGGAGAAGTTAGCCATAGACATAATAGGCCCTCTTTATCGTGCTCCACAGTATCACGCTTTGCATTGGTCGTGGATGACTATCATTCCAAGTGGCCTGAAGTTGCTTTTATGCCTTCGGTCACATTCCAAGCCATAATGCGCAGTCTCATGTCCATATTCAGTAGAGGAGGATTACCTGATGCTATAGTGTCCGACAATGGACCAGAGTTTGTTTCTGCACAGTTCGAAAACTTCCTGAACGAAAGTGGCTTAAAGCATTTCTTGTCTTCTTTTTACTACCCACAGGACAATGGCCAGGTAGAAAGAGTTAACCGTCTTCTCAAAGAGTTCATACAAATTGCTATTTTGGAACAGCCAGACCTCAAGCTTGGGGTATTAGAGTACTTAGCAATATACAGGCTTACTCCACATATGACTACCGGCGTGTCTCCAGCTATGGTGCTCCATAGTCGAGAACCACAAAATCGTCTGAACGTCGCAAGCAGGCCTCCAATTCATCCTGA
Source organism: Dermacentor variabilis (assembly GCF_050947875.1). Lineage (NCBI taxonomy): Eukaryota > Metazoa > Arthropoda > Arachnida > Ixodida > Ixodidae > Dermacentor > Dermacentor variabilis. The sequence goes on from NC_134569.1 coordinate 254,152,789, forward strand.
ATTCGCTTCTCCAAAGTTGCGCCAGGAAGTGCAGAGTAGAGTACGTGAAAAACAGGATGTGGATCGTCGTCGTGCAACCAAGTTTCCTTAGTTTCAGCCAGGCGATCTGGCTAGGCTACGTACTTCACGGAAATCTGGTCCTAAATACACCGGTTCGTTCAAGATTTATAGCAAAGTAGGTTTAAGTACTTTCCAGCTTGAAAATGGCAAGCGTTGGAATGCATCATCTAAACTGGTGAAGTACTCGGTACGTAAGGGTGAAACAATAAATGAAAGGAGTCATTTCAATGACGATACATCATTTGACGATAGTTTTCAGCCTATTCTTCCAGTTCCTAACGGTACCCGTTTTCCTTCGGCAGCCACGTCTTTGCAACCGCCTGTTTCACCACCGCCATCGGGTTCACCCCGTGCAGAAACGTCTCCTGAATGTCCGTACGACACTCTACCCCAAGGCACTGCTCTTGAAAACACTCAGGCCACTGACGCACCTTCCAGTCCCTGTACAAGTAACACTTCCGCTGTTCCTTCTCTACAACCTGAACCAGTCCTCCGTAAGTCTACACGTTATAACAACCTCCGGAACGGTTTAAGGATTGTTTCCAAGTAACTTTCTTCCTTGGGTTACTGTCTACAGAGGTTTCAACCCTCCCATGCGAATTCGGCTCTTAACGCCAAAAGTCTTTCCTTACATGTTTATTAGGTAAATAGGGTGTAAGTAGTATCCTTCAAATGGGGGGATTTCTGGCAGCATAAAGGGTGCAATGCGCACGCTGTTCTTACTGTTATACTGCAGATTTATCAGTGGATCCTAGTGGTAGCAACACTTTTCCTCATTTCTTAGCATCCCCGTAGAAAGGATACGATACATTTCTTGTACGTTATATTTCGTGCAGCATGAGCATGTAGTACGCACACTTTCACTACGGTAATAGCTGCCATACGAACTTGCCTTTCATGCCAAAAAGCTTTTGAACATTACTTAAGTCGCTAGCATCCTTACGGGGGGACTATCCCAACTTCTTGGGAGTGTAAAGCGCTTTGTGCGCACAATCTCCAATCCACGACAGCCACAGAGCTGTCCCGAGTCAGGCTCAGGGCGAATGAGCCACCCTTCAGTGTTGTCCCAGGGGGCACACAGATGTTTGCGCTGTCTACTTTCGTACTCTGAACTCTTTTTCATGTGTGATCTGTGTGTGTAAGTCTGCATCTCATCGTCTTCCCAAGACAGGTACTAGTGCAATCGTGTTCATTTTCAATTTTCATGTCGTGTCTTTCTCTTATAATGGGGAAGCCAAAGATGTCAATTTCTATTGTATCAAGATGTCATCTCCAAACACGCGTGTTACAGTGCTAACATTTGTTCTTCTGTAACTCATGACTTGCTTTGTTGCGAGAAGAGTAAGTAGCACATATTCCTCTCAAGGGAGAGGTGATGTGCTGTCCTGTGTTGGCTTCTGGTTTCGGTTTTGGTCGTTTACGTCAGGGCGCCACTCGGTGCCAAACGCAGTACGTTGCCTGCTGCGTTTCCCCTCGCGGAAATAAATTATTCTTTGCCTCTTCCCCGAATTGAGTAGTCCAGCTCTTTTTCTGCGGGCCAGAACTCTATTTCTCTAGCTCAGCAGTTTTTTTCCTTATTTCTGCGTACATCTTTGGAGAGCCGGCATGATTCGTGGCGCGGATGCAAGTTGACGTCCCCGTGCATCTTCCGGGAATGGCGACTTCAGCGGCGGCTGCGTCTACGAAGCGGACCAGTCTCCAGAGCGACACCGATGGCGATGACACCAGCGTCTACTCGCTCAGCAGTGAGGATTTCTCCGATGACGCCTTCGAGCTTGTGCGGAGCCGCAAGGCGAAACGAAGACACACCACCCGGGCATCCATGTCTTCGAGCACGCCAACAGTAGCACCAACTCAGAATACCTCCGTCAGTACGATTCTATTTGTACCAGAACTCGCTACCGACAAGCTGAGGTGACTCAACAGACAGTCCGTGTCGGTTCAACTTGAAGCGGTGGCGACAAATCAGATAGCAAACGTTAGCGTCAACACACGAAAAAATGTGTTGGCTATCGAAGTCACACATGAGACTGCGCTGAGAAATTTGAGTAAAGTTACAAAACTAGGTGGCGTTAAGCTCCGCTCGTACATCCCCCAGAACAGTGGTTCAACTACTGGTGTCATCTACGACGTGGACGTCTCCATCTCTAGCGCCGACTTGCCGATTCTAGTGAAACCTGCCGTCGATGGCGTCGCCATAACACATGTGTATCGCCTCGGCACATCCCGCTGTGTGCAAATTATATGCAAGGGCGAGACTCCCTTCGCACGTCAAGGTGGGCCACTTTAGACACCCTGAGAGACCATTCATCCCAAGGCCACTGCAATGCCGCAAATGTATGAGGCTGGGACACGTGAGTGCCGTGTGAGAGAACACGAGAGTTTGCTCACGCTGCAGCGAGCCCCACGCTGCAGACTCTTGTGCAGCCACTGTTCTCAAGTGCACCAATTTCCTTGGGTCCCATGATGCTTCCTCGAAGGCCTGCCCCAAAATGAAGAAGGAAAAGGCGGTCTTGAAGCAGATGGCGAGAGACCATTCGTCTCGTCGGGAAGCTGTTGCGGCCGTTAGAAAGCGACGCTCCCGACGCCGCCGGACTTCAAAGAACGCTGATACCTCTATGAAGAGTACGCGCCATCCGGCAACACCTCCTCGTCTGCCTCCTAGGCCTGCAGCAATTCAATCTAAATCTGACAAGGCCATGGCGGAGAACGAAAGAACTTGGTCCTCGCTTCTGAAGCAACAGGAAAAGCCAGAACAACAGCGGAAGTCACAACCGAAGCCACAGCTGATGCCGCAGCCAATGCCACAGTCGGTGGTACAGCCGATGCCACAGCCAGAGGATATGCCACAGCAGGAGGCGATACCGCAGCCGATGCCACAACCCGAGGCGATGCCGCAGCTGATGCCACAGCCGGAGCCGGAGCCGCGTCAAGTGATACAGCTGCGCACGGCTGTAGAGCGAGCAGCGCGGGTTCCTGCCAAATTGCACGAAGGAGACCGGCAAGTCGTTATGGTGCTCCGATCTCTGATGAATGCCTTTCGAAGGCTCCTAAATAACCTGCTCACTCCATCAGCGAAGTGCAATGCAAGTGCTGGATGCTCTGAATACAGTACTTGCAACACTTGAGTAAGCATCATGGCTCACCCGCATCATTATATTCACACTGAAGTCAGAACGGCTGGGGTTTAGCTTAAAGAAGTATACTGCCACGCACTACAACGCACTGCTGACGCACACCGGATCCTTGGTTTTCACTGGTGACTTCATCATGCATCACCAGCTATGAAACACCAAGATTGACGACAGCCTAACGTATCGACGGAGCACTTGCTTTGACTTGAGTGATTTCCAAGCACATTGCTGCGTGTACAGACAGTGTTCCCTCTATCCCGCTTTCCTCTTTCTGTTCCACCTTTCCCTTCCTGCAGTGTAGGGCAGCAAACCGGACGCTCGCCTGGTTGACCTCCCCGCCTTTCCTCTCTCTCCCTCTCTCTCTGCGCGCCCTGCCGTTTAGGCCTCATGCCATAGGTCCTCCGTCCGGCCACCCCGTCGCAGCTATAACAGTTGGTCTTTCGGAAGTCTTCCCGTCCAATTTGCAGACATCGAGGGAACAGCATATCACCGCTTAACAGTTTCTGGTAAACTTTTGAACGAACCGAAGACCGGAACTGCGATGTGGCTGCTGATTCCCGCCGTTAGGGATGCTCTGATCTAGCAACCTGGATCTGCCTTGTGCGCGGACAACTCCGCTGGACTACTAAGCCCGCCTCCATTCCGCTACCAGACGGGGCGCGCTACATTGCAGGCATCTGTCATGACGGTCCCCTTCATGACGCCGCACTACTTTGTGCTGGTCTTTCGAAGTCTTCCCACCCACTTCGCAAGCATCGAGGGAACCGCATATCACCGCTTAACAGTTTCTGGCCAACTTTTCATAGAACCGAAGACAGGAGCTATGACGTGGCTGCTGAGACCCGCTGTTACTGATGCTGTCATCTGGCAACCAGGAGCTATCGTGTGCGTGGACAACTTGTGCGCAGGCATCTGTCATGACGCTCCTTTGCTTGAAGCAGGTTAGTTACTTACCTTATGCTGGCAGCGGCAACCTGTTCTTGCTTGCGGCACCGTGCCCGTGGCACCGTGCCCCCGCCCTCACACTGGAATGCATGATTTTTGAAGACGTTTGCTCAAACTTGTTTATTTCTTGCATGCAAGTGCCATTGTCGTGACTTGACGCTCATCTTGTTTGGGGGCGTCGAACTTAATCCCATTCCTAATTAAAACACTGCAACGTCCCTTAAAGGGCCCTTCACCAGGTCTGGCCATTTTCAGCTGACAAGCGCAGAGCATACAATGCGCGCCAACGACCGTGTTTGCAAAGAATACATCGCTGCGCCGCGCGGAAAGGTCAGGAATTTCATTGCGAACGCCGTTTTTCCTTCTCTTCGCGGCCGCTGCACTCCAAGCCGGACTCCAAGCACAGCGCACAATGTCATGCGCTGCGCGAAACCAGACAATCATAACAGCTCGTGAGATGCGCCGAAAAAGAAAGCAAGGAGAAAAAAAAATGAAGGCGAGGCCCGTGACGTGTGCGCGACGCGATCCTCGAGGTCCGGTGCGCGAGAACGCAGGGAAGGAATTTCCCTTGCGGAACCTAGACGGGCCGAGTGGAAAGGGTGTCTCGCTATGCAGTGGAGCTCGCCTCCTGAAATCATGGGTTCGCGGCACCGAAATAATTCTTGCTCGGCTATTAATGAACCGATACAAAAATTTTTGCGGCGGAACGCTCCCTAGAGGACACGTAACAACTTTCAGGGTATAACCAAAATTTGCTATGTGGCCTGGTGAGGGGTTTTTTAGATGTATTTCGAATAACTTGTCGGGACTTGAAGCTTCGCAAACTATCCTGCTGTCTTAGCCAGCATTGATCCGTGCAGCCGAAAGCAAAATTGAGCACCTGGTCAACGGACTTTCAAGTCGTGTTTATGCCCTACAAAGTTTCGCTGAAAGTAACGGTTAGGCCACTTCTGACTCAGTCTCCTCCCCTAATGCTGAAACCACCAAACTTATTACTGAAGTAAAGGCCTTAGCTGAGAAGTGCGACCACTCGGAAAACCGGCAGCGCTGATCAAACCTGTTATTTTTTGGAATTCCGAATGTGAATAGAGAGAGCTGGACGCGATCTGAGTCGAATGTTGTCTCATTCTGTGCTGATAAGCTAGGCATTACGATTACCAGAAGTGATATTGAAAGGGCGTATAGACTAGGTCGTTTTGAAATTGGAAAGAACCGTCAGATAATTGCTAAGTTTTCGAGATTTAAGTATAAAAGTTCGATTATTTCTAGAACGCTAAAGCTGAAGGTACGCGATGTATTCAGTACGCGATGATTACTCGGCAGGTGTCAGAATAGCCTGCGATAAACTTTTTGCACATGCGCAAAAGGCTCGGTCCACTTCCTTTAAGATTCGTTTTGATAAGCTAGCAATGAAGAAGAAATTATTCATTTACGATTCCGTGACTGATAGCGTTAGAGAACTTAAGTCCTATCGTTCACCGAAAACTGCCTCGCTGTTATCCTGCCACGCTACACGGCCACATTCACACCAGCGTAAAGTCCCAGTATACGGCAGCATTCATTCCTTCTGGGAAACATACGAAGCTTTCTTACACGTAATATAGGTCGTTGTTGATGACAGTTCAAGCGACATCACAGAATATTTAGCCATGGCTTACTACTGACATAGACACGTAGGAGCTTTTGTCCAGTGACAACTCCAACGCTTTCATATCAGACAGGGTTGGTCGCCGGGGGGGGCGGGGGGGATGTTCTCTTACTGATTAAATGTCTTCCTCCGCTATACCCATTAAGAACGATAAATAAATTCTTTGCGTTAAAGTGTCTTTTCATTTTTCCTCAAATATTATTATCGCATGCTGCCATGCGCCCGACTACGATAAATATTTCTCGAAATACTTACACAACTTTTTAGTAAAGCAATGAAGGGGGCTAGTTGGTGAACGTTCATGGTTATATTGCGCTCAGTTTTACAAACACGATACTAAGGAAGGACAGGACGTGGACGGACGAAGCGCAATGAACTTACACAACTTGCTCTTGTATTTATTCGCTACTCTCAAAGGTAGCTTCACCCTCTGCGGTAATTTTCCCTTTCCTGACATTACCTGGGACAAAATGACAGCATCTTCTCACCTATTTGAAGAATTTCTTCATCTTTTCTAACATTCAGCTTCACACAAATGGTGTCCACGTCGACTCGTGGTGCTAATATTCGTGACTTAGTTTTGATTTCCAACCCCGACACTGTTCAATTGCTTATGTGCATTGTTGGTCGACGTTACCACAACATGGTGTTATTCAGGTACTCACCAGTCAGCCTTCAACAAAATACATCGGCGCTTACGATAAAGCAGACTTTTCAAAAATGAATATTTGTGCCTTTTCAGCAGTTTTCTTCCTCGTAAAGTGTACAGCAACTGGTTATTGTATAAACAAGAATATTATCTCTTATCGACAAATATGTGCCACTTGTCAGTGCTCGAGTCGACGTCAATAAATCATGGTTCACCAACTTGCTCAGGAAGCTCAATAACAAAAAGAAGCAAAACTGTCGAACTACAACTCCAAATGGGAAAAGTACTTCGCATTCTTGCCGGCAACAACATCGACGCGTGCGCCGACAAGCGCGGCCGCACGTGACGGCCGTTCTCGATGAAGCGCTGACGTCACCGGCGCGTCTCCTTTGACGGAGAAGGTGCGGGCTACTCGGCCGTCTGACGGCCAGGCGATGGCAGCGCCGATTCTCACCATTGACTGTGGGTGACCCAGAATCAGTATGTAGTTACGGCGTTGGAATGGGAAGGAAACTTTGCTCATTGGAAATTTTAAAGCTGCGCAAGAGGACTGGCACTTGCATTATAGAGTTTGATGGCAATAAACATTAAAATGCTCGTGATGCCGTCGCCATTTTCATGACACTGTTTTGCATGCCTTTCATACGCGTGAGAACCAAATAAGTGGGGTTCCTTTAGTAGCTGCTATTCAAAATAAAATAATTTCAACTGCAGGAATTGTACGTGACTCTTATTTGTACTGTATCGTCAGTTCTTAAAGCAAACACCGAATTAGTACTTGGCCAATAATTACAGTTCAGAGTCGACAAGAGGTCGGTAATAATTTTTTTATAAGTAGAGATGCATGGGTAGTGGCGTGGAGCACATGAAGCGCACCGTGTTTCTATAGTCAAGGTCACAAGTTCGAATCCACGTGCCCGCCACTACATTTGTCAGGCTTGAAGTGGCGTCTCAAACTGGTAAAAAATAAAAAGCAACTGAAAAAAATGACAACATCCTTGTATCAGCAGGACAACATTATTGCAGACAAAAACAAATTGGGGAAGCCCCCAGAGCTTCAAAATTGTACTGTCTAGCAAGAACAAGAATTGGCCTCCCTGGTGCAGTGCTTGGCCGCTACCTAGCTTCCTCATTAACCTTGCCATTAACCCTTGCCCTTCAGTCCCTAGCGGTTTGGGAGCGCCTCAACAAAGTGGCAGTAAGACCTGTGACGTAGCTGATGATACTGAGGAATTCTGAATCCGGAGAAGCCGCCACAGGAAGTTGAATGTGGTAACGTTCAACAAGTAAACCCTCTCAGATGAAGCTGCAGCTTAGCGGTGGTCTTTGGCGAATTATCACGCATTGCCTGGGATAACGTTGGGCTTAGTGAGGTTAGGGTAACTGGTGCAGCATATTGACACGTGCACTTATTTATACTTTTCTCAGGGACTGCATTTCACCCACATCACACACGTTAAAGTTGTCGCTGAGCGAAAGACGGGCCAGCATGATTGGAACTTACTGAAATATTATCGATGGTTCTATCCGGCGTCTGTTGTCACAGGAGCTTGCGTAACCTGACTCAATGTTCGACGTGAATTCTGTACTACTTTCTCAACAACACGTGGGCCCCAGCAATTACTCTGGAAACTTCGTTTACTTGCCTATAAAAGCCGACACTCTTGACTGGCAGATCAGATTCCTACGATCGCGGAATGCGTTCGCCGCTATCGTTGTGCTTTTAGTGTAATTAACACAGCAAGCTGGACGAGTTGGTAACATAACATATGCCTAGGGGTGGGCAGCCCATCCCGGAGGAAAGACGTATCGTCCACTTCCTTTTGTCCTTCCTCTGAGTTGCACTGCCCACTCCTAGAAATATGCTCTCTGAGTCTAACTTGCTTTCGTGGGCACAGATTCGCCCAGTGAAACGTTAGTTATTCGCAGTTTTGCCACTGTGTTCATCCCAGTCACTACTACGTGACAATGTGCAGTGCTCCCTAGTGGTCACATCCTTTGCTACACATCTCTTCCAGGTAAGCGAGGGGCATTCATATTATATTTCTGGCAACATTGATACATATAACATTACTAAAGGGTAGCAGTAGTTGTGAAAATATTTGAACAGAAGATTACACTACACGCCAACCCTCCAAGTTAAAGTACAAATGAGAAAGAAGCAGGAAAGCTTTATGGGAACTCTGAATTAGAAATGAGAAAGCTGGAAACTGAGTATTCCGTAGTCAACGGAAAAAACATGCTGCGAAACCGGCAATCTTAAATTACGGCGTTGACTGCATGCGAGACATATGTTCAAAGAGTGAGTGGAAAGGAATTGACTGCGAACAATCATTACCTTCTTACGTAAGTGCAACACCCGGAAAATCCGTAATGGGGACGCGAGAAATCAAACAGATTTCTTACTCTCTGCCAACTCCAACATTGCGCAAAATGGAAACGGCAGTGGTAACATGCTGGCGAGGTCCTGGATAGCTCTCACTTTTAAGAGAGCAAGATAAATATTTCAAGAAGCTGATTAACCTAGAAGCATTCAAGGAGGAAAGCTGATTAATTCAGGCTCGCAAGTGAATGGGATGCTTTAGAAAAGGAGAACGAGGAAAGCCAACTCTCGGTGCACATTGGGGAGGTGCGCACTGCAAGACCACGGAGTGCGTAAACATGTTTGACTTCCCTCACTGAATCACGATACTGATGAATGGACATATCCCAACTTCAGATGGAACGAACAAAGCGCTGTGCGCATCGGGCACGGAGAGCATTTTCGGCCATCGTGACTCCGAGCTTTCTCGCACCATGAGGCAATTCATTCGTTGTGCACGTTGGCGCGCACTGCGCGCTCTGCACATCTGCCCACTATTGCAGCAGCGTGTGACAAGCACACCGACCGGCCTTCGCCGACTGCTGCGGAGAAGACGACCAGCTTGTCGGCGGGAGCAGCACCGTGAAAGCGGCACCCAGGCCTGGACGCACAGGTCGCTGGGAAGCCCCGAGCGTCGTCGCAACCGGCCTCCGCCCACGTCCTCGCTCCCAAGGCCGGTAAGGGCGAAGCTTTTCGTCACTACCTCGGCAACGGCCATGCGACCGCTCTTGTGCGCAGCCATTCCGCAGCCTCTCCGCACCGAGCCTCACGTTTAGTTCCCATTCTACGAGCCTTCGGTGTCGTTCTAACCGCTTCCGACAAACTTCGTTGGGCTCCTAAGAGCCTGCAGTTTCAGTCGGGACCACAGTTGCTGTTGCCTTTCAACTGGTAGCGCTTGTTCCCACGGTTATAGCGTACTTCTACTGCACGCGATGAGCCTGCGATTCCGTTTTTCGCTCCTACCACCCGAAGCGATATATTTCATTAGCATGCATCAGAACTGTCCTTGAAGCTCCGTCTGTGACAGAGCGAATAATTCTAGGCGTATATTCCTAGACTTCGGTGATCATGGCAAGTGCTACCTTACTGCATAGCTGACACTCCAGGCGAAACCGCTTATATCTGCGTTATCCCAAGAATGTGCCACCTCTATTTTTTACAAATTTACGCAGTAAAAAATTGGGCAGCATGTTACACTACTGTAACAGGTGAAGGCGAGAACCTGCAGCACACGTGGTAAATTATGCTATCGGAGGGATCCGAATTGGAAGACATATAGAGAGCTAGTGTAAAACGTAAAGCGCTATAGTTGGACCTCCTTAACGACTCATACGAGCACCTAATTCGCTACCTAATGGTTCTTTTGCTCTTTCCTTTTTCTTTTGTTCTTTAATCTTTCGTTTGTTGTTTCTTTCCTTCTCTCTTTCTTTCACTTCATTCAGCTTCAGCCATTGCTTACAAGGGTATGAGCCATTCCTGATGATGATATATTTGTATCATGTTTTTTGCATCACTGGACTAAACGCCGCTTTTTCTGGTATGAGGCATTACAACGATCCACTCAGGGCTTATGCCTTAAAAATAAATGCGGATCCCACCCACTGTGGGAACCAATGTAAGCGAATCACTCTGTGCTGTTTGCAATGATTGACGATAATTGACTCGGATGCTTACGGCGAATGTTTGGGTTCTTCAGCATTTAGTGCAATACCGGAGTGCGAGAGGGGTAAGTTTATAAACGTCAGCGGGGGGGGGGGGGCACTTGTGCTTGTCTAAGCAGTACACACAACAGACAGCGAGAGTACTTGAGGCGTGGTTGTGCGCCATTGTTCATAGCCTGCCACATTAGCGCTGCCATGCCTCACACGGGGTATCTTATCTTGGCAGAACTGGTAAAATTCAATTTATTGCGTTGAAGTGCGAAAGCCACAATCCGACTATGAAGCACGCGTTAGTGGGGCAATCAAGTTAAATTTTTACTACCTGAGAATCTATAACGCCAACCTCATTCTAAGTACACGATCGTTTTTGTATTTCGAGCCCGTGAAATGCAGCTGCCGTGGTCGGGATCCCAACCGTGACCTTTAACATCGTCACAGCCACAAAGCTATGGCGACGGGTGCAGAAGTGTTGGTGCCATGAGCTGCCGCTTCCGTAGTGTCGTCTAGACGCTGAGGTGCTTTAATGTGGCTTCGCGTCGGCACGTCCTGCGTCAGTTGTCCAGAGATTTGCACGGTATTTGCTTTTCAGGAATAACAGTAACGTACTACATCGCACTTAGAATTTAAATTTATTCCTTGCTTTCTTACGTCACCTTTTCCCTCTCTTGTGCTCCCACCATGATTGCGACTCACCACGAGCGACGAATGGCGAGGCTGTCATTCACCTGCTTTGTGACTGCGTCAGTTCTACCATTTCACTGCCTCCTCTCCCTACCTCCTCTCTACCATTCTGTCTACCATCCCTCTGGTCTGCTGCGCACTAGTAGAAAGCTAGGCGCAGCAGTTTCTGCAACACTTTTGCTGGGGACTCAAGGAAAGTTACAGCAGCCCTGAGGGTTTTTCTCACGGCGCCCAGGGAGCGCCAGAGGACCATACATTCATATATGTAAATTTCAAACTGCCACGACGAAGAGAGTTTCACTCTCCAAATTGTTGGTATGAATAATTAATTTTTTGTTTACGAAGAAGCCTCCATAGCGCCGTCATTCCTTCAAATAAGGACTAGCCAATTGATCTCCTGAACCAACTATTCCCCTGACCCACTGCTACTCTAATCTTCTGCTTGATCTTCATTTCCTCATCTTTCACTTGCTGCGTCCTTCGCTGCCGGTCCTCTCGCCGCCCCCTCTCTCGAGTTCACGCAGAACTAAGACAGGAGTTCAGTACAGACTTCACGAGAGACGTAAAGCTTCAACTGGCTGACATGAATACGAAAAGTGCGTTTCCGACGGTTGTGATCTGGTTCGTGAATCAAGCTTAAACGAAACGTCACAGCACTCAGACCTTTCACACCGAGAAAATTGGGCGAGAAAACCGACGTACGAATTTTTCGCAGCGCCTAGGCAAACGTTGTGCACGGCTGACCATGTCTAAATTACCCGACTGGAAAGAGCAAACAGGACTTTGCTGAGAAGTCATTTTGAACTGCAACTGATGTGGCAGTATTGAAAGCCGAGCTCAGAGGCGAGCCTGGCGCAGAGTCTCACTGGAGCCAAATTTTGGGGGCGCTCTTGCAGAGACGTGTCAAAGCCAAGAACGCGTTCTTGCGGTAGCCTTGGCGTCCTCTCGTAGAACAGCTGGAACGGTGTGGCGCCAGTGAATTCCTGCTGGGACGTGCTCCGAGCGAAAACCGTAGCAGCGACCTAGTCATCCCAGTCGTCATGAGATGTAGAAAGAAATGGTCTTTTATGCTGCGGTGTACTCACGACCTGTAAATTTATTTGTGGGTGTTGAAAAGGCTCTGCAGTGTGTCGTTTAGACAAAAAAGTTTTGAAGGCAGGCCACACAAATGCCGCGTCACGGTCGGAAATCGACAACTTCGGCATGCCATGCCGGAACATAATGCACTCGTTAATAAAGGTCATGACATGAGCGGCTGCCGAATCAGAGACGGCTCGAAATCTGCCCATTTAGTCAAATAGTCTGTGGTCACAATGTGAATTTATTTGCCCTGCTTCCTGCGAAGAGACGGGCCCGTGTGATCAATGCGCACGATATCGAATGGTTTGTTAGAATGGGCCATTGGTTTTAAGGGCACAGGTTGCTGCTTTGTGGCGACCTTGCGAGCTTGACAAATGGTGCAGGGTGACAGGTGCAGGTAGACGCCGGCGCGCATACCAGACCACCAAAACCTTTCCTTAACGCGTGCCAGAGTTTTCTAGTGATCTAGGTGGCCAGCTGAGAGGGCTTCGTGGCACATAAAAAGTATAGACGGTGGCGTGGCCACAGGCAGCACAGGTAGGTATGATTCACTTCCTGTACGTTTAAATCTTAGCTTACAAAAGATTACATCCCGGAGTGTATAAGCTGACAAGTCTCGAGGCGGTGCTTAGGTTTACTGGTATCGTCAGGGGCATCGGACGATGTCGTAGACTTCGGTATCCTTTGTCGGTCAGTTGGTCGGTCGGTCGGTTTTTATTTGCAGGAAAATCACATCATCCTGCGGGTGGCACAGACTAAAGGCATGGTTGCCTGACGAGGCCTCTGCCCACGTAACAAAACTAGCAGTCGGCAGCAGTACAGCAGAGAGCTGGCACAAAAAAAAAAGTTTTTTTTTTCAATCACATTGAAGGTACGCTCATATGACAAAAACATGTAAAAGGAAATCCACAATCAAAACAGAAATTTACATTTATCATTGTTACTTAACAATTCCAACGGAAAACAAGATCACCCCCAGTTCACGTTTGAACATTTTTCTGGGTAGGCAGAAATCCAAAATAGAAGCATAGTTATTTAACATATGTCTATTACCTGATATTCCAGATCTTGCTCTTCATCATTTGTTCTGACTTTTCTATTTCTGCATTTCGGGTTGCGGATATCGTATTGCGCCAAGACAGGTGCGTAAATACTGTGGAGTTCTTATGTATTTGCTGTGCCAGTATCCATAAATAGACCTTATTTCCAGGTAAAACATCAAATCTGGGAAAAAGTTGTTGCGCCGGCAACAATCTAATAGGGCCGGTGTGGCTCACAAAAATTCGAAGGACACATTTTTGCAGCAGTTGTTGCCTATCATAGTTACCTTTTGTCGTTGCTCCCCAGACCAAATTGACATACAAAAGTTTAGGATAGAACAGAGAGTAATATAGCGATTGCTTTAGCCAAAGAGGCAGAAGAGGAGCTATTTTTCTTATACATGAAACAGACTTCGCGAGTTCGGAGAGCAGATGATTGACATGAGGTGTCTAAGAGAACTCGTCACTAAACCATACCCCAAGGAACTTTTGCACACTTACTTGTTCTAAGTTATGTCCTCTGTACTGTAAGTTAATCATTTTGTATGCTTACTGATTGGCTTAATATCATTTACTTTGTTTTTACTGCATTCAACTGAAGTTTGTTTTGTTGAAACCGTGTGGATAAATCATTTAAATACAGATTGGCCGATTGTTCAATGCCATGCAGTGGTCTACCTGTAAAGAATAAACTAGTGTCGTCTGCAAACATGGTTATTGTAGGTGTTGTTTGTAGTTCCATAATGTCATTCACATATAGGGGGAAAAGTAACGGGCCTAATATCGAACCTAGTGCGGGACACCTAGGTTGATGTCAAGCCGTTTTGAAGGAGTACAGTCTATTTTAACAAACTGACGCCGAAACGATAAGTAGCTCTTGATAAGGTCCAATGTGATAGCTCGAATTCCATAACAATCTAATTTTATACCTAAGATATCGTGGTCAACGGAATAAAAAGCGCTGCGCAGATCGAGAAATATTCCTAACGTGAAGTGCTAATCTTCAAAATGTCTGATTATTTGCTGCTTTACGCAAAGAAGAGCGTCCTGAGTCGCCTTATTTTTCTGAAAACCATATTGTGAAGGTGATATTATACGATACTTGGTTAGATATTTTGACAGCCGGTTATTAATGGACAATTCGTAAATCTTTGAAAACCCCGGTAGCACTGAGATTGGCCGCTAATTCGTACTATCGCTAATTCTACCCCCTTTCTGTATTGGAATTACTTTGGCCAGTTTTAATTTATCTGGGAAGATTCCAGTCGAAAACGTGAGACTAATAGGCTAGGACAGGGCTGATAATTAACGACACTCGCTTTACAGGTTCAATTTTATTTCATCATACCAACTTGCGGCATTATTTTTAAGCGTATTATAAGACCATTGATTTCTCTTTCGGTAACGGCAACCAAAACGAATGAATTTACTCGACGAGAAGGCCATTAGAGCCCACTTTGTTGAATAGACGGCTGGGGTACGGCTGAATTAATGAAATACTCGTCAATTTCATCTGCTAGCGTCTTGGCTCCTATAGAGTCATTGATTACTATTTGGTCAGCTTTAACCGGTGATGGGTTTCTGCCACTACGGTAGCTTACCTGTCTCCAGATCTCTGCCGGATTCGTTCTTATCCTAGCAAATATTGCTTAATAATATGAAAGTTTTGCTTTCTTGATATCAGCGTTTAATTTATTGCGATACTGTGAAGCTCGGAGGTCGCGTACTGCAAATGCTGCCACAGAGTAGTTAATGATGACAGGGTTGCGAGAAACGTAGTTGGTGTCTTGGTGACACGAACCACTGCGATGAACGACCACCAAGCTATTGTCTTGAAGTTTGATGGCCCACCAGGTAACTTTGGCATTTAGGTCTTTTTTAACAGCGCAGTTGCTTAAGCGTTTAGTTCCGCCGGGGAGCGTTACCAGAAAACTCAGCCCAGCTGTACCCCGCCTCGCGTTGCCTAGCAACCACCTGCGTGAGCACCGAGCGACGTAACTTCCTCACACTCCACGCGCATAGGGCGGTGCCATGATGTCACAGGCAAGTAAACGCTCTGATTAGCCGGCGCGGTGACGCGCATCTCGCCTCCTCTACTACGTGCGGATGTGCTGCAGCCATGGGAAGACCGAAGAAAGTCCGGCGAAGAAGAAGCGGCTTACCAGAAAGTACTGCCAAGCGAGAAGCCACGCGTCGCCGCTGAACTAATCCGGAACACCGCGCGGAGTCCAGGGAGCGTGAGAGTCGGTGCCTGAACGCTCGATGTCACCGAGAAAGCGACACCAGCCTGCGACTGCTAGAAAACTTCCAGCGTCAAGCCCGCCGAGACAGCTTAGCGAAACCTAGCGAAACCTCGCAAAACCTAGAAACAATCTAGCCAAGCTTAGCACAGCCTCGCACAACCTAGAAACGGCTTAGGCGATCCTACCAACAAAGCAAAACCTAGCATAATCTCGCAAAACCTAAAATATTTTAGGCCAGCCCCGTAAAAGCTAGGTGATCACAAGCTCCGCTGTTGACTCCAGCATTGGACCACTAGTGCAAGCTGCGTATGTTTATTTCTTGTTTTTTTTTTGTTTGGAGCCAGCGCAATCGAACGTTGTCAGCAACAATAATAAAATGCCTTCCCTAGACGTAAGACCAAAACATTGAAATGGTAAACACTACTGCGAGGCACTCAAGTTATGAAGTGCGGTACCGACACTCTGGTTCACTGAAACGGCGACTAGCATAGTGAACAGGCTTATCGTTCCCATCGGAGTCGGATTGCGGAATATCCGTCCTAAGGCCAAGGCCAACGGTGTCAGTGTGGATGATGCCAGGAGCGTCCTCTTGAGAGTGTGGGAGCATCGGTGAAGTCAGGGCCGCCTTAATGTTCTGGAACGCTGATTCCTGGTCGGGAATCCTGATCGGGTCGGGTCAGGTCCACTGCTACTCCCGATTTTTCTTCACAAGTTCATCGAGGGGTACAGTGCGGCAGGTGAAACCATGGACGAAACAGTGGAAGTAGGACGCCAGGCCCAAAAGCTTTTGACTTCTTTGGCTGTTGTAGGAGGCGGAATTCTTGCTAAAGGTTGTATCTTAGAAAGGTCAGGGTTGATGTCGTGGGCGCTCACAACCTGACCCAAGTAGGTAACTTCTGAATAGCCGAAAAACACTTATAAGGCATTATGCGGAGCCCGCCAACATCTAGAGCGTACATGACGAGCTCCAAACGCTATTGGTGTTCATAAAAGGTGGGAGCGTAAACCATGACGTCATCTAAATACACCAATGCCATTGACCCCTTCAAGGGTGGGAGGACCCGGTCCATTAGGTCTTGGAACGTTGTAGGTGCATTAAATCGATCAAAAGGAAGGCGGTTAAAATAGTACAGCTAATCCGGTGCGACAACAGCAGCCAGACCTGCCAATAGACGGAGAGGAGGTCGAGTGTAGTGAAAAATCTGGCCCCCAGAAGCCTATCTAAGGCGTCGTCTAGGCGGGGAAGGGGGTATACATCCGGCTTCGTAATGTTTAGGCAGTGATAGCCTGCGCGAAATTGCCTAGTGCCGTTCTTACTCCCGATAACTACTGTGGAAGAACAAACGAACACGAACGAAACGTGATGCCAAGCTGTGACATATCTTCCACTTGTGCTGTAAGTTTAGCGCGTTCCCAAGCCGCAACATCGAAAGGGTTGTGTAGGAGGGTTGCATGGGAGCCAGTGTTTACTTTATGACAGACAAGAGTAGTGCATCCAAATTCACTGTGTGGTAGCGTCAAGCACCTTCGAAATTTCACCAGCAATGCTTGGATACCGAACTTCTAGGATAACGTTAGGCTTGGGCCGAAATTTAAGACAGTCACCGCCACACTCTGGAGAAGCACAGCGCTGTCGCGAGAACGGAGCAGGGCTGGGGGACTGCCCCGGGCACCAGCACAATTCTAGAGTGTAGGCGAAGTGAGCTCTATGACAGGCTTAACACGACGACAGCAAATGCAGAAGGGGAGCGCAGCAAAGAGCGGGGATGGCAAAGTCGCTGCCAGGTCGCGAGTAGATAGTGCAGTCACCAAAGACATCCGCATATAAGCATGCCTCCATGTCGCAACGAATGGGCACCCACGCAGCAGAGGCTCCCTAAAGGCATTCGTGCCTTTTTGTCAGCCTCTTTGGCAGACAATCCTTGTATTTTTCTGTCGAAATAAACATTCACTCATTGCAACATTCATTAATTCATTTATTCATTCAATAGACAAGGCTATAGTTACCGTAACACTTGCCAGCACAGGGAAGGAAAGTGGTGGTGGTGGTCGAGATGTTCATGTTTGCGGTGCTTCGGTAGAAGCGCGGTCGTTGGCGCAGATATCCATGTATAATGGGTGCGAACTCTCGTACGAAAGTAAGATAAATGCTTACACAACTACGAAGTGTCATTTCTCAGAAAGGTGCGAGCTCCTGCGGCGACGCGGCTGTACATCTTGAAAGAGGGGCGCACAAGCGAGGGCCGCACTTCATTTGCGACTGCGTTGGCTGCCAGGCCAGGCGCCGGATCGTGAGCGAGCAACGTGGTTAAAGTCCACGCATACGCTTAAAGCTGAGCACTAGTTTCAGCGCAAACTTAAGGGTGTGCAGAGGTTATGTACCGCAATGAATGGGACACTTACTCTTCTTCCGAAGCAGTTACAGTCATCGAGATTTCTCCAAGGGATAGTAGACGAGTTCCGTCAGGTAGGAGGTGGCCAGCTGGTGCGACCGCAGCCGGTTGAGACAGCACTGAGCTTGGACAAAATTGCTTCTCATTCAATTAAAAGCAGCACCGTTGTCCTCTAGGGCTTCAACGTTTTCCGGCGGCTCGCCTAGCCGGACTTGCAACGTGGGTATCCTGTTAACTGGCCCAGTGACAGGAGAGGGAGTCCACGACTTACGGTGGGTCCTACCCTCTGTGACCCGCGGAGTATTCCGACGAAGGGGTACAACGCACGGTCTAGACTATAATGGCCAGTCTCGTTGCACTGATAGCAGCGCGTGGTAACAGAGCGCTGATGGTATTTGTCGGAACGATTGTTTTGGCCTGTGGACACTTGTTGACTTGGAAAAGGGGCGAGGACGGGGCACTGCAGTGAAACGTTCCACTGTGTGAGCCTCCGTGGCAAGAGCTAAGGCTGCGTGAACTGTAGACGGGCGGGCAAGGTGGATGAAGCGCTCAACGTTGAGGTCAGTGATGGCCTCGATGAACGCTTTGGTAGCAATAAAGTCGGCTATGGAGTTCCGATAACCAGACAGGGCCTTCTACGACAGGCGCCCGACATGAGCAGCGAGCTCTTGCAGGCTGTAGTGGTCCTGCTGCACGTGCTGTAATTTTGTAAAATTTAACTGCTGAAGATGGGCATCACCATAGCGGGACTGGAGTGCCGATAGGAGACGCGTAGTTGCAATCTTCCTTTCCCTTTTCTGTCACATGGTACTTCGGATCCTTCCCGAATCCATCTATGTGTTAAACGGTACCACGTCGTGCTCTGTTTTTCGCATATAGTTTGAATCTCTCGCTGCTTTCCACTCCTCGTCACCACAAAGCTCAAATCGTCGTGGCTCAGCTTCGGATGTCGGGCGGACCCACGGCGAAGGTGAAGCAGGCGTTAAGCACTCCCGATACTTGTTCCGATCGCGAAGATTGTGCAATGCGTGCCGACCGGCGGCGGAGGCGAAACAAGCGTTAAGCCCTCCCCATCCGTGGGCCGATCCCAAATACTGTGTAATACCGGGCCGACCCGCCGCGGGGGTGAAGCAGGCCTTAAGCACTCCCAATGCCTGGACCGACCCAGAAGATGGTGTAATGTCGGGTCGACCCGTGGCGGGCGTGAAGAAGGTGTTAAGCACTGCCCATTTGTGGGCCGATACCGAAGACAGTTCAACACCGAGCCGACCCACGATGCAGGGAAAGCAGGCCTTAAGCACTCCTCCTAAGTGTGGCGGTGCCGAAGGTAGTGAAATTCCGGGCCAACCCGCGGCGGAGGTGCAGTTCGCCATTAGGGACCCCCATACAGATCTCTGGTTATCCTTTACCGGGTGGAAGGGCACTGCGCTTTTTTTTATCTTAAGCCGTTTAAAGGGCGCCAAATCCCACTCAAGTACACCATAGTGAGTCAGTGGGACGTCCTACGAATGCGCACACCACTGTACAACTAACTGCCTTCCACAATGAGCACTGTCATTGCTACCGCAAGGGACATGACGAGAAGCCAAGTGAAGTTCGAAGAGCGACGCGTGCATTTCCCCGCCGGCGGGTGCGGCCTGTCTGGTGTACTGAACTATTGTCGAGAAGAATGACTTCCAGCTCATTTTCTATTAGCTAAAGCGTTCGTTTGTTCGTATGCGTTTGTTCCATCGGGCTTGACCAGCATAATTATTATTGTTGAGTGTTTTGTTTTCCTTTCGGGTCAAATAAAGACCGAGCATGCCTCGCGCACATTTCGTTGTCTCTTTCTTGTCTTTGTTACGGTAGCGCACAGTGAAGAAATAAACATACATGCACTCAGTACCCTGGCCCTTCGAATGAACAAACGAAGCATGCTGTCAAAAGAAGTTTGTAGGACCCATTATCGCCAATGAAGGCTCAGAGGTTGTCGTGCCGCACCATTTATTAAAGGATACCGGCCCATTTCACGCAGTAACGACGAAATCCGCCCACTTCCCCTGAAAGTGGCAGGCTTCCCAACAACGCGGCCAGCGTGCGCCCCCGTAGCAGACGGCGCGGTTAGAGATAAAGCGCTGCACGGGCCGTTTTTTCATGCCCCTACCCGTCCCGAGCCCGAAAGTGCTATGCGGCGTCCAACCCGAGCCCGAGTAGGTAGTTTCAAACCTGACTTGTATCCGGCACGGGCACGAAAGATTTGCGCCCAGGCTGACCCAGCCCGGTTTGGACTGTTAGCCCTTGAGCGTAAGCGAAGTACGGTCCAATTCTCGGTAATTATGAAGGTACCATCACCGGCACCGGACATTTTCTAGAGACAATTTTGACTGTCAGGACTGCGTCTGGCGTTGTTCCTGATAAATGAACAGGTAAGATATAAACGTGTGATATGAAAGCTTCTGTAACATTTGCCGAACAGTTGCGGGGCATTATACATCGAATGATTAAGGCACTGCTGATGTGCCCAATCGCCAACAACGTAATCTGAATGGTGTGTTCAAGAAAGAACATTGCAACGTGCAATGCCAGAACTCGAGCAAATAAACTTGGCTTGAAGTTTATAGCTTTATAAAATATAAATTGGCGACGCGCAACCGCATTGGTCACATGGAATTACATTTACCGTGCAACAACCAATTTTTTTCCCCTTATTATGCTCTATTTCAATGCCGGTAGGCTCCAGTGACTGGCTTTTCTGGCATCAACTTTAGCACTGTGTTTTGTAATATAAGTGAACGCGGGCTCTGCCGATTTCGTTTCAACTTGTACGGTATTCAGCGCAATGCAAGTACGACAGACTGAGCCGAGCAAGTTGAGATGCGGTATCTCTCTTTCCACTCGTGGCAAACCGCTGTAGGGTTGTAAAGAATACAAAACACTGATCACGAAAGCTGTCACATTGATAGATTAGATGTTTCTACCTGGTGTTAGACTTTGCAGAGGTCTTTCGCTATCGCTGCACTTTTCGGAACGCACCCTCGAACGCAGCACCATTTCCTGTGTCTGCGGGGGAACGCTTGCGAAAGTGAACGAGAATGATGCTGGCGTGATGTGCGCCGTGCCCAATTTTGAACGTCACGCGATCGAAAGATAGCTAAAGTGGGAACGGGGAGGAGGGGGCAAAGTGAGCGCGCGTTAGACGGAGGAAGGAAGAGGTAAGCGCGTTTATCCTCCTCGGCCGTAGTACAGGCTGTGCGTCGCTGTCATCGCGGCTTAGCCCACTCTGTAGATTCTGTGGGGCACTAGCAAGCCTTAGTCACACAATTTGGGAGTGCGAGGAGGACAGTCCTCCGTCTAACCTGATGGCCTCTCTCGCAAGAAGCATGAGAGGCTGTGCGGCGCACTTCTAGCCTAGACACTCAACTCCAGGCCATATAACGCGCCGAAGAGGTCGCGATCAAACATTACACGTTAACCTTACACTCCCTTTCCGTCTTGTATTGTACGGCGCTATGTATACTGTTGCCAAGGGCAGCAGATTACCAGTTGTTAGTAGCACTGTTTGCTGTGTGCCCTCTCTCGGGTCGTGCGTTTCTTTGCACTCAAAGCTATTAACATGCAGTACCAACAAGCGCACAAGTCTGTTTTGTTGAATCAAACATCGATGGACGGCAACCTGGTACACCTGAAGAAACCACGCCTAATCACCCCATCTAACGCTGAAGAAATAACGTTTTTCCTACCTACAGTTGACCGTTTTCAAAAGATCAGGCCCCTAGTCAGGCCCCTATTAGGGGCCTGACCGACTCCCGGGTCCGACCCGAGCACAAAGTTCCTTGGATCCCGGGCCCGCGACAGAGATAGCTCACCCAAACCGAGCCCGGTCCGTGCTCTAGTTCGAAACTGCGCGTGCGTGAGCTGCTGTTGCCACCGGCCGACTCCAGCGCTGGCGGCATTGCGATGAGCTCCGAGTTTTCCCTTAAGTGTGAAACAGCCTGTCCGCACGACTCTATTGCACGTAGAGGCCGGTGACACCCCAATTTTCCTTTCGTTCGCTTACGCTCGTCCACTATCTTCGGCTTATAAATTATGCCATTGCCATCATACAATCGTCTACAACAAGGTTGTCGTCGTACTGCTGCTGTGACGCTCACGTACGCTCGCGACCTACAAACGCAAAAATTCAATTTACAGGAAAACGTTAGCCTGACTGGCATCGTTTTGCAGAGACCCAAACAGTGCTGGATAGACAGGTACATGCAAAATACTTGGCACAACAAAGACGCCCACAGTCCGTGGGATCTGCAAAAGTTTACTTAAAGAGCTTGTTAAACAAAACATAAAGATATATGCTGAACTCTAAAAGACGACACGAAGCAGCAACTCCTTTACTTTTCCTGTAGATTGCACTATTTTTTTAATCCTCGTTGTCCTAGCTAGATCACCCTTATTCACTCGTGCCAGGGCAGCTTTCTGTTTTGACGTCTCTGGTCCAATACAAAGTGAAACGTCCTAGTAATGTTTAATGTTTTCATCGCGTTTTCGAGACGTCCATCATCATGCGACTTGATGAGAGATGCGTTAACACCGTAGCATACATATTTGGATCCCGCCGAGGTTGCGCTGTTCAATGCTTGAGATAAAGAACTGCCAGTGCAGCACTGCGCCGTTTATCTCCTGTTCGTTCGCTCGGACTCAAGAAACGAAGGATTGAGAAATAACAGGAAAGGAGCGCCGGCAGCCAGGCTGGTTTTCCGAGCGGAGCCTTGCGACACATCCGGCAAGACAGATCTTTCACTTTCTCTCAGGAATTGCCCCGTACGTCCGCCAAGGATATGCCGCAGCACATTTCCAGCGCATTCCAGGTGTAAAAAAAGAAAAAAGCAGTGCTGGAGCCGCACTTTTGCGCCTTTAACCCTCGCCTGTCGTGTTCGCGGCGAAAAAGATTCCGCGCACGCGCAGCAGTTATTGCCAGCTCACCTTTCCCCCCCCCCTTTTTTTTTTCGTTGAGGTAAGTGCTCTATTCATATTAATCAGCCGTGTAAATGTGCTTTATTTGTCTCGCGTAGTTTCGGTGAGAATGATAGAGCAACCAACGCGTGCTTCAGTTTAATAAAATCTATAGAAGATCGCCATCGCAAAACACACTCGGAAAACTGAACATCGCAAAAGACAGCCTGTTAATCACGCAATATGGGGGGGGGGGGGGGAGGTACCAGTCTGCAATCGACTGAACTGGCGAGGGCACCTTCTTTGAAGAGATCTTAAAGGCCATGCTAGAAGTATAAGAATACAATAAATCTCGCTTATAACGAAACTACTTTTCATAGTTCCCATCGGGCAGATAAATTGTTGCTTGGCCTTAAATAGAACCTATATACAACTGTATCATACATTAACTTATTGTGAACCCGCCGTGGTTGCTCAGTGGCTATGGTGTTGGGCTGCTGAGCACGAGGTCGCGGGATCGAATCCCGGCCACGGCGGCCGCATTTCCATGGGGGCGAAATGCGAAAACACCCGTGTGCTTAGATTTAAGTGCACGTTAAAGAACCCCAGGTGGTCAAAATTTCCGGAGTCCTCCACTACGGCGTGCCTCATAATCAGAAAGTGGTTTTGGCACGTAAAACCCCAAATACTACTACTAACTTATTGTGAGTGTTTACAGCATAGAAACAAAGGCTTGAATCTGATTTCAAAGGTTTCCACTTTTCCACTGGATTTTTGTGCACAAGATGTATGACGAAGCTTAGGCAAAATATTTGGAGTACGCTTAACCTTCGCCTGTAAGAGTGCAACGCAATAGCATTCAAAGATCCATCACTGCTTCGAACGCTTGTCGGCAATTGCGGAGTAAGTAACCGTAATATTTACTGGGAAACGCTCGTGGCGAACGCTACGCTCGAAGGCGAGCTTTCTACTATATAGAAACGCAGTCTCTTGCGTGGGCCAATCTTCTGTTATTGTTTCACACCTTTAATATTTCAGTCTGACAAGGTGTAACATAAAAGTCATGCGCTATAGGTGTTTTGCGTCGTGATATTTTTTGTAGGCTGTCATTTTCTAAATTCCGAGCAATAAAATTGTAAAAAATGCAAGACAAGGTACGAGCAACTACAGAGATAGAACAGGAACTGTAGTGGGCGTGTAGAATATATACGGCAATTTTCGCTCACGGAGCGCCTACGCCGGCTACTGCGCCGGATGCAGACACCGGATTTTCTACGACACGGGGCCCAGACTGTCACGTCGAAAGCTACCTGGCCGTTTCCGAATGCGCGATGGCAATACGCGCGCGACCCCATCAGGGACACGAAAAGCGGCGGCGCCTCGCTAAGCGAGACACACGGGTGCACGCGTCCCTCGGAAATGATGCCGACAGAGGGGAGCCGGACTATTTGCGCGGTACTTCTCCATGAATACGAAGTATTGAAATACAGAATTTTATACCATTGTTCGGATTACTGCACTTCCGTTGCTATATCATATGAAGTCAGAATCAAATCAGAGCAGGGTTGACAAGCAAGCACTGTAAAGCGCAGAGGAGCCGCGTAGACGTTCATTACGAAAACTTCTATAGCACACAAAAAACGAAACTTAATAGAACAAGCAAAAATTACAGACTTGACCTGTCATTCATACGCATTTCGTGTGTTCATTTTGCGATGAAATTGTTCTCAATGAAGCACAAGAAAACTTGTTCCGCGTTATTTATGCCTGCTGTACGTTGTCCCGTGTCAAGAAATGAAAGTTCTCGTGCCGTGCTTCTGTTGTTTGGCCCACTCATTTAGTCACGTTCCAACGGCCTTGCAGTAACATCCTTTACTGTATACACCACGACACACTGCGTGCCATACAAACCCTATTGACTGTCCAATTCGTGTGTACGTCCCTTCTTAGCCTTTAAAATACTATTAGCAGCAAGTTTGGGAAGAATATGCGATCTGTTAAACCGGAAACAATTGCGAATGCATAATCACCGATTGTCGCTTGCCTTCGTACGCTTTATTGCCTAGATTTTTCCTTCTTTTTAGGTTCTAAAATTACAACTTTTTGTATCGAGAAACGTTTAAAATTCTTGACGCTTTGTTTGCTCAAGCTTTTCTGTGTTGTGCTACGTTTATGCTGATACCTTCCAGTTTTGTAAACGTGACCCCTTTGAGCCCCTGTCATCCTCGCTGCATTTACTATACAACCCCCTTCACTCAGTGCTCTCCTGTAGCCTGTGAGTAAGGTGAAAAAACTAGGAATATTGATCAACCATTCAACCTACGCTTGTAGTCGACCATTTACTACTTGTACACGCTGGTGATCAACAAATGATCGAAGACCTTGATTTGAAAAATTTGCGAATAGGCTTCAAGAAAGAGTAATTGTGCTCGACACCTGACCGGCCCATGAGGGACGCCGTGCCGTGCACAGTTATGGCTAAATGTTCCGAGTGCACGGATGCTTCCCGTGTTTGGGCAAGCTGGTGCGACACATTGAAACAGCACGACAAGACGAGCGTGCACGAAAGAACAGCAATGAGTTCTCGCGTACTTTCGCTTCGATCGCATTGGGGCGACGCGGTGGGCCGCAATATATTTAACAGTAGAATGGTGAATCTATATAGCAGTGAATGTCTGTCGTGAGATGCGCCATTAATTGGTTCTGTGAACCTAAACCCGGCCGCATGGCTACGGAGGACAAACAAATGTCAGAACGGCCCAGCGCTTCCAGCGATTGGAATAGTTGAGGTCGAGCGTTATCCCGAACAATGCCAGAATTAGGGTGCCAGAAACTGCCGCGTAACTGAACTATCGGTGTAGCGCTGCGTCCTTTTTTACATTTCGGGGATGTCTCGGCCCGATGGGCAACCTCGCACGATGGGCGCAATGCCCATCATCGAGCGTGAAGCTTTTGTGCATCTTTAGAAAGAAACCCTAGAGATGCCTGCCTTGTTAATGAACGAGACGTGGTTTGATCGCCCGACTATAAGCGATAGTATTTGTGCTGGAGGCATTCGTTATCTCCTCTAAGTTCAAGAACCCACGCTCGGGAAGTGATGGCGACCATTTTATGGGAAGAAAAGCGCATCCTCCTTAGTGGTTACCGCAAGTATAGCAGAAAATCAACGAGATGTTGGCACATGAACGTTTTCCGCACACTGCATGCACTCATCGCAAAAAAGAACTGACGAGGTTTGGGGAACAAAGGTTCCCTCCGTCTGCACGGTTCAGAAATTTCGTGTATCCCAAGTGTTTATACCAGCCTGCGCTTTCTAAAAGCTGGCCCCAGCGGCTTCCCGAACAGGAACAAAAACCGGAAGCGAGCCAGGTTTGATGGGGTAAACACATTGCTATCTGCCACGACCAAGATGTATTTTTCTATTCAATGTATCAGAAGGACTGCACGCAAATGCGATAATTGCCCTAGTTTGAAGGCAGTATATGTTGAAATATCCACTTTTAGAGACTCACCAAGTTTTCTTCATACCCGAGACGACAAACATCCCGATCATCCGTCGTAAACCGCAAAAGCAATTGAGATTTCAAATTAAAATTTGTGCATTTTTTTCCGACAGCGAGCGACATAACGTTACCGCTCTGTGGCCTTTCCCGTCCTGCGCATTCCACCCTATAACATCAGTGGGCACAGCCAGTGGAGACGGAGAAACCAAGTGGTGAGAGCACCGCACTTGACGGCGGGGATAGTTTTCCGATGTTACCGTATTCGCAAGTAATGTTTTTTCTCAAGCAGCCTATTTGTACTGGGTCATGCGGGCATCATGTTGAAATTGCCGCTATAACACCAGAAAGCAACACAAAGATGGACTGTTATACTAAACCGGATATAAATGTGCGATTCCCTTTAAAACAGGCGGCACTACCAAGAATTAAAGGGCGGTATTGAACAGTTAGCTTCAGGCCGCTTTCTCGTAGGTAATTTTTGCTATTGAAGTTCTCGAATAAAATGTTATAATCAAAGCAGAATCCTCTTCCCGTTTTTAAAGCCCAAGTTACACTTTCCGTGGTTCTCTTGGCATGGGTGTAGCGTTCCTTCCTACGAGCACTTACTGCGGCGACCTAATTTGACAGACCTTGCGCTAAACAAAAGCGTACACGCAACAGTGAACGTTCCTCGGAGCCAGATTTAGCCTCGAAAGGCGCCAAACAGATGTGGCTGCCCAGCCTCTGCGTGAGCGCACATTAAAACGAGTTCCTTCAGTAACATATAAGCAAAGAAAACACCTTGGCACACACTACCTGTCACCGCGCCGCGATACCTTGTCCTATAATGAAGAAATAAATTCGCCCTGTTTTAACATGGATGACAGTTAACAGGCCCCTGATAAGGCTGTTGAGTGGCATTGCTACCTAAGAACAGCCCTAATAAACGGCGACGTGTTGTAGCTCTTGAACAGTCTACTGGACCAACCTGTTAAATGTACGCGAACCTAATTGAATAGCGGATAAACTACCTAATTAATCTTGGTGTTTCCAGCTTTCCTAATACAAAATCATCTGCAAGCAAATTTCAAACTAGATTCTTTAAGAAGGGATGAAAGGTGCCTGAGGAGCGTGATTGTTTCTGTATTTATGACTGATTAGTCAACATTGGAAACGGCCATGTCGAGGGTTCTAACTCAGGGCTCTAGCGTGAACCGAAAAGTAAGTGAAGGGTGTTTTCCTCTAGTGCAATCACAAGTTGCCATATGAAGATACATGAATACCCTTGTATCTCCGCACACTCGGCTACTAAAAGGCAACTCCAGCGACAACTGCCAAGTGCCCTACACACTACGATATGGCACACCAGAAGCCACCAATCCCGCTGAATGTGCGTGGACAGACACTCGGGCATGGTCAACCTCTTCTTGCCACCCGACAGAAAACTCTAAAGGATATATATCTGCTTGGGGACCACTGCACCTAGCTTAACGACTTATGCAATTTAGGTACTCAGCACATATATCCTATACAACCGCAATTTTATCAAATTAAACAAAGACAACCCCAACAATTTCATCCGGAGTAAGACTAAAATTCCAAAGTGTGTCAGGACTACCCACGTAGTGTACTGTTACTTCGTAGCATTAGCCGGCGACAGGACATCCAAGCGCAAGAAAAACCCTTCAGCATTGGAATACGATCGTGCCGCGCGAAACCACGGATATCGTGCACTTTTTGTTAATGTACGTCCTCCTACTGCATCGGCTGAGTGCGCAAGACATGTTCTAAGTTCACCCAGGCAACCTGATGCAGGCGTACTTGTTTAACGTAATACATCGGTGTAAATATAGTTCAACAAAACCTTGCAACTAACGTCCTTAAATGAAGGAATACCTACAGAAGCATCGCGATTCCTAGAGCCCAAAGCAATGAGAAAACTACCACGTGAATTTGGCGTCTGGGCTGCAACATATACCTGTTGTCTTCTAGCATAGGTCACCATGCCCATCCGCTCCATTAGACAAATCTACGCTTCAATGTCGCCTTTCAGCTTGTCCGTTAAGGAGCGGTAATGGCGAGCATTGCAACGTCTTCGCACTGCGCTCACGTGCCGACCCAATGGCACGAGCGTGCTGGACAATCGTCAGCAGGTCGCCTCCATCTTGTCACGGACCGCAGCCCCCGTGGCCGCATGTAGTAAACTGCTGACGCAAGCAAGCCGCGCGACGCCTACTGTGGCAACTCACCGTCCTGGCAGCGGACTCGAAGCGCCGTGAGTATCCAAAGCACAACAACGCTCGTCCGGCTTGCTCGTCCCATCGTTGTCGAGGGGGGGCGGCGTGCTGCTCGACGCACGCACTCGGCCGCACGCTGAAACAGGTCTGGCCGGCGGTGGCTCCGTCCCTCTCTCGCACCACCGACGACAGGTGGCCACAGGTGACGGCGGCCGGGACTGTGCGCATGCGCCAGCCCAGCCTAGCCTACCGCTTCCGTGACGGGGGTGCGCGTCACTGGTGGTGACATTCCTGCGCACGGCGCCGCCCTGCGCGCGTTTGTTCGCGGTTTCTCGGCGGCGGACCTGCGACGCATCTTTTGTGAATATCGGTTGGTGTCTTCACTTATCGCACTACCCGCAGCATCCGTAGCATTGAACGCTCCCCGCTGTAATGCCCTTAGCGGGTGAGAGTTCAGCCTAAAAGAAGTGCACAGCTAGCACGCACGACAGAAGGCAATGAACACACATAAATCATTTACAACTTCGCAACCACGAAACTTGCTTGCTTTCAGAGCGAAACAGTGCGTATTGAAAAAATCTAACGCGAAAAGCAGTCACAGAAAGGAAAAAAAGAAGCATAATTTCAGATTTATTAGAGTAATTTGGTACATTTTAACAGGTACAGAATAAGTAGAATGATAGGGTTCCCCAAATTTAAAAACTTTCTGGGGGACACCACAATAAAAGATATAAATAATGCTAAATTTTACATGTAGCGTGCAGTTGCTTACAGATAATATACACAATTTGCACAGAACATTTTATACAATGAAGCATCGGAGTGGGCAGGAACAGCATATGAAAAATAACGCAGCGAAAAGGAGAAATACAAAGAGACAAAAAATAAACCAAAAAGATAAGTAGAAGAACAGCAATATGCACGGTAAGAAGCAACAAGGTATATTTTCTAACAAAATTTGTTTAGTCAGAAAGAAAACAAATGCACTGAGGAACGTGATTTGATTTCACTTGAAATGTTATTCCAGTTTGATGTCTTGGCAAGAAAACCGGTTTGGTTCCCATAGTTAGTTCCAGGCTTTGGGAGTAATAGCTTTTCTCGTTCCGCAAATCTGGTTATGTTAGTAATGGTAATGCGTTGAACACTGAAACCTTCAGCGGTTACCTCTTTGTGGAGAAGAAAAATGAAGATGGATAGCTTATGGCAAAAGAACACATAGAGAGGAAAGGTATTTAAATCTTTATATATGGGAGTTAAATTACATTGAAATGGGCTAACTGCCATAAGTCTTACAGCTTCATTTTGTAAGTGTTGAATGGGTGTGAGGTGGGTGCTATAGGTGTTGCCCCAGGATGACACGCAGCAATAAAGATGACTATGAATGTAGGTTTAATATAGTAACAAACTTATGTGGGGTTCGAAGTAGAAACGTGTATTAATAATTACTTGAATTCCGAAACAAACTTCTCGAAGCAGCGATATGACATGAAGATAAAGTTTGAGGTGCCTACCAAGGGTTACAAGAAACTTGGCAGTATTAGACGGAGGTAGAGCACGATAAGCATAACTGCTAAGCTAGAGCTTATGCGCAACTGGGGAGAGCGAAATACCATAAGAGTGGTATTAGAAGGATTAATAAGCAACAAGTTTCCTTTGCACCATCATCGGACATAGCGAATGTCGGTGTTAAATTTTCCTTGAAGGGAATTGTGGGACTTATGGACAGAAATTATGCTAGTATTATCAGCATATCAAATACAACTGGAATGCAAAGTACTCTAGGCAGATCATTAATATATGAAACGGGGAGTAAAGGTCGCAGAATGGAGCCCTGCGGAAGACCTTGATTAATCATTTTTGCCGAAGATCGATGATTGTTACTTTCAACAATTTGGGATCGATTACTATGTAGCTGTTAATGAACTGTAAAGGGGCAGATATACCAAATTATTTAGGTTTATGTAAGAAAATTACACGGGTTATGGTATCAAATGCCTTAGTAAGGTCAATGACTACAGCTCCGACCGCCATACCACTGTCTATTACCTATTTGATGCAGTTAGTAAAAGGTAGAAGGGCAAGTTCAGTAGAATGGCCTTCGCGAAAGCCGAATTGATAAGGAGAGAATAGACTATATTTAGAGAGGTACTTTGTTCAACGGGTATTAAACAGTTTTGGATTACCTTACTTATGAAAGATAGTACGTAGATCGCACGATAATTGTTAATCTCTGTCACTGTCATCTTTTTCGTCAACTGGAACTATTTTTCGTGCCTTGAGGCCACCTGGGATTTTTTTTTTTTTTCGCAAAATTGGCGACAACTCACTTGACAGAAGTTTTACCGTTGCGGGGCGTATCACGTCTAAGCCCGATCCAGTTGGCTTTACAGAAAGTATGACTTTCTCGGGTGATGTTGATACAGATGAAAATGAGTGAGTCTAATGATGAAGGTTATAGGTAAGTCAAGATTGGGTTCGACATCGGAAAAAGCGGTAAAAGCATTTGCTATATCGTTTGCATTATTGTGATGGTTGCCGTTATGAATGATTTTACTCAAGCATGGTTCCCATCTGTTATTGTGAAGAACCTCCTTGATTATTTTCCAGTTCTTAGCATCATTTCCTTTTTCTCGATTTTGCGTCGGTAGCAATCGCGTTTGGCGCGCTAAGAATAGCAGAAAGCACGTTGGAATATGTTTTAATCTGGAGTTTCGTGCAACATTAAATGGCTGTGTTTTGAGTTTCTTGTTCAGTAAATTTTTTTTCTTCATGAACCTGATCTGCGGATTAGTAATCCAAGAATTTTGGGGTGTATGAAACGAGTGAGTTACCTCAGAATTAATTCTGCACCCATTAATACAATCAGTAATTATTTTGGAGCAAGTATCAAAGGCTATTTCAGCATTGTCTCCACTGACACTGTCATCCCAATTGGCTGCATAGATCATATTGATAAACCTTGCAGAATGGAATGATGACTTCATAGCCGTCATCCAACGTTCTAATCTGGTAGAGTCTAGACAACGAAATATGGGGTTATGATCAGCAACCGTGAGATCAATTACTCCCGCAATGTAAACAGTTGTCATACTAGGAAAAGAGTGATCAATTAATGAATTCGTACCGGCTGAGTCAAACCTGTTGGGAACAATAGTTAATGAGGAAAACCCATAGCTGAGGAGACACTGGATGTTGTCAGTGCATGAGCGATTAATAAAGTTTATAATGGCAATATTTACATCACCACACATAATTATGTTATTTTCACTTATTGCGGAGTTTAAAACCAATTCAAATTGTGAATG
Source organism: Dermacentor variabilis (assembly GCF_050947875.1). Classification (NCBI taxonomy): domain Eukaryota; kingdom Metazoa; phylum Arthropoda; class Arachnida; order Ixodida; family Ixodidae; genus Dermacentor; species Dermacentor variabilis. The sequence continues at coordinate 254,184,635 of NC_134569.1, forward strand.
AAAATCTGTAGAATAAGATGAGGGAGAACGAGATGTACAAGCTTCTATTGTATGATGGTTGTCTAGCGGCAACATTTTCTGCTTAAATTCCAACCAAACAGATTTGCATTGCGGATTTCCAAATAAAAGTTCACTGCGACGCTTGTACGCTAGTGATGAACGAACTAAAATTGCCGCTACACCACTGCGTTACCCATCTCGATTGAAGTATTCCGAAGTGTATCCTCGTAGCCCACACAAGTTGCCATCTCTATGTGAAAGCCAAGTTTCTGATAAGCAGATAAATATAAACGCCTGATTAATAGGAGAAAGCAATGTAACAAGGTCATCACGATTTCTGACAAGGCTGCGTCTGTTAAAATAAATCAATGATAGGGCTGATGACATTTCACGCAGCGAAGCTTTAGCCTATTGAAAGGAAAACCTGCAGATAGCTAGGATAGAAAAAACAAATGAGAACACAAAATGCTAATAGGAAAGGACTACATGAAAGCTATTATCATTAGTGCCAGAAATCCGGTAAACACGACTGTTGTCTGTTTTTCTTGCCTTGATTGCACAGCTATGCGTCCATAGGAACTCCCACCCTTGTTCTTCCTTCAGCACAAGCGCCTTGGCGAAGAGCCATTTGTTTTCTGCGGTTAAAGGATCATTGACGTATGTTGATCTAGGCATGCTCTGTGCGATCCCGGTTGATTCAGTGGTGAGTTGTGCATTTCTAGCACTGTCTGAAAAATCGGCCTTCTAGACCTTGAACAGAAGCGGGAAATTATGTTCGTTCCTTGTTTAGAAGGGACGCGATGTGCAGTATCAATGTCAGTTGCTGCTATAGGGCAGCCGATCTTCTCACCGATAGCCTGCATGACTGCAAGACAGCTTTCACCCTCATTGCGCGGCAGACCCCATGTTTCTATGTTATTGATGCGCGAATGCTGCTCTAGAAAATGCACGCGTTCAATAAGCACGTTATTCTCATTGGCTAGACTATCATCGCTCTACTCAGTTACACACATAGCAGTCAACGCTGCGGAGGCTAGAGAGACTTCTTGCCGTGGCTTCGTTCGCACTTGGATGCAGTTCAATGTTTCTTGGCCGCAATTGTACGCAACAGTTTTTTTATGTAGGCTATGTTTTGAATTAAACAAGTTTTAAACTTTAGAATCAAACACACTGTGATATACGTCTGCTAATATTTTGTTTTAAACAATTTTCATATTTTTTGCTCTTTGCGAGTTTTTTTTATTTCCAACCCGTCGCGATCACGTGCAGTCTTGCGCGAGCGATCGCTGTTTACGCGCAGCGAAGCATGGACGGAACGCGCGCCGTGATAACTTTTCCTGACCGAACTTCTTGCGTAGCTTCCCGAATGTTGACTGCCGTGTATGGAACGGAGTATAGTCTTGACAGATTCCTTCAGCTCGTTATAAATGTTCATGCTTTCGCGCTTACTTTCGATTTCCATCACTAGGTGCTTTGATCATATTTGCAAACTCTGCGTTACTGGGCATTACAAAATCGCACAGTATCCCAAGCGCTGCAGTGGGCGCAGTAGAACAATAACTCAAACTTAACCAGAGTGTCCAGCACAAACCTGTGTAAAATATAGACACAGGTCAGCGCACAGTCTGCACAGCCGCAACCATCGCTGCCAAATGAAGAGCGCTGCTCTGTAATGCTACTTTAGGTACGGTTTTCTGTCGTTATGTGCTGGGCCCAGTCAATGAGTCACGTGAAGTCATCCGTGCACGTGTCAACACTGATGGCGGTTCTCGCCGGCCAGCGAAGCGCACCACATTCTCGTACAAGCTTTCCAACGGTGGTTGTCTCGAAGTTTTCCCTCCGTGCTGCTCATAAATCCGCACAACTTTCTGTGATAGATGATGGCAAGAAAGCTCAGCCAATAAAGAAATTTAAGGCAATTTTGTGTCAAACATTGGTGGTTAACAGTCGCACTCTCGGAGCCAGAGCGCATGAGGCGACAACAAACCCATCCCACGTGCACTTATTGATGGTTCGACTGCTGACCGGCGATAAGGGCCACGCCTGATCGACCGTGAACCGGAGGCATGAGACGGGAGGCGGCTTAAAACAAACACTCAGTTTAATAATATAAAATGATGCCCGAGACATAATTAAAAAACGAATATACAAACTACAAGCAGATGGTGCCAAGCTTCACGGAAGGCGTGCAAGTCACACACAACACACGCCCCGACGCGATGCGCGACACAAAGCCCGCCGCGTGGGAACTACTAACACTCGCGAAATTACAAAAATTACGTGACACATATGAAAAATACATGTGACAATAAACGCGGTAAACACTACACTAAATGATTAGGACTTTCAGGTGGACTCCAACCAAATAACTGAATTTTATTAGCCCGACGTTTCGGAGCCCATTCGGCTCCTTCTTCAGGGGATGTTCTTCGGGGGTGGTGGTGTGCAGCTTTTAAAGGATCTTTTATAAAGAAAGGAGGGGAGAGTACGGAAGGTGGGGAGACACTTCACAGACGGAAGGGTAGGGGGGAAACAAAAGGGGTGAGACGGCTGCCATGGTGCTGGCCGGCTGGGATGACCGCTGCTGGGGGAGCTTGACCCGGGAGAGTGCCGTTGATGGGAAGGGGGTGGGGGAGGGGGAAGGTTACGGGGCAGCGCCGACGTTTTTGTGTTGATGAACTCGATCGGGAATCTACCTGGCTGGGCGTCCTTTTCTTCTTCTCGTCATGTCGCCAAGGCCATGGATACACACCGAGGGTAGGTTGCCCTTCACGCGGTTTATGTTACCGACCGAATTCTGAATGTGCCATGACTCCAGTAGTATTTTCCGCGAGTTCGTCTCTGTTTAATGATTTCAGTTCCCTGGAAAGCAATTTTGTGGCCGGCGTCTTCAGAGTGTTCGATGACGGCTCTGCGTATACGGTTGAATGTTCTAACGTCGTTCCTTTATTGCCTGATCCTTTGTTTTAGATTTTCGGTTTCCACGAAGTACGACGCTGGACACTCGGAACAGCTGATTTTGTAGACGACATCTTGAGCGATTTGTCTTGTGGTGGACGATCTTTTAGCTTAGGGAGCAGGATATTGAAAGTGTTTATCGGTTTGTGCGCCACTTTGACGCCTTCTTATATTAAGATTCGGCTGAGCGCTTCGCTGGTACCTCTGACGGATGGACGCTCGTTTCTGGGGTTGGGGAGAAGTCAATGGCTGAAGGTCGCGTAGATTGTTTCTTGTTTTTTTGCTGTCGGGTTCTTTTTCTAATGAAGTCATCTGTGTAGCCATTCTTTTTAAGTTCGTTGAGAACCGTTCTCTTTTCTTTCTTTTGATCCCATTCCGATGAGGAATAAGTTTCGGCTCTTGTGAATAAAGAGTTTAGAGCAGACACCTTGTGGTTTGCCGGATGGTCGGATTGGAAATGAAGGTAGCGGCCCGTGTGGGTTGGCTTTCGGCAGACTGAACATTTTAAAATGCCGTCTCTTCGTGCAACTTGTACATCTAAGAATGCGAGCGATCCGTTCTGTTCGCGCTCATACGTGAACTGTATAACCGGGTCTATGGAGTTTAAGTTTCTCTGTAGGTTTTCGACTTGCCCCGTCTTCACGATGCAGAAGCAAACATCCAAGTACCTGAGGAAGACTTTTGGTTTCGGGGAAAAAGTACTGAGAGCTGTCTCCGCGATACTCTCCATAGTCAAGTTAGCCATGGCAACGGAAATTGAGGCCCCCATAGGAGTTCCTTTGACCTGTTTGTAGTAGCGGCCTCAGAAGGGGAAGTAGGTATTGGACAGGCACAGTTCGAGAAGGCGGCAGATCTCCTCTTCACTCAAGGGGGTTCTCTCGCTCAGCATACCGTCACCTTCCAGGACATCCCTTGTTGCGGAAATAGCCAACTTAATGGGCACTCTGGTGAACAGAGATATCACATCAAACGAGACCAGACATTCATCATCTTCGAAAAGTACTTTTGATGTGAGTTTGATGAAATTTTCGGAGTCGCGCACTTGGGACGCTGTCCTTCCGGTGAGTTGTGATATTGACTGGTGCAAGTAAGTGGATAGGGATCGCAATGGGGAACACGAAAAGCCTACGATTGGTCGTAAGGAGATTCCGGGTTTATGGAGTTTTGGCAAGCCGTAGAAAGCTGGGGCGGATCCCTTACTACACATTAAATATAGGTAGAGATTCCGAGAATGTGAATGGCTGCAGAATATTTCAAGCAGCATCTTATTCAGCACCCATTTGGTTCTCGTAGTGGTGTCCTTCTAAAGTTTCTCGTAATTTTGGCTGTCAAGAAGGGTGGTCGCCTTTTCCTCGTAGTCCTTTACGTTCAAAACAGCAGTTGAGTTATCCTTGTCTGCCGGTAGGATTACAACGCTTGTATCTTCTTTCAGTGTTGTCAGTGCTCTTCTTTCGTCGGAAGATAAGTTGCGTTCTTTTCTGCGGTTGTTATTGGATCATATTATGCCGATAGCTTTCAGTCTGACCTATTCCCGCACTTTGGGGTCTAGTTGCTGGATGCCGCGCTCAAGGGCGGCGATCAACCAGGGGAGGGGTGGGTTGGCTGTGGTAACATTGAATTTGTGACCTTTTGCCAGGATTGAAGTTTCTTCGGTCGTGAGCTTCCTCAATGATAAATTGGTTACTGTGTGTTTGTTTACCACTCCTGATTAATCGGTTTCGTTGATTAGGGAAGAGAATTTCTTCTCCTGCGTTTGACTGTGCTTCATTTCCGCTGAGGACGCCACAGCCTTTGCAAACGATTCAATTGACGTAAAGAGAAGGGGTACCTGGTGTTCAGGCTGTCTTCTGGCGAAGAACGGGTCCACTTCTTTCTTCTGAATCACCATCGCCACTCATCTATCTGTGTTGTCACCAATCATTGCTGGGCCTTGTTGGTGATGTCCCAACCTTCTGGTGTGTTGATTTCTTGGCATAGCGGGAGACTTCATGGCACGACATTTTTGTCTTTGCATTTCCGGGTGAAGTCTAGGTGAGTCTTGAAGGTGGCTCACTGCCTCTAGTCCGAAGTCTGCACGTAAGGACTTGAAGCTAAACATTTCGACAGAATTACCTGTCTGGTTGGGAAATCGATAAGCATTTTCAGACTGACTCCAACTGAATTTTATTAGCCTGACGTTTCGGAGCCCATTGTACCCCTTCTTCAGGGTTTGTTCTTCAGCCATCTCACCCTTTTGTTTCCACCCTTCCCGCCTGTGAAGTGTCTCCCCACCTTCCGTACTCTCCCTTCTTTCTTTACAAAAGACCCTTTAAAAGCTTCACCCCGCCACCCCTGAAAAACAACCCCTGAAGAAGGCGCCGAATGGGCTCCAAAACGTCGGGCTAATAAAATTGAGTTACTTGGTTGGAGTATGTCTGAAAGTCCTAATCAATTTCAAAACCAGACAGGCAATTCTGTTGAAATGTTTAGCCTCTACACTAACAGAACATACAAGAATTAACACACAATGAATAATTAAGTGAAAGATGAAACACGATTAAAAAAAGAGTCCGGCGGAAAGTTCTGAGAGCGGGTTGGAACACAAGGTTCATCTGTGGCGTGCTCGCCGAGATGCCGATCTGAAGGGCGTCGGGCTGCTGGTACCTCACTGCCGAAGATCTTGATGGATTTGCACCGTCTGTCGATTTACCGGCGAAGACTGGATATTTCGACCTGCCCACCCCATCTCTCGATGCACGACCAAGCTGTTCCGTCTTCCAAACCACTCGCTCGCTCGCCGAGCCGCCTCGTCACGCTCTGGAAACTCACGTGACCAACCGGTCCGGCGAGCTCGGGAACAATAGGCAGCTTTTCTCCCTGCCACCGTGTAAGCGGCGCTGCGGCTGCGGCGGTAAGGGCGGCCATCTCCAGATGGGCGCAGGCGCGCACTTTGTGACATACTGACGTCGTGTGGTAGTGTGTTTCAGTGATGGGTGGTTATCAGGAAGAATGACAGCCCAAAAGAGTCGTATTAGATAGTACCTTTTTTGTGTTCTACACGTGGTCAAGGCGGTAATAAATGTACTAGGGTCTTAATAAATATGCTTCACAATCTATGCCAGTCCGAGAATGATATATTTTATTAAAAAGAGTTGAAACGGAGGTTTTTTCTCTGTGCCCAAAGAGATTCAAAGCCAAACTCTTGTTTTTTTTTTCTGCAGACAAAGTGACAGTGCGATTATAATTTGCACATAAAAATGCGTGGCGCAATTTTGTATCGGCTCCTACTTGTATATGTGAACCAGCCCCCCTCCACCCCCCCAGCTATGGGTACCACACTCAACAACCGTATTTCAGTGCAGAGCATACATTTGTTTCGTACAACAGTTTCTCGCATTATCGAGGTAGCGGTTTCTCATTTCTGCGCAGGATACCTAATGAGTCAGAGGTCTTGTAACATAGTCAATATCTTGGCGCCACGAGAGTTCAGGAGTAAAGTGCACACCAAGTATTTGAACTCTGCGACTGACGACAGATCTGTGGCTTCAATATCAAAACTTTAATATCTCGGCGTATTTTTCTTTTTGTGTGTGTGTGTGTGTTGGTGCGAAACACGTGTAAAGTTTTCTGCAAATTACTATTTTAACGGCACGTGTGTGCCCAGGATGAAGGCAAGCAGCGGTGGAAGAGAAAGAAGAGGAGTACTTTTCTTTTCGGTCTGGCAGCCTGGTCCCATCCAGTATTTTTGCGCCAAGCTTTCTAAATAAGCGCGTGACGATTTGTAACATTTCTGAGGGAGGCGCTGGTTACCACGTCCAAGCACATGTCCACTGACGCAGAAGCTTTCATGTCTTCACCTCCTGGTGTTTACCTGCCGCATAGCAAGCTACGCTCCTACGGAGGAAAGGCTATTGAAGACATTACGGAAAGCTGAGCAAGAGAAACAAATGTGAGACGAAGTCACAACTTACAAATGTTGTGTTATTCTTCCTAACTGATACTTCGCTCGGCTGGTATGAGAATCATGACGACACCATGACAACCAGGCACACTTTCGTTGAAGAAATCAAACGATGTTTCAGTGACATCAGTGCGAAGAAATAGCGTACCGAGCTGAATCCTGCCCAAAGTGCTCAATTTGATCGTCAGGCTTGCATGCATATATTGACGACATCGTTAAGTTGCCTAAGTAGGCAACCCACGTATGTCAGAAAACAAAGTTGGTCATCTACTCAGTGGGATCGCAGACGACGTCTATAATTTGCTGATCGGCAAGGATAATTTAAACTCGGTTTCTGACGTCATACGACATTGCCGCACCTTTGAAATCTTGAAGAGGCGCCGAATAGAGACAAAATTCGGTCGGTTGGCCAACATAACTACGGTGGCAAGCGTTGACATGAGCTCGTCGTCGGAGCTGGCCTCAAAGATACGCCAAATCGTGCGTGAAGAGTTCCTCTGAAGCGAAGTTCTTTTGTGGAACCACCCAGCACAGTTAAGACCACAGCGGTTTTGTTTGTACGTCCGCTCACTTTATCTACTCCATCGTTTAGTACTACTCTTCCTCATCTCTTTAGCCGTACACCAGTACTCACTCATGTCTAAAACCAGCGACGCCAGAAGCAAAAAAGCTTTCCCCCTCCCCTGTGGATAAGTGACTTTGGTCATTTGAAAATGTGGTCAGACGGACGTGTTGATAATAGGAGCCGGTTTTATCCTTGCGATAGCAACGGGGTCTTGTTGCCAATTGCGCAGGATTGTGAAAGGATGTTCATAACTTTTCATGACGAGGAAAGAACCGTCATGGCGGGGCTGAAGAAAACTACGAAGCGTGTCAACACGGACGAGAACGTTTGAGAATGTTTTTAGGTTTGAGGGTAGGACAGTGTCGTGAGTATTCGTGTGAGCATGGTTCACGATGGACGCAAGCTGTGCATGAAAATGCCTGGATTCTCGACGAAACAAAATAGATTCGAAACATTCGGTGTAGATGCGGAGTTGACGAGGTCACCGGGAAAACGGAGGAGGCAGCCGTAAGCAATATTAGCTACACAGTAGGCGAGTTCTGGCCAGAGTGTGGACCCAAGGCCGTGCCGCACGAATTGAAAGTGCGGTACCGAATCCTCTGCGTGAGGCTGAGCAGCGAATGCAGCTTTCAAGCGTCGATGTAGCCTCCCGACGCTACCATTGGATGCAGGATGGTAAACAGTTGTGCGAATGCGCGCAGAACCCCGAAGGGACGTTTCAGAGGTGTCTGCCTGGATCAGTAGTCACAGCTGATGGCGCACCAAAATGGCTAATCCAGGTAAGCAGAAAGGTATGAGCCACTGTCTCGACCGCTTTGTCAGGCATTGGAGCTGCTACAGGCCGCCGTGTGTACATATCAATACACGTTAGAAAATACGTAAAACCACGGCATGGTGGGAAAGGTCCAACAATGCACAAATGAATGGTGTCGAAACATTATTCGAGATTAGAAATTTGCCCAATGGAGGCTTGATGTGTCGTTGCACCTTGATACCTTGACAGGCTGTACAATTGCGGACCCAGTCTTGTATATCAGTGCCTATGCGCGGCCAAAGGTAACGTGCGGTGATAAGGTACTGCATGGCACGTACACATGGATGGCAGACTGAGTGCATTGTATGAAAATCAGCACGACGAACGTGAGCAGGAACATAAATGCGGGTACTGTTAGGGGAAACATTGCAGCAGTCGTTGTCAGGAAATTTGACATGCTCCAAGCGCAGGGATGTAGAAGATCGGAGTCGTGGAAGTTCTTCGTCAGATTCCTGAGAAGCCATGAGTCAAAACAAGGAAAGGTGGTCAGAACTTGTCGTGGCGTTGATGTAAATACGACTAAGAGTGCACTCTGCTCTGGAGGGCTGCCTTTGATGTAGCGTATGTCTGCCGTGAATTCAGCAAAAAACGCTGGATGCCAGAGCTCTCTAGGAGTACGGGTGGAACTGCAGGAACACTAAGCCACAACAAGTGGTTTGTGGTTGATAAGAATTATAAATTGTCGCTCATCGAGGAAGTACCTGAAATGCTTCACTGCGAGGTAGGCCGCGAGGAGCTCCCGCCCGCATGTACCGTGTCCGCTTTCAGTGTCACCTAACTTGCACGATAAGGAGGAGGTCGGGATCCATGCACCATTAATCGACTGATGAAGAGCGGCTCCCACGGCTCGCGAAGCAGCGTCCACCATAAGCCTAGTGGGTGCGGTCTGTGAAAGGGGATGCAGGAGGGCGGAATGTGCAAGTTCGGTCTTAACGGTGGTGAATGCTTGATCAATGACCGTGTCCCAAGCAAGTGCGGTAGACTCAGCTTTCGAAATGGAAAGGAGTGCTTCAAGAGGCTGCAACAGCTTACAGCGTGCAGGGCTGAAACGGCAACAAAAATTGATGAGCTCGAGAAAATGACGCAAGCTACGTGTGGACATTGGTGGCGGGTAGTCGATCGTGGCTTAAACCTTGTCAGGCAGCGGAGTGATACCATGATTTATGATGTGATGTCCGAGAAAATCAATTTCCGGGATCCCAAGCGAACATTTGTCAACATTGTCAACATATCGTAATCACGAAGTTGACTGAAAAGTTAACGTAGATGTGCTGTGTGGGTTTTAGCATCGCTGCTGGCGACGAGATCATTTATTTAGGCAAAATAAAACAGTAAGTCTCTGGTGACTTGGTGTAAAACATGCTGAAAGGTTTGAGCTGCATTGCACGAAACGAAAAGTAATGCCACGAAAAAAATGCAGAAGCCATGGGATCATGTTGGATTACATGAATCAGGTTTTTCTAAGGGCATCTGTATGCCTCGCTAATCAAATGAGATAGGACCCACAGAATCGCCGTAAAAAATACCTCCATAATCGTTAAGATCTTGGTCACCCACGTGATCAGTAAGGACTGAGCTGAGGTAAGGCCTAAAATACCTTGCTTTTTAAGATCTTCGAAGATGACTGTATCACCGCGAACGCGTGGAGAAAGCGCTGTGCTATCTTGACCCTACAATTTCATAATTTGCCATAACTTCTTTTGCCTCTCCTGTACCCGCAGATGAAAAAATTCGAGTATTTATGTTTTGTTACGTTTCGCACATTGATGGCCTCTACTGTAATTCTTTTTGGTTTTTGCCCCACTGCAATGAGTAATGTGCTTTACATTCTGCGCAGGCAGAGGCTCTTTTCCGCGCCACCTTGCGCACTTCCCCCTTGCGCACCAGCACTCGCTTTTGCTTCGCCGCGGCGTCAACTCCCACGACGCGACATCTCGCTAGCGCTGTTCGGTCTGTTTAGCTTGGAGTATATCCCATAGACCTAACAGGTTTCTTTATTCAGCGAGTGTTTCAAGTGAGCAATAGTATGCATCGACAGCTAGCATTATTTCGTTTGTTTTTTTTTGGGGGGGGAGGGTGTCTTTTAGGTAGTTGTAAGTACTCTTGCCAACGTTTAGGTGTTCAATATTCAACTCGCAAGAAACACCACTGTGGTCGCTAATGCCAGGCACTATTAATAGAGTACAGTTCGAAACACCGAAGGAGTATTTATGAAAGCATGTCCAGACTCTTGGCCCAACGTGTGGGACACTGCACCAACTGCGTTAGGGTGAAGGAGCGGCATATTTCTATAGCTTCTTCGTTTAATGCACTGCGAGCACCGGAAATAGGACTGGGACTTTCCCAGCGGATCTGAGCAGTATTTAAATCACCACCAATGATGAAGTAATCAGTTTTCACTAGTTCTATAGCGTTATTCACGTCGCATGCAGTTTCGACGTAACTATCAAGGCGGCGGTGGAATTAAAACACAGATAATGATTTGCCATTCCGAAGTCTAGTAAAGGCCCAAATTGATTCACTTCTGGCAACAGGTATGCCATGTGCACCGGAATGAATCTTTATATCGATAAGCATTATAGCACCCCATACTCGAGAGTCTGTCTTTTCGACAGCAAATAAAATTTGCGGGAAACACCTCATTGTTGTCAATATTTTTATCAAACCAGAGTTAAGAACCGAGTAAAATAAAAGGCTTGGATACATCAAGAAGATTCTAAAATTCATCGGTTATATTTGTAACACTACGACAGTTATCAAAATAAATAGTTAACTAGCAAGTCAGTAGGCTGTCATTATTCAGAAGCACGGTCTGTTGGGCTAGTAGGTTTAACATTGTAAATTCTAACGACAACGCAATAATTGGACATAAAGATAAAGAAGACGCAAAAGACGCGGGCAAGCGCTGCTACCAACTGTTTCTTACAATCGACACACCCTCCAATTTCATAAAGTGAGCCACGCACAAGTGTCGTACCCCTTTTCCAATGCGAAGGTGATAAACTAAACATGTGACCAATACTGCAGCCTGCTTTAGATAGCGAAATTCAAGAAGTCTAGTTCGGCACTGTAAAAAAGAATAGATGCTTCGCTTAAAAAGACAGGCAAATTTTTGCGGATATGGAATGCTTCTAAAGCCACTAGAGCCGTGTAGTTTGCAGTATCGCCTAAGATAGTAGTCTTAGAAAAAAGTGCCTCGCAACGACACGTGATAACATGGGCAACATGCATATTATTATGGCATTATGGGCAAAATGTTCATATGTGTCCTCTTGTTTCTTTACTTTTAGCGCGTGCTACCTGAGCCGGTCGCTGATGCACCGTTCTGTTTGGCCGATGTACACTTTTCCACACTTCAAAGGAAATGAATATACGTCTCCTGTCGCACAACCTACTTGGGGTTCTTCATGCCTGGTTTTGCAACCTCGCTTGCTGTCAACGCAAATCCAAGGGACGCCTCGGATGTGCACCTGGAATGCTTGTTATGAGCCGTAAAGGCCACATCAATACTATGAGTGTTCGCGACCTTCTTCGGGTTGTGCCAGACCTTATGCGTATAAGGCATTACTGAGGGCCTCGTCGTCCATCGCTGGGTCTCCGCTCTTTCCGTTCCTGCCTAAACGCATATTCAACGAAAAAGCCGAAGGTGCAGCGAACAAGAACTTTGTGCCTGTTAAGAAAGGTGCCGTGAGGGTTAAGGCTAAATTCATGAAATTTTGTAAGGAATTGGAATTGAATGCTAATGATATCATGAATAGGAAAGGTTTTATTTTCTGCAAAATACATAGGGAAGATGTTCCTTTCAGAGCCATTGCGAGAGAACGGGAGGTGGGGGGGGGGGGGGGGGGGGCTTGGAAAAACAATGTGAGCATGTTTTTAATGAAGCACCTAAAGTACCTCATGGTTGTTGATCCTTTCCGCGTGAAAAAAAAAATTGAAGAAGTCACTGTATTTGCGAAATACAACAAGGGTATAGATTATGGTTAGTCGGTCGACGTTGATGATTTGTTTTATTCAGTACCTCAAAGATAGGCTCTTAGTTTCAGTTAGAAATTGTATGAAAGAGAACGGCGATGCTGACTTCCAAAGCTCTGCCTGCTTGTCGGTTGACAATTTTTTAACGCTTTTAGAGTTTTATCCTAATGTAACATTTATTGTTCTTAACGAGCAGCCTTTTCTGCAACGTAGTGTGTGTATCAACGAGTGTATATTGGGTCTTGTGTTGCGCCAATCTTATGTGACATATCTTTAGCTTACACTGACAGGGCACTCAGCTGCGCTTCTAATGATGGGAAGGTTCTTAAAGTGTTTTGGTACGTCGGTGACTTTTCAGTTCTTTTAGAGGCACAAGGTGACCTTACATCCCCTAAGAGTGTTTTAGATGTTTTTAAACAAGTGGGTGTGGGTTTGAATTTCACTCTTAAATTGCCTAGCACTGAGGGGTCACAATTTCTGCATCTCAGGCTAAGGCTTCGCTTAAACCTCGTATGCTGGGAGTACCTCCCGCCGGTAAAAAAGGCCATTTTGCCTTTTGACTCAGCCCTTTCAAAAGTAGTGAAAAGGGGCGTCGCGTTTCACTGCTTGGATGCTGCGCTCCAAAAGTCGTGCCAGCAGACAATGCAGCGTAGCTTTGAATATCAGACTGGTCGCCCATTGGCAGCGGGATTTCCTGAGTTGCTTATTGGTGCAGTGGCCGAATCTGTCCAGCAAAAGGAAAAGAACAGATCCGGAACGGAAAGCGCGGAGGCCCAGTGACGGGCGGCGAGGCCCTTAGTAATGCCTTATATGCATAAGGTCTCGCACAACCCGAAGAAAATCGTGAACAGACATAGTATTCCTGTGGTCTTTACAGTTCCTAATAAGTGTTCCAGGCTCTGCCCTCGGATTTGCGCTGACAGCAAGTCAGGTTGCAAAACCAGACATAGACACCCCACTTAGGGTGTGCGACAGGAGTATTGTATTAAGTTCTCTTGAAATGTAGAAAAGTGTGCATCGGCCAAACCGAGCGTGCATCAACGACCGACTCATGGAGCACGCCCTAAAGGTAAAAAAAAAGCAGGACAAATATGCACATTTGCTTTCCCATATCATCGCGTGTTGTTGCGAGGCGCTTTTTTCTGAAACTACTATCCTAGGCTAGTCTGCAAACCACACGGCTAGAGTGGCTCTGGAAGCATTCCATATCCACAAAAATTCACCTGTCTTTTTAAGCGAAGCATCTATTCTTTTGTACAGTGTCGAACTGGACTTCTCGAATTCTGCTATCTAGAGGAGCCCGAAGCGTTGGTCATCTTTTCAGTTTACGCCTTCGCGTGGGAAAAGGGGCGTGACACTTGTGTGTGACTAACTTTATAAAATCAGAGGGTGTGTCGATTGGAATAAACAGTTGGTAGCAGTCAGTGCTTGCCCGCGTCTTTTGTGTCTCCTTTATGTTTATGTGTAATTTTTAACCTGTATTTACAATTTACAATGCCATCAATCAGCTCGTTCAAGGTGCCCAAGCGATTCTTGATAGGTACATGCGACGTCATTTGGCAAAAGGGGGTGCTATTTTAGACTCACTATGTTCCCCGGTGTGCCTCGCCATACTCCGACAAGTGTCTCAATTCTTTTCGAATATTCTGTAAAATATCTCGGGATATACTAATGCATCCATATCCAGCTTTTCTGGACACGTACCATCTAGCGCCCCAAGCGGCCCCCACACGAAACTAGCGCGTTTTCAATGGAACGAGTAGATTTTTCGCAAATAACAAAAGCTGCAGGGCAGTTCTTGAAGAAGGCAGGTGACAGGCATGTTCTGGAATACAGTGCACACGAGCCAAATGCAGTGACCACGCTGTGCCTAGCAAGAATTTTGTTCCCAGGAGCGGTTAAATGTTCAGCAATGGAAGCCTATGGAAACAAAAAAAGTGTACTTGATTTTCGAGACAAAAACAGGAGCTGTAATGAAACTACCGCGTCTATCGTAAAAAAAACGGTGCAGCCTATGCAGCCCGGAGACCCAGCTTTCGGTTGATGCCTAACTCTACTCTCTACACATAGCATAACGCTGTTCCCAAAGTAATTTTTGAAACACAATCGTGCAAGTTGAGGTGGTATGTATAAAAACCCGAGCGTATCACTCGCAGAAACGTTGGAAGCTGGGGCCGAGTCGTTTAACCGCTCGCAGCTGCTGCTCCGCGTCATGCTGCCAGTGGTTCAAAGCCGTGATGCTTCTTAACTCCACGTAGGACTGAGTTCCACTGTCTCCTTCCAGATAGCCGGAATTTTTCAGGAGGGATTTTCAAATAATATATTTTTACTTTTGAAACGTAGCAATGGTTGCTTATTTGTTAAGCAATCGCTTTTATTATTAGATTTTATTCCTTGGACAACATAACAACAAGCATGCGCATGTCCTTGTGTTACTTTAGAAAAGATACTTTCGTGCCTTGTAGCATGGAGATATTAAGGAATTCTGGACACTGCACCGTCACCATCCTATGGAACTTCATGACAATGCACATGCGTAACTGAATGGGCAAAATTTTAATCAATTTTATTTTTCCGTAATAGCCGAGTATCAAGCAGTTTCAACTGTCTGCGCCAAGAGAGTAGTTTTTTGTAACAACATATGCATCTATTGCACTTTGTCGGAGCATTGGTGGTGCGTTACGGCAGTGTATGAGTCGGGTTATGTCACAAGACAGGGGCATGTGGCTTTGCACCCTCTCAGCAGAGGGCGCCTTGATTTGAAGAAACGCGAAATTTAAACCGTAAAGCGATTCATTAAAGCTGCAGTTTTGAACGTAATTGCAGAGCGAGTGTTATTCATTCTGTTTGCATGCGCATATTTTTGTAAGACAACAGGGAACGAAAGGAAGTGTATATGGCTGTGCATGCCTTGAGCGTGCGTGCGTATTTGCATTTGCGTGTGCGCGTGTGTTTGTGTCTCAGTATTTGAATATGCGTGCGCACGAGTGCGTGTGTGCATGTGCGAGCATACGCGTGTTTTTGTCTGCGTGCAGTTCCGCGGACATGCGTGTGTACACTTTTGTGCGTGTGTACATGCGTGGGCACATGTAAATGAAAATGCAGGCAAGCATTTGCCGTACCTCTATGGGTTAGCGTTTGTGTGAGTGTGTGCGCGCGTGTGTGTGTGAGAGAGAGAGAGAGAGCGAGCGAGCTAGCGAGCATTTCCCGCTTACACCTACTCTTGCAGATGAATGGGATTTATTTATTTATTTATTTATTTATTTATTTATTGGGTACCTACTGCTAGCCTTAACGAAGGCTATGGCAGGAAAGGGTACATTCATAAAAGGGAAAATACATCATTCACACAGGGTTCAACGATAATTGTTTTCAAGAGGCCTTGGCTTTGGTTTAAAAACAAGCTTATTCATACACGCGTACAGTGATATATACAATGCAAATTCTTGGTCACAATAGAACATAATGTAAAAACCACATTTCATCACGTAGCAACAGAGATATGGTCACACAGCTTAGACAAAAAAGAATCGAGGGCTGTACAATCGACAACCTCTTGTGGTAGCAGATTCCATTCTCTGATAGCTTGTGGGAAGTATAAATACCTGAAGGTGTCATTGTGAAACCTATACTCAGGTAATTGTTTATTGTGTTTCGTTCTTGAAATTCTAGTGCTATAGCGTACTAAAAACTTGTTTTTGTCTATTTTTAGAGCATTGCTCTGGAGAATAAACAGGAATTTTAGTCTGAGATATCTAGCACGATCGCTAATTGTTGGGAGTCCGGCTAAGCGTAGAAGTTCAGTTGGGTAATCATGACAACGGTATTTATTATAAATGAATCTGGCTGCTTTTATTTGTGCGTTCTCTAACTTGGCTATGCCACATTTAGTGTATGGCAAACGAGCACATGGCGCCGTATTCTATAACGGAGCGAATGAGTGACGTGCACGCGAGTGGTTTGGTGAAGCGCATCTGAGGGACCGTGTGAGGGAAGAAAGCGCTGAGAGTGATTTTGTTACCACGTATGACACGTGTTTGTTCCATTTTAGATCGCAAGAAATAATGATACCTAAATGCTTGTATTCTTCAACCATTTGTAGTTCTCTTTGCTGAATTTAGTATGGGAAGGTTCGTGGTGCTTCCTTTCTCGTGACTGTCATGCAGACATTTTTTTCTGCATTTAGCGTCATCTGCCAGTCCTGACACCATTTCGCTATCTTTTAAGTGCGTCATTCAAAACAACCTGATCATCCTTGGTCTGTATTGCTTTATAAACAATGCAGTCATATGCGAACATGCGGACCGTTGCGTCAATGACATTTGCTATGTCGTTGATAAAAAGAACGAAGATAATGGAAGCTGAAACTGTGCCCTGAGGCACACCGGATAAAACTTCAACGTAGTCTGAGGATTGCCCTTCGAAATGAACGAATTGTTGACGTCGTGACAACTATGCTTTTAACCATTTTGTAAGAATACCGTGTCCCAGAATTCCTTGCAGCTTATGGATTAGATTTGGATGCGATACCCGATCAAAAGCTTTTGATAGGTCTAGAAAAGTTACGTCTACCTGGTCCTCGCTTATCGATTGGTAATGCTAGGTCATGAATAGTCTCTATTAATTGAGTTGTAGACAAACCACTCCTCAATCTGTGTTGGTTAGGGATAATTAGAGAATGACTTTCAACAAAAGTTACGATGTGTTTGAATATTAAATTCTCAAAAGTTGTTCTCGCTGTACAAATGAGTGAAGTAGGACGGAAGTTTGAAGGATTTGTAGCATCACCTAATTTATATACCGGAATAATTTTAGCAATTTTGCATTCTTGAGGAACCTTAGAAGTTTGCAACGATATTGTAAAAATTAGCAATAAGTATTTGGAAACCCATTCAGCGTACCTTCTGAGAAAAGTATATGGAATGTTATCTGCGCCACTGGATGTTTTTATGTCAAGATTAAGCAATAAAGAAAGAATTCCCGCTCGCGTTATATTTACCTCACATGGTACCTCACCTATGTCACTTGTCTGTGCGACCTTGTCTGGGATAGTGCTATTGTGCACTGTGAAAACTGATTGGAAAATTGATTAAATTGGGTAGCCTTGGTTAAGGCTTCTGTTGGCAATAAGCTATTCTTCTTCGGAACCCTAGATTTGAGATAGTGCCAAAATTTATGAGGGGATTTTTTAATAAAGTTATTTAAGGTTTCATCTAAGTACTTTTGTTTAGTCGTTTTCGGTGCAATGGTCAAAGCTTGAGAAAGTTCGCTAATTTTTCTTGGACACTCGAAGAATGAAGTTCTCTTGTTTCTAAGTTTTCTGAGCCTTGCAATTCTGCGTTTTAAATGTATAATCTCTCTTGATAACCATGGGTTCGTTTTGCGTACGGTCTGTATTTTCTTAGGAATGAATTTTGCGTGACAGTGCTCAACATTGGCCCTGAAAAGCTCCCATAGGTTATCAGTTGGCATGCTTCCATCGTGGAAACACCGAAGGAATTCTGGGTAAGATTCTTCTAGGAAGTCAAGAAAGCTAACGTCATCGCATTTGTACAGTCGTATATTCGAGTCTTTTTCTTTCGCTCTCGCGGCCGGTTGTGTAATCTTAATGAACATATGGTTGCTTTGTGATCTGCAATTCCATTGACTGTTTCCCAAGAAATTGTGTTATCGGGAATATTGTCGCGTATGAAGGAGCAATATAATATATTGCTCGTTGTCGTGGTTACACGTGTTGGTGCATGTATAACCTGATGGAGGCTAAAGTTAAAAGCAATTTCCAGCAGGGCTTCTGCGCAGGACGGATCGGCAGTCCCACCGTCAAGCGTTGCCCAGTCTATTTTGGGTGGGTTATAGCCACGCGTGAGTATAATTTTATGAATATCCTGAAGATAAGGTTCCATGTAATCAGCCAGTGCGTGAAGCATACTGCAATCGGCGTTTGGGGGCCGGTACATAGTTCCGACGAAGAATACACATTTTTTAGGGTTTCTTTAGTGTTCATTTAGGGTTTATTTCAATCACTATTTAAATCTACGAGACGAGGACGAATGACATTGCAGTTGTAACATTGCCTTTTTAAAAAGGAAAATCTATGAAAAAAAAAAGGAACCGCAGCTTCCTTCTAATCTCTGAAGAAGTATGACTAGCGAAGCTGTGTATGTGGGCCCCTTAATGGCGAACTGCACCTCCGACACGGGTCGGCCCGGTATTTCACTATCTTCGGGGCATCGCCGCCCCAGATTTCGTCACGATGCTACTGTCACCATCGACACACCTCTGTGAGCAGTTACCAACGTGTTCACTTTCGTTATATTCGTTTCCTCGGTGACAGCGCGTTGTCTTGATGCCAGCGGCATCAGCGGATTTAGCGGATCTAAATCTGCACAATCATTGCGTCATGTATCGCTTCAGCGACCAAGCAAGCTTTCATCGGCACACGTTCGTTGCCACATTGACATTAAAACTTGAAGTTGCTTGCCTTCGGAAGAACAGCGCGAATAAAAATTGAAAGTGAACTGGCCACAAGGAACATGCTCACGGGGCCATACTATGGATGACAGCGTCACACAAGGCTAGGTGCCGTTAGGTTGAATTTACAGGTTTGCCAGGATTGACTGATGGACTAGTTGGTTCATTATCACCGAAAGAACAGCGCTTCAAGTTGATAGTGCAGTGTGCGTGTGATGCCTCCTTTGTGTCCCGTCTTGAAGCACTGTTCTTTCATTGACTTTACAGACTTCTTTTTCTGTGTCAGTTGTGCTTGTTCGTATAGCTTTTACAGGAACATTTTTAATGAAATTTTTTTTGATCGGTATAGATAATATCGCGGACGGACTCCACATTGCTCATTTTCTTTAGCCATCTAATATATTATTGAAAATATACCTAGCGTAGCTTCGTTAATTACGCACGCAACTTCTCAACTCACTCCGCATCTAGAGGATACCAATCCGAACATTCGAACGATAAATTGATGTCACCAGCATTTCTGTTGGTTTAACGGTTTTGTTTGGAGCAGTTGAACTGGCCACCGTGTATAAGCAATATATATAAGCAAGTATAAGCACCAAGTATAAGCAACAAAATCCCTATAAAGAAGGGCGTCAGACAGGGAGATACGAGCCCATCAATGCTATTCACAGCGTGTTTACAGGAGGTATTCACAGACCAGGATTGGGAAGAATTGGGGATAACAGTTAATGGAGGTTACCTTAGTAACCTGCGATTCACTGATGATATTGCGTTGCTTAGTAACTCAGGGGACCAATTGCAATGGATGCTCACTGACCTGGAGAGGCAAAGCAGAAGGGTGAGCCTAAAAATTAATCTGCAGAAAATTAAAGTAATGTTTAACAGTCTCGGAAAACAACAGCAGTTTACGATAGATAGCGATGCACTGGAAGTGGTAAGGGAATACATGTACTTAGAGCAGGCGGTGACCACGGATCCGGATCATGAGACTGAAATAATCTGAAGAATAAGAGCAGGCTGGGGTGTGTTTGGCAGGAATTCTCAGATTATGAACAGCAGATTGCCATTATCCCTCAAAAGAAAAGTGTATAACAGCTGTGTCTTACCAGTACTTGCCTACGGGCTTGAAACCTCGAGGCTTACGAAAAGGGTTCTACTTAAATTAAGGACGACGCAACGATCTATGGAAACGAGAATGATGGGTGTAACGTTAAGGGATAAGAAAAGAGCAGATTGGGTGAGGGAACAAACGCGAGTTAATGAAATCTTAGTTGAAATCACGAAATATAAATGGGCATGGGCAGGGCACGTAATAGTCATTAAGGGTTACGGCTGGATTCTAAGAGAAGGGAAGCGTAGCAGAGGGCGGCAGAAATTTAGCTGGGCAGATGAGATTAAGAAGTTCGCAGGAACAACATGGCCACAATTAACACATGATCGGGGTAGGTGGAGAAGTATGGGAGAGGCATTTGCCCTGCAGTGGGCGTAGCCAGGCTGATGATGATGATAATGATGCAGTAGGGTTCTAATAAAGCAAGTGTGAAAGGGTGGACAGGTGTCTTGGCGCAAATAAAGTTCATAAGCTTAAAGCAATGTGCCCAACCGAGCACTTCTGCCTTTACAACCCGTTCTCCTACATCCCTACAAAGTGTGCTAGAACATTGTGCGGGCTCCCGATTAGATTTCTGAGCGTTGGTGGCACCAAAATCGGCTTCCTGTCATCGTCAAAAGTAAGAACACCTGCCTGGGGGAAATCGTTGGGTATATCTTCAGCACTTTGCAAATGTAGATCAGAGCGGATATGCAGGTTAGAGTGAAAAGTACTGAAATAATAAAATGGCGGTATTGTGACATATATTTTGGCTGTGTAATGATAAGATCTAAAGAAAAAAATTAATGCTGACATGAAATATGAGCTGCGACACAGCACCGTTGTGGAACTGGCCTTGGACTACAGGGCTACAGTGAACCACGAAGTGCTGGTTGGATAAATACCAGTAATTGGAAAATGTTAAGCTCTTGCATTTTTTGGTATGTCCGCGCCGATGTGCAGTCTTTGGGGCTCTTTTTACCACGAGCACTTTGTTTCAGCTACTATTCAAAGCAACTGCACACAGTTTCTCTTTGAGGGAGAGGGGTAGCGGGGAAGCTTTCTTCAGCGTTGAATCCTTGTGCCAAAGTTTTCGGTTAGCTCAAGACGCTCCTGCTTGTATTTGTAATATCCAGTATGTTGTCGCATATTTAGTAGCAAAAGAGCGTTATCTTGCCGGATTGCGCGGCTGAAGCGAATACTGTCGTACATTCTCCATCACACTTGAGGACCCGCGATTGCGCTGCAATTTACGAGCATTCCAATCTGACGAACCGATGCCTTGATGCATAGATCAGGTTCAGAGGAAGCACTACTTTGCGCGCAGCCATCCTTGTGCTTTGAGCGTTACTTTCTTTTTAAAGGCAAGGTCGCCTTATAATGAGTTATATTCTTGACTCACTCTTTTGGAACTGCCTTGTTCTTCACATCACTGCAACTTGACAGTATGGACGTGCTACATCTCCACTCAGTGAATTCTGGGAAGTAGACTACGACTTTCGTTGCGTGTGCGTTTACACATTTAATGCAGCAATTTATTTTTCATTACTTTTTAATTTAGGAGGCTGTAAAAAACTGTAACCTTATGTTAGCAAGAGCTCTTAATAATACAGAAAATTTAAATGATTATTAGTCACATTTGATCTCATGGTAAGGAATTTCAATAAAAGCACCCTTATGATAATTAAAAGCCTATCCGCCTGATAACCTTTTATCTGAGTTCCCCCTTTGCCAGCGGATACTGACTTCAAGGTCTTTCGTATAGTGGGAACTTTACATATGTCCAAGCGTCAAACAAAGAGTTATTCTGAATGTTTCATTTCAGAAAGGTGTCTTACCCTCCTGCCCTTCACTCCGGTTCACAAACACGCATAACAGGAAAGTGCTGCGTGAAGAGTGTCATTAGTCAAAACCCACGAGCTACCGTAACTCATCTCGCCTATATCGTTGTCATTCAGGCTTAGATAAGAAATTTATATTTTAAGTCGACGCATCACGAATCTGAAAAGAACCGCCCGCCACCAGCACAGCTAGGTTTCTTGAATTTCGTACTTCGTCCTAGGGGCTAATAGCAGCTCACGGAGCAGAGCGCTGAGTGTGGAAGCGGCAGAAAAGGTACTCCACACTGTCTCGTCACCCACCGAAAATTGCACGCCGCACTGCTGGGCATTCTTAGAAGACTGTATGTGCGACGCCCAGCAACATTGCTTTGGGATCGGAGGGTCCAGATGGGAGACAGTGTGGTTATGGAGATGAAGACACGCTATTTTCTGCAACAATTTAGGAATGAATGAATGAATGAATGCCCTAATTTATTGAGAAAAGGGAGGAGCAAACATCGGTGGAAACACGTCTCAGCAAATTGGGAAAGGAGTGGGGCACAAAAAAAGAGGATTGAAAAGAAGATTGCTCATGCTTAGCAATACTTCTCTAGGTCAGAGATATTCTCAATGCGAATGACAGACTTCTTCAGATTTCTTGGCCAGAACTCTGCCGTTACGTGCCCACACAAACTTGTACTACTTTTCTTGTTCCTTGAACCTGGCCAATCGGAAAAGCTCATTGTTTGTCCTTGTCAAATTTTTATTGAAATACAACCGAGGACGAGACTCATCCGTAGGCAAATCTCGAAGCTTTGTCCGTAGAGCAAGCCAGTTTTCTTTTGATGCCACGTCACGCATCTGCACAACTATAGGGGGGTCCCTGTTCGGCATTCGATGTATTGAAGCGATTGTATTCGCTTCAAATTCTGGAAACTGTAGTTTTTGTGCTAGATGACCAATTAAAGAAACCAAATTCTCATTAGGGTTGGTTCGGAGGCCATGTATTCCAAAGTTGCATCGCCTGCTTTACTGTTCAAGATCAACAACTGCGCACCTTGATTTATCCAGTAGCTTAGCTTGAGCGTCAACAGCCAGAAAGTGATTCCACTCGGGCTTGTAGCTGAGTTAACTCTGTTTAGTTAGCGTCCAGGCTAGACATTATAGAGTCATATTTATTAGAAAGGAACTCAATGGACGTTTGAATTTCAGTAACAGTTCCAGCCATCCTTTCAGCTGTTGCCTTAAATTGAAGTAGTTCTACCACTTTCACCGTAACTTTCAATTGGCCAAGCTTGATGTTAACAGCAGAGAATTCATGACCAAAAGAAGCATCCCAATCATCCGAGCAAGAGTGATTGCTTGTACTGAATTCGCATAATGGACATGTCCAGGTTTCACGCTTGTCAGTCGACATGTTTGAAAACGCATTTTTCGAAATAGTAGCACAATTTTTTTTTAAAGTGGTAACTACTTTTGCAACGAAAACAAGTCAAACACTTCCTGTCCACGGGTTTGGTGCAAGCAGACCATATATCAGGCATTTTTGCAGTCAGCGGCGAAAAAAATAGTAAAATATTACCAGTTACAACAATTGGCAAATCAAGCCCACTTGCCAAGAGCGAAAAGCAGGGTTACACAAAGAAACGGATGCCGCTGACTGCGATGATGCCTGGGTGTTGAACCGTTTACATAGCTGTTGGCAGACACCACGTGATCGTCCGCGCGCCTTCTTGCATCAGGGCACTTTGGGCTTGTCGACTGCACGTGGATGAAAACCGCCCAGGTGAACGCATGCGCAACGAGGCCGTCCTGATGGAAGCATCCGGGATCGTCGTGGGGGCACAGCCGCCCCTTTGAAGTTCGGAGCACACCTGATCGGCCTGCCAAGAGCGAAAAGCAGGGTTAGATAAAGAAGCGGATAGCCGCTGACTGCGAAGAAGTAGAAAAAAGTTTAAAAAATAGGCGAATACAAGGCAGTTGGCGAGAACGTCGAATAATATTAATTTATAAAGGTAAGGGGGAAAAAGGTAGAATTCACTCGTATAGACCGTTGATCATTATATCGGTAATACACAGGTTAGCAATACATGCAATTAAATTAAAACGGCAAGGATGGGTAAAGAATAATGGCATTTTTGGATAACTGCTTCAGAATAGGTAGACGTCTTGATGATAAGTCTATTGAAATGGCCAGAGTAGAAAGGAGACCGTTATTTGTGGTCTTTGTATACATTACAGGAGCGTATGACAACGCACACCTCAAAGCTTGAGCGATATATTGTAAGGGGAAGGCTTGGGCCAGGATTGTATACAGCTTTTGAGAGAGATTTACATGAGAGATTTACATAGAAATGAGAGAGATTTACATAGAATTACATAGAAAATCAATATATATCATCATCATTATCATCATCATCAACAACCTGGTTACGCCCACTGGAGGGCAAAGGCCTCTCCCGTACTTCTCCAACTACCCCGGTCATGTGCTAATTGTGGCCATGTCGTCCCTGCAAACATCGTAATCTCATTCGCCCACCTAACTTTCTGCCGCCCCCTTCTACGTTTCCCTATACTTGGAATCCAGTCCGCAACCCTTAATGACCCTCGGTTATCTTCTCTCCTCATTACATGTCCTGCCCATGCCCATTTCTTTTTCTTTATTTAAACTAAGATGTCATTAACTCGCATTTGTTCCCTCACGCAATCTGCTCTTTCCTTATTCCTTAACGTTACACCCATCATTCTTCTTTCCATTGTTCGTTGCGTCGTCCTCAATTTAAGTAGAACCCTTTTCGTAAGCCTCCAGGTTTCTGCCCCGTACGTGAGTACTGGTAAGACACCGCTGTTATACACTTTTCTCTTGAGGGATAATGGCAACCTGCTGTTCAAGATCTGAGAATGCCTGTCAAACGCACTCCAGCCCATTCTTAATCTTCTGATTATTTCTGTCTCATGATCCGGATCTGCGGTCACTACCTGCTCTAAGTATATGTCCGGACTGGCGGCCATTGAAATCTGAACCTGGCAACGTTTAACGATAAAACGTTATCTAGTGAGACGAGTGTAGCAGTGCTATTGGAGGAATTAGAGGGCAGTAAATAGGATTTAATAGGGCTCAGTGAAGTTAGGAGGACAAAAGAAGCACATACAGTGCTAAAAAGCAGGCACGTGCTGTGCTACCGTAGCTTAGCGGAGAGACGAGAACTAGGAGTCGGATCCCTGATTAATAAGGATATGGCTGGTAACAAATAGGAATTCTACCATTCACAAGAGAATGGCAGGTCTTGTTGTGAAACTAAATAATAGGTACAAATTGAAGGTCGTACAAGTCAACGCCCCTACATCCAGTCATGATGACGAAGAAGTCGAAAGCTTCTATGAAGACGTGAAATCGGCGATGGGTAAAGTCAAACCAAAGTACAATGTACTGATGTGCGACTTCAATGCCACGGTAGGTATGAAGCAGGCTGGAGACAAGTCCATGGGGGCATATGGCATAGGCTCTAGGAATAGCAGGGGAGAGTTATTAGTAGAGTCTGCCGAACAGAATAATATGCGGATAATGAATACATTCTTCCACAAGCGGGATAGCAGAAAGTGGACGTGGAGGAGCCCGAATGGCGAGACTAGAAATCAAATAGTCTTTATACTCAGCGCTAACCCTGGCATCACACAAGATGTGGACGTGCTCGGCAAGGCGCGCTGCAGTGACCATAGGATGGTTAGAACTCGAGTTAGCCTAGACCTGAGGAAGGAACGGAAGAAACTGGTACACAAGAAGCCGATCAATGAGTTAGCAGTAAGGGGGAAAATGGAGGAATTCCGGATCAAGCTACAGAACAGGTATTCGGCTTTAACTCAGGAAGAGGACCTTACTGTTGAAGCAATGAACTACAATCTTATCATCATCATCATCATCATGAGCCTGGTTACGCCCACTGCAGGGCAAAGGCCTCTCCCATACTTCTCCAACAACCCCGGTCATGTACTAATTGTGGCCATGCCGTCCCTGCAAACTTCTTAATCTCATCCGCCCACCTGACTTCCTGCCGCCCCCTGCTACGCTTCCCTTCCCTTGGGATCCAGTCCGTAACCCTTAATGACCATCGGTTATCTTCCCTCCTCATTACATGTCCTGCCCATGCCCATTTCTTTTTCTTGATTTCAACTAAGATGTCATTAACTCGCGTTTGTTCCCTCACCCAATCTGCTCTTTTCTTATCCCTTAACGTTACACCTATCATTCTTCTTTCCATAGCTCGTTGTGTCGTCCTCAAT
Organism: Dermacentor variabilis; assembly: GCF_050947875.1. Classification (NCBI taxonomy): domain Eukaryota; kingdom Metazoa; phylum Arthropoda; class Arachnida; order Ixodida; family Ixodidae; genus Dermacentor; species Dermacentor variabilis. The sequence continues at coordinate 254,210,552 of NC_134569.1, forward strand.
TTGAGTAGAACCCTTTTCGTAAGCCTCCAGGTTTCTGCCCCGTAGGTGAGTACTGGTAAGACACAGCTATTATATACTTTTCTCTTGAGGGATAACGGCAACCTGCTATTCATGATTTGGGAATGCCTGCCAAACGCACTCCAGCCCATTCTTATTCTTCTGATTATTTCCGTCTCATGATCCGGATCCGCCGTCACTACCTGCCCTAAGTAGATGTATTCCCTTACGACTTCCAGTGCCTCGCTGCCTATTGTAAATTGCTGTTCCCTCCCGAGACTGTTAAGCATTACTTTAGTTTTCTGCATATTAATCTTTAGACCCACTCTTCTGCTTTGCCTCTCCAGGTCAGTGAGCATGCATTGCAATTGGTCCCCTGAGTTACTAAGCAAGGCAATATCATCAGCGAATCGCAAGTTACTAAGTTACAATCTTATGGGCACCATTAAAGAGTGTGCAATAGAAGTCGGTGATAACCTCGTTCGACAAGATACCAGTCAGCTATCGCAGGAGACGCAAGATCTAATCAAGAAACGTCAATGTATGAAAGCCTCTAACCCTACAACTAGAATAGAACTGGCAGACCTTTTTTAATTTAATCAACAGCGTAAGACAGCTGACATAAGGAAGTATAATACGGATAGAATTAAACATGCTCTCAGGAACAGAGGAATTCTAAAAGCAGTGAAGATGAAACTAGGAATAGGCCAGAATCAGATGTATGCGTTAAGAGACAAAGCCGGCAATATCATTACTAATATGGATGAGATAGTTCAAGTGGCTGAGAAGTTCTATAGAGATTTATACAATACCAGTAACACCCACGACGATAAAGGAACAGAGACTAGTCTAGAAGTATTTGAAATCCCACAAGTAACGCCGGAAGAAGTAAAGGAAGCCTTGGGAGCTATGCAAAGGGGAAATTCAGCTGGGGAAGATCAGGTAACAGCAAATTTGTTGAAGGATGTTGGGCAGATTGTTTTAGAAAAACTGGCCACCTTGTATACGCAATGCCTCATGACTTCAAGCACACGAGAATCTTGGAAGAACGCTTACATAATCGTAATCCATAAGAAAGGGGACGCCAAGGACTTCAAAAATTATAGACCGATCAGCTTACTGCCCGTTGCCTACAAAGTATTTACTAAGTAATTCTAAATTAAAATCTGGAACACCTTAGACTTCTGTCAACTAAAGGGCCAGGCAGGATTCCGTAAAGGCTACTCAACAATAGACCATATTCGCACTATCAATCAGGTGATAGAGAAATGTGACAGAGAAATATAGCCAACGCTTATATATAGCTTTCATCGATTACGAGAAAGCGTTTAATTCAGTCGAAAACACAGCAGTCATGGAGGCATTACGGAATCAGGGTGTAGACGAGCCGTATGTAAAAATATTGAAAGATATCTATAGCGGTTCCACAGCCACCGTAGTACCTCCACAAAAAAGCAACAAAGTCCCAATAAAGAAAAGCGTCAGGCAGGGACATACGATCTCTCCAATGCTATTCACAGCGTGTCTACAAGGGGTAATCAGAGACCTGGATTAGGAAGAATTGGGGATAAGGGGCAATGTAGAATACCTTAGTAACTTGCCATTCGCTGATGATATTGCCTGGCTTAGTAACTTAGGGGACCAATTGCAATGCATGCTCACTGACCTGGAGAGGCAAAGCAGAGGGCTGGGTCTAAAAATTAATCTGCAGAAAACTAAAGTAATGTTTAACAGTCTCGGAAGAGAACAGCAGTCTACGATAGGTAGCGAGGCACCGGAAATGGTAAGGGATATATATATATATATATATATATATATATATATATATATATATATATATATATATATATATATATATATATATATATATATATATAATTCAATGAGAAGTTCTGTAGGTCCGGTGCATAGGTAGTTTTAGAAACGAAGGTGCACACTTACGAAAATTGCATCTTTAATGTTGTTAACGTTTCGGCCGTGGCACGGCCTTCGTTAGAACCGTGGCACGACCTTGCCACGGCCGAAAGGTTAACAACATTAAAGGTGCAATTTTCGTGAGTGTGCACCTTCGTTTCTAAAACGATATATATATATATATATATATATATATTTATAGTGTCACTTAGCTGGGCAGAACCAAGGTAATGTTGCATGGCATTGGTTGGAGCAAGTCAGAGATTGTTTTTTTATTTTGCTTGGATACATAATTACTTTGCTGTTTAGCAAGCTTCTGATACAATATAACGACAGCAAAATATTAAATCACAATATAGTACGAGTAAACGAACGGGGCTGCGTGCTCGATGCAGCAATCGTGTTTTCTTCTTCCTTCTGCCTGCGCTCCTGCGAACAGCTGGCTGCCATCTTTTGAGAGGCGGTAAACACTATCGGAATAGTACGCACTTGGGCTGGTTGGTTCAAGATTACGAGCAGCAAACAGTGCTAAACAAGAGGACGAAGAGAGGGGCACAGACCATAGCACTGTGGCATGTGTCCCTCTCCTGTCGTTTAGCGCTGTTTACTGCTCATAACTACTGGAATATTGTTACCCGGATTCTCACAAATCGCTTAGTAGAGAACCGCAAGCGATCTACAGGCAAATACAGGCAGGATCCTTCCCGCACCCATAACTTCAAAGGAAGATTACCTGGAAAGGTACGAGAAGGAACGTAATTTCTGCAAGACTCAGTTAGGCACCCTCCAACACGTCACTGGAGTATGCGATTTCGTCAAGACAATCCCCCCACCTCTTACCTGCCCCACTACCCTACACCATCCCTCATCCACCCTTACCGAGCGATGGGAGACCTTGCTAACCAGCCCCGCCTTTTAAGGCCAGCTCGTCCTGATCTCCAGGGGCCAGGCGGCTAGGGAAGCATATGGGTTCCGTGAAGAGGGAACCACTTCCATCGACGGCGTCTAAGAAAATGTCGAGCTCGGCTCAATAAAGTTGTTTCTCTCTCTCTCTCCCAATGTGTGCACGTGTGATATAACGGCAACATTTCGACTGTCTGTTTCCTGATGTTTAGGTCGCGGCCCTGTCTTGGCCCACCTTGCCAGTCTCCCACAAGCTTATACAATTACATGCTTAGGGTAACCACTCCCTTTCATCCTTTCCAACTGAGAAACAACACTATCATCGATTGCATGTAGCCAAGACTTAGAAATTGCCGCTTTACGACAGGAAGTGACTATCCCGTTCTTTATGATTTTGGAGTGGCCAGATGAGTAATCTAGCAAAGTTTTTTTTACCCTAAGAAGGTATACCCAACATATATTTTTGGGGAGACAATGCAAGGAAAGGTCTAGGAGCTGGAGCTTTCCGTCTCTAGGTGTTACTACTGTAAAATTACTACAAGGCCCACACTCTGAGAAATTTGAGCCCGTTGACGATGGTAAAGAAAACATTTCAATCGGTGGAGCACGGAAACGCATGTCATTCCAGCTTCAGGCACAGTGAGCCGGCCACCTGTCCCCGCGGTGGCCGTGTGCAAATCTACTTCGCGACCTTGGAAACCTTCCGGCTTTGGGCTGTCGTGTCGGGGAGCCTCTCCACGCGGGACTAGAGCAAGGTCTAGTCTAGACTAGAGAAGCTTGTACAGGCAAACAGTGAGTGCCTTTTTTGAGGCAATGGCACCACACAACGCTCCTCGACGCTTTTATTGTCGAAGGAGTAACGCGGCTTACTTGATCGCTCAAAAAATAGAAAAAGCGGCCTGAGTGACTGCTTCTGGAAAAGGTTAACAAACGTAGAATTTCCTTCTGCACAGATAGCTTTATTTCTTCCGAAAATAAATGCAGTGGAATACCAGAGGGTTGATGCATAATTTACAGGACTATCAATAACTCTTACCCGAATTTCAACCAAGGTCCTTGTGCGTACAGGAAACACATATAAAATTCTACCCGAAAAAATGTAATGAAATAAAATTCCATACTTAGGAAAGACCACGAGGATACCTCGTCACATATGGTGGTGGGCCAATCATAACGCAGAAGTAGGTAGCTTGGCATCACCTGCGCTTAGAAACAAGTTTAGGAGCAGTAGCCATTAGAGCTGTGCCGTTTGATAGGCTTGCGACCGTCTGCTCTCCCTATGTCGCACCACACTTACGTCTGGAGCTTCAAGAGTTTGAGAAACTGATAGATCTGCTCCCCAAGCTAGACATATTGAGGCGAGACGTGTATTCCGATAACACTCTCCAGGGTGATTCGCACTGCTACGCAAGAAGCCGTGTAATTGAAAACTTGTTTTGTGTGTGTTCTGGTGTGGTTCCCATAGATAAGAATGATCCCACATTTTGTAGTATCACATATTAACTCATATTCTTCAACAGACTTCACCATAACCTCCGCAGCTATGATGCCGTATTGCAGGGTTTCGATCTCGCCTGTCTGCGCGGCAGTTGGCGGATGTTGAAGGGGTCTTAGAAAAATGAAGCTTTATTGACATTAAGTGCAGGACTACAGAAAGTGAAATAACAGCAACAAAGCCACATCCGTCCAGCAGCAAATCGGGCGCTGTGGCCCGCGACAAAGAGAATGCCTCTCCCGATGTTTCTCTTGCTTATTCGCCAGTTGCGTCGCCTGTAGGTGGCGCGCAAGGCGACTCAATATGACGCCCACAGGGAGTGTAGGAACCCCTGAGCACATGTGCGTCCTTCACATCAGCTCACATTTGGCTTAGCGCTTAAAGGTGTCTGTGGCTTTTTTCACAATCATTGTTGCTAAGTGACATCATGCGCAGCACAGACGCCTCAGAAGCGCGGATACGGTGCGTCATTGAAGGGGAACAAGTCATGAACTCCAACCGCATTATTTTTCCCGGCGTTAAGGCCTGCGGCGCATCGCCTATTGCTGTGCAAGGCATTTGCCTGTCACATGTCCGGCAGAAGCCGCACGGGCTGGAATTTATTCATAAACGGGAAAGTTCTCTCATTGTGCGTTGTCTTTTCGGGACGGCACGCAAAGCCTGCCTTTCACGCGCTGATGTTTCGCGACAACGAGCAATTTTACTGCTCTGTGATGTTCTCGAGCTCCTTTCAGGTATTGACTTGTTATGAGTGGATATATATTTTCCATAATAAAGGAAGACTATCATTAAGGCTAACGCATCGGCCATTTTTCAGGTGCCTTTTTTGTATCTCGTCGTGCAGCGCATGCAGGGGTCTTGCAGGCGAGTTGTTAGATTTTTTGCCTGTGCAGTTGTATTATCGTTGGAGCGATGAGGAGCCACGATAGAAGTTTTTGCGCTCACGTCGCGAATTCCTTGTCAGTGTTTTATGTTCCACAGATCTTTCTTTCGCAGCCACCATAGCTGCAAAGCTTGGTCGCGCATTGACACACAGGGTGCAGCCCGGAAGGTAAACACATGCGCTTCTGGCGGGACGAGTCAACGGCGACTACACTGCGGGATGCTGCCGATGAAATACGGTCGAATAATTGCTGCCCCAGTAGATTTACTGAAGCATTTCTCGAGAGCGGCGACGAAGCTTTACAAACATGTCACTTTTCGTTTTAAATGCTCCTGTGCTCTCGTTGCGCTGGCCACAAGTACGCAGCTCGAGCTTCGCCGCGCGGCGGAGCACTGGGTTCACCGAGAACGAAAAAAAAAGGGTTTCTAGTGAAAAGAAAGACCACGACAACCACATACTACGAGTTGATGTAGGCGAAAGCTGAGCAAATACTTCCGACGCTCACCGACATATCCCGTATACTCGGGATCACAGACACTACGTTGTTCGCACATCTGCAATGCACTGTTGCAAGCTCCATAGTTCTACCTAACGCCTCAATTATCCGTATGAAAACAAATAAAATAATCCACATCAGCAAAGAACTTTCTTTTCGTTACTGCGTGGCTGCAGAAGAAGTCACTGCCGACGCAATGCGCACTGCACTTTCATCGGTGGTGTGACCGCATTGCGGATTCGCAACTTGCCAGCCCATTCTTTCTGACTTTACCGCATCATTGGGGAACGAGTGGAGGCTCACTTCACTTGCCACAGCTCTGCTGGTGCATTGCGGAACGCAGGACATGCGATTGTTTCTGAATTTCGTTTTGCACAAACGATGTGTAAAAACAAACAATCAAGCCTACTGGCCACCCCGAAGGAAGCAAGCAACTGCGCTACGGTCGCGCCGCCTGCGGTAACTCCAACATTCTTCGAAAAAATTCGCCGATGACCACGGGGTGGCGAGACAGTCTACAGAACTTGCGACTAACCCTTTCAGACAGTAGTGGTTTCATTATTTTCAACCATTCATCAAACCCGCGCAGGTGTCATGTTCATCCAATCGTCGTGTCCATCCAAGTGGCATCATGTTCAGTCAGTGTCATGGCCACACCATGGTAATTGCACTGCCAGGCAATGCCATGGTCTAGGGGTCTCTTCTGCAATTGCTTAACTCCGTTCGGCGTTACCTCCCTGCAGGGAATGCGCTCAACTGTTGGGAACGGGTCGGGTCGTCCTTGAACGACAACGACCTCGAACCGTGCCGGCTTCCAATTCCTATTTAGGGAAGCGTCGCACAGGGGAAAACAAAGGCTCCACGCGCGGCACAATGGGATGGGATAGCCAACCTGTCTGACGGATCCGATAGCATAGTTGACACTCACCTGCGCACCATAACTGCCGTGCGACAGCGAGTCAATGGGTTCGAAGAATGCTAGTTAATGGTCCGTATCTAAAAAGGGTGACCAAAAGTTGGTGCTGAAGTGATCACTTTGCAACAGTTCTGAATCTCACGAAACAGGTGGAATATATTCCACGTATACCCAGACGGAAACTGAACACAGCCGACTGGGAAAGTTTTCGAGAATGTACACTTTTAAAGCGAGATGACGTCGCACCTTCAGCGTTATTGGCGCTGTGGCATACTTCACAGCTTTAGTTGTTGATGCTGCTTCAAAGTCCATCCAACGTGTATATGGATTTTATATTAGGCGAGGAGTCACGTGGGGGAATGAGCAGTGTTGAAAGGTGCGTGAAAGCCAAAACACACTTTGCGAATCTTTACGTGAGTCTCCAACAGTCGAAAATTTAGATCATTTCAAGCGCATTTGGTTACAGGGAAGAAGAACATGCTGACAGGCGAAAAGGGGAAGCTGGGATAAGTACCTAACAGGAAGGTTAGTTCCTGTTATGCTGGTGCAGATTCGATGCAGATGAGATATGCAGGTGAGAAAGAAACTTGGGACAGGATGAGGAAGGTAAAAGGGCGGCATACACACTGGATGCCGTTAGTAAATAAACAAAGGAATAGCATAAAAGATCCAATGAATTCTCTTGGGGCTCATCTTGAACGTGTACCTAGTTTGCACACTACTCACCCGCATTCTTACGAAATAAAGAGCGAATACAAACAAAGCCACTGGAAAGAAATGCAGGCAAACTGAGGGGTACAGCAGCTCATTCACTATGGCTGAACGTGCGTTGCCCTGGTCTCCTGTAATCAGTCTGTGCCAGGACTTCACCGAATCACATATGAAGTGACCCAACTTTGAGATATTGTCGGTTCGCCCATATCTCCAAATAAGTTCAACTCCAGACAACTAGGGTTTGACCCGCACAAAAGGTGGTGGGTTTGACTGGTTAATTACCTGTATCACAATTAACTTCACCTTATCATGAAAAATAGTGGGTTCGACTCTCGAGCTGCACGATGTCGAACCATGCCGACTTCCCATTGCTCTTTCGGGAAGCGTCAGAGACGAATGGAAGGATGGATGCTAGGAGCGTCCCCTTCGGTACAGGGTGGCGGGTGGCGATGCCAAGCTGTTGTTATTATATTGCCTAATGACCTCCCTATGTTAGAAACAGAAAACAGTAAAGGACCAAAAAGGAAAGAAAAAGAAAGAGACCTACGATGAATTCCCATAGCCAAACTTTCTGAACCCGTAGTGTAAACTTTGTTTTTCACGCCTCCATTTGTCGTTTCCTTACTTTTTTTCAAGTAATGTTCTAATAGCCGCTTACTTATCTCGACTGCGGGCATGTATACTTTCCCCTGCTCTCGCTGAACCCAATGGTTTGCAGGACGAAAGAGATGCCTAAATCGACCACTGGGCAGTAATATTCACATTCTAATAAAAGACGCTCCACCGTTTCCCTAGCTTTAGCGTATCAAGCGCATGGTCCTTCTTCCTTCTTATATTCCGCTTCATAGGTGCGTCTTCTAAAGCGTCCTCGTCTCGCTTCGAAAAGTAGTGAGCGTTTCTTCGACATAAATTGTTTCTTTCCAGATTTCATTTCTTCCTCTTAAGTATTTACTCATAGCAGGTTTATTTTCCATGGCCGCCACCCATGAGATTAGCTCCGCCTCTCTGGTTTTTGTTGCAATGTCGCTCACCACACAGGCCGCACACTTGTTGTTAAGCTTCCTAGTTCTTTTTCTACACTGTTAATTAAGGTTTTTCCCGTATAAATACCTGAAAACTCTCGCAGCCCATTTACTTTCTTCCATATACCTCAGTCGCTCTTCATAATCAATCTTAGTGTGAGCTTCCCTAACTTCAAAACTTGTGCAGAAGATCTCCCCCTGCGCACTTTCATTTGTATTTTTCTCGAGAGCGCCCAATGCGAGGTTTCCGACTGACCCTTTGTTGACACCGAGACCTCATGGTAGACCTGATTTCAAGCAAACAACCCTATTCCCAAATGTTAGTCGTAGAACCATTAAACTTTAGGGCAGTAAACTCTTAGAATTACGCCTTTCTCCATGCCCCGGCGCACCTCCTACTATTGTATCCCCATAGCGCTCTTTGTTCATTATGGCCGCATTTCTCTTCCCCTTTGCTGTTATTCTTTTTTCCTGTGTTTTAGGATATATATCGCCTTCGTCTATCGATATAGTAAGTTATTTATGTTCTTTTACTCGAGGTAGTTCCTGGCCCTCAAGTGACACTGTTTTGGCTGCTTGCATTTAATACCCTAACGCCTGATCTTTAACACTAAATTTCCGACCTAAATTCTCGTCTTCCTGTCCAAAGATATTAACCAGGCGTTGCAAATGACTTTGCCTGTTAGCTAGCAACACAATGTCGTCTTCATAAAATAAACATGGAAGCTGCTGCTCTACTACTGTACCGGCCTGTTTGAATGAGAGATTAAATTCGATATTACTTCCCCTCTAGCGCACTTCCTATGTTCGCCATTTACATCATAAACAGCAGTGGCGATAAAGCGCACTCCTGCCACAGTCCCTTGTTGATATCAACTTTCTCCTCGCTCGTCATTCCTTCCCATTCAACACAAACAGCATCTTCTGTTTGAATTATGATATATATATTTCATTTTGGTACAAGTTACGTCCGACACCCTGTGCGTATAGTACTAAAATGATCAGGCAGCTTACGTAAATGTTTGGTAATTCAACAAAACCAACTAAACCATTACGCAACAATATGTGCTCAAAAACCAAATATGGTCTCAAATAGTGTTAGAGAAGTAGCACGACAAATATATACCCCATCGGCATATATTATCATTGTTCGAGCGACATTTTGGTCTGAAAACCACTGAATGCCTGTTCAAGGTTTTCATCCCTCCTGTACAAAGAGCACATTGTTGGTTTAATCTTGAGGGGAGCAGCACAAATTTTGCAGCACATTATTATTTCATGTGGCGCATTATATATATATATATATATATATATATATATATATATATATATATATATATATATATATATATATATATATATATATATAAGTGTGTGTGTGTGTGTGCATCTATATTAGGCAGGTTGTAGTTGGCACATGGAGTTGGCACTTCATTATCCAGACGCAGAGTAATGCCCAAAACCACTCGTGCACTACGTTTTAGAAGAATTGACTTTTTTTCTTGCTTAGTTTGAACGCATTGCATGTCGTACGTAGACACCACTACAGCCTGCTGAAGTACGTCATTCACGTACCAAATAGTCTAAATTATTATTGCTGGATGTCTTTCCAAAATATTTTATTCTCTTGGGGTTGGTGATCGCGTTGCTACGTTGTCTTTTCATGCGCCACGCGGCCAGGCGCTCTCGCAGAGTGCGGGTGATGCGCTCCACGTGCCGAGCATGCAGAGTGCTTGCAGGATCAGAAGCTCGTGCAACACTGGCCATCTTCCGTGTCGCCGTCTTCTTCTTGAATGACTTCCGTTGCTCGGCCAGAAATCACAACATCTGGGCGCGAAGCCACAAACCACTGCGGTATCTCTTCTATGTAGTCGGTTTCAGGACCATGAGTTTCATGATGTGAGTTTGACCGTCTCTGCGCATGCGCTTGGCACGCCACCTTCCAGAGTTGGCGTGCCGTAGAGGCGCCGGCGTGCTGAACCATGGTTGTAAATTGGCTGAACTCGTTTTTCATCAGTTCGTAAGGCTCATCGAACTCGATGATACGGCCTGCGTCAAGTACCTGGAAGATATGAGAATAAAAGGACATTGCGAATCCATGGCAACCCTGAGCTCACTGAGCGCCGCGGAACATAATCTACCACTCTATATAAGAAGGCATTCCACTTTGTATCAGCAGTCGTGGCTGAATCTCATATTCAAAGTACTGAGGAACCATTCTTGAATATTTTACGAAATAACTACGATGATTGCCGAGCGTCATTTATTGTTCCTAAACATGACGTTTTTTTTTCCAACGTTGTGCGATCGTCTAACAGTAATATAATGGTGATAACCGAAACATGGATAATAGAAGACATAACAGACACATAAGGGCGATCCGATTTACCGAAATTTCACATTGAATGACAGTACACCGAATTTCACACACAAAATTTCACATTGAATCAGTACACCTGGCGGTGTACTGATTGCTGTGCACCAGCAGTTATTGTGCTCCGTAGCGAAAAATGTCACGTCCGTTCTCAAAGTACTATGTACAATCATTCATGCTTCCCCCCATAGTACTATACTAAGTGTTTGCCGCCCCCCCCTACAGCCCTCCGAATAATATTACAGATTTCACCATTTCCACTTAATAACAGTTTGGGTGATTTGGGTGACTCCCTTTGGGTGATTTTAATTTTCATCAAAAAGGGCTGATCAAGGCCGTCCCCTTAACCATGGGAGGGAGTCCGGTAGAGATATTGTGGATTTCTGCCTCAATTTCAATTAAACTCAACTTCTCTGTCAACCTGCACTCGTTACACATAGCATTTGTAGCATTTTAGATCTCGTCCTAAGCAGTAACCCGGAAAGCTTATCATCAAAAATATGTCTACCCGAAGTGAGTGACCGCAAAGTAATTCACGCCACATTCTTGTTTCAACCCGTAAGACGCCATTTAGTCAACAAAACAATCCGCCTGAATAATAAAGGTAATTATAACGTTGTTAATATTGAACTGAGCGCATTCCTTCCTATGGTTGAGAGCCTATGATCTGCGCGTTCTACTAATGAAAACTGGACCACATTTAAGAATAAACTAGGTAACCCTAGTTGATAAGTTCATACCGAGAATAACGCTCCGCGGAAACCGAAACGAGCCATGGTTCACGAAAAGACTTAAAGGGCCCCTCACCATATCCGGCCATTTTGAGCTGACATGCGTAGAGCATAGATTACGCGATAACGATCTTGTCTGCAAAGTACTGCACCGCTACGCGCCGCGGTAAGAGGTGAAATTTCAAACCGAACGCCGGCTTTCTTTCTCCTCGCGGCTGCCGCGCTCCGAACCGGATAATGACGTACTCGTGCGCCTGCACCTACGTACTGGTGTCCGCAGTTTGACGTCGCTCGTGCTGACACGTCACTTCGCGAATTATTCGAGATATCTGCTATCTGTGCGACCTGTTGCTTGAATTGACGAATTGAAGTTAAGAGAAATACTGAAACACGGAAACGGAATGTCTGCGTGTTTTTTGTTTTACTTCGCATGAAAGCAAGAGAGATGTACTTCCGCTTCGTCTGCTGATTCCGACGGACGTGCGGTCACCTGCCCAGGTACCGAAACTATGCCATTTTCCACCGTGTTCCAGCGCGTGATCACGCTCTGCGATCCGCTTGTTCTGCCTCAGTATTCATGTAGCACAGAATAATACCGCTAGTCATGTGTCCTTGTGCACAGCGCACGAAATCGTGCGCTGATCGAAACGATTACACCGACAGCGGAAGTACGCATCGCCGACAAAAAATCAAGGAAAAAGAAAGTCAATGCCGGGCCCGTGACGCATGTGTCACGCGATCCTTGGGGTGTGGCGTGGAACAACGCAGAGAACGAATTTCGCTTGCGAAAGGCTAGACGGGGTGATTGGAAACAGCATCTCGCTATGTAGTGGAGCTTGCCTGCTGAAATTATGGGTTCGCGGCCCTGAAATATTTCTATCTTGGCTATTATTGAGCCGATTTGAAAAATTTTGCGGCAGAAATCTCCCTAGAGGACACGTAACAACTTCAAGCGTATAACCAAAATTTGCTGTGGGTCCTAGTGAGGAGTCCTTTATGCGAATAGAAAACAAAAAATAAACCTCGTTTCTGCTCAGTCAAACTAAACTGACACCCATCGGCCTGGGGGAAATATTTTGTGGCCGAAGCCGATTATTGGAGAGCTATACGGAATGCTAAATTCACCTTCTTCCCTGAGGAAAGGCCTAAAATGCTTTAGCGCAGCCCTAGTCAATTTTCACGAAGTCGCGGGATCGAATCCCGGCCACGGCGGCCGCATTTCGATGGGGGCGAAATACGAAAACACCCGTGTGCTTAGATTTAGGCGCACGTTAAAGAACCCCAGGTGGTCAAAATTTCCGGAGTCCTCCACTACGGCGTGCCTCATAATCAGAAAGTGGTTTTGGCACGTAAAACCCCAAATATTATTATTACTAGTCAATTTTCGTAAATATTAAACGCTCAGAAGGCACGCATGATGGCCATGTTATGTGCACATGGTGAGTTGCTCGGCGACCACGAGTGCAGTGATATTTTTAACGGAGCCTTTCTCTCTGCATTTACAAATGAAACTTCAACTCCAGACCTTCCCACATCTACTAATATAACTGAGCGTATCTCGCCAATTATATTCTCAGCTGACGGCGTCACCCCGATCATTGACATCAAGCTTTCATCGTCAACAGGTGTGGATGGCATTAACTTCAAACTTCTAAAAAATATTGAACACGCGTTAGTCGCGTACCTAACTTTCTTCTTTTCGCAGTCACTATCGTCAGGCATCTTACCATCGGACTGGAAAGTGGGCAAGGTCGTTCCAGTATTCAAATCAGGTAACAGCGACGCCCCAATAAATTATCGTGCTACATCTTTCACGTTTCCTGCAAACTCATGGAACACGCCATATACTCGCATATTGTTACATAGGAGAACGCAGATGAAAAGCTATATACAAGTATATTTTTAAAAATATACGCCGCACTTGGCCAAGAGGCAACAGCCCGCGCTAGCCTCTAATCGTCGTCGTCGTCTTCACACTTCTCGCCTCTTCGTGATCGCAAATACTGTTCCGTAACACTACCCCCGAGGACAAAAGCGCCGTCCCGGAGCGACTGAAGGCCGGACTTGGAAGCAGTGTAGTAGGCTTTCAGTCCACTGACATGCACGACATCTCTAGATGCCAGAGGAGAGAACGAGGTTGAACCCACAGGAGCATTTTCGTACGTCACAGGCGTCACCTGGCGCAGCACGCGGTAAGGCCCTGTGTATTGCGAAAGGAGCTTCTCTGAAAGTCCGACATGACGAGAGGGCGACCACAGCAGCACGAGCGCACCAGGCGAAAACTGTACGTCACGATGGCGGGCGTTGTGCTGACACTGCTGAGTGGTTTGTGACGCCGTCAGTCGAGCAAGGGCAAGCTGGCGTGCATGGTCGGCAAGGGCGATGGCGTCGTGCGCATGCTCGCTTGTTGTCATCGCTGCAGGAGGAAGTGCCGTGTCTAGGGGCAAGGTAGGCTCGCGACCATACAGTAGATAAAATGAAGAGAATCCGAAAGTGTCGAGCCGGGAAGAATTGTACGCAAATGTTACGTAGGAAAGGGTAATGTCCCAGTCGTGGTGGTCCTTTGAAACGTACATGGACAGCATATCGCTAAGATTACGGTTTAACGGCTCTCTCAGGCCATTGGTGTGAGGATGGTATGAGATAGTCAGCTTGTGTTGAATGAAGCAGGAGCGGACAATGTCGGTCATAACTTTCGAGAGGAAGTTTGCACCACGGTCAGTAAGCAGCTGTCGCGGGGCGCCATGAAGCAAGATAATGTCACGCAAGAGAAAGTCCGCGACGTCAGTGGCGCAACTGGTAGGGAGAGCCCGCGTGATAGCGTATAGGGTGGCGTAATCAGTAGCGACGGCTACCCATTTGTTCCCAGAGGAAGACGTGGGAAAGGGACCGAGGAGGTCTAGTCCAACACGAAAGAACGGTTCCACAGGGACGGTGAACGGCTGGAGATGACCGGCAGGTTGTACCTGAGGCGCTTTCCGACGGTGGCAGGGATCGCAGGCAACAACATAGCGTCGGACGGAGCGAGGTATACCAGGCCAATAGAAGCGGCGGCGAACGCGGTCGTACATGCGGGTTACCCCAAGATGTCCTGCAGTGGCTGCGTCATGCATCTCAGAGCACAGTCTGTCGTAGATGTTTTGGCACGACAAGAAGAAGATCAGAGCCGTCAGGGAGGAAATTCCTTCGATACAGAATGTCGCCCTGGGGGACATATCGGCGAACGGATGCCACGGTAGGTGTAAAGCGCAGACGGTCGATGAGTGCTCGCAGCGATCGGTCTCGGTACTGCTCATCAGTGATGTTAGCGAAGGCAGACACAGAGAAATAGCCGTTGGCGCTACTACTGTCGGCGTCGTCATGCTCGTCTATCGGCTAGCGAGACAGACAGTCAGCGTCCTTGTGCAGTCAGCCAGATTTATAGGTGACAGTATACAAATAATCTTGAAGGCGTAAGGCCCAGCGACCAAGTCTTCCTGAAGGATTTTTCAGTGAGCATGACCAGCAAAGCGCGCGATTGTCTGTGACAACAGAAAAGGGTCGGCCATATAAGTATGGGCGGAATTTCGCAACCGCCCAAACTAGGGCCAGGCACTCACGCTCAGTGATGGAATAGTTGCGCTCCACGGTTGAGAGGAGCCTGCTGGCGTAAGCGATAACACAGTCGTGACCACGCTAGCGTTGTGCCAGTACAGCGCGAATTCCGTGACCGCTGGCATCAGTATGGACTTCGGTAGGCGCAGAATGATCGAAATGGGCCAGAACGGAAGGTGTTGTGAGAATGTCGATTAGCTACGATAATGCAAAGGCCTCGTTATCGCCCCACTGCAAAGGGGCGTATTTTTTCAAAAGCTCTGTTAGTGGTCGTGCTATGGGGGCGAAATTTTTCAAGACACGGAGAAAGTACGAACAAAGGCCGATGAAGCTGCGCACATTCTTGACACATTTCGGAACAGGGAAGTGCGTAACAGCATGGATCTTGCCTGGGTCCGGTTGCACTCCGTTCGCGTCAACGACATGTCCAAGGACGGTAATCTGGCGATGGCCGAATTGGCACTGCGATGCGTTGAGTTGCAGACCGGCACGACGAAAAACGTCTAGGACAGCTGAGAGGCGCTCGGCGTGCGTAGCGAACGTTGGGGAGAATACTATAACGTCGTCCAAGTAGCACAGACACGTGGACAATTTGAAACCGTGAAGGGAGTCCATCATGCGTTCAAAAGTGGCAGGGGCGTTACATAGACCGAACCGTCGGCGGTTACGAAAGCAGTCTTCTTGCGGTAGCGATCGTCCACGGCAATCTGCCAGTAGCCGGAGCAAAGGTAAATAGAGGAGAAATAGCGAGCACCGCGGAAGCAGTCAAGGGCCTCATCAATCCGAGGTAGGGATACACGTCCTTTATGTAACCCTGTTAAGGTGCCGATAATTCACGCAAAAGCGTCATGAGTCATCCTTCTTTTTGACCAGTACAAAAGGTGACGCCGATTGACTACATGACGGTTCAAGAATATTCTTGGGAGGCATTTTGCGAACTTCTGCGTGAATAATTTGACGCTCAGCCGGTGACACTCGATACGGGAGGCGATGAATAGGAGGGGCATCGCCGGTATTAATGCGATGATTAACAGCTGTAGTTTGGGCCAAAGGACGTTCGTTAAAGTAAAAAATATCGTGGTAGCAAAACAGACCGCGGTAGATCTCACGAGCGTGCTCGGACGGCAAGTCGGGCGCAATCATTTTCTGTAAGTCGGCGATGGTACAAGTTGCCCAGAGCGATTGTAGAGGAGGATCGGATGAATTGTCGTCTACTGCAATGGATGCTACTCAGTGATCCTCGAATGAGCAAAGCTGGGCCAGAGACATCCCGCGTGGCAGCGCTTGTGTCGTCAAGCCAAAATGACTACTGGCAGGCAGACGCAATTCGCCTAATATATAAAACTGTATGTGGTACTGTGATCCCATGTTTAAGGAGGACGGCTTGCATAGGAGCCGCGATGTAATGACCGTCTGGGACTGGTAAGTATGACACTAAGTCAACCTAAGTTAGTGCCCAAGGTGGCAAGCGAACGAAGTCGACGGAACTGAGGCGACTGGGGTGTGGTTCAGCAGGATCCAGAACAGGCAGGTCAAGGCGGAGAGTGCTGGCGGAACAATTGATGAGAGCAGAATGTGCGGAGAGGAAGTCTAAGACGAGGGTGATGTCGCTGGGACAGAGGGCGATGACTCTGAATAGCACGATAGTGGAGCGATCGGCGAAGGAGACGCGGGCGGCACACACACCAATTACAGGGGCTGTTCCCCCATCGGCGATACGGACAACAGGCGTCGTAGCGGGGGCGGTTATTTTCTTGAGCTGGTTACGAAGGTCAGGGCTTATTACCGACAAATGCGCCCCAGTGCCTATAACTGTAGGCACAGAAACACCTTCGACTTGCACGTCAAGAAGGTTCAGATGAGTGGGCAACGTCAATAGAGGATTTGGCGGCATAGGGAGCAATGCAGCATCACCCCGAGGCGCTGCATCGTCTAGTTTTCCAGCTGGGATCGTCTTCCGAAGGGAGTCTGCGAATAGGAGCGACAGGGCTGGGGAGAGCGAGATTGTAGTCGATGGGGCGAAGACGAACGAGAATAGGGGCGGTTAGGTGCAGGAGAATCAGCGGCGGCATTATCAGAGCGTGCGGCACAGGGACGAGAAGGGCCACCTGGGGGGCGAGAGTAGGCAAGATATGTAGACCGGGTCGGGGAATTCCAGTGACTGCGACAGTACCGAGAAATGTGCCCGATTCGATGGTAGTGAAAACAAATGGGCTTGTCGTCAGCAGTGCGCCATTCAGATGGGTTGCGGAAACGTGGTGGGTAAGACGATGCGGGACGGGGCGGAATCGAAGAAGCCGGGCGGGTATCAGGGCGATGGGCCGAGCAGACGGTGTGAAGACACGTTTTCGAACTCCTGGCGGCCAACTGCCTGGATCAGGGAAACCTGACTGCAGATGCGTTCGTGGGACTGGAGTCGAAGGCAGCCGTAAACGCGGCAGGACGATCCTGGTAACTTCGGCAGTGTTGTTGGGATGAGGAGTGTCGGCACAGGAAGATGTCGCTGGGGTGTTGGGCAGACGGGCAAATTGCTGGTCAATACGTCGGCTTTTAGCGAGTTGCAGGCGGCACTTTTTTATAACTGCATCCACCGACGCCACGTTGTTGCAAACGAGCAAACTGATGGCGTCATGGGCAATGCCTTTGAGGATGTGGGAAACCTTGTCTGACTCAGTCATGTGTGCGTCAACTTTGCGGCACAGAGCCAAGAAGTCCTGAATGTACGTGACATAGGGCTCTGTTGACATCTGCACACGGCCGGAAAGCGCCTTCTGCGCGGCAAGTTGGTGACCGTAGGGGTTGGCGAACAAGTCTCGAAGCTTTGGCTCAGGTGAATCCCAACTGGTGAGCTCATCTTCGTGCGTCTGAAACCAAACTCGAGGTGTGCCACCGAGGTAAAAGACTACGTTGGCGAACATGATAGTAGGGTCCCACCGGTTATTGCGGCTGACGTGTTCATACAGGCAGTCATCGACGTCTTCCCCATCTCTGCCCGAGCATACGCCAGGATTACGGGGAGCGGGGAGAGTGTGTAGGTCGTCGAAGTGGCAGCAGGTGTCGGAGCCGGCGGGCTCGAGTAGTCGTCGCCGGGAGCCATGAAGGAAGGCACGACGTACCGTCCACTGCGAAGCTCCGTGACGAGGTACAGGGAACGTCCACCTCCACCAGATATGTTACGTAGGAGGACGCAGATGAAAAGCTGAATACAATTATATTTACAAGAAAATACGCCGCGCTTGGCCAAGAGGCTACAGCCCGCGCTAGCCCCTAATCGTCGTCGTCGTCTTCACACTGCTCGCCGCTTCGTGATCGCAAATACTGTTCCGTAGCAATATCATGAACTTTTTAGATTAAATGTGTTTTTTTCACGCTTGTCGACATTGATTTCAAAAAGGGTATTTTTGCGATACGCAGCTGGCGATTTTCCTTCATGACCTGCATACTAACCTCAACAGTAACCTTCCGACTGATGCCATATTCCTGGATTTCGCTTAAGCATTTGACATGTTTCTTGATAAACGTTTGCTACTAAAATTGTCTAGGTTAAATTTACACCCCGATGTGGCAAAGTGTGTTGAAGCATTCTTGACTAACCGCTCTCAGTTTGTCTTTGTTAATAACCTTTATTTAACATCAGGCGTCTCGCAGGGGTCCGCCGTAGGACCGCTTCTTTTCTTAATATATATTAACGATCTAGAAATGTATGTATAATGTAACATTCGTTTGTTTGCAGATGACTGTGTAATCTACCGCACAGTTACCAACACACTTGACCACACATTCATCCAGAACTACTTTAATTATGTAAAACAATGGTATAACTGCTGGCTAATGAACCTAAATCCTAACAAACGCAAACTTGCGTATTTCACTCGCCGCCGTAGCCCCTTCAGATTTACCTGTTTCGTCACTAATGATCAAATTGAATCAGTCCAATCATTCAAATACCTCGGTGTCACTCTAGCTTATCTGTCCTGGCGCTTGCCCACTACTAACATAATCTCATCTGATAATAAATCACTGGGATTTCTTAGGAATACCAATTCTAAAGTCCGTTACATAAACGAGTTCGAAGCCAGACTGCTGCATATTTGCTCATGGTGCATTTATTGTTTCCGACATCCGGGATAAGTTTCAAATTGTCGAATAGGTTCCTCGCCCTGCGTGTGCGAGACATGAAATAGTTTCCTCGTATCTGACGTTCCTGTAGACAGTTGTTGCACGCAGGCCACATTTGCTTAACTTCTCAAATCTCATTGAAAACTTAAGCGCTGTCAATCTGAATGATGCATGTGGTCTTATGTGCCAATACCGCCGTTTGATTATAAGACACGCCGTAGTGGGGGACCCGGGAATAATTTTGACCACCAGGGAATCTTTAAGGTACTCCCAATGCACGGGAGACGGGCTTTTCTACGTTACGTCTCCATAGAAATTTGGCCACCACGGCCTTGATTCGATCCCACGTCCTCGTGCTCAGCAGCGAAAAACTCTAACCGTTAAGCCACCGAGGTGGGTCGTTTTCAATCTGTTATGTAGCTCTCAGCTTTTACCGATGCTGAAGATGCAAGAAATCGGGGGAGGTATTCTGTAAGAGTCCACCTAGTGGACTGTTAATTTCGGCCGTTCCTAATTGGCTAGGGCCACCCGTCTCCTGCTCGCTCGTGCAGCTGCATCCAATCAGCAGCGGCCGAAATTGACAGTTCACTATGTGGACTCTTACAGAATACCCCCCCCCCCCCCCCGGTTAAGAATCATTTTCAATAGACGGAATTATTTCGCGCGTGGAAGGGTTATGAAAGGCTTTCCGCCGTTTCATAAAACAAGTTGTTTGTCTGCGCTTTGTCGTGTCCTCTTATTTTCCTGCGCAGCCCGTCAATAATTCGAGCAAGAACCAGCTAGTTTGCGAGAAAGTATTACTGCGCCGCGAATGTGTAAAGTCAGCCGGCGGCTGCGCTTAGCGACAGATGATGTCGCTATCAGAGTAGACCACCACCATAGTATTGCACGCCATTTGTGTGCTTATAACATCTGCTGATATTTTAAGAAATAAAATTACATTTCACTCTTTTCCATGCAACAAATAAAAAAATTCACACAATCTATGTGTTTCTTCACTTACAATGACACGATCCGAGTCCATGATCGTATGCAGCCTGTGGGCGATTGTGATCACCGTGCAGTTGGTGAAGTTCTCCCGGATAGTATTCTGGATTAGAGCATCAGTCCTGCAAGACATGGCCAAAGAATTTTTTGAAAATTGGCGAAGGCCAGCGATTCTACAAGCTGGTGTCAATCAGCGAATAAAAGGCATTCTTCGGTTGCCCAAAAAATCAAATTCACTACCTCGGGGTCGGCCGAGTGTGCTTGTAGTGATTCAAAACATGTTTTCAATTGTTGAATACGCACACAAAGAACAGAAATTTTTTATAAACACTGCGTATATTGGTATCTGCAGCAATAACGCCAATGCGTAAAAATGTGTCGTACATTCGCAGCCATATTCGTGAGGGGCGCTAGCTTAAATTAGAATGTTGGATTCAGTGCACAAACACCCAGAAATGTGGACTGAGGGTAAGTCAGCGCAGTAGCTAATTCGTGAAGCGTTATGTGGACGTTGCCACCTCTACTGAAGGTTCTCTTTTCTCTCTCTTCAATTTCTCTCCTCTATAGGAACGTGAAGCTAATCGCAAATTCTTACTTTCACTCCTAATTATTTTTAAAATTCGGCAAGAAATCTAGCGGATAGTACGCACTGCAGCAATCGATGTTATGAGAAGCATTGTGAAGGTAGGTCTCCATCCAACATCATTCGGTATCCCGCAAAACATTACCTGGCCGATCATCGTATTTGTATAAGGCGAGCAACTGCCCGTCTTTTTTCGACGCGAGCGTGCGCGTAAAGACAGAAACAGAATGACGACGATGACAGTATGTTGGCGTAACAGAACGACAAATGCGTTTTTTTTCTTTCTTTGCTCTGGCGAAGAAACTCTACAACCTATCCCGTTGTGACATGGGCCAATACAGAAGGCCGCACCCGGTTACACAATGCAGCGCTACGAAGGAAACACACGGAATATGGGCGCCGGCCAGGAGGCGGCGCAGTTTAACAGAGCGTCTAATGCAGCAGAAAGGACAGGAGTCAGCAACGGTCCATTTCACTAGCAATGTATGAATGCGCATACCTTAAAATGACAGGCAACCGCTCAGTACAAAATGCGAGATACCCCGCTGATGAGAGGATTGCCTATCGTATCGGTTATAATGAGCCATGTTTTTTCGCATTAAACGTGAATTTATCTGTTTAATCCTTCAATAAAAGTAACGACAAATGACCTTTGGCACCTCACGCGGCAGAAAAACACGAAGATGCATAAGACGTCTATCACGTGACCATCTGCTAGTCTACGTGGTTTCTTGTCTTCTTATTAGCATTGAAATGTAGTAGACTTTTTACGGTAAGAACTTCCCATAAGTCAAAACGTGCACGCAGGCTAGCAGTGAGCAGGGCACTGCCTTCACCTTCTTCGGCGAGTTGGCTCGGCTCGTCGGTCGACCGAATGACGAAGACGGGGGCCAGCCCGCCATGACGTAGGCGTGTACGCGGGGTACAACGCGGTAGAGATGACAGGGGTCTGTATAAAAACGCAAACTTATTGTAACATCTTTTTATTTTCAAATGTGGCTGGAAAGGTCGAAATATAGGTGCTCCACCTCAGTTGCACGATATCCTATGAAAGCGGAATGACGGGTGGTTTGCACAATTTGAGAGGCCGCATGTCGGCATCGCTCTCGCTTCTCAGCGTTGCTGGAGGAGGGACGCTTACTTTTTTAGAACCTGCTCAGATATTGAAATTCTGCTTACAAAATATCCACGCTCTTTCGAAAGTAACCACTGCAGGTGTAAATACTACCGTGGGTGAGCTTTGCGTTGCACCATAACGAACTAGGCTCTTAAAAACCGGTTGTCCCTTTAATTATATACATGCGCCATTGCGCGTGGAAGGTATATAAGTGTTTTTGTACTGAGCTTTGTTCTTCTGGCGTTGTTTTCGCGGTTTCCGTTCTTTATACACAATTCACTCGTGTCTTCACTTATGGTTCAGTTGATGGACAGCGCTTGTATCGTTTCCCTGTTGTGTCAATTGGTTGCGCTGCTAACATATTGAACCTGACACAGTCAGCCATGCTGACACTGTCGAGTAAAATCAACGTGTTGCTATGCGACGTGATACAGGCGAGAGCCAGTGGTAAACGTGACTATTATTCACTCCTGCGTCTGCGGCCTAACTGGCGAGCGCGTGCTCACCCAATACCGCAGTTGGCCACAAGAATGCGCGCGATTGTCGCGCGCAATATTCTTCTGCTTTAACGTTCGTCCAGAAACACTTTCGAAAAAGCTTTGAAAGAAAAAAATATTTCGGAGGAGACACATGATTTCATCTGCCAGAAAGTGAGACAAATGTCACGTTTTCTTCCATTGTTTGAAAAGTGTGATTTTTTTATATGTTACAACGAATAGGAAAAAGAAAGAAGAAACTCCAGCTATATCCTGACGGCATACATGTAGAGATTGCAAATGAATATGGAGTTCGCTTAATTTAACAATTCTGGCCTTCACAGCTTCGCACGCTGCTGAACGGCCGGGTTTCACACACACGCGAATCGCGTGGATGCACTTCTGCCAAGGCACAACCTGAAGAGGCGGAAAATGCGAGAATACGCTTAAGGATGGTTGCCGATGGGACATTTGTTGGATGTCTCAGTTGTTTCAGATGCTAGAACCCTTGACAGCGCTAAGAGAACTTTAATGTAATTATGACAGTACCACCTCGTACAAATTAGGCTAGGAAGCTTACATGGCGCAGAAAGCAACACATAGGTTATAACACGAAGCAACGTTGTCAATGTTAAGAGTAACATTATTATGGTGCGAAATGGCTTCAAGCACTTCTCTTTACTAGGCAAAAGGGTAGCTACCCTGCCTAATAACAGACCATAACCATTCTTCCGGATCATATAAACTAATAAATCTGATAAATGCATCTGGAAGATAGGACTAGTGGCAAGAATGCATGATTTTATTAACGTCTGTTTTATAGGAACATCGTGGCAATCACGCACTTACGTGGGAAACTACTTGCGTAGCAAAGAGGGCGAACATGTCCAGCACAAGTAAGTGACCTCGTCTGTTAATTACAAGTTTAAAGCTGCAATTACTCGCCCTCGGGAACCTCATGTGTTAAGCCTCCCTAAAAGCAATACAAACTTCCCTTAGTATTCATTCTCGCCAGGTTACCGTGTTTCATTGACACAAATTACAATCATTTAACTTCTTTGTTTATGTCTAAAACAAATTCAAGTGCCTCCTCAAGAATTCCATGTTAAATGCACAGATTTATGCGCCAAGCTTGGATAACCCAATCGCAAGGCGAAGTGATGTATACCCGGAATTGTTTCAGTTTCATTTCGGCTAGTTAGCTTCGAGTAAAGTTATCGCGCCTTCGTCCCTCTTGTGAAAAGCGCATGTGAGGTAGCCCGTATCGATAGTTCTGGAGCGCAGCTCTTCGGCGGCCACTCCTGCTGCGAGCGTCGGTGTAACCGAGCGAGAACAAGCACAGCGAAGGATGAAACACTGAACGTGGAGCGCAGTGGGGGATGAAAGCCGGCGATAACGAAGAAAGCGCGAGGAGGAGGGTAGGCGGAAAGTGTGAGAAGAAAAATTCACCAACGCTTACGAAACTACCTAATGGGAAATTTGAACGCAGCTCTATAGATGTTTTCATTTTGCGATACATCCAGGCACACAAATTGAGAGACACGTAGCAGAGTCGGCGATCGTCGAAAATCTGACGTGCAAGTCAAGTGCGTCAGCTTTTATACACGACTCGTCGCAGGTTCCACAGCATTCGTAGTGCCCACGTGGATTCCAGGAAGTACTATACAATTCGCGTGGCGTGCCCAAAGAGATAAAACAATTCCACACCATGATAATTGAAACAAGCACGAACGACACCAAACCAAGCGAACCTATCAAGTGCGACGGAGAACTGACGCGAGCAGACGATAGTACAAAAGCAGCGGTCTCGCTGACACTAAAACCCCTTAAACTTCGTAAAGCAGCGCCACGCTTTGAAGAATGCCGCCTCCTCATCACGCGCTCCGGTCGAGGCCGACAGCGCGTCGCCATTAGCCTAACGACAACACGAGGGCCCTCGCGCTGGCTTCGTTTGTTTACAGTCGCTCTTCGGCGCCATTTTCGCTTGAGAAGCGGTGAGGGGCCCATGTTGGCGCCGTAGCTCTTATGCCTTGTTTTGGTGTGCGAACGCTTTGAACTAAGTTTCGTGGCAAGTACGACGTCGCTTCACGGCATTTTTTATCACCATAAGCTGCTGCGCCTTCGTATGCAAAAATAGTTTCAGCAAAGGCCAGAAGCTCTTATCGATACCGTCCGGTAAACGCTACGGGTTGTCTTCTTTAGAGTGAATAGCTTTGTTCACCTCTTTTGCTCGTGTTTGCCATTGGTAGTCGCCCGGTGGATTTGCGATACAAAGTGCGCGTGCTCTCACGAAAGCGGTTTCGTCGCCGAACTTCAGCATCATAAGTCTTTGAGACGTACGCCTTAATTCGTGTCAGCTTTAAAGTGTGTGTAAGTTAAGGTGCAGTGGTGGAGCACTCGCAAAAGAAAGCGCATGGTCGCCCGCTTGTTCACTGGCGGGTTTAGTCGTCGCTCGCTCGTCCGTTTAGTCGTTCGCTTACTCGTTCGTTCAACTAACATCTCGTTCGACCACTACGTCTCAGAGACACACGTAATGAGACAGCAAATGCTGTCTCAATATGAACGACAGCACCACTTCACTTACCGCAATTTCGGCCGCGTCATAGCGAGGCAAATTCTTTGCGCGGTAATCGCTTCACTAAAGTCACATCTCGGAAATGTTATTTCGGAGCGAGCGCAACCATCCTCAATGCATGCACCTTAGTGCAACTCGGTTCACAACAAGTACGTCACTTCGTGAATGCACGAGCTAACGCACGATGAAATGTTATTCGTGATGAGTCCCTAACCTGAAAAAAATATTGTACTTGTTTGAGCCTGAATAAGGCGCTGTTACCGCATTACCGCTTCACGAACGAACACTAACAAAGTGATTTGATTTTGTATATAAGCAGAATCCCGACTTTATGATTGACCGCGCTTTTTTCTGTCGACTTTGAGGCACGATAAGCATAATAGCACCAGCGCCCACCTCTAAGCCTTTGCGCGTGCTTAGAAGATTGGCAAGCACGCACGTTGGCGGCGCTGTAACTTGTAATACTCATTCGAACCTTCAGAGCATCAGTAGTTCCTTCCCTCTGTCGGCCTTTGTATGTCATAGCCGATACGCGCCGCGTATTCACATGGTAAGGACGGCGATGATTACTTAGGCTACTTAGGGCTTGCTGGAGGTCAGGATGTTGGCATTCGATCGTAAATCTGTTATTTACAACCATTGGCAACAGCATCTTGCGACACTCACATGGCAAGTGTTCCGTACGTAATTGTAGCGCAGGCGATACTTTCGGAGTCGTCATGGCAGAGCCTTAGCACTCGTTCAGATATTCTTTAAAATTATGTTGAGTACCCCAGAGCACGGCAGTTTCTGACAAATTGTGACTGTACACTGTGTGACACAAGATTCGATGGTGACACTGCGTAACACTAGGAACGCCTTCGCAGACTTCGTAACATTTCCCACAGAAACCGTTCGTGTGTACGTGTGTGTGTGCATGTTGTTGGGATTTTTTAATTTATTTTTTATTTATTTCCTTTCTCTCACCTAACGCATTCATATGCCCCTCCCCCCAGTACAGGGTCGCCAACCGGAAATATTCTCTGGTTAACCTCCATGTCATTCTTTTGCCTTTCTCTCTCTCCCTCTCTTTTGAAATATAGTCAGGCCATGGAAAAAAAGTTGCCGGCACTGAATTTGTATAATCATTCGTATAGAAATTCTATGCTGTACACGTAGTCACTCGGAGCTAGAAAGCCAACGCGAACGCTTAAAGCCTTGCCATCAGTACATTCATTCTGTGAAGGGTAATCTGCAATTCTCGAGCTGTGTAGGCGGCGCCACTGTCGCGGAGGGAGCGGGAAAGAGAGGAGAAGCGAGGACGAGTGAAGGCGGAGAAGTGGAGTGTCGCTACTTTCCGAAGTTTAGGGGACTTTAGCTGAGGGCAGAAACATGTTCATTCCACCCACCCGTCCGTTCAATCGCCGTCCGCCCAAATAAGGGCCGAGGCAGACGCCCAAAAGGCTGATCATTTTTCTAAGTTTGGTGCATGCTCAATCTTCACGAGCGGATCGCAAGCGCATTCCTATTGGACGACGCGGTCTGTTGGCAGCTGGCAACCATTCGGCGGAGCAAAGGCGTTCAAGATTGGCAACTATATTTGGCAGCAGACACCGCCTCTTTTATGTAGAGGAGGCACTGCAGCAGACGACACTGCCATATTTTTGCAGATGTGGTTTCAAGATTCCACGTCATGGTGAAAATGCAACTCTGGGCTGTCATATTCTGTTCTGCCGCCACATGCTGTGCATTGGCGCCGTCATACTTGTTCGAAACACTGCTCAGTCATCTTATCTGCGCCACCTTTTAGAAATGTATTGCAATCGCATCATGTCGCAACAAGCGACGTATTTACGGACGATCACTATCAGTGCGCGCTGCCTTGGCTGGTTGAGCAAAACCTCTCAATGATCGAACGTGCCGCGTTCTACGTGCCGCAAAATTGATGGTATCGCCGGAAGTGATTCGTCTAAAATGCCCGTGTTCGGCGCGATGGCATAGTTTCTGTGGTGCTAGTGACAACTTTGCAAGAATACGAAGCACATGCACATCTGTTGCGGGAATACAGCTGAATAGATCTCCAGGACACTCTTAAGCTCTTTTGGCACTGTAAGCTCTTACCACTGGACCAGCGTATGAGGCTCCGGGTACAGCTCGCTGGTGCATTTGCTTGGTCATGCATTTGTTTTTGTTTTTCCCTGACAAATTTAAGCGTGTGCTTAAACAACTTATATGAATGAAATATCCTTTTCCTTTTTTTCTACATATATAAGACCACCAAAGACGAAGTGAGGCCTAAAACATGCCTCTCAAAAATTTAATACTTGCTGCTTATAAACGTTCCAAACGAAATAAAAAGTTAACTTAAGGAGAAAAATAGGAGATGTACTCAGCTATGGATGAACTTGTTACCATGTGTAAACATTTTGTGCGTAAGCGGTTACCTTGTAGGAGCAAGGAATTGAAGGTTAAGCAGTGAGTACAATTCATTATGACTGGCATAAAAGGAATAAGTACGTATAGCGGTGACTTTATGCAGATATATACTTCAAGGAGAATATTTATTTGCAAGCAAATAATTTGTATTGCTGATGAGACAACTAATTTTGAGTGAAATCAAATAATTACATTCTTTCTTGCTGGCCACTGTGGCCAATAATCTGTTGTCCCCTTACTACTTATGCATACCTGATTTAGCATTTAAACAATGTACAAAACATTACCAAAGTGCGCAACATTAAGCAGTACCATGAGAGGCACGCTCCTTCTCTCAGCTATGGTACCAAACAAGGATGATCGACATGTGACTGTTCGATACTGCCAGCATCATACATGTGTGTTCTATTTTGATTAGTATATATACGTAAAAAATAAGATCATACAGGATGCACATGATAAGTGAACTATTGTAAGGTCTGCTCAGGTAATTTGGGTTAGTTAGGGCAATGGATATGCGTGTTGTTTACGTATTCATCTAGTAACAGGCTATCTAGTTGATCCACCGCCACATTTTGGGAAAATTAAAAAAAACTGCATAGCATAACATAAACAGCTGGTCAGTAACTGTATTTTATTTGAAGCAAACCATGATTATCAGGTGAATTAGCAGCGAGTTCAGTGACCTCTCATGGTGTCGAAAGGTTGATGTAAGTGGTTTTGTTTGCCCTAATAAGTAGCTGCTGCAACATGTGCACGAGAATGAAATAAAGGCTCATATGGTGGAAGACAGGGCCACACAACAAGTGAGAAAACATTCATTGCGATATCACATTTTCATAAGAAACCAACAAATAATTCCCCAGGTTCGGTTTAGAGAATATAGCAGAAGGTGTTCTGCATAAAACTACAAGATTGGTGTGCTCCATGATCTATTCACTATTTGTGTAACCAAATGAATTATACTCCCATGAGCACTGTGAAAGAGAGCATAGAAATTTGCAGTCACGAGGCCACAGTGTCTCAACCTCTGTGCCAAACGTAAAACAGTTCCAGAAGGAAACATGCATACTGGTGAATTGGATATGCATTCACATATGCTATTCAAATTCGCACGTCACAAGTGATCTTCATCCCTCGCCGAATTGCTCACCATTGTACAGATTTTATTGTAGCACTTTGTGTGTGCAGTATTATAATTTGACAAATAAAAGCTGTGGTAATTTACTGCACTGAAGGCAACTTTGCGTGTGACTTAGATAATATGATGCTCCTTCATATGGGTGAGCTTAGTATCAGCCGCTTTCTTTAATAGTTGTTTACTCTTAGGCCTGGTGCCACCATGCACTGCTGTGTTCTTACAGGCCCGCTAGAACTGCTTTGTGCGCAAGAATTACTTTCATCATCATCATCATCATCATCATCAACCTTATGTCCACCACCAGGACGAAAGAGCCTCTCCCTCTGATTTCCAATTACCCCTGTGCTGCGCCAACCGATTCCAACTTCACTTTACATCTAGCTTAAAATAGGGTAAATGAAGAAAGGAAACTAAGACATCCACCCGTTCGTAGCAATTGCTACAAAGGAAACCCATACGGGTTCCTCGAAAGAAAAGCCTCAGAGTTGAAGAAAAATTCGTCCTGGTTCCTTTATTCATTTACTTCTCTCCAACTTGCGGGTTTCCGCAGAACTACTACGTTAAATTAGGGTAGTGCAGATTTGCTGTCATAATGTGCTTTTATGCTTAACTGCGTAGCATTCAAAAAAGCGTTTGAAATCTGAGTGTGGATGCTCAGTTTTACAGGTATGACATTTTACATTTATATTGCAAGATCACATCATTATATAGAAGGAAGGACGCCACACAAATACTCACAAGTACCGGGCTCGCAGCGTTAAAGAAAGGAAACGCATCAAGGCAGATAACGATTATTGTTGTGTGGCAGAAGGGGCAAGGCAAAGGGTGTAACTTTGCCTAAGAGTGCGGTGTACTGCCTCTTTTGGCGCTTCATCTTTTGAAGAAGCGAAACTTCAAAACGGTATTAAGTGACACACCATGAGGACCCATCAGTTCTTTATGGTGCAGATCAAATATGTAAATGCAATATTTGTACCTGAAAGCAACATGCATTCACACTTAGAGCTCAGAATGATCAGTAAAGAAGACTTACATATGGTACCTTCTCCAATGCTTTGTACACGGATAGCTATGTTTTGGGGAAACTTGAGTAGCACATTCATAATGGACTACTACATAAAACATCCGTTGTGCATCTCTCCTTTGATATTCTACCGTCTGACACAGAAGACAGAAGTACAGCCTAAAATTTTTCTTTACGTCAATATTCAAAAAATACTAGCAGGTTTCTGGCACCACATGTCTGCATCCTTCATACACGGTAGTTACTGCATGTTCTGAGCGTGCATTCGTTGCCGGTGGTATATCTTCTGGTATGAAAATACTTTATTCGACAGTGTTACCTGTATATTTCTCAACTTACCAATAGGTTCTCTATGCTCTACTTTTACGAATACCTTCTTTAGTAGAGGCATCTGCGCTGTGCCTTCATTAGTGAAGTAAATGTTACGAAAGCTTTGAATTCATCCAATATAATCAAGGAATCTGCAGACAAGGGCGTCATGACAAACTAGCTGAGATGGTGACACTATTCTACTTGTTCTCACAGCACCAGTGTTCCCCCTTGCGCTGTGTCGCGCAGTTCTGACCCGTGTGCTAACGAAGGTTGAGCCATCCACATTTCAAGGGATGAATGACGGTTGCATACATGCAAGATCTCCCTCTGCTTATATAAATCACTTAACCACGTGTAGCAAGTTCAGATTTGTGATTATAGCGATTACACAATTTCATTGGCCAAGAACATGCAGGAAATGGTCTTGCAGCTATTGTATCAGTGGTGGCTTTCACGTAAATTGACTGTTGGATAAGTAGATTTCACTTCGTCGCAAGGCCCAGGTGAAAATGAGCCTTACACTCATGACGCCAAATGCAGTTACCATGTATGAATGAAGAAAACGCGATAGAACGATGAGCAGTGGAATTCATCTCAGTAGTTTACAAATAAATGTAGCTGCGTGCAGTATTTCAGTGCTGGTACATTAAGCACAAAACTTTATATGAGTCGTTTAGATGACGTAATCAACAAGAGCCCTCTAATAAGTGATGGCAAAGGCTAAACAAAGAGCGGCTGCATAAGGTTCTGTAATTGGTCTCAAATATGCATTCTCGCATGCAGCAGATACGGTCCCTAAATTCGTTTACATACAGGTATGAAATGTTGTAACTGCACCCCGTGACAAAATTTAAATAAGGTCATCTGACTCGCGTATAAAACAGTTGGTATGACATATCTTCATATTAGAAGTTGTGCTGCTTGATTCACAAACACATGCACGTAAACGCAAGCTACGCATACAAATTGTGCTCGCCTGTTAATGTGTGCAATAAAAGAACAGAAAAACTGATCATGGCAGAAATACAAACAATTTTTGCACCGGACTAATTCCTATTACTTACGCAATGATTTTCCGTCTTAGAAGCAGCAACTCAACTCAATGCATAAGTTAAGCGGGTGTTGCTAATCTAAGCTGGGCTTGGGTATCATTTCCAGAATAAGAAAGTAAAGAAAGTCCATCTGTATGGGCATAAAATTGATAGTTTCACAGCATCTTACCTGGCTGGGTAGTAAATTTGTCTAAAAAGCAAAAAATGCAGCCCACCTACCAAAGTAGTGTGGCTAATATAATATGGTGGGTGACACTCTACCGGCCGACTCACTTGGAGTATGCCAGGAGTTGGTCCTCAGTAAGTGGCTTCGATCACATAATGAATGCTGACGTAATAGTAAAAACATGTGTTCAGAATATTCTCATGACAACCAATAGGCACCCATTATATTTTTATAGCAGCTGAATCATCAGGCGCGATGATTCAGCTGTTCCGTTCAGTGTGCCCATGATCATGCTACAGAATGACTATATACGAGGCACCTCTTTCCGTAGTCTGGCAGCGCAACTAAAAACGGTTTACTTAATGAGTGCAACCGTGGCTTGTGCAAAATAAAGATAAGCGAGATTGCCACCTGTAGCGCCCAACACCCTACACCCAGGGATGATAGGTAGCAGTACGCCTACAGCTAGATGAAAGTGTTCCGGAAAAGCACTTAATGGACATATATTCAGGTAGAATTCAATTTAATGCACATTATTTGGTAATGACTGTGCGTACAATGAACACGAGCATAGAAAATAAAGCAGTTCTATGGTACGTAATGCTAAACTTTCCCATATAATGATAATATTGCTACACAACAGTATTTGCGATCACGAAGAGACGAGCAGTGTGAAGACGACGACGACGATTAGAGGCTAGCGCGGGCTGTAGCCTCTTGGCCAAGCATGGCGTATTTTCTTGTAGATATACTTGTATATAGCATTTCGTCTGCGTCTTCCTACGTAACATATCTGGTGGAGGTGGACGTTCCCTGCACCTGGTCACGGAGCTTCGCAATGGACGGTACGTGGAGCCTTCCTTCATGGCTCCCGACGACGACAATTCGACTCAGCCGCCTACGACACCTGCTGCCACTTCGACGACCTACATCGCTCTCCCCGCTCCCCGTGATCCTGGCATATTCTCGGGCAAAGGTGGGGAAGATGTCGAGGACTGGATCAGCCTCTACGAACACGTCAGCCGCAATAACCGGTGGGACCCTACTATCATGCTCGCCAACGTAATCTTTTACGTCGGTAGCACACCTAAAGTTTGGTTTCGGACTAGGGTGGTTGCTTGGGCTAGTTGGTAATTCATGATCAAAATAACGCACAGAGCGAAGGACAAGGACAGCGATAGACGACATACGCAGCGCTGTGTATTTCGTCTATCGCTGTACTTGTCCTTCGCGCTGTACGTTATTTTGATCTTGGTTTTGGACGCACGAAGATGAGCTCACCAGTTGGGATTCACTTAAGCAAAAGCTCCGAGACTTGTTCGTCAAGCCTTACGGTCACCAACTTCCCCCGCAGAAGGCGCTTTCCGGCCGTGTGCAGACGTTAACAGAGCCCTACGTCACGTACAGTCAGGACGTCTTGGATCTATGCCGCAAAGTTGACGCACACATGACTGAGTCATACAAGGTTTTCCACATCCTCAAAGGCATTGCCGATGACGCCTTCAACTTGCTCGTTTTCAACAATGTGGCGACGGTGGCTGCAGTATAAAAGAGTGCCGCCCCATCGAACTCGCTAAAAGCCGACGTATCGACCAGCAGCTTGCCCGTCTGCCCAACACCCCAGCGACATCTTCCTGTGCCGACACTCCTCATCCCAACAACACTGGCGATGTTACCAGGATTGTCCGGCGTGAGATCGAGGCCGCCTATCCGGCTGCCTCGACCCCAGCTCCTCCAATGCACCTGCAGTGACGATTTCCCTGATCCAGGCAGTTGTCCGCCAGGAGTTCGCAAACATGGGTCTTCACACGATGAGCTCGGCCAATCGCCCTGATACCCACTCTGCTCCTTCGATTCCGTCCCATCCCGCATCTCATTAACCACCACGTTTCGGCGACCCATCTGAACGGCGCACTGCCGACGACAAGCCCATTTGTTCTCGTTGCCGTCTAATCGGGCACATTTCTCGGCACTGTCGCAGTCGCTGGGCTTCCCCGACCCGGTATGCTTATACTGCCTGTACTCGCCCCTCAGGCGGCCCTTCTCGTCCCTATGCCGCACGCTCCGATAATGCCGCCACTGATTCTCCTGCGCCGAACCGCCCCTATTCTCGATCACCTTCGCCCCAATGATGACAATCTCGCTCTCCCCAGCCCCGTCGCTCCTATTCGCCGACTCCCTTCGGACGCCTCTCCCAGCCGGAAAACAAGACGATGCAGCGCCTCGAGGTGACAATGCATTTCTCCCTACGCCGCCAAATCCTCTACTGACGTTGCCCACTCATCTGAACCTTCTTGACGTGCAAGTCGACGGTGTTTCGGTGCCTGCTCTTATAGACACTGGGGCGCATTTATCAGTAATGAGCGCTGACCTTCGTAAACAGCGGACGAAAATAATCACGC
The DNA here is from genome assembly GCF_050947875.1 of Dermacentor variabilis. Classification (NCBI taxonomy): domain Eukaryota; kingdom Metazoa; phylum Arthropoda; class Arachnida; order Ixodida; family Ixodidae; genus Dermacentor; species Dermacentor variabilis. The sequence goes on from NC_134569.1 coordinate 254,243,960, forward strand.
CCGCCACGACGCCTGTTGTCCGTATCGCCGATGGCGGAACAGCCGCCGTATTTGGTATGTGTGCCGCCCGCGTCTCCTTTGCTGATCGCTCCACTATTGTGCTATTCACAGTCATCGCCCACTGTCCCCACGACATCATCCTCGGCTTTGACTTTCTCTCCGCACATTCTGCTCTCATCACTTGTTCCGCCAGCACTCTCCGCCTTGACATGCCTGTTATGGATCCCGCTGAATCACACCCCAGTCAACTATGTTCCGTCGACTTCGTTCGCTTGCCACCTTCGGCACTGACTTACGTTGACTTAGTGTCATCCGCTCCAGTGCCTGATGGTCACTACATCGCGGCTCCTATGGAAGCCGTCCTCCTTAAACATGGGATCACAGTACCACATACAGTTTTATCTATTAGGCGAATTGCGTCTGCCTGCCAGTGGTCATTTTGGCTTGACGACACAAGTGCTGCCACGCGGGATGTCTCTGGCCCAGCTTTGCTCATTCGAGGATCACTCAGCAGCATCCATCGCAGTCGACGACAATTCATCGGATCCTGCTCTACGATCGCAGTCGGCAACTTGTACTATCGCCGACTTACAGAAAATGATTGCGCCGGACATGCCATCCGAACACGCTCGTGAGCTCTACCGCGTTCAGTTTTCCTACACGATATTTTTGATTTTAACGATCGTCCTTTGGCCTAAACTACAGCTGTTAAACATCGCATTAATACCGGCGATGTCCCCTCGTAATCATCGCCGCCCGTATCGAGTGTCGCCAGAGTTATTCACGCAGAAGTTCGCAAAATGCTTGCCAAGAACATTATTGAACCCTCATGTAGTCCACGGGCGTCACCTGTTGTTCTAGTAAGAAAGAAGGATAGCTCCTGGGTCTTTTGCGTGGAATATCGGCACCTTAAGAGGGTTACCAAAAAGGACGTGTATCCCTTACATTGGATTGATGACGCCCTTGACTGCCTCCACGGTGCTCGCCATTTCTCCTCTATTGACCTTTGTTCCGGCTACTGGCAGACTGCCGTGGACGATCTCCACCACGAGAAGACTGCTTTTGTAGCACCCGACGGTCTTTATCAATTCAAAGTGATGCCGTTCGGTCAATGTAACGCTCCTGCGACTTTCGAACACATGATGGACTCCCTTGTTCACGGTTTCAAATGTTCCTCACGCCTGTGCTACTTGGACGACGTTACACTATTTTCCCCAACGTTCGCTACACACCTCGAGTGCCTGTCAGCAGTCCTGGACGTTTTTCATCGAACCGTTCTGCAACTCAACGCATCGAAGTGCCAATTCGGCCGCGCCAGATTACCGTCCTTGGACGCGAACGGAGTGCAACCGAACATTGCACTCCGTTGCAACGTTGCAACCGTTTACGCGAGCGGAGTGCAACCGGACCCAAGCAAGATCCATGCTGTTACGGACTTCCCTGTTCCGAAGTGTCTCAAGGCCTTTTTTCGTACTTCCGCCGTTTCGTGAAAAATTTCGCTGCCATAGCACGACCACTAACCGAGCTTTCGAAAAACGACGTCCCTTTCCAATGGGGCGATAACGAGGCCTCTGCATTCTCGCTTCTAATCGACCTTTTGATAACGCCTCCCGTTCTGGCCCATTTCGATCCTTCTGCGCCTATCGAAGTCCGTACTGATGCCAGCGGTCACGGAATTGACGCAGTACTGGCACAATGCCAGTGCGGCCACGAACGTGTTATAGCTTACGCCGGCAGGCTCCTCTCGGCCGCGGAGCGCATCTATTCCATCACTAGGCGTGAGTGTCTGGCCCTAGTTTGGGTGGTTGCGCAGTTCCGCCCATACTTATGCGGCCGAACCTTTTCCGTTGCCACAGACCATCACGCGCTTTGCTGGTTATGCTCACTGAAAGGTCCTACAGGAAGACGTGGTCTCTGGGCATTACGCCTCCAAGAATATTCACATTCTATCCCCTAAAAATCTGGCCGCCTACACAAGGACGCTGGCTGCCTGTCTCGCTACCCGACAGACGAGCCTACGACGCAGACAGTAGTAGCGCCAATGGCACTTTCTCTGTGTTTGCCTTCGCTAACATCGCCAATGAGCAGTGCCGAGACCTATCGCTGTGAGCATTCATCGAGCGTCTGCGCTCTACACCTACCGACGCATCCGTTTGCCGATATGTCCTCCAAGGCGGCATTCTGTACCGAAGGAACTTCCTCCATGATGGATCTGATCTTCTTGTCGTACCAAAACATCTACGACAGACTGGGCTCTTTGAAATGCATGACGCAACCACTGGAGGTAATCTTGGTGTAACCCGCACGTACGACGGCGTCCGCCGCCGCTTCTATTGGCCTGGTCTCGCTCACTCCGTCCGACGCTATGTTGCTGCCTATGATAACTGCCAGCGTTGGAAAACACCTCAGTTGCTACCTGCCGGTCATCTCCAGCCGATCACCATTCGTGTGCAACTGTTCTTTCGTGTTGAATTAGACCTCTTCAGTCCTTTTCCCACGTCATTCTCTGGGAACAAATGGGTAGCCCAGTAATGAGGAAAGTTGGGCTAGTTGGTGACTAATCATCATACCTCACCGGTGAAGCAGCGCACTGACACGGACACGGTCGTCTTGTGTGCCTTCTCTGTGTCCTTCTCAGTGCGCTGCTTCACCAGCAAGGTATAATGAAATGCGTAGCCGTCGCAACTGATTACGCCACCCGATACGCTGTCACGCGGGCTCTCCCTACCAGTTACGCTACTGACGTCGCGCACTTTCTCTTGCGTGACATTATATTGCTTCATGGCACCCCATGACCGCTGCTTACTGTCCGTGGTCGTAACTTCCTCTCGAAAGTTATCGCCAACATTGTGCGTTCCTGCTCCACTAAACACAAGTTGACTACCTCATACCATCCTCAAACCCATGGCCTGACAGAGCAGTTAAACCGTGTTCTTACCGATATGCTGTCCAAGTACGTTTCCAAGGACCACCATGACTGGGACATTGCCCTTCCTTACGTCACATTTGCGTATAATTCTTCCCGGCTGGGCACCGCCGGATTTCCTCCTTTTTATCTACTGTACGGTCGCGAACCAACCCCGCCCCTTGACACGGCACTTCCTCCTGCTGCGATCCTAACAAGCGAGCATGCGCGCGACGCCATCGCCCTCGCCGACCAGGCATGCCAGCATGCCCGTAGTCGACTGATGGCCTCGCTAACCACTCAGCAGTGTCAGTACAACGCCCGCCGCCGTGACGTACAGTTTTCGCCCGGTGCGCTCGTGCTCCTGTGGTCACCCTCTCGTGACGTCGGACTTTCGGAAAAGCTTCTTTCGCGATACACAGGGCCCTACCACGTGCTGCGTCAGGTGATGGCTGTTAGGTACAAAATTGCTCCTGTGAGTTCGATATCGTCCTCTACTCTGGCATCTAGTGGTGTCGTGCACGTCCGTAGGCTCAAGGCCTACTACACTGCTTCCTAGTCCGGCCTGTAGTCGCTCTGGGACGGCGCTTTCGCCGCCGGGGGTAGTGCTACGGAACAGTAGAGTGTTTTACGTTAGAGTACGCAAGCGGCTTGCGTCCCCTAAACTAAAGCTCTCTAGTATTTGCGATGACGAAGAGGCGAGCAGTGTGAAAACGGCGACGGCGATTAGAGGCTAGCGCGGGCTGTTGCCTTTTGGCCAAGTGCGGTGTATTTCCTTGTAAATATACTTGTACTATATAGCTTTCCGCCTGCATATTCCTACGTAACAATATCATAAAAGTATGTGTGGTATGGTTCATATCGATGATATTGGGGGGTTCTGTTGTCTAGCCTTTTGTGCCTAATTTGTGTTTCCCAAATGAGGCTTCAGTTGCGAGTCTGCGCTGCTTTTGCTGTCTTTATTTCACGTCCGTGTCTTCTGGCGCAGTTTTTCAGCGACTTCAGAGCAAAAGACAACTGTTTGAGCCAAATCAAATCATACCTTCGACATCTACTAAACACAGAAACAAGTTTCATTGTTCTCTTGAAGGAAATAAATGACATTATTTGCCTTCGATGCTCTTGGAAGGTCTTCAGGCTTTACCATGTTCAGCCACTTTTGTAAACAACTGCTAGTAAAGGATGCCACAACAATTTTTTCGAATAGTTGTCTTCAATGAAACATCCTAGTTATATAATTTTCCTTTGAAAATCACATGTAGAGCACATTAGCAATTATCAACGTATTTTGAAAATCACACTTTTTGGCCTAAGATGCGAACTTGTAAACTGAGTTGAGGGTGTAAGGCGCTCACTCGAAACCCCCATTTTTGTTCGCATTACATTTTTTGCCTCTGGAATTTACTGCAACAAACTTTCGGCCGTCTTTCATCAAAGAATAAACGACGGGAAAAGGGAAGTGCCACCCTGAGGATAGCAGGGAGGTCTCACGTGGGGCGGCATGCTTACATTTTTCAGTTGTGACTCGTGGACGGTGAATACTAATGTAACGAAGCGGTGTGTTGTATTAAGTGGTGACAATGACGACGCAGTTTATGTGCAGGACCTGCGCTGCACGAACTCAAGGTGACAAAGATGCTCGGAAAGCAGCAGCTACAGCGGGACCCGGACGCTCATTTAAAGCAAATCTGCCTCTTCCTCGGACTTTTCCACTGCCATTGACGCTGTGCGGGGTCGGTTGAGGGTGTGTCTTACCCGCCGGCGCCACGGCAGAGTCGGGAACTCGCTTCTAAACAGCGCGTCGCTACAGTGCCCTGCAGTTATGCGTGAACCACGCACAAGAAAAAGAACACTGCATAAGCAACAGCGCATACAACTTAATCGAGAAATCCGCGAATGGGTCGAGCCGATGCAGTCACGAAACGAGTGAGTGCGTCACCGCTCTTTGCTCGTGGCAGCTCGCACACGTGGGGTGAAAAGTGACGTCGTAAACCATGCCTTGTTTGGGGTCTCTTCAATAAAGGAAACGCTGCAACTAGACATCGGAAATGTTGCGGTTGAACTGGAGAAGTGCCATTTCAAGGTATGGTGAAGTGCGCTTCTGCTGTTACGAAACACAGAGCAAGCTTCCGCACGCGAAAATCGCGGGCCGAAAGCAAAACCACATTAACATAGTATACAGCGTCGAGACACATGTCCAGCCAATGAATTAACGCGCCATGGTATAGCTTAGTGTCTACGGCGTTGTGCGAGGTCACGCGTTCGACTCCATTTCGACGGGGACGAATGCAAAAGCGCTCGTGCGCCTATGGATTTAGGTGCGCGTTGCGTAACCCAGGGTGGTCAAAGTTGAAGGGATCCCCACTATGGCGTGCCTCATAATGAGATTGCGGTTTTTGTATCCTAAAGGGCCCTGATTTAATTAAAGTTTAAAATTTTTGCTATGATGCGATGTGCCCTATGCAATAATTACGGTGCTAGCCTTCTCCCAGGCTTTAGTCAATGTCGCAAAACTACGCCTCAAAGAATGAGAAGTGGTAAAAGCAACGTTCAGCATCAACTAACCACTTCAGAATTTCCCGAAACGCTCAACTTCAACATTTGCCGCCGAAATCAGCGCCAATTACCGACACAAGCAGCACACAAAGTTTTAAAGCGAAAGCTTTACAGGCCGCGAACTTGCGATTTCGCCGTGGCGGTGCTCCGAGGAGGCACATAACGTCACAACGCGCGCCTCCTGGCGGATATTTTACTTTCTCTCTCGCTCCCTATCACTACTGCGCCTGCACCCCTAATAGCACCGAGCCACAGGTGTTCCGCCGCTGCGCAGCGCCGTGCCTTTCCGCCGCCGCCATGTGGTATTCGTCACGCCGCGCTTCTCGTCGTTGCGCTCGCCTCCGCTCGCTTTGCCAGCTACGTCGCATGCCTGATAACAAGTCGGAGGATTGAAAAACAGAGCTCGCATGCGTCGGAACCACAGTTGAGGCGGCAGTATGGACGGCGACAATTCTGATAAGCAGGAGGAGGCCTGGAATCGACATCGGAACGAGATCAAGAGGAAACGAATCGCCCAGAAAACAGACGAACAGCGCGCCGCACGACTGGCTAAACGCCGCAACATAGCTAGACAACCAGAGTAACCTGGACTTGCAATCAAGATTAACGAAAGCTAACCATGCTATGCCTTAGCTTTCGCTACCTAATATTCTGGCATAACCAAGCTGAGTCACTGCCAATTTTTTTACTAGACCCACAGCGCGTGGGATTCGTTCGATTTTTCTTGCTTCTCATTCCATGTTTGACATAATCGAAGAACGGAACAACCTCCCTTTGTTATCAACATATTTTATAGGTCTACGCTGCATAGCATTCAACGTTTAACTCTTTGGAAAGGAAAGATGAAGCCATGAAGCTTAGGGTATGTTAGCTGCCTGTTTTGTTTGCAGATGTTAATCAATCTATAATTAACACAACAGCCACGTACAAAAATATATGGCTACCCGCCTGCAGCATGTGACCAGCAGCTTTGTTCTTTTCGGATAGAATCTGGGCCGTCCAAGACAAGAAAATTCGTACCTAGGGTCCACGTTGGCAGTTGCCTCGTCCATGACGAGTATCTTGTTTTGTCGAAGTACGGCCCTTGCAAGACAAATGAGCTGGCGCTGACCCACGCTGAAGTTGCCGCCCCCTTCAGACACTTGGGCCGAGAGCCCACCAGGAAGATCTTCGATGGAGGCCTTCAGGCGCACCTGCAAGCACGTCCGTTGTGATGAAAGAATAATGGCGTACCACGCCACGCTGGGGGAACCAGAAGCCAAAATGTACCAAATATTTTTTCTGACAAGGATACTCTTGAACCCATCAATATTTAATGCATTATATACGCTGACTCGAAGCTGATGCGCAGGCAGCTTGCTTCATTCGATACGTTGTGTAACACTTTGTTCCGAAAGCGGTCAAATAATGATGAAAGTTAACCTAAAAAGTTAAATCATGGCGTTTTACGTGCCAAAACCACGATCTGATTATGAGCACATCGCAGAGGGCGACGCCGAATTAATTTTTACCTCTGGGATTCTTTAACATTCCCCTAAATCTAAGTACAAAGGCGTTTTTTTTTTCATTTCGCGCTTATTAGAATGCGGCCGCCGTGACCGGGATTTGATATCGCGATCTCGTGCTTAGAAGCGCCACGTCATAGCAAGTAAGCAACCACGACGGGTGCAGGGAACGTTCAACATGTTATATTACAATTATTATAAAGTACTAAGGACCACTTCGAAATTAATGCTCAGCGGTCCACATTATCAAATACTTTCTTTTGAAAAGTGCTTCGACTGTGCAACGACGTACAAGCATAATTTGGAAGCGTTTCGATCGTGTATCGCACGCTGAACGCACAGTCATTAATTCAGAAGTGGACAAAATGCTCCGCAATGAGGTCATCGAACCATCAGCCAGCCCGTGGGCTTCGCCTGTCGTCGTTATGAAAAAAAAAAAGGTGGTACCTTGCGTTTTTGCGTCAGTTATCGCCATTTTAACATCACCCAAAAAGACGTCTACCCACTACTACGCATCGATAAAACCTTGGACTGCTTGCACGGAGCTAAATACTTCTATTCCGTTGATCGGCTACTGGCAGATATCAATTGATGAAATGGACCGCGAGAAGACGGCCATCACCACACCTGATCATTCATATCAGTTCGAAGTCATGCCCTTTGGCCTATGCAATGCTCCTGCGACATTCGAACCTATCACGGACTCTCTTCTGCGAGGCTACAAATGGACCACCTGTCTTTGTTATCTTGACGAAGTTATTGTTTTTTCTCCCCCGTTCGGCAGCCACCTCACCCGACTCGCTGTCATCCTTGCGGTCTTCCGAAAAGCCGGCCACAACTGAACTCCACGAAATGTCAATTCTGGAACCGTCAGATTACCATGCTGGGACACCTCGTTAACGCATCTAGAGTACAAACTGATGCCGAAAAAGTTCGCGCGGTTCGCAATTTCCCTGTGCCACATACTTCTTCTGACGTGCGCTGCTTCGTCGGCTTATGTTCTTACTTTCGCCGTTTCGTCAAAAACATCGCCAACGTTGCTCGGCCTTTGACAGATCTTAAGAACACGCCGTTCTCATAGGGCCCTGAGCAAGCTCACACGTTCACCGCTCTCATCGGGTTTCTGACCACCCCTTCCACACTTGCCTACTTTTCTCCGTCAGCACAAACCGAAGTCAAGGCTCTCATCGACCAGCACGCCAACGACGAGCAAGCGCGGTACGTGGACGTGGCCGAATACCAACGGAACGCCTGCGCAGCGGTCGTCATAGAGGCGTCGACCGGCGCCACAAGGGCGGCAGCGAGCGTGAGAAGCGCCGGAGCGGAACAAGCGGAGGAGGTTGCCATCGCCTTGGCCATCGCCGACGCAGACTGCCACACGGTGCTGAGTGACTCGACACAGGCGGTGCGAAACTTCATCATCATCATCCTCATCAGCCTGGTTGCGCCCACTGCAGGGCAAAGGCCTTTCCCATACTTATCCAACTAACCCGGTCATGTACTAATTGTGGCCATGTCGTCCCTGTAAACTTCTTAATCTCATCCGCCCACATAACTTGCTGCCGCCCCCTGCTACGCATCCCTTCCCTTGGAATCCAGTCCGTAGCCCTTAGTGATCGTCGGTTATCTTCCCTCCTAATTACATGTCCTGCCCATGCCCATTTCTTTTTCTTAATTTCAACTAAGATGTCATTAACTCGCATTTGTTCTCTCACGCAATCTGCTCTTTTCTTATCCCTTAACGTTACACCCATCATTATTCTTTCCATAGCTCGTTGCGTCGTCCTCAATTTAAGTAGACCCCTTTTCGTATGCCTCCAGGTTTCTGCCCCGTACGTGAGTACTGGTAAGACACCGCTGTTATACACTTTTCTCCTGAGGGATAATGGCAACCTGCTGTCCATGATCTGAGAATGCCTGTCAAATGCACTCCAGCCTATTTCTATTCTTCTGATTATTTCTGTCTCATGATCCGGATCCGCGGTCACTACCTGCCCTGAGTAGATGTATTCCCTTACCACTTCCAGTGCCTCGCTACCTATCGTAAACTGCTGTTCTCTTCTTAGATTGTTAAACGTTACGTTTTCTTTCTGCAGATTAATATTTAGACCCGCCCTTCGGCTTTGCCTCTCCAGGTCAGTGAGCATGCATTGCAAATTATCTCTTGAGTTACAAAGCAAAGCAATATCATCAGCGAATCGCAAGTTACTAAGGTATTCTGAATTACCTCTTATCCCCAATTCTTCACAATCCAGGTCTCTGAATACCTCCTGTAAATATGTTGTGAATGGCATTGCAGAGCTTGTATCTCCTTGCCTGACGCCTTTCTTTATTTTGTTGGTTTCTTTATGGAGAACTACGGTGGCTGTGGAGCCGCTATTGAAATCTTTCAGTATGTTTACATACGGCTCATCTACACCCTGATTCCGTAATGCCTCCATGACTGCTGAGGTATCGACTGAATCAAACGGTTTCTCGTAATTGATGAAAGCTATATATAAGGGTTGGTTATATTCCGCGCATTTCTCTATCCCCTGTTTGATAGTGTGAATATGGTCTATTGTTGAATAGCCTTTACGTAATCCTGCCTGGTCCTTTGCTTGACTGTAGTCTAAGGCGTTCATGATTCTATTTGCGATTACCTTAGTAAATACTTTGTAGGCAACGGACAGTAAGCTGATCGGTGTATAATTTTTGAAGTCTTTGGCGTCCCCTTTCTTATGGATTAGGATTATGTTAGCGTTCTTCCAAGATTCCGGTACGCTCGAGGCCATGAGGCATTGCGTATACAGGTGGCCAGTGTTTCGAGAACAATCTGCCCACCATCCATTCACAAATCTGCTGTTACCTGATGCTCCCCAGCTGCCTTCCCCCTTTGCATATCTAACAAGGCTGTCTTTAATTCTTCCGGCGTTACTTGTGGCGTTACTTGCGATACTTCGCCAACGGCCAAATCTGCGGGAAGGCCGAGCGCGTATTGCGAGCGGCCGAACTACAAGACAGAAAACTAAGACTCAAGTGGTTCCCGGCGCACGCGGGCGACGCTTCAGAACACAGTGAGAACCACAATAAGACGGCACACGCAGCGGCACGAGCGCTAAGGAACCACGCCCCGGTGACAGACCGTCCGATGTGGTTGGGAAACGAGGACCGCGTGACGCATTACAACCAAATCACGAAGGCCTACCATCTGTCTCGCAGGATTCTCTCGCCCCCGCACCCTTGGCTGAGTCTAGTGGAGGCGGTACTACTGACACAACTCCAGACCGGATCGCTACCGAGCCCGGGACTGATGCATCGCATGTACCCCGAGACATATCCGACCGATAAGTGCAGAGTCTACCGGAGGGAGACGACAGATTACACGCTCATCTTGTGGGACTGAGTTAAAGTTCCAGAGGAAGCAAAATCAAGAACGATTCCACCGCGGCTCGACGCAGCCGCGCGGAACTACAACCAAGACGAACAGCTCTGGGCCGTCAAGCAGGTCATCTGGGCGTTCGAAAGCAGGGACCTAGCGAGCCGGCAACGGCGAGCGGAGACCCGCGCCGAGTAACGGTGACATCGTAGATGACGGTGCCGTCTTAGTCGAGAGCAAAGACAGACTTGAACGGGTGATAGCTTACGCTAGGCGGTCGCTGTCAAAAGCGGAAGGCAATTATTCTGTGACCGAAAAGAAGTACCTCACCATCATTTGACCTACAGCAAAATTCCGCTCATACCTACATGGTAGGCCGTTCAAAGTTGTGAGCGACCATCATGCGCTCTGTTGGGTAGGAAACGTAAAGGACGCAAGGCACCATCGACAAGGCCAATGGGTTTACTGCAGCCGGTCGTGCCTTCTTGCTGACCGTTACAGAAGATTAGGATGGATTTGTTGGGACGCTTTCCAACGTCGTCTGGAAACAAGTTGACACTAGTAGTAACCACCGATTACCTTACAAGCTACGCCGGAGGGCAAGCCCTGCCCAAAGGTAGCGCGGAATTAGCCAAATGTTTCGTCAACATCCTGCTACGCCATGCTACGCCAGAAGTCATTGTTACTGACAGAGGAACGGCTTTCACAGCTGAGCTTACGCAGGCCATACAGCAGTATAGTCAGACAAGTCACCGTAGGACCGTTGTCTACCACCCGAAGACGAATGGCCTTACGGAAAAACTGAAGAATACCCTCGCCGACATGCTAGCAGTGTACGTCGACGTCGAGCACAAGACGTGGGACGCGGTCCTGCCATACGTAACCTTTGCTAACATCACGGCGATGCAAGAAACAACATAGATCACACCGTTCAAGTTGCTTTACGAAAGGAACACTATGACCGCTCTCGACGCCATGCTGCCGCACGTCACCGACTTAGAAAATGTCAACGTCGCCGCTTACCCGCAGCGCTCCCAAGAAGCCCGACAGCTCGCCCGCCTGCGTATCAAGAATCAGCAGAGGACCGAGAGACGAGATTACAATCTTCGACGACGATATGTTCGACGACGAAACCGTGTATGGGTTTGGACGCCGATACACAGACAAGGACTTAGTGAAAAGCTTTGACGCCACTATTTAGGACCCTACGAGATCATCCGACGCATTGGTGCGCTCGACTATGAGGTCGTGCCAGGCGGCATTTCGGCATCACAGCGGCGCCGCTCACGACATGAAATAGTCCACGTTGTGTGACTTAAGCCTTTGCCGCAGCGCTAGCAAACTTTGCGACTTTGCATAGCTGAACTTTGGACTGTCTTTGGACTGTGTCACTTTGCACTTTGTTTCTTTGCTGTTTGGTTACTTTTGTTTCAAAAGTGTCCTTTTGCTTTTCGCTGTCCTGTTAGGTTTCTAGCATATCGACGATGCTTTTTCAGTGCGGAATTGGCACGCGTACTTGTTTGACATTTTTCGGGGTGACCGCTTTTCACCGTCTAATAAATGTAAGTGCCCAGTGCGGGACGCGCCCCCATATGTCGGGAGTTTCTCGAGTGTTTTGATGGTTCTACTTGCTGTCTGTTGTCACCGACGCTTGAGTGATCTGATGGCATGTGCGGCGAGAATTGTGCAGAAGTTTCTGGAAGACACGCGGTCACCAGTGATTACTCTGGAACCTTCGATGGCTCACGTATAAACGCCGAGGCGCTTGATCGGGAGATGAGATTTTCGACGGTCGCCAACTGTGGTCGCCAAATAGAATGCGAGTTTCGTGATCCGCAGTTTTACTGCCTTCTTTATTGTGACTACTACGTGGGAATCTCACTGGAAACGCCGTCTACGCCTTCGCCCGGTCATCTCCATCACATGTCATTGCTCTTCCTGCTGCCATTCAGTACCGCTGCTATAGCAAACAAGCACTTAAGAACAAAATAATGAACGCCGGAATGTACTGAATTTAATCCTGGGGTTACACGCGCCCGAACCACGGTTTCCTTAAGAGGCACGCCATAGTGGGTGACTCCTGATTAATTTAGACCACCAGGAGATTTCCTACGCGCCCCAAATGATCGTGACGCGGGCGTTCTTGTGTTTCGCCCCCGCACAAATGCGGCCGGTGCCGCCGCCATTCCGTCCCGCGCAACAGCGTCGCCACTGAGCCGGCGGGTGAGGAAAGCGCGAGGGTGGCAGTTCGGTTTTCCATAGCAGAATGCCCGCAGGGATAGTGAAGGTCCTCATAAATATGTTCAAAATTTCTACAAATATTATTCTGCCAAGCACCCCTTGTTGCAATGGCATGCCACTAAGAATGCACAATGAGCCCTAAATTCTTCAACGTGCTCAGTATTTCTGCATGCAACAAAACCGCCGATGGGCAAAGTGACAAATCATAAGCGTGACAAATCATAATGCGACATATGACATAATGAGTGACAAATCATAACCGTTGGCGCTTTCACCTACGCCATGAAATTTCATTAGTAGAATTTTGCAGGCAATAGGCACAAAATAATAGCAGTGTTCGCAAGTTTACGCAGCTATTATTGAATTTAGTTATAAAAATGACGAATTGGAATTCCCGTTTCTGACACAGTGCTTTACCGCTACTGTAGCTATGAATTCTGGTGAGAAAAAATTAAATACTAAATTTTAGGAGGTATCTTCTACTTTAGATATTAGTTGTTCGTCACGCTTAAATACTTCGTGCATATATGGAACACAACTTGAGAAGGGAACTATAAAAATATTGTATTAATTTATTAGATTGTAGGCCCCTAAGCTTTCAGAAAAAATGTGAAAGACGCCTGATCAGCAGGGTTGTACTTTTCAAGCATGTAGAACATTTAAAGATCACCTCTGGCAGATAGCACAATTATTGTCATCGAGCGAGACTACACGCAGGCATTACTAGCGCGAGAAATCGGCGTGCATATTTACCAAATTTACAGAAATTCATTAACTTCCTTATCAGTTACTTTACGGCACATAATGCACTTCACGAATTTTAGCAGGTCAGCTTGCGAGAGGTATGCGCTTGAATTTAATCTCCGGGAAGACACCAGTTCCGAAATATCACTACCTATAGTGTGGAATGAAATGGATGGGCATTCTAGTTACTTTTGTGCGCCATTGCATAAAAGAGCGTTTCGTTAAAGAAATGCGAGGACACCAAATCCCTTCTTATAAGTTGTGAATGCGAAGGCACTGCAGTCCAATTGAACGCCCCTGAACGGTCCTTTTGCTGCGGGATATGCTGTCCAGTTTTGCGATTAAGTTGGCGCGAGCCTTTTCTTTACATTTCGTACATTCGCACCGGGCTGCGTGGTCGAATGCATTAACTACATCAAATTGCAACACAGCGGCAGTGCGCATGCACACATTCTCTTATGGCTGAATAACTCGGGCCGCACGTGGAAGCCTCGACGTGGCGGAACACTTGCTCCCTCGATAGCGCCCCAGGTACTGCGTGAGAGTCTCTGCCTCTCCGCCCGTTTTGCTGAGCTCTACCGCTCCTTATAACTTCGTCGGTGGTGTACTGGCGTGAACGGGCATGCTCTTGCTGTGGTTGCGGCCGCCGACGATGGAGATGCTTCAGACTCCATAGCGCTGCCCGAGCCAGCAAGCAGCAGCCCGCGGAGCCGCATGCCACGGACGAGAGACCGAGGAAGCAGAAGCGGCCACCAAGGCCGGCAGGGGCGCGTCGCAGCGATGGCTTTTTGCGCAACACCTGGCGCGGTATCACGACAGCAGGTGTCCCGTTTCGCCAGCTCTGCTCTGTCGATGTGCACTGGTAATGCGGCGTCGCAGCCAATGGGAATTTAGATGCCGCTTCGCTGCCACAGAAGCCGACTTTCTCGCTCAAGGGGCCATTTGATGCTTTCGCATCAAATGTAAGTGAAAAAGAAGTGCTTTTTTAGGCGAGATATATGGCGGATTTCTCCAAACTGGTTTCATTCTGGAAATTAATTCCAAGTGGATACACCTTCTAAACTGACAGGCTACAATACGTAAATTGCAATATGTGTCTTAAAGCAACTAAATAACACGTTAGTGATGTTTCGATAATTAGTTGAATATGTGTTGCAGAACGACCGTGCATTTTCACGACTAGTTCTATCACAGATTGCTCCAACTAGTTTTATTCAGGAAATTCATTCCATGTATATACGCACTGTAAACTAACCGGTTGCAATGCATGAATTTCAATGTGTGTCATTAAGTAATTCGTTAAGAAGCTAGTCAGCGATGTCTTGTTAATTAGCTAAATGTGTTTCCATTACTCTGGCAAATGACGTGCGCCGCTCTGAATAATGCAGCTCATAGACGAGAACTATGTTTTCTGCCATAGTTGATATTTGAAACGTATGTGAAACTTAAATATGATCACTCTGTATATCGGCCCAGTGAGGTAATTTACATGCGCATGGAATTCTGAGTATATCTTCCCATTCTGCCTTTATCGAAGTATTCTCGCGGAAATCTGGAATCGCAGCAATGTCACACTCACTGGGCCAAACAGCGCATAATGCAGCTACGTCTCTACTGTGCTCAAACAGTTCAGGTTCATTCATAAGGATATATCGAACTTGTCCCACAGAGTCTATCTCCCTACCTTGCGCTATACGCCATCCCAACTCAGGCCTCCAAGCTTTATTCGTCTATTCGGGAACAATGGTTCCATCCCTTGGTTCATTCTTCACGTGCATATAGCGCAGCTTCAACCTACACAGTGCGAAGCACAGCACTGAATCCTTGTGGCATATTACCTCTTCCAGGGCCTTCCAGAGCTTTTCGTCGCCGTGTTCCGAGAACGGATCCAAGTTGCGCCTTACTGGCCCCGTGAACAAAACCGGATCCTGCATAGGCACGCCAGTCGCTGCATACAGCGCTTCACATATGACTCGAAAGCCATAAGCGATTTTGAAATGCTCAATAAAATGTCAGAAAATACTTAAAGAAAACGAAAGGGCACTACAAGGAGGCGGACCAAAAGAAGAACATGTACGAAGGACAGGCTTTCTTTTTTAGTCCGCGTCTTTGTAGCGCTCTTTTGTTTTTTTCAAGTATGGTAAACCAACTCGCCCACATCAAGCGTCTGCTGAGTCAAAAAATACCAAAAACTTGAAAAATTCATACGATGACTGCAAATGTATGTATGTATGTATGTATGTATGTATGTATGTATGTATGTATGTATGTATGTATGTATGTATGTATGTATCTATGTATGTATGTATGTATGTATGTATGTATGTATGTATGTATGTATGTATGTATGTATGTATGTATGTATGTATGTATGTATGTATGTATGTATGTATGTATGTATGTATGTTCTAATTAGCTATACGCAGCGAAGTTTAAAACACAAACTAGAGGTTACGTTTGCATTTATTACGCGGGACGTTCATATAGTAGGCAACCTTTCTTCACTGGTTGCAAAATGTGCGGCGAAGCGCACTCATACGTGTTCAAAAAAAGAAACTGAACGGAGCCAGACAGTATATACGCGCTTGAAAAGAGAGGAATAATAGAGAGAGCAAGGAGAGAAAAGGCAGGGAGGTCAACCAGACGAGTGCCGGGTTTTCTACCTTACACTGGTGGTAAGGGAAAGGAGTAAGAGATAAAGGAAAAGAGACACAGAGCACTGAGGACCAGTCGGATGATGCACAGGGAGACTAAAAGTGGTATCTTAAACCTGTGCACTTAAAGCAGTGTACTAGCGCACGAATCGCTTTTTATGCCAGGGACGGGTGTAGCCACGGTCTGAATATCTCTGACAGAGAACGGTCTCGAATCCAGTCGGCGTAAAGTTGTCCTGAGGGAGAGGCGTTGCAAGTCGTAGCGAGGACAGATACGCAATAGGTGCTCGATGGTTCCCTCGCACTGACAGAAGTCGCACATCGGGCTCTCGGCCATTCCTACACGATAAAAGTAAGCGTTCGTGAGCGCCACTCCCAGCCACAAGCGGCACAAGATTCTTTTGCCAAGGGAAAGGCTAGATGGCAGTTGTAGCCGTAGCGCGAGGACCAGCGTATGCAATCGGTAATTGAAGGCATTTGAACTCCAGCAAGCTTGCGAAGTTCCCTGGCAGCGTCCATACTGAAAGCTTCCGAAACAGAGGCAAATTTGCCTGTCTTAGCAAATGAACACCTGAGCCAATGTTTGAAGAGATGGCTTGGTATGGCAGTCGCGCGCACGCGCGAACATGGCTGGAAGTTCGTCTGGGTAAAAAAAGGTGGCATTCATGCCCGTCGCGATGCAGCATCAGCCGTTGTGGCAATAAGACGCGAGAGCGATCTGGACAAGATTACTGCGATAGGATAAGAGTGCGCAGGCTTGGCCCGAGCACTAAGATTTCCCAGCATGTGCAAACATAGCTACCCATTGTGCGCTACCTCAGGACATACGCGGTATCACAACTCAGAATCCAGACAGGTTTTTTAAGCTTTTTCATTTAAACGTAAGATCCATTCAGTTTAAATTTGACGAAATTATTACGCTTTTAGAATCATGCAGTGTAAGATTTGATGCACCCATGTTCACTGAGACTTGGTATGGTTAAAACTCGGGTCCCTTTAATTTACCGTGTTACAATCATTTTCTTTTAAATCGGAAAAATTGCACAGCAGGCGGAGTCTCCATTCAGGTTGCTGTACCAGGTTTTGAAATGCTACACGAATTTAGCACCGTTACCAGTGATATTGAAATCATTTGTATTAAGAAAAATAAGAATGTGTTCGCTGTGCTGTACAGACCGCCAAGCGGCAATCTCGTCACGTTCTTAAACTTCCTTGATTCTTTACTTTCTTGTGCCAATTAAAATGGATGGTTACTAACAATAGGCGGTGATATGAATATCGATGTTCAAAAGGTCTCAAGCCGGGCGAAAGACTTTTTGTTTATGTTGCAGAGTAATGGTTTTCAGAATGTTATAGCAACGCCAACACGCGTTACTCTTTCAACTGCATCTGTGCTAGATTTATTCATTACTAACTTAAATCCTAATAACGTTTTCGATGGTGTCATAAACAGTGACATCAGTGATCACTTACCTACTTTTTGTATGCTTCAGCGTAACAGCGCATTGAAGCAAAAGGACTGGCCTGAACTCACGTACCGGGAAATATCATCTACCACGTTAGAAAATTTTAGGGATAAGATCGCTCAAACAGACTGTAAGGAAACACTTCCTTTTGAAAACAGCAACAAGTGCTATGACTCGTTTTTAAGAATCTTCAAGAAACATTATTTCGAGTCCTTCCCATTGCGCACATACCGAAAACAAAAAAGGTTGCGTTAACATTGGACCACGCATGAACATAGCAAGCTTATTAAGCATAAGAACAAAGTTTTTGACAACTTTCTTCAGTCACGTAGCATGGAAAAAATAAAGGAATTTAGAATGTTTCGAAATAGGTTGAATAAAGATATAAAAAAGATGAAAAAGCGAATATTACAAACGTGTATTTGACAACAATTGCTTGCGTGATAGCGGCAAAGTGTGGAGGAAAATTAACGAGGTATTAAGCAAGAGCACTAAGGATGCCACGATTGACAACCTTGCTATACATAACAAAAAGATTGGTGGAAAGGAACTAGCTAACATTTTTAGCGATTTCTTTGTGGAAATCGGCAGTAGTACATACTGTCATGAAGCTGCTAATTATATTCCGAGATTATTACACACAATGTACTTACTGCCTACATCCATCGCTGAAGTAACAACATTATAACAGGAGCTTAAAAATAGTCGTAGCCGTGATGTAGATGATCTAGAAATCCAACCAATCCAATGCGTCACAGATTTAATTGCGCCAGCGCTTACACACATATATAACATATCTCGACGGGGATTTTTCCAAAGAACATGTAGGTAGCAAGAGTTTCAGTAATCTACAAGAATGGTGACAAATATTGTTTAGGTAATTATCGCCCTGTGTCAATCTTGCCTATATTCTCTAAGGAACTCGAGAAAGTGATTAATTCTAGCATTCAGAAATGTACTAGAAAATATAACCTGTATACTACCAATTTGGTTTCAGAAAGGGACGCTGCACCGAGACAGCACTTCTAGCTCAGAAGGAAGAAATATTCAAAAATTTTGAAAAAAAGGTAATGACACTGGGTATACTCTTAGACTTTAGCAAAGCCTTCGATCGAGTCAACCATCCAATATTGTTAGATAAATTAGAGCATTATGGGTTTTGTGGAACAACACTACAACTTATTGAATCTTACTTGAGTGCGCGTTATCAATACGTCGAACTAAATAAGCATAAATCTCACCTACGGTCTATTGAATTTGGAGTTCCACAAAGTGGCATACTGGGACCAATACTCTTTCTTTTCTATATTAATGACATTGTAAAAATATATGAGGATTGTAGATATGTTATTTATGCCGATGATTGCTCGGTGTTCGTTAAGGAAAAAAACATTGATATTGTAAGACAAAAAGGAAGTGCGTTCTGTCACAACTTGCAGATTTGGTGCCAGAACAATAGGCTCACTCTTAATGAGTCAAAAACTAAGTGTGTGTTGTTTCGCACTCCAGGCACCTTAGAAAATATAGACGACCATATTACTCTCGGGCCATTCAAAATAAAATAGAAAATTTTGTTAAAATTCTAGGTGTCATTTCTTCAGAAAGCATGTCTTGGAATGAACATGTGAAAACTTTATTACCAAAATTAAGTAGAGCCGCCGGTATATTAAGCCAGAACCGTCACACTTTTCCAGTCAGCATTAAAAAGATGTTATATTTTGCACTCTAACTCTCACTTACATTACTGCATGCTAATATGGGGAAACACGACAGCATCGAACTTGCAGAAACTCTGCCTTATTCAGAAAAAAGCACTTAGATCAATAGAAAATTCCAAGTTCTTAGAACACACAGAACCACTCTTTCACAAACATAAAATTCTAAAAATCCTCAATATATACAAATACAAATTATTAAGAACCTATAAAAACGCCAAAGTAAGTACGGCGGAACTATTCCAAGAATTATCAAATCTCAGGAAAAGTACAATTTCCTACCCATTCCGATATGAACCGCCATACTGCGTTCCCTCCTCGCGCACCCATTATGGGAAAGAAAAACTTGACTACGCCCTTGCAACTTCACCAAATGAGCTAGACCGGAAAAGTGTGGACGTTCTGGCCCTTACTAACAAAACCTTATTTGACCTGTTTGTTTGACTGTATTGAAACTGCTTATGCTTCTAATTGTTCTTTAATTGTCATTTGAGATGCGATTGTCTGATCGTTTCTTTATTTGTGATATGTTTATATAACTGAATCAAGGTAACAAATCGTCGTGTCACTGCTGCTGTACGGGTGGCTGGAGCTTAGTCAAGCTCCACAGATGCAGCTTTTTTCTCTGGCCCCCTATTTTCGCAGTAACAATGTATTGTCTGCGGCGAAAATAAAACTTGATTATATTGATTGATTGATTGATTGATTGATTGATTGATTGATTGATTGATTGATTGATTGATTGATTGATACTCGCAAAAGGTATTGCACGCGTCTGCGTGTCTTCGTGGGCAGACCTGGCAGCCCTGTCGGCAAAGTCGTTACCGACGATGCAGAAACTCACTGCAATACTATGTTGTGTCCTATTTCCAGAGCATGTTGGGGTACTTCCCTGATGCCGCAAATCATCTTGTCGTAAGCTCTGTGAGGTAAGGCAGACTTGATGCTGTGAAGAGCTGCCTTCAGTCACAAAATAGTACCCATATTTTGCTGGATCTTCGGTGACGTAGGTCATAGCGGCATGGAGGGCCACAAGTTCTGCCGATGTAGATTTAGTCACGTGTGACACTTTGAATTTAATTTTAACCTACTTAGCTGGAACGACGAATGCGGCAGTTCAGCTGGTAGTTGAGGTAGAACTGTCGGTATATACATATGCATGCGGTCCTAATATGTCTGGTGCAGTATTAGGAGCGTCAGTTGCTTCAGAGCCGGAGACAGATGATTGGCCGCATTTGTAATTCTGGGAATAGTTAAATTCACTTGAGGGTGTCGCAGGCACTCGAGCGGAAATGAAGGCTTCGCCGCCGGTATCGTGGTATGCACACTTTATGAGTGGTAACCACTCTTGAAAAGGTCGCTCGAGGTCTCTCGGCTGGCAAGGAAGCTAAGTGATAGTCGGGCTTCCTTGACAGATGGCAAATGTGCGCTCTGAGAGAGTCGCCAGCTACGTGTGCCTCGCGATGGCAATTCCATACGACGGCACTTGTTTGCGCCTAAAGCCAACCAATGAGGTAGACACACAGAGTCTCGGAGATAAGATGGTTTCCGCCCGCTGAAGCCTCGCCAGTGGGCGAGTCATCCAGGTAACAACCGAGGCAACAAGGTCAGAGCCCAGGTAACCCAGAACCTAGGTAAGAAGGCCAATAACGTTGTCGATGGCCGAGCCACCTCGACGAAAGTCCGCCAAGGCGTCCGGATGGATGTTTCTACCTTTGAAAGGTACCTTTGCAAGCGAGCAATAATAATTAATTCCATCACTTTCCCGACGGAGCTCTAAAACCCAATCGGACGATGTGATAATAAATCAAGCGGATGTTTTCAGGTTTTAGAACGGGGATCAAGGGGCTTAATTGATCTCCATTGTTTAGGAACGACGCCACTCTGCCAAGACTCATTGTAGTAGCTGAGCAGCTCACGACGTGCGCCATGCCCAAGGTGGCATAGGGCAGCGTACATGATGCCATCTGGACGAAGAACGCCTGCAGGTCACCAACGAAGCTTTGAGCTCTTCGAGTGAAGATGGCGCGTTCGTTTCTCGTACACGTGCCTCAGGGACGTGATTCACTCACGTGTCAGTAGTGATGACCAGCAAGCTGTGCACAGAACTCTTCAAGCTGCGAGTTGCATTAGTAGACGGCCAGAGCGGCAAAGCGCTTCCTTTGATGCGGACATGGGCTAAGGGTCCTAATTACATTCCATGTGTGCGAGAGCAATCGTCCGGCATCAAGCGCCTGACAGAAAGATTTCCATCGCTTATCTTCCAATTTGTCCGTTTTACGCTGGTCTTTTCGTTGCACGCGTCGTGAAGCCCTGAGGTTTAGAACGGACATCGGGCGCCAGTTGCTTTCTTTCCGCCTGTCGGTGCGCCGCCCGCAGCCTCTTCAGTTCGGTATCGAAGTATGTTCGCCTTGCTGACCTTGTAAGCGAGCAGATAAATGCTTTGTGGCTTCTGCGATTGCATTTTTTATATTGTATGAAAGGCCTTCTCGGCATGCGTCATCCACATGCTCCTTAAACCTTGACCAATACCTGTATGCAAAACAGGAGAGGAGCATTGATCAACTACACTAATCTTTATGTATGTTGGAATATGGTCACTACCACGTGTCTCTATGTCCGTAAACAATTGGACGCTGGAGGCGAAGCGCCATAACACCAAAGCCAAGTCCAAGCAGCTACTATAGCTCGTGCCCCACGTAGATGTATTGCTCTTATCATTCACACATCACATAACATGGTCGGTAGCAAAGGAGGCAAGACTCCTTACTCTGGAGTCAGTTTTACTGCTTCCCATAGCTGGTGATGCGCGTTAAGATCACCTGTGCTAACTCAGGGGTTATTGGTCACTAAACATATTTCCATAAGACTTTTCCTGTCAAAGCGACCCGCTGACGTTGTGTGTGCTCCAATAAGTGTAAATGACAGTCTTTTTTTGGAATGCCGGCAAACAAATTGGTTGTCGTCATGAGGCTCTACCGCGTGCGCAACATACGTAAAATCCGTGTGGATGTAGATGATTACTTTGCTATTCACACCACATAAATAAATAAATGTATGGTAGATACATCAGACGAAGGAACATAGCCTCCCTTAAAACTAAACACAAACCCAAGCAAATCAGCTAAACTTTATTAGGAATGCCAACGCAGTGGCGTTCGTGGAGCGTTCGGTGCGTGTTGTAGAGGGTGTATAGGCAATAAGACACATGCCCAAATACATAAGTTACATTTCTTCACGCATTAGGAAGTTTACGTGCCTAAGCTACGTCAGCTAGCAGGGGTCTTGCTGTCTAATTTTGTAATCGTGCTCGCTGCCTATTCATAGTGGGCCCGTTCGTTCTTCAAAGGGTCTGTGGGCACTAGGGTTAAAAAATGACCTCCCTACCAGGCTCGTACGCACCTTAAATATTTTACTTTAAATACTGTATCTTAAATAAATTTCCGAAGTTACTTGCACTCTTTTAAATAATTTCACAACTTGGTGTTTCCGCTTTAAATACTTTTCAAGGTATCTCGTGCTCAGTGTTTAAGATACGCCCTTCGCCACTGTCCTTTGTCGGCGCGCACCGAGCTCGTCGGGGCGAAAATCCCGTCCCCCCGTCTGTCTCGCAACCGTTTACGGCTTACGCGGCAAACGGACAAAAAGAGAGACAACGAAGGCGCGGCTTTAGAGGATCACACGTAAGCAAACCGACCGCGCCAGTCTGGCAGCAGGCTTACTGCATGCGAAAATTTATCATTGTTCTTCATGAAGAGAAGCGCAAGAATGCTGAACGCGACGACTTTTTCTTCTTCTATTAGTCTCACACTGTAGGAGAAGAAATTAACAAGCCATTCATTGTGCTGTAATCTTATTTACATAGTGAATTCAAGGCTGTCCCTGCGGTTCAAGCACTGCGACACAACGTCGCCGTGCGATCGAGCGCATCTGCGAAGAACCTCTTCAGCGTCGCAGTGAACGTATTTAAAGGAATGCTGCAACAAAATTATTTTGCGTCAAATCAGCAGCAATCGACTTGGCGATTGTGCTAAAAAAACTCGCTTGCTCCAGCGTGCGACGACTCCTTATTTATGTGCTCCTATGTCATGAACAGTCGAGATTTGGATTTCGACGAACACTGCCGTTTCATTTCATTTTCTTAAAGACCCAATTGAAGGAGCACTGGGTACATGCAATAAAAATTTTAAGCCATATATTTAATACTGTGCAAGGAGTTCAAAAATGTGGAAGGAAAGGTTATGACTGATTTCGCTTGAAAGGCCGTTCCAGTCTGTTGCTGCACGGAAACAAATAATGAAGACGAAAAAAAGTGCCCGTGCGCATACGTGGGCGCGCGACTTGTTGCGGGTGACCGGTACGACTGGAGATATATGCTGCGGGAAGAATGTATGGCGACTTGCCCAATGAAGATGTGTGCCGGGGGGAGAATGTATGGTGGCTTGCCGAATGAAGTTGTGCGCACGCGGGAGAATGTATGGTGGCTTGCCGAATGAAGATGTGTGCCGGGGGGAGAATGTATGGTGGCTTGCCGAATGAAGATGTGCGCAGAGGGGAGAATGTCTGGTGGCTTGCCGAATGAAGTTGTGTGCCGGGGAAGAATGTATGGTGGTTCGCCGAATGAAGATGTGTGCCGGGGGAGAATGTATGGTGGCTTGCCGAATGAAGTGTGCAGGGGGGAGAATGTATATTGGCTTACCGAATGAAGATGCGTGCCAGGGGGAGAATGTATGGTGGCTTGCCGAATGAAGTTGTGTGTAGGGGGGAGAATGTATAGAGGCTTGCCGAATGAAGAGGTGGGCCGGGGGAGAATGTATGGTGGCTTGCCGAATGAATAACTGCGCCGGAGGGGGAGAATGTATGGTGGCTTGCCGAATGAAGTTGTGCGCATGGGGGAGAATGTGCGGTGGCTTGCCGAATGAAGATGTGTGCCGGGGGGAGAATGTATGGTGGCTTGCCGAACGAAGATGTGCGCCGGTGGGAGAATGTATGGTGGCCTGCCGAATGAAGCTGTGCGCCGGGGGGAGAATGTATGGTGGCTTGCCGAATTAAGATGTGTGACGGGGGGAGAATGTATGGTGGCTTGCCGAAAGAAGTTGTGTGCCGGGGGTGAACGAATGGTGACTTCCCGAATGAAGGTGTGCGCCGGGGGGAGAATGTATGGTGGCTTGCCGAATGAAGATGTGCGCCGGGGGAGAATGTATGGTGGCTTGCCGAATGAAGATATGCGCCGGGGGAGAATGTATGGTGGCTTGCCGAATGAAGATTTGTGCCGGAGGGAGAATGTATGGTGGCTTGCCGAATGAAGTTGTGTGCCGGGGGGAGAATGTATGGTGGCTTGCCGAATGAAGGTGTGCGCCGGAGTAGAAAGTATGGTGGCTTGCCGAATGGAGATGTGCGCCGGGGGGGGGGGGGAGAATGTATGGTGTCTAGCCGAATGAAGATGTGTGCCGCGGGAAGAACGTATGTTGGATTGCCGAATGAAGATGTGTGCCAGGGGGAGAATGTATGATGGCTTGCCGAATGATACTGTGTGCCGGGGGAGAATGTATGTTGGCTTGCCGAATGAAGTTGTGTGCCGGAGGGAGAATGCATGATGGCTCGCCGAATGAAACTGTGTGCCGAGGGGAGAATGTATGTTGGCTTGCCAAATTGAGATGCGTGCCGTGGGGAGATGGTATGGTGGCTTGGCGAAAGAAGATGTGTGCCGGGGGGAGAATGCATGGTGGCTTGCCGAATGAAGCCGTGTGCCGCGGGAAGAATGTATGGTGGCTTGCCGAATGAAGATGTGTGCCGGAAGAAGAATGTATGGTGTCTTGTTGAATGAAGATGTATGCCGCGGGAAGAGTGTATGGTGGCTTGCCGAATGAAGTTGAGTGCCGGGGGGATAATGTATGGTGTCTTGTCGAATGAACATGTATGCCGCGGGAAGAATGTATGGTGGCTTGCCGAATGAAGTTGAGTGCCGGGGGGATAATGTATGGTGGCTTGCCGGATGAAGATGTGTGCCGGCCGAGAATGCATGTTGGCTTGCTGAATGCACATGTGTGGCGGGGGAGAATGTATGGTGGCTTGCCGAATGAAGAAGCGTGCCGGGAGGAGAATGTATGGTGATTCGCCGAATGAAGATGTGTGCCGGGAGGAGAATGTATGGTGGCTTGCCGAATGAAGTTGTGTGCCGGGGAAGAATGTATGGTGGCTCGCCGAATGAAGATGTGTGCCGGGGGGAGAATGTATGGTGGCTTGCCGAATGAAGTGTGCCGGGGGGAGAATGTATATTGGCTTACCGAATGAAGATGTGTACCGGGGGAGAATGTATGGTGGCTTGCCGAATGAAGGTGTGCGCCGGGGGAGAATGTATGGTGGCTTGCCGAATGAAGATATGCGCCTGGGGGAGAATGTAAGGTGGCTTGCCGAATGATGTTTTGTGCCGGAAGGAGAATCTATTGTGGCTTGCCGAATGAAGATATGCGCCGGGGGGAGAATGTATTGTGGCTTGCTGAGTGAAGTTCTGTCCCGGGGGTAAATGTATGGTGGCTTTCTGAATGAAGATGTGTGCAGGGGCAGAATGTATGGTGGCTAGACGAATGAAGATGTGTGACGGGGGTAAATGTATGGGGGCTTGCCGAATGGAGATTTGCGCCGGGGGGGGGGGGAGAATGTATGGTGGCTTGCCGAATGAAGCTGTGTGCCGGGGAGAGAATGTATGTTGGCTTGCCGAATGAAGATGTGTGCCTCGGGGAGATGGTATGGTGCCTTGCCGAAAGAAGATATGTTCCGGGGGGAGAATGTATGATGGCTTGCCGAATGAGACTGTGTGCCGGGGGAGAATGTATGTTGGCTTGCCAAATTAAGATTTGCGCCGTGGGGAGATGGTATGGTGGCTTGGCGAAAGATGTGTGCCGGGGGGAGAATGCATGGTGGCTTGCCGAATGAAGCTGTGTGCCGCGGGAAGAATGCATGGTGGCTTGCCGAATGAAGATGTGTGCCGGAGGAAGAATGTATGGTGTCTTGTCGAATGAAGATGTATGCCGCGGGAAGAATGTATGGTGGCCTGCCGAATGAAGTTGAGTGCCGGGGGGATAATGTATGGTGGCTTGCCGGATGAAGATGTGTGCCGGGGGAGAATGTATGGTGGCTTGCCAAATGAAGAAGCGTGCCGGGAGGAGAATGTGTGGTGACTCGCCGAATGAAGATGTGTGCAGGGATGATAATGTATGGTGGCTTGCCGAATGAAGTTGTGTGCAGGGGAAGAATGTATGGCGGCTCGCCGAATGAAGATGTGTGCCGGGGGGAGAATGTATGGTGGTTTGCCGAATGAAGTTGTGTGCCGGGGGGAGAATGTATATTGGCTTGCCGAATGAAGATGTGTACCAGGGGGAGAATGTATGATGGCTTGCCGAATGAAGGTGTGCGCCGGAGGAGAATGTATGGTGGCTTGCCGAATGAAGATATGTGCCGGGGGGAGAATGTATGGTGGCTTGCCGAATGATGTTTTGTGCCGGAGGGAGAATGTATTGTGGCTTGCCAAATGAAGATGTGCGCCGGGGGGAGAATGTATCGTGGCTTGCTGAATGAAGATCTTTCCCGGGGTAAATGTATGGTGGCTTTCTGAATGAAGGTGTGTGCAGGGGGAGAATGTATGCTGGCTAGACGAATGAAGTTGTGTGACGGGGGTAGAATGTATGTTGGGTGGCCGAATGAAGCTGTGTGCTGCGGGGAGAATGTATGGTGGCTAGACGAAGGAAAGTGTGTGCCGGGGGGAGAATGTATGTTGGCTTGCCGAATGAAGCTGTGTGCCGCGGGGAGATTGTATGGTGGCTTGCCGAATGAAGCTGTGTGTCGGGGGAGAATCAATTGTGGCTTGCCGAATCAAGTTGAGTGCCGGGGGGAGAATGTTTGGTGGCTTGCCGAATGAAGATGTGTGCCGGCCGAGAATGTATGCTGGCTTCCTGAATGCACATGTGTGCGGCGGGATAATGTATGGTGGCTTGCCGAATGAATATGAGTGCCGCGGGGTGATTGTATGACGGCTTGCCGAATGAAGATTAGTGCCAGGAGAGAGTATGGTGCCTTGCCGAATGAAGATGTGCGCCGGGGAGAGAACGCATGGTGGCTTACCGAATGAAGTTGTGCGCCGCGGGGTGAATGTATGGTGGCTTGCCGAATGGAGATTTGCGCCGGGGGGGAGAATGTATGGTGGCTTGCCGAATAAAGATGTGCGCCGCGGGAAGAATGTATGGTGTCTTGCCGAATGAAGTGGTGTGCCGCGGGAAGAATGTATGGTGTATTGCCAAATGAAGCTGTGTGCCGGGGGGAGAATGTATGTTGGCTTCCCGAATGGACATGTGTGCTGCGGGGAGATTGTATGGTGGCTTGCCGAAAGGAGATGTGTGCCGGGGGGAGAATGTATGGTCGCTTCCCGAATGAAGCTATGTGCAGGGGGGAGAATCTATGTTGGCTTGCCGAATGAAGCTGTGTTGCCGCGGGAAGTATGTATGGTGGCTTGCCGAATGAAGATGTGTGCCGGAGGAAGAATGTATGGTGTCTTGTCGAATGAACATGTATGCCGCGGGAAGAATGTATGGTGGCTTGCCGAATGAAGTTGAGTGCCGGGGGGATAATGTATGGTGGCTTGCCGTATGAAGATGTGTGCCGGCCGAGAATGTATGCTGGCTTGCTGAATGCACATGTGTGCCGGGGGAGAATGTATAGTGGCTTGCCGAATGAAGAAGCGTGCCGGGAGGAGAATGTATGGTGACTCGCCGAATGAAGATGTGTGCCGGGAGGAGAATGTATGGTGGCTTGCTGAATGAAGATGTGTGCAAGGGGAGAATGTATGGTGGCTACACGAATGAAGATGTGTGACGGTGGTAGAATGTATGGTGGCTTGCCGAATGAAGCCGTGTGCTGCGGGGAGAATGTATGGTGGCTAGACGAAGGAAGGTGTGTGCCGGGGGGAGAATGTATTTTGCCTTGCCGAAAGAAGCTGTGTGCCGCGTGCAGATTGTATGGTGGCTTGCCGAAAGAAGATGTGTGCCGCGGGGAGATTGTATGGGGGCTTGCCGAATGAAGATGTGTGTCGGGGGAGAATCAATTGTGGCTTGCCGAATCAAGTTGAGTGCAGGGGGAGAATGTTTGGTGGCTTGCCGAATGAAGATGTGTGCCGGCCGAGAATGTATGCTGGCTTGCTGAATGCACATGTGTGCGGGGGGATAATATATGGTTGCTTGCCGAATGAATATGAGTGCCGCGGGGTGATTGTATGGCGGCTTGCCGAACGAAGCTGTGCGCCGGGGAGAGAAGGTATGGTGGCTTGCCGAATGAAGATGAGTGCCAGGAGAGAGTATGGTGGCTTGCCGAATGAAGATGTGCGCCGGGGGGAGAATGCATGGTAGCTTACCGAATGAAGTTGCGCGCCGCGGGATGAATGTATGGTGGCTTGCCGAATGAAGATGTGAGCGCGGAAAGAATGTATGGTGTCTTGCCGAATGAAGTGGTGTGCCGCGGGAAGAATGTATGGTGTATTGCCGAATGAAGCTGTGTGCCGGGGGAAGAATGTATGTTGGCTTCCCGAATGGACATGTGTGCTGCGGGGAGATTGTATGGTGGCTTGCCAAAAGATGTGTGCCGGGGAGAGAATGTATGGTGGCTTGCGAATGAAGCTTTGTGGCTCGGGGAGATGGTATGGTGCCTTGCCGAAAGAAGATGTGCGCCGCGCGAAGAATTTATGGTGTCTCGCCGAATGAAGATGTATGCCGTGAGAAGAATGTATGGTGGCTTGCCGAATGAAGTTGTGTGCCGGAGGGAGAATGTATGTTGGCTTGCCGAATGAAGTTGTGTGCCGGGGGGAGAATGCATGGTGGCTTGCCGAATGAAGCTGTGTGCCGGGAGGAGAATCTATGGTGGCTTGCGGAATGAAGCTGTGTGCCGGGGGGAGAATGTATGTTGGATTGCCGAGTGAAGATGTGTGCCGCGGGAAGAATATATGTTGGCTTGGCGAATGAATATGTGTGCTGCTTGGAGAATGTATGGTGGCTAGACGAATGAAGATGTGTGCCGGGGGGAGAGTGTATGTTGGCTTGCCGAATGAAGATGTGGGCCGCGGCGAGATTGTATGGAGGCTTGCCGAAAGAAGATGTGTGTCGGGGGGAGAATGTATGTGTGCTTGCCGAATGAAGATGTGGGCCGCGGGGAGATTGTATGGAGGCTTGCCGAAAGAAGATGTGTGCCGGGGAGAGAACGTACGGTGGGTTGCCGAATGAAGATGCGTGCGGGAGGGAGAATGTGTGGTGGCTTGCCGAATGAAGATGTGAGCCGCAGGGAGATTGTATGGCGGCTTGCCAAATGAAGATGTGCGCTGGGGGGGAGAATGTATGGTGGCTTTCGGATTGAAGATGTGTGCTGGTAGGAGAATGTATGGTGGCTTGGCGAATGAAGTTGAGTGCCAGGAGAGAGTATGGTGGCTTGCCGAATGAAGAAGTGCGCCGGGAGGAGAATGCATGGTGGCTTGCCGAATGAAGATGTGTGCTGGGGGGAGAATGTGTGGTGGCTTGCCGAATGGAGATGTGCGCCGGGGGGAGAATGTATGGTGGCTTGCCGAATTAAGATGTGTGGCGTGGGGAGATGGAATGGCGGCTTGGCGAATTAAGTTGTGTGCCGGGTGAGAATGCATGGTGGCTTGCCGAATGAAGCTGTGTGCCGGGAGGAGAATCTATGGTGGCTTGCGGAATGAAGCTGTGTGCCGGGGGGAGAATGTATGTTGAATTGCCGAGTGAAGATGTGTGCTGCGGGAAGACTGTATGTTGGCTTGCCGAATGAATATGTGTGCTGCTTGGAGAATGTATGGTGGCTAGACGAATGAAGTTGTGTGCCGGGGGGAGAATGTATTTTGTCTTGCCGAATGAAGCTGTGGGCCGCGGGGAGATTGTATGGAGGCTTACCGAAAGAAGATGTGTGCCGGGGGGAGAATGTATGGTGGCTTGCCGAATTAAGATGTGTGGCGTGGGGAGATGGAATGGCGGCTTGGCGAATGAAGTTGTGTGCCGCGGGAGAATGCATGGTGGCTTGCCGAATGAAGCTGTGTGCCGGGAGGAGAATCTATGGTGGCTTGCGGAATGAAGCTGTGTGCCGGGGGGAGAATGTATGTTGAATTGCCGAGTGAAGATGTGTGCCGCGGGAAGAATGTATGTTGGCTTGCCGAATGAATATGTGTGCTGCTTGGAGAATGTATGGTGGCTAGACGAATGAAGTTGTGTGCCGGGGGGAGAATGTATTTTGTCTTGCCGAATGAAGCTGTGGGCCGCGGGGAGATTGTATGGAGGCTTACCGAAAGAAGATGTGTGCCGGGGGGAGAATATATGTTGACTTGACGAATGAAGATGTGTGCCGTGGGGAGATGGTATGGCGGCTTGGCGAATGAAGTTGTGTGCCGGGGGGAGAATGCATGGTGGCTTGCCGAATGAAGCTGTGTGCCGGGAGGAGAATCTATGGTGGCTTGCGGAATGAAGCTGTGTGCCGGGGGGAGAATGTATGTTGGATTGCCGAGTGAAGATGTGTGCCGCGGGAAGAATATATGTTGGCTTGGCGAATGAATATGTGTGCTGCTTGGAGAATGTATGGTGGCTAGACGAATGAAGATGTGTGCCGGGGGGAGAATGTATGTTGGCTTGCCGAATGAAGATGTGGGCCGCGGCGAGATTGTATGGAGGCTTGCCGAAAGAAGATGTGTGTCGGGGGGAGAATGTATGTGTGCTTGCCGAATGAAGTTGTGGGCCGCGGGGAGATTGTGTGGAGGCTTGCCGAAAGAAGATGTGTGCCGGGTAGAGAACGTACGGTGGGTTGCCGAATGAAGATGCGTGCGGGAGGGAGAATGTGTGGTGGCTTGCCGAATGAAGATGTGAGCCGCAGGGAGATTGTATGGCGGCTTGCCAAATGAAGATGTGCGCTGGGGGGGGAGAATGTATGGTGGCTTTCGGAATGAAGATGTGTGCTGGTAGGAGAATGTATGGTGGCTTGGCGAATGAAGATGAGTGCCAGGAGAGAGTATGGTGGCTTGCCGAATGAAGAAGTGCGCCGGGAGGAGAATGCATGGTGGCTTGCCGAATGAAGATGTGTGCTGGGGGGAGAATGTGTGGTGGCTTGCCGAATGGAGATGTGCGCCGGGGGGAGAATGTATGGTGGCTTGCCGAATTAAGATGTGTGGCGTGGGGAGATGGAATGGCGGCTTGGCGAATGACGTTGTGTGCCGGGTGAGAATGCATGGTGGCTTGCCGAATGAAGCTGTGTGCCGGGAGGAGAATCTATGGTGGCTTGCGGAATGAAGCTGTGTGCCGGGGGGAGAATGTATGCTGAATTGCCGAGTGAAGATGTGTGCCGCGGGAAGAATGTATGTTGGCTTGCCGAATGAATATGTGTGCTGCTTGGAGAATGTATGGTGGCTAGACGAATGAAGTTGTGTGCCGGGGGGAGAATGTATTTTGTCTTGCCGAATGAAGCTGTGGGCCGCGGGGAGATTGTATGGAGGCTTACCGAAAGAAGATGTGTGCCGGGGGGAGAATATATGTTGGCTTGCCGAATGAAGATGTGTGCCGTGGGGAGATGGTATGGCGGCTTGGCGAATGAAGTTGTGTGCCGGGGGGAGAATGCATGGTGGCTTGCCGAATGAAGCTGTGTGCCGGGAGGAGAATCTATGGTGGCTTGCGGAATGAAGCTGTGTGCCGGGGGGAGAGTGTCTGTTGGATTGCCGAGTGAAGATGTGTGCCGCGGGAAGAATATATGTTGGCTTGGCGAATGAATATGTGTGCTGCTTGGAGAATGTATGGTGGCTAGACGAATGAAGATGTGTGCCGGGGGGAGAATGTATGTTGGCTTGCCGAATGAAGTTGTGGGCCGCGGCGAGATTGTATGGAGGCTTGCCGAAAGAAGATGTGTGTCGGGGGGAGAATGTATGTGTGCTTGCCGAATGAAGATTTGGGCCGCGGGGAGATTGTATGGAGGCTTGCCGAAAGAAGATGTGTGCCGGGGAGAGAACGTACGGTGGGTTGCCGAATGAAGATGCGTGCGGGAGGGAGAATGTGTGGTGGCTTGCCGAATGAAGATGTGAGCCGCAGGGAGATTGTATGGCGGCTTGCCAAATGAAGATGTGCGCTGGGAGGGAGAATGTATGGTGGCTTTCGGAATGAAGTTGTGTGCTGGTAGGAGAATGTATGGTGGCTTGGCGAATGAAGATGAGTGCCAGGAGAGAGTATGGTGGCTTGCCGAATGAAGAAGTGCGCCGGGGGGGAGAATGTATGGTGGCTTGCCGAATTAAGATGTGTGGCGTGGGGAGATGGAATGGCGGCTTGGCGAATGAAGTTGTGTGCCGGGTGAGAATGCATGGTGGCTTGCCGAATGAAGCTGTGTGCCGGGAGGAGAATCTATGGTGGCTTGCGGAATGAAGCTGTGTGCCGGGGGGAGAATGTATGTTGAATTGCCGAGTGAAGATGTGTGCCGCGGGAAGAATGTATGTTGGCTTGCCGAATGAATATGTGTGCTGCTTGGAGAATGTATGGTTGCTAGACGAATGAAGTTGTGTGCCGGGGGGAGAATGTATTTTGTCTTGCCGAATGAAGCTGTGGGCCGCGGGGAGATTGTATGGAGGCTTACCGAAAGAAGATGTGTGCCGGGGGGAGAATATATGTTGGCTTGCCGAATGAAGTGTGTGCCGTGGGGAGATGGTATGGCGGCTTGGCGAATGAAGTTGTGTGCCGGGGGGAGAATGCATGGTGGCTTGCCGAATGAAGCTGTGTGCCGGGAGGAGAATCTATGGTGGCTTGCGGAATGAAGCTGTGTGCCGGGGGGAGAATGCATGTTGGATTGCCGAGTGAAGATGTGTGCCGCGGGAAGAATATATGTTGGCTTGGCGAATGGATATGTGTGCTGCTTGGAGAATGTATGGTGGCCAGACGAATGAAGATGTGTGCCGGGGGGAGAATGTATGTTGGCTTGCCGAATGAAGATGTGGGCCGCGGCGAGATTGTATGGAGGCTTGCCGAAAGATGATGTGTGTCGGGGGGAGAATGTATGTGTGCTTGCCGAATGAAGTTGTGGGCCGCGGGGAGATTGTATGGAGGCTTGCCGAAAGAAGATGTGTGCCGGGGAGAGAACGTACGGTGGGTTGCCGAATGAAGATGCGTGCGGGAGGAAGAATGTGCGGTGGCTTGCCGAATGAAGATGTGAGCCGCAGGGAGATTGTATGGCGGCTTGCCAAATGAAGATGTGCGCTGGGGGGGAGAATGTATGGTGGCTTTCGGAATGAAGATGTGTGCTGGTAGGAGAATGTATGGTGGCTTGGCGAATGAAGATTAGTGCCAGGAGAGAGTATGGTGGCTTGCCGAATGAAGAAGTGCGCCAGGAGGAGAATGCATGGTGGCTTGCCGAATGAAGATGTGTGCTGGGGGGAGAATGTGTGGTGGCTTGCCGAATGGAGATGTGCGCTGGGGGGGAGAATGTATGGTGGCTTGCCGAATTAAGATGTGTGCCGGGGGAGAATGTATGTTGGCTTCCCGAATAGAGATGTGTGCTGCGGGGAGGATGTATGGTGGCTAGACGAATGAAGATGTGTGCCAGGGGAGAATGTATGGTGGCTTGTCGATTGAATTTGTTTTGCGGGGGTAGAATGTATGGTGGCTTGCCGAATGAAGCTGTGTGCCGGAGGGAGGATGTATGTTGGCTTGCCGAATGAAGATGTGTGCCGCGGGGAGATTGTATGGTGGCTTGCCGAATGAAGATGTGTGTCGGGTGGAGAATGAATTGTGGCTTGCCGAATGAAGTTGAGCGCCGGGTGGAGAATGTATGGTGGCTTGCCGAATGAAGATGTGTGCCGGCCGAGAATGTATGCTGGCTTGCTGAATGCAGACTTGTGCCGGGGGGAGAATGTATGGTGGCTTGCCGAACGAAGATGTGTGCCGCAGGGAGATTGTATGGAGGCTTGCCGAATGAAGATGTGCGCCGGGGGGGGGGAGAATGTATGGTGGCTTGCCGAATGAAGATGTGCGCCACGGGAACAATGAATGTTGGCTTGCCGAATGAAGTTGAGTGCCGGGGGGAATGTATGGTGGCTTACCGAATGAACATGTGTGCCGGCCGAGAATGTATGTTGGCTTGCCGAATGCAGATGTGTGCCGGGGCGAGAACGTATGGTGGCTTGCGGAATGAAGGTGAGTGCCAGGGCAGAGTGTCTTGCCGAATGAAGATGTGTGCCGGGGGGAGAATGTAATGTTGGCTTGCCGGACGAAGATGTGTGCCGAGGGAGAATGTATGGTGGCTTGCCGAATGAAGCTGTGTGCCGGAGGGAGAATGTACGTTGGCTTGCCGAATGAAGATGTGTGCCACGGGAGAATGTATGTTGTCTTGCCGAATGTAGATGTGTGCCGGGGGAGAATGTATGGTGGCTTGCCGAATGAAGATGCGTGCCCGGGGGGTAAATGTATCATGGCTTGCCGAATGACGATGTGTGCCGCGGAGAGAATGAATGGTGGCTTGCCGAATGAAGTTGTGTGCCGCGGGAAGAATGTACAAGGGCTTGCAGAATGAACTGTAAAACAAGTTGCAAGCAAGACGAACACTAGTAATGCGGCGACGAGATGCAAGCAATGTGAAGCCTTATTATGTTTTAAGTGCCGATATGCTGACGTCGTAAGCGTACGTAGAATGAATAAATCATGCGGCTCGCTTTTGAAGCGATTCGAGTTGATTGATGAGTTATACTTGATGCAGGTTTGGGGATGCCAATTCTAATTTCGTCCTGACGAGATATTCATAAGGTAGTAGTTTTACATATTGCGTTGCGCAAATTGCGTTAAAAACCCGATTGCGTTGTTAGGTGATGAAACGATGTTCGTAATGTGCGTTGCCCAGGGTAAATCACCAGGAAAGGTTACTCCGAGTTATTTGTAGGAAGGAACCAGTTCAAGGTTGGCGTGAGCGATTTTGTATGATAAAACAAGTGAATTTCTACGGGGGTGGAAGGAGACAGTCTTACATTTGTAAGGGTTTAGTTC
The DNA here is from genome assembly GCF_050947875.1 of Dermacentor variabilis. Taxonomy (NCBI): domain Eukaryota; kingdom Metazoa; phylum Arthropoda; class Arachnida; order Ixodida; family Ixodidae; genus Dermacentor; species Dermacentor variabilis. The sequence goes on from NC_134569.1 coordinate 254,279,147, forward strand.
CATTTGCCAAAAGGGACACCATTCTTGTACATTTGGCAGGTCGTTTTGAAGAGACGTATTATCGGAAACGCTGTTAATATTGCGGTAAATATGCAATCGTCTGTAATCACACGGATGTCTTAAGATACATGCATTGATTGGTAGGTCATTAATGTAAATTAGAAGCAGCAGTGTACTAAAGACGCACCATTGAGGAACGCCTGAGGATACAGTGGTAGAGTTAGATGTTTGACTGTTGACAAAGACTGATTGTCAACGGTCACTTAATAATTCTTAAATCCATGCTAAGGTATCTGTATTAAGGTGTAACGCGGTAAGTTTTAGTGCTAGACGCACACGAGGAACTTAGTCAAAATCTTCGGCGAAATCCGGGAAGATTGCGTCAGTCTGAAAGTTGGAGTCGAGGTTTACAGGCCAGTCGTGAACAAGCATAGCTAGCTGGGTTTCTCAGGAAAAATACCTTTCCTGAAGCCATGCTGCGCAGGAAGAAAAACAAATCGTTATCATGAAGGAAGTCCATGATATGTGGATTTTTCCGGGCACACTGGTTAATAAGATAGGGCAATAATTTAATGGGGGGTGTTTGCTATCTGATTTGTGCACAAGAACGACGTTTCCGTGTTTCCAATCCATAGACAGCATGCCTGTTGAAAATCACTGTGAGATAGTAGACAGAGATATGCTACACAAAGATTTTAGTGTTCTTTTATAAGTTGTTACGTAATGTCGTCTGCACCCGCTGACGCTGAAATTTTGATGCTGTCTATTAGCGAAAAAATACAATTTGTGGCATGGTACATTCAAGGTCCGCATGGGGAATACAAAACGATAATACAGTTCCTTGCATAAAAACTGATGCAAAGGCGGCCTTAAACAGGTGAGAACATTAGCGTTGGTGAGGGGATCACCTGAGAGACTCGATACGGTAATAGTGCGCGTGTCCTGTAGGTTTAAGGCTATTCATATTTTTTTGGTGCTCATGAACATCTTCGGCACATCAGAATGAAATGATGAGCGTTTGGCGTGAGGTATGGCTTCCAGATAGGCAGTTTCGGAGACTTTGCACTTATTCCACGAGAGGCATGCTTGTAAACAGCAATGATCCCGTGAACGGGCAAATCCGTGACGCACGCTAGCACACCGTCTACCATGGCATCTGCGCTCCTGTTTCATCTGCTACACTGATTACTACAGCTGATCGAGCCTCCTCGCCGACCATTTTAGCTGATCCGGATGGATTTATTGGGACCCTCTCCGACAGTCGTGTCGGAGAGGGTCCCAATGTCGTGAAGTCGTGGATATGTCGTGAAGGAAGAAGAAGTGATCGTAGGAGCAGCTGCAGCTTCGAGCTCTCTGCATTGTTTATTTATTTTCTGTGATCTCTGCAATCAGTGACTAGAAAACTGGGGGACGTCGTCCTTTGCAATAGGGGACCCAAACCTCGCCCATCAAATGGGTCCTGAACGGCCAGTTCGTTATGCCGGTGCCGTGAGTGACCGCTTCCACCCCAGCATGGTCCCGATTGAGTCATCTGATGGCCCCTCTACAGATGATATGTGCCTGGACAGCGATTTTACTGCAGTGTCAAGCCGACGTCCCAAGAGAAAGATAGGAAGAACATCACCGACCAGTCGCCAGGCGACGAAAAAGGCAAGTGGCAAGCAGTCATACACTATTGCATACGTACCAACCACGACAACAGACAATCTCAACACACTGAACAGGCAGAGCCTATCGGAATATTTTGAACCAACTGCCCATGGTCAAGTAGAATAAATACGTATAAACGCTCGAAAGAACATCCTCTCGGTGGAAGTCAATACACCAACAGTACTGGAGACACTGAAAAACGTCACTCAGTTGGGAAGCATTCCTGTTCGCGCAATCCCCACATACGGCAAGGAAGCGACGACAGGTGTCATCTACGACGTTGACATTGCTATTACAGACACTGACCTGGCGAAACTACTATCATCGTCGGCTCCAGTGCTCAGCTTTCGCCGTTTTGGACGATCCCGATGTGTGAAATTAGTGTTCCAGGCGGAAACTTTGCCAACACACGTCAAGGTTGGACATGTGAGGCATCCGGTACGTCCTTAGGTGCCGAGGCTTTTACAATGCCGCAAGTGTATGAAACTTGGGCACGTCAGTGCAGTTTGCAATGGTGCAGTAACATGCAAACGATGTGGGGGACCTCACGTAGACAGCAATTGCAACGTCGCTGCGAAGTGTCCAAATTGTTCTGGTGCTCACGACACAACGTCATAAGAGTGCCCAAAGATCAGGAAGGAAATGGGTATTCTGAAGAAGAAGGGTAGAGATCATTCCACGCACAGGGAAGCGGCAAGTGCTATCCGCCACCGCAGACGCCGTTCACGACACCGACATCAACGAGACTGCAGCCCTCCTCGCGTAGGAGGAACGACAGCTCGAGTGCAGGATCCACCCCCTCCTCGTCTCAGGAATGAAGAAGCACGTGCCTCCAAGCCTTTGTATGCTGTGAAAGTAAAAGGCGGCTCATCATCGGCCCCAAACACATCGGAGACTCAGTGGCCCTCGTTACCATCAAGGCCTGCGGTAACGCCCTTGTGCACCGCTCCTTCACGCCCTGAAGAAAATGAAAAGATGGATGACATTGACGTCACGAGTATGTTGAAAAACTTGATGGGATTCCTCCGCCGGCTGCCGAAGCGAACGGACGCGCGTCCGACGAGCTCCGTCGACACCGGGGGACCGAAGCGTACTCGGACCACCGAATGCGTGAACATCTGGCTGGAATCAAGGAGAAGAGAGGTCCGAACGTGGATTCACCGGAATTAACAAGGTGGGACCGAATTCTCCAGCTTGCTGAGCTCACGAAGCCGCACCGTGCCGCGAGGGCCGCTTGGCCTAACGAGGCCCAGACGCGCTACCTGGGCCCAGACGCGGCCCAGACGCCCAGACCTCGTGCAACATGGAGGTTGTAGAAGGTACGGAAATTGATCCCGACGAGCTGCAGATTCCGGGGCAGTGGTTTAAAGCGAAGAGGAGCGGAAAAATAGCACCAGCGGAGTTGGCAGAAGGCGGCCACGTCGCCGGGAACCGAGGCCTACGGGAGCGTGCTGCGGAGCGACGCGAGGGAAGAAGAAAGGCAGAGAAGTCGGTGGAAAGGCAACATACGAGAATTCCGCCCGACTACGAGAAGATAATTATGAGACCTCAAGGGGGACTAGAGAAATTACTCCAACTCGGCGGAGCTTTCGTGGCTGACGCAATCAGCGCGACGGCCGGGACAAGTGACAGAGGAGTGAACGACATCATCACGTTCAACACGAAGCAACAATCGATCCTCATTGCTACAAAGGACAAAACGACGAGAAATAAGTATGCAGCGCTCAGAGAACTGACAATAGGCAAAGAAAAGGTGAACGTCAACGCATACGTGGCGGCGCCAGAGAACAGCGGAAAAGGCGTCATATACGACGTACCTCTATTCTGGACTGAAGACGAAATCAAAGAAAGACTGGAGTACTTCAATGCGAAGAACCCCCCAATCCTAGGAGTGCGAAGGCTGGGCAAGGGAACGAAGGCCGTACTTATCCTCTTCGAAGAAAGCACAGTTCCGAGGCAAGTGTACCTGTCGCCCACGCCAACGAGATGCATCCTGTACAAGAAAAAGTACGAGGTATGCTATGCGTGTGGTCGATTGGGACACAGATCGGACGTGTGCCCAAACCCGGACAACAAAAAATGCCGGAGATGTGGTGCAGAAAACCCGCAGGAGGACCACCAATGCGAAGCCAAATGCCAGCTCTGCGGGAAAGAGCACCCACTCGGCGACAAGAGATGCAAAGAGCTGTACAGAACACCGTACGAAATCAAGAAAAAAATCTGGGAGAAGAAGAAAGACAAGCAGGAGGAACTGAAGACCCAACAACGGCAACCCCCTGCGGACGGAGCTGAGAAACTCCTCAAGGAGGACTTCCCCAAGCTGGGAGGAAACCACCAAGGAAACTTGCTGACCCCCGGTAGTCAGGAGACCAGGGGACGCAGGAGATCGAGATCCAGGGACCCAAAGGACCCATGGGGCAAGGGACGAAGCGGAAGCAGGGATCCAAGCAGAGAGCCCAAACAAGTAAGCTTTGTAGAAGGGTCCTCCCAGGCCAAAGATGATAAGGACAGAGAAATAGAACAGTTAAAGAAAAAAGTAGAGGAGCTACAAGGGCTCATAAATAACCTTATGAAAGCGCAAAAAGAAAAAGAGAAGGCAACATCCCCCCCTCCCCGCACACAACCCGCACAACCCAAGCAGGTAGCCCAGCAAACCACTCCCCCTACATCCAGGCAGCGGGAAATGGAAGGAGAGAAAATGGATGAATCAGAAACAGTCAGGATACCCCCACTTAAACGGAAAGGAGATAACGAAACAGACATGTGGGCAGAACTAAAGAAGGAATGCGAGGCGAATAGGAACGCAATGAAAACGATACAGACAGAACAAAGAGACTTCATGGCACAGGTCATGACCGCACTCAGCCAGATACAAAAAAACATAAACCAAAGATTTGAAAGTATAACAGCAGAACTACGGGCACAGAGAACTGAACTACAAACACGAAGAACCGAGCTGGTTGCCCTTGCGGAGCGACAGAAAAACTTAGAGGACTCCTTTACCCAAATCCAATATGGCCAGAAACGCACGAATTAAGTCTATCATTTGGCAATGGAACTGCCGAGGGTTCCAACGCAAGCGAGCGCTACTGCAAAACTACATAGACACACTAGAAGAAAAGCCGCTAGCAATAGCGCTGCACGAAACCGGGAAATTAGCATCCCTCCCAGGATATCAGGCGTTTCACAGCGATAAGGGGGAAAAATCGAGGGTAACAACCCTAGTGAAAAGAAACGTAGCAACAATCGAACACGAGATTCAATCCAGGGACACAGAAGGAGTCTTAGTGGAGATGCTTACGGGTAGAAAAGAAGAGCCCAGCTTATTTCTACTAAACATCTACTCAAGTCCTAGACAGAAAAAAGTCAGGTTTAGGGCCATCTTCCGAAAAGCCCTGAAAGCAGCTGGAAAGAACCCCCTATTCAAAGTAGGAGACCTAAACGCGATGCATGAGGAATGGGGATACAAAAGAAGGGATGGCAAGGGAAGGCAGCTGTGGGAGGACATACAGGAACTGAACCTCTCACTACACACCGACCCAGGCAACCCAACTAGAAAAGGTAACAGCGTCACCGCAGATACCACACCCGACCTAACACTCTCCAAAAACACCAGAACAGTAACGTGGGAAAATACAGGACAAGACTTAGGCAGCGATCACTATATAATTGCCACCACATTAATGAAGGGAGTAAAGGAAAAACGACTAAAACAGCCAAAAGTTACAGAATGGGATAGATTTAGGAAGCGGCGAGAGGAATCTCCAACCACAATCATTACAGACCTAAGAGAATGGACAGACACACTTAAAAAACACGTCACCGAAGCAACGGTTACTTTAGAAGGCCCAGACGCTCCACTTATAGCAGACAACAAGCTATTGCACATGTGGGAAGCAAAGGGTAGTCTAGAAAGCCGGCTCAAAAAACAGAGATGGAACCGGAATCTAAAAAGAAGAATAGCCAGACTAAATCGAGAGATTGAAAAATACGCACTACAGCTATGCGAGCAAAACTGGTGTAGCACATGTGATGACATGGAAAAAGGTATGAGTTTAGCTAAAACATGGAACATCCTAAGACACCTGCTAGACCCAACCCAATCAAAATCGCAGACAAACATAAGGCTAGCCAAAACACGACATAAATACGACGGAACAGACGAGAGCTTCATGGAAGAGATCAAACAAACATACATAGGAAACGTGACTCGCACCAACCTACCAGAGTATGGGGGACCCCTAAATGAGGAGCTAGATGCACCCATAACAGAGGCAGACGTGAGAGCGGAAATAATCAGACTTAAAACGAAATCGGCCCCAGGCCCAGATGGGATAACAAACAAAATGCTGCGGAACCTAGACGATGAGTCAATCACAGCTATAACCAAATACATTCTACAGGTATGGGAGAAAGGGGAACTCCCGAAACAATGGAAAGAGGCTAGCATCATACTAATCCCCAAACCGGGCAAGCCCCCTAAGCTAGAGAATCTCAGGCCGATCTCCCTCACATCATGCGTGGGGAAATTAATGGAACATGTAATCCAGACAAGGTTAACCCGATTCATGGAGGAAAATGAACTATGGCCGAATGAGATGGTTGGATTCCGACCGGGCTTAAGTACCCAGGACGTGATGCTGCGGCTTCAGCACGACATCATAAACTCAAGATCAAGAGATATAAAAGCAATCCTAGCTCTAGACCTCAAGAAAGCCTTTGACAATGTCAAACACGAGGGAATCCTGACAGAAATGCAAGAAATAGGGGTAGGATGCAGAACCTACAACTATATAAAGAACTTCCTGACAAACAGGACGGCAAAGATTAGATACCATGATTTGGAATCGGAAGAAATAGAACTGGGAAACAGAGGTACCCCGCAAGGATCTGTACTCTCCCCACTCCTCTTCAATCTGGCTATGAGGGGCCTCCCGGCTAAACTAAGGAAAATAGAAAATTTAAACTTCAGCATGTATGCAGACGATATAAATGTTTGGATAAACAAAGGTAACGACGCGGAAATAGAAAACAAACTGCAAACAGCCGCGGACACAGTAATCGAGTATGCAGCAACTAGGGGACTTACTTGCTCACCAGAAAAATCGGAACTCTTAATGTACAACCCCAAATCATTAAGGCTGAAAGGAGACAGCGATCTCAACATCACGGTTGGGGGCAAACCAGTACCCAAAGTAGATAAGATAAGAATATTAGGACTTTTCATCCAAAGCAATGGATACAACGACGAAACCATACGGAAACTGGAAGGTTATGCAGCACAAGTACAAGCTAGTACAAGCGTACGTCATCAGCAGACTTAGCTACGCCACACCATACCTTAACATCCGGGCTTCAGAAAGAGACAAATTAGACTCGATAATCAGAAGATGCTATAAACGGGCACTCGGATTACCCATAAGCACCTCCACTGAGAGACTCCTAGCAATGGGAATTCACAATACATGGCAAGAAACAGCCGAAGCAGTTAAAACCGCCCAACAGGAAAGACTCAGCCAAACATATACAGGCAGAGCTATCCTGAACATGGTGGGGCTGCAGACAGACAGAGGCATGCAAAAGAAACGTGACATCCCAAGAGAAATCAGAGAACAGCTAAGGATAGGCCCACTTCCCAAAAACATGCACCCCACCTTCAACAAAGAAAGGAGGGAAAAGAGAGCCGAAGCACTGGTCAGACGCTTCAGCGAAATAGATAGGGAGATAGTGGCATACACGGATGCGGCCAGCGGCAAACTGGGTGCGGCAGTAGCCTCGGTGGTAGATGGCCAAGGCGAAGCAGTCTCAGCAGCAACAATACGCAGCCGCAATCCGGAAGCAGCGGAAGAAGTAGCCATCGCGCTTGCCTGTGTCGGGACCAAGGCGAGCTACATAATCAGCGACAGCAAAACAGCCATCCACAATTACGGAAAAGGCAGAATCGCACCAGAAGCGATACGAGTACTAACAGGAAAGAAAATTGACAGAAAAATCAGCCTCGTATGGGCACCAGCTCACACGTCGGTCCCAGGCAACGAGGCGGCACACTTCCTAGCCCGAGATCTCTACTTCCGGGCAGGAACAGAGCCGCCCGCTTGCAAGGAACTAGACGAGAGACTACAGACCTACACAGAAATAATCGAAAACTATAAGCTTCAGCGTAGAACTGTCCCCCCTCCGGACAAGGAGCTCGGAAATAGAGAGGCGAGAGCCTGGCGCAGACTGCAAGCAGGAAACTACATAAATCCAGTATGGGCGTCACACGTACTGAAGGACGAAGATATAGACGATAAATGTAAGAGATGCGGGGAGAGGGGGACCCTCGACCATATAATCTGGCAATGCGTAGACTCCCCAGGTGTCAAGGAAGGAATAAATAGTAGAGAAGCCTGGGACACCCTTCTGCAAAGCGCGGACCCCGCCATGCAGAGGAGAGCCATCCATCTGGCGGCAGAGGCCGCGAAGAGCCAACAACTCTTTGCCTGCATCTAGTCGCGGAGACCCCCACCCCTGTCCCCAGGCCTGCGCGCCAGGGGCAGGGAGTAGGGGGTCTCCTTCTCTGATGGAAATAAAAGTTTTTGGAACGGAACGGAACGGGAAAAACTTGATGGGCTCCATGCGCAGGATTCTTTGCGGCCTAAATACCCCGGCTGCCAAGGCTGCGGTGCAGCTACCTCAAGTGTCGGAACCACTGCTATTGGTTCTTCACTAAGCAAGTATGCCGATGATGTTTGAAGAACGGATGCGTCAATCGCTTGTTATGCAAGGAATTGTCAAGGTCTACGTGGTCGTTTGTCGGATTTCCGACAGCGGGTATTTAAGTACCAATTTCCAGTTATTGTTGTCTGTGAATCTAATGTGGATTCTTCTTTCCGTATTTCAGGATATGTCCAGATGTGGTCTCGTAACGACCAGACCTCGAGCAAAGTGTTAGTTTGTATATGTCACGATCTGGTGTATTTCAGACATGACGTACGATCGCCTACCACTAATGATTACATATGCCTTACCATAAAACGCAGGTGTCGCACGGTTACAGTGATTGGAGGATACATCCACCCAAGAGCAAGGATCGATTGCTCGCACCTGATGTCTCTGCTGCGAGCATCGCAAGGTCCTCATATTGTGATTGGTGACGTTCACGCGCACCATCCCCTGTGGGGCAGCACTTCGATGAATTCTCGTGGCAAATATTTGGCCGACTTCATGTGTAGTCAGGGACTATATGTGTTTAATGACGGGTCTCCTACATTTATTTGTGCACGTCCTACAGCAGCTGTCTTGACCTAACATTTGTATCAAGGAGTCTTCTGCCTTCAGCATGCTGGTAGACGGATCTAGAGACTCATGGTAGTGACCACCTCCCCACTTACGTTCACTTTAGCTGGTCTCGCCGTTCAGCCTCACGTTACATTCGTCAAACAGACTGGATTTTATTTAAGACTTCTGTCGACACCGCCTGTCAGAGTATGACATCTCCATCCGAAATAGAGGACATCATTGCTTCTACCCTGCGGGACAAAACCAGAGAAATCAGCATACCGATGCACAGATCATCGGTCGACATAAAATATGAGGCCCTTCGTGCAATCCGCCGCCGCGCGGAACGGTGATAGAGAAGAACAAAGTCACCGTCAGATCTTTCGAACGTTGGAGGGCATTCTGTGGATCCCTAGATCCACGACAGCCTATATCTAAGATCTCCAGGATCCACACGAAGTCTCCAGGCAACTCCACAACAAAGACACCCATTCCGTGCGGTGGCTCTACATAAACGCCGGACCGAATTGGAGGTAGCAGAGGACTACTGCAAATTCATTGTGGACGCATCTAATGCAATGACTTCATCCCTTGTCACCATCGCGCCCCCGTAACCTGATGAGCGACTCGATGTACCATTTACGATGCAAGAGCTTGACGCTGCGATTTCGGTTTCTTGACGCTCACCAGCGCCAGGACCAGACGGAATCACATACGCTGCACTCTGCCATCTTGGCACCGAATCACGACGTCTTCTTCTATCTTATTATAATACGACGTGGGAGACAGGAAATGTTCCAGATTGTTGAAAATGCAGTCACGTTGTAGCGCTGCTTAAACCGGGGAAATACCCTAACGAGCTTTCCTCCTACAGACCCGATGGCCTTAGCCAATTGCGTCGGCAAAGTAATGGAAAAGAATGGCCTTGTCAAGGCTGGAATGGTTTCTAGAGAGATATAGTTGCTTTCCTGATTTTATGCATGGATGTAGAAGAGGCCGTTATTCCATTGACGGTGTTCCATTGACATTGACAGAACGCCTCGACTTGGTCTCCACAGTTGAACAAGAAAGAAGTCGCCGTCGGTTAGTTGGAGCTGTTTTCTTGGATATTGAGGGTGCATACGACAATGTACTCGATTATGCAATCCTTGTGGCACTGGAATATTTAGACGTCGGTGGCCGGCTATATGCATGGATTGTTAGCTACCTCAGTGGCCGCACGGTGTATATGTCGACAAGTGATGGCGACACCGGACAGTACCATATACATCGAGGTGTTCCACAAGGAGGAGTTCTCAGTCCAACTCATTTAAATGTTGCATTGATTGGCCTTGCATCCGAACTTCCTAGCACGGTGAAGATTAGCGCATATGCCGACTACATATGCATAAGGACATCTGGAGCCACCCGCCCCCAAATGCATACTAGGCTTCAACGTGCAGTGTCAATAACAGCTAAGTATCTGCGGCGTCACGGCCTTCAACTCGCAAGAGAAAAATGTTCCGTGATTACATTCACGCGAAAACAAATCACCAGGTATTCGATAATCGTTAACGGAGTAGCGATACCTACGGTTACACTCCACAGATTCCTTGGCTTAGTCATAAACCGGGGATTATCTTGGTCAAGACACGTCGTAGCACTGAAGTCAAAGCTGAAGAGTTTTGTTCACGTCCTTCGCGTCGTTGCATGAACAAGATGGGGCCCCTCGGAGTCGTCATTACTCCGATTGTACCAAGCACTATTCGTAGGGTATATACGATGCAGCATTCCGGCGCTCTCAAGCATGGAGAGCATTCAAGCTCAAGCATCGCGCACATGTTTAGGCCTCCCACGATGCACGTCAACCAATGGAACAATATCGGAAGCTCGTGCTTGTCCTATTGGGGTATACTTGCTCTGCGAGCCTCTTCGAATGTACCTTCGCGTGTTGACCCGACACAGGCACCATCCTCTGTCATCGCTCCCTGCCACCCACCCAGGTTCCAGCTTTTCAAGGACTATATCGCACCATCAAAGCGTTTCGCCGTCGAGATTTTCTCCCGCCTGTATTCCAAGAATACCCTCCGTTTGTTCTGCCTAAACCTGTCGTTACATTGCAGATACCTGAAATTACTAAAAAGTCATCTGTTGCATCAACTGGCCTCAGGCAACTCACCCTGTGGCACATTTCTGCAAGTACGGAGATACTGCACACGTGTATACCGATGGCTCTGTCACCACCATATGCTTCCACTGCAGCCTTCGTCATTCCACATATGGTCATCTCTCGGCGATTTAAACTAGACCATAGCTCAACATCAACTGCCGCAGAACTTGTTGCTCTTCGGGAGGCACTTCGATTTTTCTCCGAGGAGCCTCCTCACGCATGGACGATATTCTGCGATTGCAAGCCAGCTCCTCAAACGATTGAATGTGTCCTCAAACGGCGCCCGTATTATTCCATGGCTATAGAAATTACAGAACGCCTCGACAACGCAACAAGAAATGGCCTAAATGTCACCTTTCAGTGGGTACCCTCACACTGTGGCCTGATCGGGAACGAACGGGCAGACGCTGAAGCGAAAACTGCTTTAGATAATGCTTGTGAAGTACGCATTCCGTCCTCACGTACAGACACAAACGCCCTACTTCGTCGCGTAAACCCCAACTCTACGTTAAAACACTGGACCCAACCAGATCGACGACACAAGCGATTACACAAATGGGACCAAGAAGTGAAATTTCGTAATCCTCACAAGCTCAAAAGAAGCCACACGAGCATAGTGCACCAGATTCGCCTTGGTGTCGCATTCACCAACCGTTATAGACATACGATAGGTGCCAGTGACACTAGCCCAAACTGTGGATGCTGCGAAGTGCTAGAAACACTTGAACATATATTTTGTGTGTGTCCCGCCTATGCGCAAAATCGACAGCAACTTGTCTCTCCCATTGCAAAGATCCATGAGAGACCGCTATCGGGCGAGTTTCTTTCAGGTGCTTGGGCTAATGCAAACAGCGCCGCCCTGGTAACAAGAGCCGCTATAGCTCTTCTCCAAGCCACTGGGCTGGACGCATGGCTTTAGAGAGGCCACAACTCTGTGAATTTGTATATACGCATCTCTTCCTTATACCATCATCATTCATCAGCCATTTCCCTCCCCGTCCGTCTTCCCCAGTGTAGAGCAGCAGGCCAGAGCAAGTTATAGCTCAGGCCGACCTCTCTGCCTTTCTGTAAAAAAATTTCTCTCTCTCTCTCCGACCATCCGGAAATAAGTGAATCATCGTGGCGACGAAGTATATCACCCGCTTCGCTGAAACTAAAGCTCTGCCGAAAGGTAGCGCAGCCGAAGTGGCGAAGTTCTTCGCCGAGAGCATCCTGTTGCGAGGTGGCGCCCCAGAAGTCCTCGTCACCCACCGAGGAACGACCTTTACGGCGGAGCTCACCGAAGCCATTCTGCAATGCAGCCAGACAAGCCACAAGAGGACAACTGCCTACCACCCGCAGACGAATAGTCTTACAGAGTGGTCTTACTGAAACGCTTTTCGCCTGAATGAGACACTCGCCGAGATGCCAGCAATGTACGTCGACGTCGAGCACAATACGTAGGATGCGGTCCTGGCACACGTAACCTTCGCTCGCAACAAGGCCATGCATGAAAAAAAAAACAGATCACGTCGTTCAAGCTTGTTTCTGGCATGAACCTTACGACAACTCACGACGTCATGTTGCCGCACGTCATCGACGAAGAAAATGTCGACGTCGCAGCCTATCTTCTGCGCGCCGAAGATGCCCGACAGCTCGCCCGCTGGCACGTCAAGAACCAACACAGGACTGACAGCCGGCACTACACTCTTCGACGACGCGACGTTGAATACCAGCCCGGAGACAGTGTTCGGGTCTGGAGCCGGATAGGCCCGCTAGAACTTAGCGAGATGCTTTTACGCGCCTATTTCGGACCCCACGAGATCATGTGACGTACTGGAGCAATACTCTATGAGGTCGTGCCAGACGGTACTTCATTCTCACAGCGCGGCCGCTCACAACCTTAAGTAGTCAATGTTGTGCGACTTAGACCATTCTACCAGCGCTAAGCAACTTCGGGAATTTGAATGGCTGAGTTTTGTATTGTCCCTTTGTTGACTTGTTGTTTTTTTGCTTTGTTACTTCTTCTTAGCAAGTGTGCTTTCGTTTTTTGCTCTGCTTTACGTTTACACAATCGGGAGATGCTTCTTAAGAGGGGGGTATTAACACGTGTACTTGCTTATCGAACGACCATGTTTCACCGCCTAACAGATGTCATGGCTCAGCGCAGGACGCACCTACATGTATCGCAAGTTTCTGGAAGGTTATCGATGGTTCTATCCGCTTTCTGTTGTCGCCGAAACTACTGTAATCTGACTGCATGTATGTGCGACGCGAATGGCGTAGAACTTTCTTGAAGGCACGCGTGCACCAGCGATTACTCGGGAAAGTTCGAAGGCTCATGTATAAAAGCTGACGCGCTTGACGCACTCAGGTTTTATACCGAATGTGTTTGCCGCTATCGTTGTTATTTGAATGTATCCTGCTTTTGAGGGCATAGGTTGGTCCAATAACACGCTAGTTCCGGCAATTACAGTTTTGCTGCCTTCTTCACCGTCAGTACTACGTGACAGTATCTCATTTCATTAAGGTCGAGAAATACATACTTGACATGTTGAAACTAGTTATAATAGAACATGACTTTTGCACAGTGAACATTTTTCTAACAAAACACTCAATGTGAAGGCCTGCCTATGTGGTGTTGATGCTTCAAAACAACCTAGAATAAAAAATGAGGTGCTCCATGGGTAATATTTGACGCAATCAAAAATCGAAAAGAGACAAGCTACAAATTACGTAAATATTATTTATTACAGATGTTTTTTTTTTAGTGCTACAGATCTTTCAATAGCTTCTGCTGATTTTCTCAGAACCCACTTTTTCCTGTTTCTTTCATGCACCAACACGCATAATTATATTGACACGGATAGTTTTTCGAAATTTTGCGAATGTTATCGATGGTTGTGTTGGTTGTCTGTGTTCGACCAACCTTGTATAATGTGATTGTGTACGCGACACGAACTGTGGAGTAGTTTCTGGAAGGCACGCGGGCACCAGCGAATACGCTGGAACTCTCGAGGACTGATATATAAAAGCCGGCGAGCTTGACCCGCAGACCAGATTTTTGACGATCGCCGACCTTGCTCGCCGCTATCATTGCGATTGAGTGTTGCTTTTGCTGGGCACAAGTTTGCCAAACAAAGAGTTAAATTTGTGCCTCCCACTTCTTTCTCTGCATCATTTTTCACCGTCAGTGCCAGGTGACAACATATCTAACACTGATTTTTCAATGGTACTTTTCACGCCTATTTCTGACATAGTAGGCTGTGCAATGAGTTGCCAAAAATGAAATTGCACAACAGCTTTTCATAACACATGGCCTGGTCGTGCAGGTGTTTGCTAAGCAGTCTTGTAGTCAAAGGACGCATGAGCCGCTGATGTCCATATTTTGTGCGCTATCGTTATTCAAAGAAAAAAAGAAACGATTGCGGCAGGCGCATGTTCGTTACTCAGACGAGTGGGCACGGGAGAGCGGCAAAAATGATGTGGCTCACGAATCCGTTTTCCTTTCATGTGCAGCTTGTTGCCCTAACCGGCGTGTGGCTTTCCCTGCTTCCCGGTCGGCCAAGTGTTCCTTTATCGTCACCTGTGCTGAACTCAAGACCACCCCTGACAGTCACGACTGCAATCAGCGAAGATGACTGCTTCGCCCTACGTGACCTGCGCAGTGCTTTTGCATTGCACTCAAGCGGCACATCGGCAACACCAGCGCCATCACTCCACAGCGAGCCCTTAAAGGACTGGCGTCGGCTGTCCGCCTTCAGTGGGCACGGGAGAGCGGCAAAAATGATGTCGCTCACGAATCCGTTTTCCTTTCATGTGCAGCTTGTTGCCCTAACCGGCGTGTGGCTTTCCCTGCTTCCCGGTCGGCCAAGTGTTCCTTTATCGTCACCTGTGCTGAACTCAAGACCACCCCTGACAGTCACGACTGCAATCAGCGAAGATGACTGCTTCGCCCTACGTGACCTGCGCAGTGCTTTTGCATTGCACTCAAGCGGCACATCGGCAACACCAGCGCCATCACTCCACAGCGAGCCCTTAAAGGACTGGCGTCGGCTGTCCGCCTTCAGTGGGCACGGGAGAGCGGCAAAAATGATGTCGCTCACGAATCCGTTTTCCTTTCATGTGCAGGTTGGTGGTACTTCATCTCTTAATTCTAAACGATCGAACAATCTTTGCCTGCTGCTGCTCCCGTGCCCCAGTGTGCTTTACGATACTCTGTGCGAATGCATTTTTGTTATGAAACTTTTACTGCTTTGCGGGGATATAGAAGAAAATCCCGGTCCGCCAAACGCTGACTATAGCAAATCGCACAAAGAATTGCTTGACGCCATAGGAGCCCTATCAACGAAAATCGACAGTCGCCACTCAGAGGTGATGCATGCATTTGCTGAGCTAAAAGAAAACAAAGAGGAACTTTCACATACAGTCGCAGATCTTGCATGCAGATTGGCAAATCTTGAATCTACTGTCGAATGTCTTGAAACAGCGCTACCTACAGCAGATATCAGTAGTTCTGTTGCCCAGGCCGTTAAGTCTGAAAGTATTGCGTTGGCCTCGCGTCTTGATGATCTAGAGGTTAGGTCACGGCGACATAATTTACTGTTTTTTGGCATCCCGGACGGCGTTTCCGAGACTTGGACACAATCGGAAGAGCATATCTGTGAGCTTCTCTCACGCCATTTAAATTTGCGTATTACAGATGGCATGGTGGAGAGAGCACATAGGTTGGGTGCTTATGTTGCAAATAAGACACGCCCAATCATCGTGAAGTTTTCTTCCTTCAAAACCAAGGAAAGTATTCTCTCACAGAAATCTAAATTTAAAAGTACAGGTGTTTCCATTAGCGAAGATTTCTGCAGGGCAACGCGATTGACACGAAAAAAACTTCTCGAATTCGGCAAGTCTAGCGGCCAGCCTTTTTCACTTCGTTTTAATAAACTAGTCATTAACAATAAAGCCTACATATACAGCGCAGTCACTGACACTGTTTGTGAACTGGTATCCCCTGGAGAGGCGCGTGCAACGTCCACTCGCAAAGCACCTGCTAACCCAGCGCATGACAGATCGGCGTAGCTATCTCCCCTATCTCCAAATGGTGCTTCAATCTTTTTCACCAATGCACGCAGTATTCTCAATAAACGAACAACTTTATCATCTCGCATTGACGCATGCTCAGCTGACATAGTTGTACTTTCAGAAACCTGGCTTTCGGCAAAAATAAGAAACGCTGAGATTTTCGAATGTGAAAAAAGCTACAAGATCTACCGGTACGACCGTGATGTTCGTGCTGGCGGGGGTGTTTTAATTGCTGTGAATGACCAACTTTCTTCATGTAATGTTCCAGTAGTGTCTGCTTTAGAACTTGTGTGCGTACGTGTTGTTATTGATAATCGTGACTGCATTTTTTGCGCTTGCTATAGACCCCCAACAGCAGTTAAATCTTTCTGCGATGATTTGCATGATGTTCTCAACAATCTAACTGTTCGGTACTCTACGTCACCTTTGTTTATTCTGGGGGACTTCAATTTTCCTAATATTTTGTGGAGAAGTGATTTCGGGTTCCATACCCTGGCAAAAAGCTCATCCGAGGACGCACAATTTCTGAATATCTGTTCAGACTTTAACTTGTCACAGTTAGTACATGAACCCACCCGTAAAACTTCTACGTCATCTAACATCCTGGACCTTATTTTCACCACTGTGCCTGACCTTGTTTGTAAACTAACTTACCTCCAAGGTGTAAGTGATCACTCCATTATTAACTTCACGTTGAAAATGCATGTATCTACCAAGAGACGATCTAAAATTATTGTTGACTATAACCGCGCTGACATACCCTCAATGACCAGTGAACTGGAAACGTTTACCAGCAACTACCTTATCAAATTCGATGAACGATCTGTCGAAGAAAACTGGCAGCTCTACAAAAATAAATTGCTCGATTTAATTAACCGATATGTACCTCGAAGGCAGATTCCTTATCACTCACGCTCACCTTGGTTCAATAATTACCTTAAGCGACTTCGCAACAGAAAGAAACGTATCTTCCGTCGTGCCAGAGAAACCAATTTTGCCGATCGCTGGGATGCTTACCATCGTGCAGAAGCCGAGTACGTTTATGCGGCTAGCAATGCCAAAAAAACCTATTTTAATGTCACATTGCCATCCCTCTTGCTAACTAACCCACGTAAATTCTGGAGTATTGTTGGCGACAAGAAAGCTGACTCCATTCATTTAGTTCATGTAGATGGCAGTGATGTTGACGAAAACGAGTGTTGCACTGTGTTAAATGAAGTGTTTACCTCATTCTTTTGTGGTGATAACTTTGCCGATTTACCAAATATTCCTGATTCCTTGTTCTGTGCTATGGATCCCATATTATTTGATTGGGTTGGTATTAACCGTTTGATTGATAATCAAAAGATCTCAGCTTCTGCAGGTCCTGACCTTATTAATTCAAAAATGTTAAAATGTACTGCATTATTTTCATCTATTATTCTATCTAAACTGTATACTCAGTCAGTACAGTGCTCATCGCTTCCTTCAGACTGGAAAACGGCGAGGGTGGTTCCAGTCCATAAATCAGGTAACGCATTATGTCCCGAGAACTACCGACCCATCTCATTAACCAGCATTCCATGCAAACTCTTAGAACACGTAATCTATTCTCACCTCATCGATTTCCTGGAAAGCAACTAGTTTTTCCATCCATCTCAACACGGTTTTAGAAAAACTTTTTCATGCGATACTCAACTTCTTTGCTTCACTAACGATTTGTTTGCCGCCTTAGATCAAGGATTCGATATTGACTGTATTTTTTTAGATTTTGCCAAAGCTTTCGATACCGTATGTCATAACCTACTTATCCATAAACTTAATCAGCTTAATATTGACCCAAATGTGTTGTCTTGGATTAAACAGTTTCTTTCTAATCGAACTCAGTATGTCACAACCAATAACTCTTCATCTGCATTGTTAACAGTTACATCCGGAGTGCCACAAGGTTCCGTCTTGGGGCCTCTACTCTTCTTGATTTATATTAATGATCTCCCTAACTGTGTAGAGTCATCATCAATTAATTTGTTCGCAGACGATTGCGTAATATACCGAAAGATTACTAACCCTGATGATTCAGATAAACTGCAAGGAGATCTTCACAATATATCACTCTGGTCTAAAAAATGGCTCATGAAACTTAACGCTAACAAGTGTAAATCAATGCGCATATCACGTAAAAGCAGCAATAGCATTCAGTGTCGATATGTACTGAATGACACTTCATTAGCATCCGTTAACGCTCACAAATATCTTGGCCTTCACATAACTAATGATCTTTCATGGAATTTGCATACTAATTATATTACTGCTAATGCTAATCGTATGTTAGGATATCTTCGTCGTAACTTTTCTACCGTTCCTACTTCGGTAAAACTAACGCTCTACAAAACCCTAGTTCGCTCAAAACTTGAATACGCATCTGCCATTTGGGATAACAATCAAGCAACACTAACCGTAACGCTTGAAGCAATTCAAAATCGAGCAGCTCGCTTTATTTTATCTAACTATTCCCGCCATTCCAGTGTTACATGTATGAAAATAACCCTCAATCTGCCAGATCTTTCTTTACGCCGCAAATGTGCTCGTCTTTGCCTATTTCACAAGGTTTATCACTCAAACCAGGTGCTCAAGAATCAACTTATCACCCCACCTTCCTACACTTCATCCCGTTCAGACCACAGATATAAAGTTGCCGTCCCATCCTCCCGAACGAACAAGTATCATGATTCTTTTTTACCCCGCACAAGTGTCGACTGGAACCACCTTCCTGCTTCCATCATTCAGATCACAGATGTAACTTCATTCAAAACAGCAGTCTACCACGCTATCGCTTAACGTTGCCTGCATACCATTGTCGGCATATTACATTGCTTTGTATGTACCACTCCTTTCTGTAGTGCCTTAGGGCCTTGAAAGTATGTATAATAAATAAATAAATAAATAAATAAAACGTATTTTTTATATCTAAAAGAGCACACGGATCACAGTGTTATTATTTCAAGCTTAGTGTACAGGAGGCTGTCTTAGGCCGGACTTGGACGGTTGAAGACAAAATAGTACAGCGACAGTGCGCCGCAAAGCTTCTTTCTGTCCAGTGGCTGCGTGCCGTTTTTCTCCGACCAACGCGAAGCAATCGCTTGTCAGCGTGTGCCGAAGCGTGCCGACGCATGCCAATGGTTGGGCTTTAGCGCAAGCAACGAGTGACCTGTTGAACGCACACTGAGAAAATCAGGCGCACACCAAACGGCCTCCTAGATTTTCCACTTCTGGCTACCCGCGGGTGGCCAGAGCACCTTCATTTTTAACGCGATAGCGTTAAGGAGCGCGTGTCGTAAAAAAGCCAGTGTCGACGGCAACGGCGGCGTTGGCCGTGAGTGAAAAATGGCGGAAGGCAATTCATAAATAGAAACAACTTGCAAGATGGGCTGGGTGGGAATCGAACCAGGGTATCCGGAGTGTGAGACGGAGGCGCTACAACTCAGCGACGAGTTTGATGCTTCAAAGCGGGACAAAAGCGCCTCTGGTGAATGCGGTGTTGCTTTAGAAACGTGCCGCAGAAAGTTATACTGCGGTGTATATCGGTAATTATGAGTATGTAAATTAGAGAAATCGCAGTTAAAAGCGTAGCGAAGTACATTTCCGCTACATTTCCTCTGCGCTTGTCGCGCACGCAGAGCCATCTTGCGACCAACACAGAAGACCCCGTCTCTTCGCAATGTACGACACTGCCCCGACACCTGGCGCGCCACTCACCTGCTTCTAGAGGACGATTCAATCGAGGCGTCAGCCCCATGATCGCGTCCGCCTTCATGGCGCGTCACGGCCCGGCTGTCCATGCTCGCGTAGATCGTTTCTCCCTCCGAGACACGGAGTTCTTTGATTCGTTCCGCTTGCTCAGGCACATGTTTCGTCTTTGTGTGACTCAAGAGCATGCCGAGCGAATGAGTGGGCGGTGCGAACGGGGTGCGATAACGCTATCGCGTTCCACTCTTGAAGGCGTAGCTTAGGCGTCCTCCAATTTTTCTCGGCTTGCTCCGCCCATTGCGCCATGGACTTCCGCGGAGCATCTGTTTTACTCGGGCTTCACGGTTCTAGCTACCCGCGGGCTGCCAGAACCAGCCAGTACGCTTTTGGACTGGCTACTCTCCGGAAGCTATCTGGCTATCAGACGTCTGAAAGAGGCGGTGGGCGCTCGCCGCCATCTTTGTGAGGACTTGGCGGATTGCTACGTGGGCGCTCGAGGACTTAAATTTACCTCGCTCAGCCAACTGACTGCTCTCCTTACTTCTAGCGTTACCTTCATAGGTTCTAACTCACCGTTCGGCATTGCGAGGCGGTGCGATACAAGCGGTAGTGAACCATTTGAAGCTTTTGTTTTTGTGTGAGTCCCATGAAGGCTTCTCCGCGGCGGTGAAGAACGCGCCACGCTCTTATGCGTGCGTGTTATCTGCATCGTCTTGCGCGCAAGTTGTATACGCTGATTCACATACATTGGGGTACATTTTCGGTTCGTCTTTCTCTGGTGGTGTTCCTTCTCGCATATCTCGCGTATGCATGCGGCGATATCTCCTTTTTCAGCAGTTAGCGAAGGCGTTGCAGCTAGCCCGCGTTCGCTACGTATCTCCGTCGTATGCTTGGGTGGCAGTTCCAAACCGATATGTGCTCGAATTGCACGTCGTTATGTTAAGAATGCAGTAGTTGAGTGATAAGCACGTGTACATAAGGCACACGTATGTTAAGTTCTTGCTCTCATCATGATGGTGACCAATATTGTGAAACGCATCGCCAGTTCGTTAGGGTTGAAATGAGAAGCACCGTGAGCCGAAACAAACTTTCCCAAATCGAAGCCCAAGCAGGCCAGCACGAGATTTTATGCGCATGAGACGTACCCGCTTTCCTGCTTTTTCATGTCTTGTCAAGCGATGACATAACGCCAACTCATCAATGTCACCGGAGGGCGACGTGATCGCTGCGAGCAGGGATCCTCGACCGATCGCTTTCCGGGATACAGTGACTTGCACGTGCCATTTCGCGTTTTGCCATCGGACGCGTCGGAGGACGTCTCTTGCGCGGTGCAAGGTGATGTTGGCGAACTACAAGCCCTGTGCCGAGTCGCGCGAAATCTCGTGAAACAGATGGTATCCCTGAATGCAACTATGTATCTTTTCAAGCTGGCACCGCCTAATTGACCGAGCGCGCGCCGGCCGGGCGCTGCCATTTTGGTGGTAGGCTTGCATTTTTCCCGCGACCAGCTGCCCCGGCGTTCGATTGCGCAAACTTTGGGCGGCGTCGGATTGTTTTTCAATCCTTACCCTCGAGAACCGCAACTAGCTGACTGCCGTGGCAAACCACTTCTGCACTAGCGGGCGCTCACTTCGTTTCGCAGCCTTACTTTAAGCGCGAGCAGCGAGCAATCTGTTGAAAGCCCGTTGCGAGAAGCAGGCGCACACCAAACTGTGGTCGGAAATGCGAGCGCAAGCCCGTTGCGAGCCGCGCCAATCCAATTCCATAGCAAAGAAAAAAAAGGTCGAGTGCAGCACCGCCATCATGTGAAACAGGCTAAACGCTACCGTCCACTCCTCTCATCAGTGTGTTGGGTTAGATGAAGCTCACCTTTCCCGCACTTCATGCACAAGCAGACTCCTGAAGAAAGTCGCCAAAAGTTTCAATATCAACGAAAGGAAAGTGGTAGCTTCTTCAATGTTGAAAGTTCCAAATGACGCACTTGCACCTATCTTCTAGAAACTAGCACTTCCACACGCCGGTCCCTCGTTCATTTTGTTTCCTGTAAACAGGTCGCCGCGGAACTTCCTGGCCAACTTGGTGGCCGTTCTTGCCACAATGAAGCACAATACACGGCAAAATAACATTTAAAAAACATGGCGCAAAGTGCTCTCAGCAAAAACCAGCGACCACGCTTCAATATCCTACAAAAGCATTCACGGTGGGAAAACTTGCAAATCACAATTTATCAAAATGGCAGAAATTGAATATATCTAACCAATCTAGCTACATTTATTTAAAGAATACATGCACGCCGAAAAAGTGATGGAAAAGGACATGTAAACAAACCCTCCCGTCCGTCATTTTTAAATGCCAGGGGACGCGGATTTGTGGTGGCATTTACACATGGGGGGGGGGGGGCATGGAGCGCTTCTGCGCGCTCGCTAACTGCATGGTTTTGCTCCACACACTCTGTACTACTTTTTAGAGCGCAGCTCTTTGGCGTCCGTTCCTGGGTTTCGCGTCGTCGTCGGCGTTGTCGTCGGCCTCGTAACCAGCTCCGCCCCCCTTTCATCCCCTCAGCGCTAGCAGCGACCGACTGATACCGCTGGATGCCGCTGACGCCGCTAGAGTCAAGATAACGTGACTGCATAGAACACCGTCGCCGCCATGCAGAAAGAGGAGGAAAGGGTCCCCCCCCCCCCTGTTCTTGTGTGGCGGATAGGGTGCTCTTCAGTTGCCGACGCGCCGGTTATTTCACGTAGGCCCCGGCACGTCGACGAATACGTGACCACCTTCCCACGGCTAGACCTGGTTCTTAGCGCTGCGGAAGCGAGGGTATCATATTGTTTGTGTCGGCATCGGCGGCGTTGTCCCTGAAACCAACTCCGCAGCTGGGGTTGACTCACTATCGGCGTCAGCGGCATCAGTCAGTCGCTGCTATCTCTTCCCTCCTCCCTTTATCGTGTTGTCCGCTTGCTGCGCGCGCTTCTGCCCCCATTGTTTGCCGCTGGGTGTACACGCCGCCCCCCTCCCCCCTCTTCCTGCGAGTCTCCGGTTGTCAAAGCGCCGGCTCGAACTTAATTCCTTTCTTCGCTCCTCCTCCAATGCAACCCCTGTGCGGTGTCAATCTATCGAAAAGGTGAAACAGCTTATTTGCTGCGCTCAAATTTCGCATTAGGAAGTAACGTAATCGTCGGTAATTTTTTAATAATGAAATAAAAATTAAATCGTTCTTTTTGCTCGATTTATCCTATCCTACCTTTAAGCAAAGGTAGCGAGAAGAGCCCTTATCTAATACGGTAAGCAATCCCCCAAGATCTATAGCTTTTTAGGATGCCTATAACATGTTCATAAGTATGCTGCAGTATGTAGAACAAGCGGTGCTATTTTATAACACGTTACAACTTTAAGGCACTCTATTGCTCTTCGAAGTGAGCTTGCACTTCCTTTATTTTAGCACATAACCTTAT
The DNA here is from genome assembly GCF_050947875.1 of Dermacentor variabilis. Lineage (NCBI taxonomy): Eukaryota > Metazoa > Arthropoda > Arachnida > Ixodida > Ixodidae > Dermacentor > Dermacentor variabilis. The sequence goes on from NC_134569.1 coordinate 254,302,442, forward strand.
TTCACCTACTGTTAAATGCCAGCAAATGCGCACGCGCTTGTTTAGCGAGCTGACTAAGGCATACCGCGCCGAGCACCAGCTATACATCCCCCCCACCCCCCACACACAATCCCTTTTGATATCTTCGCCGTCATGCTTGTTCAAGATGAAAGATTTCCTGAAAATTGTTTGCTAGAGTATAAATTAAATGAATGCAAGGCCTTTTTAATCACTGCAATCACTTTATTTCACATTCATGCGCGAAAGTTACAGACTTGCCCGGCACACGCAGCAACAGTCACAGCGCAAGCTGCAGAGGAGCGGCTCCGCATAGGAGCTCCATTTTCGCCCCACGCACTACAGGGTCTTCGCGGCGAAGTTTCTTCGCGTAGTTTTTTCGAGAACGATTGGAACTGTCCACCCGGCGTCGACGGCAAGCTGCGGCTCGTCCTGCTCTCTGCACAGTGGTCTGCTGAGCCCCATGTTGCCTATGTGCTTCTTCAGCAGCGGTTCATTCCTTGCGAATAGGTGCCATAGCGAGTACTGAAGAGTAAACACAGATATCCAGACTACGTAACGCACATGCTACATCCCCTTACACCTATTATTCGACCCGCCACAAAGCATGTGCAAAGGCTCTCCACAAATGCTGCGCAGCTGACGCCGTATGGGTGGACATGGCCCGCACGGGCGAAGACGCGGCAGTTGCAGTCAATGACCGGACGCTCCCCCGCCCATCGCAGCTCTCCACCTTCGAGATGCATCATCTCCGGAATCCTCGGAATAAGCGGTGATCGCGCTTGCCCTCGTGCACACTGATGCCCGTTACGTCCTTACCGACTCGGAAACCACACTCCTAAATTTTCACGAGGAGGAGCGCACGAGACCGCTTTCCACATTCTCAGCTCACTCTCCGCCATGTGGAATTGACCTGCGAGCCTGCGCACTCTGGGAACCCTGGAGCCGCCGAATACCACGGTGCCCGAGGCTTCACCAGGAGGGCGCAGTCGAGCTCTTACCGAGAGAGCATGCACTCGTTCAGCGAGCTGACCAAGGCATATCGCGCCGAACGCCAGCACCCCAATCCCTTCACAATTATCACCAAATATTACGGCACCGCCTTCAGACCCTTCCCTCCCCTTAACTCCTCTTCCGAATCAACCCCGTAGCATACACTCCCTCCTGTGCTCAATGCATCACGCCCTTAGTACCCTTACCCACATTTTACTTGAATGCCCCTCCCCCGCGCAGCACGGAGCTCCTGACCACCTGGGAGCAATGGGAGGCCCTGTTGCGCTCGAAGGACCGGGCCAGGCAGAAGATAGCCACTCATCGCCCACGTCATGGAACTAGATGAGCTCAAAACCTGTAGTGCGCTGGGTGCTTGCGGGCCACGGGGACCTACGTGCCCGAAGCCCTTGGTCAAATAAAGTGCTTCTCCGTCTCTCTTGGCCAGTGGCACTGTACGTTGCCGTTGGTGATGATCATGATATTGATAGTTTCTGGGCATCCCCTTCGAAACTGGGTGGTTACAAATAGTGACGGTGATGATGATGGCTTAGTGGCATCCCCTTTGAAACGGGGTGCTTACAAATGGTCACCTAGCCTGCTTATGTTAACCAGGTTCAGCTACATGCAGCATGCAACCGCTATATACAACTGCTAATTGTCGCGATACCTGGTGGAATATAAAGTAACTGCGATGCAAAGCTTCCAAGTGTCGACGCTACGTGGCGTGCATGACACATCGCGTGTCAAATGACACGATAGGATGATGAAGATGATCTTTTAATGGCATTCCCTTTGAAACGGGACGGTGACAAACAGTCAACTTGCCTGCTTGATTTTATCTGGTATGCCATATAGGTGTTTTTTTTTATAACATCAATATTTGTACACCTCTATAACCTTCTTTTTCTTCCTCGAGACTTCGCTACCCTGCACCGCTACCTATGTAACTGCTTATGGCGTGCCACTTGGTGTTATAACATTCTATTGCAATCCAAAGTGCGCACGTAAAGACACTAGGCGGTGCGCAACTCACATCGCAAGGAAAGCGGCCAGATACGATGTTAATGATGATAATGATTATTTATCGACATTCCCCTTTGAAACGCGGCGTTCACATAGTGACCTAGTGCGCGTAATTTAATCAGATGCACATTATATATATATATATATATGTGTATATATATATATATATGTATATATATATATATATATATATATATATATATATATATATATATATATAGCACTATAAGGTTATATAAATCTCCGTCAACTTCTTTGCCTTAAACTATCTTAAACTGGTGGTGGTGGTGGTGGTGGTGGTGGTGATGTTGAAGTAGGCGAGGTTAGCCTGGCATACATAGCCGGCAATTGTTCCGCCTGAACCTCCTTCGAGTTGAGATCAGGGGTTTGTCAATAGGTGTCGATGAGCCCCGTGTCTCGCAGGAAGGCTATCAGCAGTCGTTGCGCTCTCTTTCTGAATGCCGTGGGCCCTCCGGGGCAAACAAAGTCTTCAAACGTCCTGTGCGTAAGAGCGCGCTTTTGTAGGTTGTCGACCATCGCTTTTCCTTCTGTATCAAACGGCGGGCATAGCCAAACGAAATGCTCCATGTCGCCAATGTCACCACAGAAAACACAGAGTGGGGAAGCGCGAAGCCCAGTCTTGAATAACCAAGCTGGGGTGTACGCAGAGTCGGTCCTGACGCGGTATAAAAGCGTCGCTTGGTCGCGTGTAAATCCATGAGTCACAGAGGATTCGTGTGGATTCTTGTGCATCTCTCTAAAGTGAAGGTGTATTGCACCCTTAGGGTTTTGAAAAGGTTTTGGGGCTTACACTTTTGGGACACATGTCAGCGCTAGGCGTGCAAGGGCGTCAGCTTCCTCGTTTCCATCAATTCCTACGTGTGATGGAATCCACTGAAACATTATGTTAAATCCTTTGCTCGTTAGGTCGTCAATCAGTGCCAGAGACTGCCTTGTAAATTTCTCTAGAGGTAGGCCCCGATGTAATCTCTGTAATGCTGACTTGGAATCCGTGAGCACCACGACATCTAGTGCAGAAAAGGCCCGTAGTTTCCGCAAAGCCGCGGTGATTGCGCCGCTTTCTACTGTTGTAGAGGAAACTACGCGATCCAGTCTGCCAGACCATGACACATCAAGGGAGGGTATGCAGAATGCCGCTGCACAGCTATCTGTTTGTGCGCACACCGAACCGTCTGTGTACACTTGTAGATGGCTTTGAAACACAGTGCTCAAGTGGTCCAGCACAATAAACTTTGCTTCGGCAGTTGAAATGGCGCGTTTCGTCGGTAGGTGGGGTACATTGAGGCTGCAGGTAACGTCCGAAAAAGACCGAAAAAGGCGACTTCGTTTAGGCCATTCCAATCTTAGAAATCGGAAGGTGTTCAGCGCCGCATGGAAATGCGAGCGAGTTCTTGCTCTTAGCCGCCGGAGAAGCGCCGTGCCTACGCGTGACTCGCCTAGCCTTAATAGCTGCGTCAGCAAGGCCTGAGATGCCAAGAGGCGGAGTGGAAGAGACTCTGCCTCATTAGTGACTTCCTTGTTTGAAGCCGCCTTTGGAACTCCCATCGCCAAGCGAAGTCCCTTCGGTGATATCAGAGGGAGCTGATAGAGAATGCGGATTGTTATCAGTGCCGCGTTCAGTTTAAGCATGGAATATAGGATTGTTTCCCTAACGTACACCTGCCGATCGACGAAGTGCACTGACTCTTTGCACTGATGCAGCCACAACACTTTCGACCGCACCACGCCATAGTAGCTTGTTGTCGATGGTGACGCCCAGGAATCGAACATGAGTTGCACGAAGAATTGAATGCCCTCTGATATTCAGCGTCAGATGTGTTGACTTGCGTCTCACTCCCGTGAAAAGCATGAAGGCAGATTTTTCTGCTCATAAAGATAGGCGAAGCGTCGGTAAGTGGCGATCGGTAGTGGAGATTGCGGCCTGGGCTATCCGGCCCAAACGTTTGTGTTGGTACCCCGAGATCCAAATGCAGATGTCATCTGTGTAGATGGGCACTTCAACTGCCGTGCGACCTACTTTCAGGGCATCTGGAAGGCTGGCCATGGCAACGTTTAAAAGCAAGGGAGATAGGACACTTCCTTGTGGGACGCCGAGGGGAATTCGTCGCTTGTCACACATTATGCTTCCGAGCTTAACTTGGACATATCGATCATAGAGAAATTCATGGACGAATCGAAGAGCATTTCCCGAGACGCCCATGGCTAGGAGTCCGTTGATGATGCCTGTATGAAGCACACAGTCGTATGCCTTGGCAAAGTCCATAAAGATGGCGAGTGTGAAAAGGCCGTCTACGCGATGGTGCTCGATATGGCTTAGCAGATCCAAGACACTGTTCTGGGCACTCAACCATGGACGAAATCTGGTCATACATGATGGCAGTCTATCTCTTTGCTCAAGATACCATGTTAACCTCGTACCATATTAGTCTGTCCATCAACTTTGATACGCATGATGTTAGCGATACTGGCCGATATGAGGTGAGGTTGGCAGGATCCTTCCCTGACTTGAGCACTGGCACCACCCATGCTGTCTTCCACGCTTCTGGGATCTCTCCTGTGCTCCAGACGTGATTAAATATGTCCAGAAGGGCTCGTTTTCGTTCATATGGCAGATTTGTCAGCATCTGATTGCTGGTCGAATCGGGACCCACAGCACATCGTCTTCTTAAGTTGCTAAGCGCCAAATCCAACTCACGAAAGGTGAACGGCGTATCCATGGTATGGAATGCTTCAGACAACAGAGAGTTCGACACTCCTGCTGATCTGCCAGATGTGTATACGTCTGCAACATCTTCTGCAAGGGTTTACAAATCTTGTCCTTGCTTTAAAGCAAGTGCTTCGAATGGCCTGTGTAGGCGAATCTTTCCGGATAGGCTATTTATTACTCCCCATATCCTTGTCACGGGAGTAAACGCCGATAAACTCTCACAGAAAGCAGTCCATTAAACTCGTCTTAACCTTTTTGTGTGACGACGGATGACAGCGTTTATCCTGTTGTATTCAGTTTTCGCAGATGGATTTCCCGTTTTTCTCATTAGCTTTCGCTCCGCTCTCCCACGCGCTGCGCAGAGTTTCTTTAGTTTCAAATCAGGAGTAGGGAAATGATCTGGCAGTTTCAACATTGAGGTAGCCACTCTTTTGCTCTGCAGCATATCTGCGAACAGCTCACCAGGGATTCATCCAACGCTTCTCTGTATGTGTCCCAGCGTGTCACAGCACAGAATTGTCGCCCAGCAGTGTGAAATCCTGTGATGTTGGTGAAGATCAGAAAATGGTCACTGCCCATCCTGTCTGGGGCAGTTGTTGACGATACGACAAGGTCTGTAGAATGAATCACGAGGTCTATGGCACTCCATATGAATCTGGTGGTCTGAAGAAAGTCGGTTTGCCATCGTTCGCGATACATAAGTCAGCAGCATCCACGGCTGCGACAAGTTCCTTTCCTCGGGAATCTGCAGTCTTATCTCCCCAAAGAGAATGATGTGCGTTAATGTCGCCACAGAATATTCTAGCAGAGGGACAACGAATTCAAAGGTCCTTTATAAACGTCTCCATGGAGACCTTCCTGCGCGGACTTATATACACCGACACCACACTGAGTTTTCGTTTTCCTAGGCACACTTGCACAGCGGCGACTTCCAAGAACAAAGGTCTTGCACTGGTAAGGTGACGTGAGGTATTTCTCGCCTGATGTATATCATCGCACTTCCATTTGCAAATGACGGTATACTCGGATTTTCATGTCTGATGTACCCTGGGATCGTCCATTCATTTGGGAGACCGGCCTCCGAGAGGGCTAGAATTGGTATAGGCATGTCTCGAAGGAAAAGGCTCAGTAGAATACCGGCGCAGTTCCACTGCATTATTAAGGGCACTTTTGGACGACGGAATGGACCAAGTGGGCGAGAAATTGTCATTATGCTACTGAGGGTATGTGGAAGTAGAGAGTATTACTGACTCAAGAGCCAGCACTGCTTCCGACATATCCTTCGTTGAACTAGCAGGCATCTTCACGACGTGGGAGCGTAGTGCCGTGAACAAAGCGCGTATCACATGCTGGCAGTTTTCCTGCTGACTGTTTCCAAGTGGTACTTGAGGTCGGTTTACTGCGGCCGCATAGGTGCGTTTTTCGGACTCTTTTCGAACAAGTTTCTCAGCAGCTGTGACCGTTTGCGTTGGCTCAATAACTTCGTTTATCGGTGTGAGACGCGGGAAATGAGATGCGTACTCTGTTTCCAAACCAGTTTGTTGTGGCGCTCTGGACGTCTTCTTCGTGTTAGATGGTGCGCTTGCACTCTGGACCCAGAACAAACAACTTATTTCTTCGCTGAGCAGCTGTTCGCGCAAGACATCGACAGTAGCTAGCAGGATGGTCACCGCCGCAATTTGCACACACAAAGTTGTCTTTACTTGCACAAGTCTTAAAGTCATGAGGTCCCCCACAGCGCTTGCACCTCTGTTCCCCACGACAGTACTTAGCGATATGTCCGAAGCGCTGACACTTAAAGCAGCGTGGGGGTGTCTCCACGTAGTAGACAAGCTCGTGTCTGGTGAAACCAAGGTTGATCTTCTCCGGGCGTTCAGAATTTGGAGCAAATGTGAGAACCACCGAGTTAGTGCGCCTTGACTCCCTATCAGATGGCGAGGTTTGGAACCGACGGATGATTCTTCTTGCATGGAATACTCTCTGAGGTCTCAGGTAGGTGAGCAGCTCTTCAACCGTGTACCATTTAGGGACTCCTCTAACAATGCACGTGTTTTTCATATAACTGTGTGGGACAAGGGCAGATATGACTATGCCGCCGATATTCTTGGTCTCTGGAAGGACGTTGGCTTGTCCTTCTGTCTCCACACCTAAGAGCAATGCTCCCTGTGCTGTGAAGTGGCTCTTCACTGGTGCTCCACCAAGGATCGTTTCAAGCTCAGAATACAGGACAATAGAGTTTACTTGCCTTAAATCATCTCTTTCGGATGCCGCAGTGATTAACACTGGAATGCCCTCCACCCTGTCTTTACGATGGCGCACAATTCGGAAACCACCATCGTCCATGTCTAGGTCTGAAGGGTTCGCCACATTGTCGTCCTCGATGATAGTTGACTCGTCCTCAGATTCACCAGTGTCTTGTCGCTTGCAGTCAGGCTGGCTTGTACAAACCAGCTGGCGTTTCTGACCCTGTGTCAGCCCTTGGGTGGTCATGGCGGGGTGCTCGTCGGTGCCAGCTTGGTTCCTTCTAGCACCTTGTGAGGCGGCGGGTGGCACAGCACCCGTCGGTCTCCGATACGGAAGGTACCTTTTCGAGTCAACAGACGTCTTGAACCGTTCTGACCAGTAATATTACCAGAAAATAACGATAAATGTAGGCAGAGCTACTCAGACAGGCAAGCAGCAGGTTCGTCGTCTTCTTCTTCCTCCTGAGCACCTTAAACTGGCCTGTACCACCACCAGTGTATCTGCTACATGGCGTTCTAGCTGATGTAATAATATATAAGTGCAGGGAAAAATTGCAGATGTCGACATTGCGCAGCGCGCATGTCACATCGCATGTCTCCTGTCGCGCTAGGACTCGTTTACAGGATACTTTTTCGTTGCATTCTACCAAGCGATGGCATGGCTCAGTCGTAGAGTTGCTGGCTCCCACACAGCGGGCCCACGTTCGAGCCCGTAGGGAACTGGCATTTGTTTTCTTATTCCCGGGTATAGCTGCTACGGATACCGGACATCGGCTGCGGCAGCGGACATCATTGCCAATCGAAACGGCTATTGGGAGCCCATAACAGCTTGCGCTGTAAAAGGTCGCAGTTTAGCCTGGAAGGCGAAGTATTGGTATAAATGGCATAATATTAGACTACACGAAGTAAGGTTCATAGTTTTATCTTCCGTCTCAATTGCAGTAAGCAATGACCAAGAGCAGCGGCTGTTGCAACGATGACATCATGAATAGCGCCGGTAGCACGGTGAGAAGCGCTTTGTGCTGCCTCTCACGTCCCAGCGTCTCGGAAATGTGAGATTACGTGACCTCCAACACTAGGTGTGAGGGAATATCGCGCGCGTGGAGTCAGCAGCCATTTTGGCTAGCCCTCAGGCTTTGCAACGGTCCGCGACTCATCTCAAAGATACATCCGCTTCTTCTTTCTCTCCTTTGTCCACTGCGTCTTTAGATGAACCACCAACAAGCCTGGTCACACGATTTGCCTCAAACAATGGCTCGTGGGCCCCCATAAGCAACCAGCAGCGTGGGCAGTCATGTGCAGCCACGGCCGGGCTAGAGGACGAGACGCACGCTGCGTCCGCATCTCCATGTAGAGCTTGCCTGCTCACGTGGCCTCAAACAATTAGGCGGTTTTACGTGCCAAAACCACCATCTGATTATGAGGCACGCCGTAGTGAAGAACTGCGGAATGATTTTGATCCCCTTGCATTCTTTGTTGTGCCCCTAAATTTTAAGTATACGGGCGTTTTCTGAATAACCTGCATGGGTTTGCTTTGTAGGAACAGTTTGGAAAAATCGCAAGAGGCAATGGCGGGCGGATGCTGCTAACCACGCCACCGAGAAAACTCGATACACTGAGCGCAAGCGATAGCGGCGGACTGTAGGCCTACAGTCACTGAAGTCGTTGTGTGTAACCTCATCAAGAAACATAATGACATAACCAATAAATGAGAAAGACTTTAATGAACCGTCGGCATTAATTCAGCGGTAAATACCGGGGCCACACGTTTTAGCTTCGCTGTTTAACCATCTGTACGGAGTGCGTGGCGGTAATATTTTTTATTTTCACGGTTGTTTTTGCATTGTGCCCCCATCGAGATGTGGCCGCCGTGGCCGGGATTTGATCACGCGACCTCGTGCGTACCACCGCAACACCAAAGCCATTGTAGCGGCAGCAGCATCGGCGTCGCACGAGAGATGACGTACACGCTCGCGTCTACACGAGGCACGAGCGGCTTGCACGCTCCGGCACCGGCTAGCGTTCCGAAGGAGATTATTAAAAAGAATGCTACGCTAAGAGATCGAGTGTCGGTTCTTCCTCTCCTGCGAGAGTCCGAGACTTTACCGGTCTACGTGGTCGCTCGTCGCCACAGTTTCCCGACTCCGGGCGTGATACTGCCATACGCTCCTGTGGTAGAGACGACCATGGACCAGACCAACGCTACGAGAGCTCAAGGACAGAACCCTTCCGAGGAACGCGGTGAGCCACAGTACTGGGACCAGCATCCTTCGGCATGGTTTCTTCAGGCCGAAGCGTAATTTCAAGTCGCTGGTATCCGCTCTCAAGCCTCGAAGTTCCATTACGCCGTCGCAACGCTCTCGCCCGCCGCCATTGACGAGGTAGCAGATTTGTTGAACTCCCCATTGTCTGCCGCCGCCTATGACGATCTCAAGGCAGCACTGCTACAGCGCACAGCAGCTTCACAACGTTCTCGCATCCAGCAGCTTCTTTCCGCTGAAGAACTCGGCGACCGACGCCCTAGTCAACTTCTTCGCCGAATGAGCCAGCTGCTCGGATACAACGCGAGATCAATCGACGACACGCTGTGGCGCGAATTGTTTTTGCAACCACTCCCGGCTAACGTGCAGGTGGTTCTGGCGACATCCTCTACCATGGACCTTACCGTACTTGCCGCTTTGGCCGACAAAGTCATGGAAGTAGCCACCCCAACCATCGCAGCCACGTCACCGTCTCCGGGTGACAATACAACCGCTCTGCAAACTATTCCCTGCTCTTTCGCAGTGCAATCTCCGTTCGACTCCTTGTGTGAGCGCCTGGAACGCGTCATCTGTGGAGCGGAACATCGCCGCACATCTTGTCGCCCACGCAGCCGTAGTTCCAGCAAGTCAAGACGCACGGGCACCCGAAATGAAACCTCAACTACAACGCCTGGCGTTTGCTACTACCACCGCCGTTTTGGAAACGACGCTCGTCCCTGTCGGCGTCCCTGCGCTCGGCAGGGAAACAGGCCGGCCGACCTCTAACGGCGACAAGTGTTCCGGCCCAGCACACAAGTCGCCTTTTCTACGTGACGGACAGAGCTACGGGACAACGATTCTTAGTCGACACAGGTGCTGGCGTCAGCATTCTTCCCGCAAAGTACTCCGACCGAAAAGCGACACCTGTCTCGTTTTTGCAAGCCGTCAACGGCACCAGGATTCCAGTTTTCTCGTCACGCTTCTTCATGCTAAACCTTGGCCTTCGATGAGCATTCCGCTGGATTTTCCTGGTTGCAGACGTCCGCCATGCAGTCATTGGAGCAGATTTCTCGCATAACTACGGACTCCTTGTGGACATCCAACGACGCCGTCTCATCGACTCCGCGACCCAGCTATCGGTTCCCGGCGTCGCATCATCAGGCACATCGCCCATAGCGCCTATTTCTGCCATGTTGGACGAACCTTTCGCCGCACTCCTACGCGACTTTCCCACTTTGACGCGCCTGCCGGACTGGACGCAACCGGTACAACATGATGTGTGCCACCACATCGTCACCTCCGGCCCACCGGTCTATTTCCGACCCCGGCGTTTGTCTCCGGAGAAACTCAAGATCGCTCGCGCGGAGCTCGAAAATATGCTGCAACTTGGCATCATCCGCCTTTCCTCCAGTAACTGGGCATCACCACTTCACATGGTGCCTAAGAAGACGGGAGACTGGCGCCCATGCGGCGATTACCGGGCACTAAACAATGTCACAGTTCTTGACCGCTACCCTCTACCGAACATTCAGGACTTCACGCTAGCGTTGCACGGTGCGACGATCTTTTCTAAGATCGATCTCGTTCGCGCCTACCATCAGCTGCTGGTCGCTGAAGAAGACATTCCCAAGACCGCCATCACCACACCCTTTGGTCCTTTCGAATTTCTCCGCATGCCTGTCGGTTTACGGAAAGCGGGCCAATCCTTTCAGCGTTTCATTGATTCCGTCACCCGAGGTTTGCCTTAAGTTTTTGCATACATTGACGCCCTTCTCGTCGCAAGCTCTTCGGCAGAAGAACATCTTCACCACTTGCGGTTGTTGTTCTCACGCCTTGCCAGCAAAGGAATTGTGATCAACGCCGCCAAGAGTAAATTCCGTCAACCCGAACTCGAGTTCCTCAGTCATATCGTCGACGCTAATGGCATTCGACCTCTGCCGTCCAAGATTCGCGTCATCGAAAACCTTCCCCGACCGACCACACTCACCAAGTTTCGCCAATTTCTCGGATTTGTCAATTTCTACCGCCGATTCATTCCCGAGTGCGCACGACTTATGGCTCCGCTAGACGCTCTCCTGGTAAACAAACGCAAACAATTGCTTCAGTGGACTGAAGAGGCCACCGACGCTTTCACAAGAGTCAAGTCCGCCCTCGCCGACGCCACGCTGCTTAGACACCAAAAGCCAGACGCACCCACTGCCATCATGACCGACGCTTCAAACAACGCCATTGGTGCCGTTCTGCAGCAATTCATCGACAATGCGTGGCATCCACTCGCTTTTTTCTCGAAGAAACTGAAGCCTGCGCAGTCCCGCTACAGCGTGTTCGGCCGTGAATTACTCACTGTTTACCTGGCTATCAAGCATTTTCGCCATTTCCTCGAAGGCCGTGCATTCACTGTCTTCCCCTTGTGCACGCAACGAATCGCTTGGCGTCCTGTTACTCGCCCCGCGAGATTCGACACCTTTCCTACATCTCCGAATTTACAACAACGTTCCCCCACATCAAGGGCACCGACAACCTTCCAGGCGACGTTCTGAGTCGTGTCAATGTCGTTTCCACGTTGACATCGGAAAATTTCATCATCGAGGCCGCCAGTCAGCAGCGTGACGACACTGAACTTCGTACACTCCGGAATTCGTCAACGTCCCTGAAATTGGAAGACGTCGTTGTGACCCCAGATGGTACGTCCGTCGTCTGTGACACTTCTAACGACACACCTAGACCATACATTCCGGCATCCCTTCGCAGACGTCTATTCGAAACCGTGCACAACCTGTCGGACCCTGGCATAAGCGTGACACAGAAGCTTCTTTCCAGTCGTTTCGTTTGGCCTCGGCTAAACGCTCAAGTTCGCGATTGGGTTCGCTGCTGTTTGTCGTGTCAACGTTCGAGGATCCAGCGTCACCCCATTCCGCCTGCCAATTCTTTTCTTCCATCGGATGCTCGTTTTGACACCGTACACCTGGACCTCGTCGGCCCTCTCCCACCTTCGAAAGGTTACTGCTATATACTGACATGCATCGACCGTTATACACGGTGGCCAGAAGCTACACCTATATCTGACATCTCAGCGCCCACTGTTGCAGCAGCTTTCGTGTCTACGTGGATCGCAACGTTCGGCTGCCCATTCACAATAATCACAGATCGCGGTCGACAGTTTGACTCAGCACTCTTCAACGAACTACTCAAACTACTCGTACCGACACGTTTTCGCACAACTGCTTATCACCCGCAGTCCAATGGACTAGTTGAACGTTTTCACCGGCATCTCAAGACCTCCCTTATGGCACATGAATCGCCGGAGAAGTGGGTCCTGCATTTGCCCCTCGTCTTACTTGGTATCAGAGCCTCACTCAAGAGCGACCTAGGTTGCTCCTGTGCTAAGCTAGTTTACGGGACTCACTTACGCCTTCCGTGCGATTTCTTTGTCGCCACCCCCAAAACGCCTATGCCATCACCTGCCCAATACGTTGCCGAACTGCAAGCCTTCTTCAGCCAGATACGCCCCGTGCCTACACGTTCACAAGAAGCAAGGTCTCCGTACGTTTCTCCCGCACTCACCTCTGCTACCCACGTTTTCGTGCGTAACTGTTCCGTGCGGAAGCCTTTGTAACCACACTACTCCGGGCCATATTGTGTTCTAGAGCGTCGCCCGACGACGTTTGTTGTGAATGTCAACGGCCGATCAGACACAATTGCCCTGGAACGTCTCAAATCCGCCTACATCGAAGCACCCGCGCCATCAGCTCCACCAGTATGCGACGCGACCCTGTTGCATCCTTCGCCGCCGCCTGCGCACGTGACACCAAAAACCAACGCCAAGACACGCCGCGTCACGTGGACTTTCCATCGTTCGTCGAACTTTCCTCCTCTCTAGGGGAGGGGGAGCTCTCTGTAGCGGCAGCAGCATCGGCGTCGCACGAGAGATGACGTAGACGCTCGCGTCTACACGAGGCACGAGCGGCTGGCATGCTCCGGCACGGGCTAGCGTTCCGAAGAAGATTATTAAAGAAAGAATGCTACGCTAAGCGATCGAGTGTCGGTTCTTCCTCTCCTGCGAGAGCGCGAGACTTTACCGGTCTACGTGGTCGCTCGTCGCCACACCATTAATCAACCACGGCGGGTGCTCACGTGACCTCCTCACCTACAACGCCGCGCATCACGCCACCATCCTAATGATCGTGGCACGCGTTTACTAGCATCCGAATCATACGGTGCGAGAAGTGCGATATGATCTATCGGACTTGGACTCTATACGGTGCATCATGGTGACAGCGACAGCGATACGCCTATCCTAATTGTCAGAATATTATGGTTATTATAGTAGAAAAAACTCAATTTGGCAAGAGAAAACGACGTCTCACCGACTACCTGACAAGCCTATCTAACCCAAAAGATAATGTCAGCGATTCCTAAACAAAATATTTCAGTGCACATAATACTATGACGTAGGCTCCCGAGATGTAATATTAAAGGATACAGGCTTAATATTGTGATAACCATTATCGCTGATCAGAATAATAAATACGAGATCGCATAACGTACTTTTCGCGACATAGGCACAACTGCAAAACGCAGCTTGAATTTATATGAAAATAGCAAAACTGCTAATAATACATTGTTACAGATATAATAGGGCCGATTTAAACACTACAGAATAGGTTATTCTGCACACCACAGAGTCATTCCTAATGTACTACATAAAGAAATAACAGGTGAGGGGATACAGTACATGTATACCCATTGCATGAGTTATCTTCAGGGCAGCCCACAGGTTTGATCTCAGTCGTTGGTAGAGTACAGTATTATACCGTACGGGTGAAAAACTTGGGGGAGAACGATATTATAACAATCTGATGCCGATGCTTTGTTCTGCACTGATGCAAAGTATCACGAATCCGGTCATCTCCTCATAGCAATGGGAATGTGATTCAGGGCCTGATGTATATTAAATTAGTAAATTGTCTTCTCCAATTTTTCATGGATGCGCACCAAGTAGAATCGTGCTATCTGCCATGTTCATTTTTCTAACATTCTCTTGAGATTTCAAGAAAAGCCAGCGTTTATATTCACATAGTGAGATACTCTTTTCCCGAGGAAATTTCGAATTCCGATTAGGCCCAATTGGTTATAAAAGTGCTCCATAGTGAATCTGGGAACGTGACTCGGGCTCAGAGCTTTGAGCCAGCGCTTCTCCGGAATCCCTAAATTTATATGGAACATAAATAGCCGATTACCTGTGGAATTATCGAGATTTTGCTTCGCAGGTCATGCAGACCGATGAATCGGATGTCAACGCCATCAATGAGGATGGGGCCGTCGGGCTCCGTCATGCGGAAGAGTGCGGCGATGATGGAGCTCTTGCCCGCACCCGTGCGGCCAACAACGCCAATCTGCACAGAAAGAAAACCCATTTTGCAGCTAGGGGGCCCAGCGTCTGCGGCGTGTAGTCAGAAGTCTCTATAAAGTCGGCTTCTGCTGCCAAGAACGTGGGCGCAAACACGCGCGCACACACAAACTTCCTCGATCGGCAATTTTGCGTGTATTCGGGAGTTTTTTTCACGCTTCTTTTAATCAAAACATTTTTATGTAGCATGTATTGAGCAACCGAATGCTGTATGAGCAGTTCTTCACAGTAGTCTACAATTTTCTCGTTTACACTTTTCATTTAAATATAATATTTGAGAAGCTGATTAAATAATTAACACTAAGTAATTAAGCGGAATGCAAGAAATAATCTGCTTATCGACAAGCGGCGCCAAACAACAATACTTTGGTCCAGCTGTGTGGCACTTCCATATCTTTAGGCTAAAATTACGTGGGACGCGTATGTTGAGGCACTAGACACGTATCACTTTGACTCACACGACATGCGCATAATCAAGCCCAAGTCAAGCAAACTCCGAAACCAGTACATGGTGAAAAAAATGTAACCATAGCCGGGCAATTCTAAATATAACAGCAGACCGCAAGCATCTCCATGTATTCGCATAATCATGCGGTGCTAAAAAAGCACAAGCTGCAAACAAGTGAAAAAGGAACGGCGCTTTATGATGATGAGCCTTATCGCGGAACGCTAGTGAGAGCAAGTGTAGATGGGATGGCTATAAATGAATGTCCAACAAAACGCGTACTTGGACTCGAGAAAAGTCGCGCCCAGCCGAACCATGTAGCCGTTACTGAAGATAACGGGATAGAAATGACAGACAGTAACAGCAAAGGGCGTGCGTTTGCTCGACATTGCGAAGAGAGGTTTAAAGAAGAATTTCTTGAAAGAATTCCACGGCTGCGCGATGACACCAGATCAGTGTTGGAATCACCCATATCACAACCGGAAGTAGGAACGGCTACAGATGACCTTGAATCTCGGCAAGTTGCCAGGGCCCGACGGTCTGAGAGCTTCATTTTACAAGACATTTAAAAAAGAATTGGCTCATGTGCTTACAGTTGTTTTTAATGAGGCTTACGAACTAGATGTCCTGCCGCGGTCATTCGGGGAAGCACGTATTGTATTAATACCAAAGACAGAACACACAGAGAAGTTAACATTGGTTTCCTCATAGAGGTCTATATCACTAACTAAGTGTGATTACAAAATCTTGATTAAAGTGCTAGGAAGGCGGCTACGGAAAGTAATTAAGGAATTTGGTTGGTCTTCGTCAAACATGTGGCATCATGGGGCGTTCGATTGTGACTAATATACATAAGATGCGGTGCGTGATGGAGTGCTGCGACATTATGCAAGAAGGGGTAGTATTTCTACTGGTTGATCTTGAGAAAGCGTTTGATTGTGTACCTCACGGTATTTTGCTTGCCATCCTAGACCACATTAATGTAGCATCCACCACTAGAGATGGGGTAGCTTTGGCGTATCGGAACTGCACTACGCGTTTAATTGTTAACAAGTCAGTGGGGTCCCCATTAACCTAAAGCGTTCTGTACGCCAAGGCTGACCCCTGAGACCCTCCCCTTCAGTATATATATATATATATATATATAGAAACAATGTGCCTAGCGACCATTGAAAACAGCAGTATTCAAGGCGTCAGGTTAACTGCATCGCAAGTTAAAATTCTGGCGTATGGGGATGACGTCGCAGTTTGTTGTACAGATAAAGAGAGTGTAGCTGCAGCTATCGCAATAGTAAAGGATTTCGGCAAAGTAACTGGAAGCCTGGTAATCTGCGTAAAGTGCCTTGGCTACTGGCATGGAGACTGGCCTTCGACCCGGGTCACTTTCGCCAGCGTCAAGTGGCTGACGACACCCGTTAAATACCTAGGCGTCCCGCTAGAATATTTCAAAAATAACGACGAGTATTGGCAAGAGCAAACAAGACAAACACAGATAAAAGCGAACAAGTGCAAGGATGGCCATCTGTAAATGTTTGCAGGGGCTACAGTTTCGAATCTATTTTTTGTCGCAGAACTCTGGTATGTAATGCAGGTGTTGCATTGTTCATTGGTAAACATACAGAAGTTGCAGCGAGTCTTCGCAGTAATTGGGTGGGCTTCGGATTGGGAACGATGCAGTCGAACGAATTTCTTCAGACGAGTTAAAGACGGAGGTTTGGGAATGACGCATCTCTTTATACGACAGGTCATAAACCGGTTTTTTTTTCCCACGGCTTAAAAGATCCTTTGTTGCGCACGGTGTGCCAAGTGAGGCTGAGGAGCGCGTTACCTGACTGTGTAATCTGTACAGAGAATACGACCGGTCCTGTTTGTAGATTTCTTAACGAATTTATTTTAAGTGTATGGTTCTTGTCCGTTAGCTATTCAAATGAGCACTTTTTGTTAGTGAAACGTAAAACTCTGTACAAAGATGCATGTCATGTAGTTCTACCTGTTCCAATGTACACGGCCATATACCGTGGAGGCAAATGGCAAGACGTGCCTAAGCAGATGAAAAGAATGCAACTAACGCCAGGGACAAAGTCTTTCTTTTTTAAGCTTCACACGGGCACGCTGACTGTCAGAACCTTTTTAGAAGATCGTGGTTTTTTCTTACCGTGGGGATCACTTTGCTTTATCTGTAAGAAACCAGAAACTATAGATCATGTATATCTAGATTGTTGGGCGGGTGCCTTCTTTTGGGAGGTACTTCAGAGGACTACCAAAAAAGTATTTCCTTTAGATCCACAGGGTATTAGATATTTATCTATACAAAACGATGATGGACGTCCGTTTGACCTTATTTTGCTTGTTAGGCTTGACTGTCTATGGCGCGCCCGTGTGGGGGGGTGGGGGTTTTCACTAAGATCCGTATGCTCGGCCTGCACGAATGCTTTTTGGAGAATGTACGTACACATTTGTAGAAATTCAGAAAGCACAAGATTGCGCACCTGCGTAGCTGTCGAGGGTGGTACCCTTGACCGCGCTCAAAGAATTCCGAAATTGTAAGCCCTGTAAGGCTGGCACTCGGTGCTGAAAACTTACTAATTGATCTTGTTTTTTCGAATGCCATCTGTTATTTGATATAGTGGTACCACTCAGGCAATGAAGAAAAAAAGGTAACGCGAGCGCTGTCTTCCGCATTGCAGCAGAAACCAGGGTTTAACTGTCCACACACGGAAAGAAAAGGGAATGAAAGTCGATGAAAAGATAATGTGTCGACAGTGGGCTGCCAAGCCGCAACCTTCGAATTACAGATTCATTCCGCGTTTTAATTTTTAAATACTGCTTTCTGCTTTTTAGCACCGCATGGTTATGTGATTACATGAAGTGATGTTTCCTATCTGCTATGATTTGTAGCACTGCCCAGCTACTGCAGCGAAACGGTTTACCTGACGAACCTCTATACATCAGCCGCATGCGGGGCCTCGTAGGGTGGGGGAGGGGGGGTCGAGGTGTATCTGGGCTGGCTAACGTCCGTACAGTGAACAATAAAATTTACCAACCATTCCTCTACCGGAAAATGGGATAAGCGCTTGTCTGTGGTATTTATTTCCTCGTGCGTATCCAGCTTTTCTGGACACAAGGGTTTAGTTCGCGTGAGGTCCACCACGTGGCGTACTGACCTTCAACTTTTCAAACTTCCCGTGGTGACGCGTGACGACGTCAACCAAGCAAACATGAAAAAAAATAAAAGCTACCTGCGCATTGAACTTCGCCACAGTGCTTGTCCCGCTGGCGTTATCAGTGTTCTTGATCAAGCGTATTCGCTCATCGCCTGGAAATTACTCGTCATCCTAAGAGCGTTTAGTCGCGACGAACAATGGTTGATTCTGGGCTTTTGATGCGGTTGTATTTTTTTCTTCTTGTTTTTTTATTTTCTTTTTTTTTTTCATTCTACGGAGCAAGGAAGCTAGCCTAACCGTCAGAAGCACTTCGGGGCAGCCTTTCTTCAGTCGGCACACATTGTTAACGTCGGAACATCGCACAGCGTCTACTAGAGACGCCGTCGTGGACTGATTTTGATTTTCCCCTATCGGAATTCGTTAAGGTGCACACTATTATTTCACTAGCGACTTTGCAATGCGCCCTCATGGGCTACCGCCGCAGCTGCAAATCTAGATGTGCTTAAGTATTACGTACGACATACATGGATACGTTGGTTTTTCACCTTGACACAAAAGTCACGACACAAGAGTTCAGCAAACTGTCCCTGTGTCGTAGCAGGGTGTGAGACCGGGCTAGTTAGTGTTCCATGCTAAAGTGGCGACACTAAAGAGGCGACAAGGATAAGCGCAAACTTCCAACTGGGCGCTTGTCCTTGTAGCCTCTTTAGTGTCCGCTGTCCACTCTTGCGCTAGTCACTTTAGTCTGTGTCGTCGTCCGTTAGCATGCTATGGCCGAAGCTGCTCGCAATATTACGTCACATTTACTGGCCACCAGGCAAGGTACACTCTTGGGTACGACATATACAGCACTTGCAGTTAGTTTCCAAAGTAGTCTCCTGTGGCGGTCATCCACGTGCGCGAAGCAAGAACGCTATTTCAAATTATTGTGCAGTAATATATGTGGGATTTGTATGTTCTCCACATTCTCTACCATGTTGCCGTTCGGCCTTTATTATATAGCCGCAATGTAGACTGTAGAAATTAATCTGCAGAAAACTAAAGTAATGCTTAACAGTCTCGGAAGAGAACAGCAATTTACAATAGGCAGCGAGGCACTGGAAGTCGTAAGGGAATACATCTACTTAGGGAAGGTAGTGACGGCGGATCCGGATCATGAGACGGAAATAATCAGAAGAATAAGAATGGGCTGGGGTGCGTTTGGCATGCATTCGCAGATCATGAACAGCAGGTTGCCATTATCCATCAAGATAAAAGTATATAATAGCTGTGTCTTACCAGTACTCACCTACGGGGCCGAAACCTGGAGGCTTACGAAAAGGGTTCTACTCAAATTGAGGACGACGCAACGAGCTATGGAAAGAAGAATGATAGGTGTAACGTTAAGGGATAAGAAAAGAGCAGATTGGGTGAGGGAACAAACGCGAGTTAATGACATCTTAGTTGAAATCAAGAAAAAGAAATGGGCATGGGCAGGACATGTAATGAGGAGGGAAGATAACCGATGGTCATTAAGGGTTACGGACTGGATCCCAAGGGAAGGGAAACGTAGCAGGGGGCGGCAGAAAGTTAGGTGGGCGGATGAGATTAAGAAGTTTGCAGGCATGGCATGGCCACAATTAGTACATGACCGGGGTTGTTGGAGAAGTATGGGAGAGGCCTTTGCCCTGCAGTGGGCGTAACCAGGCTGATGATGATGATGAATGTAGACTAGCAGCCATCGAACGCCATAAAGGCTATCCACATACTCAAAGATCTCGCGCACAACTCCTGACACTTAATTGTATTCAAGAGCTGTGCGACTGCCCAGGACATCCTTAGCGAATGTTACATAACACATTATGAGGTTTTACTTGCCAAAACCACGATTTCATTATCAAGCACGCCGTAGTGGACGATTCGGGAATAATTTAGACCACTTGGGATTTTTTTAACGTGCGCCTAACCCTAAGTACGCGGGTTTTCGCATTTCACACCCATTGAAATACGGCTGCCGTGGTTAGGATTCGATCCCGAGACGTCGTGATTAGCAGCCGAACCCAATAAAAGCTAAGCAACTACTGAGGGGAAGGAATGTTGGCAGTAGGAGAAAGGTGACAGCCGGCACGTGAGACAATTTGTTCCCATCCTCATTGTGCGAGAATCGGTACCATCTGTCGAAGAATGACGCCGTAGAGTGCACTGTATTCAATGTGATGGAGTTCGCGTCCAATATTTCAGACCCGAATCATACTGTAACTACTGACGACCAGGCATTCGGCTAATACGAGCAGTCGCTTGACAGCTGCCAAGCGCTGGCGTCCGCCACAGTAGCTACTTGACCTTTGTTCAACACTTGCCGACATTCTCGCCTTATTTCGCACCATTGCGTTTCAGCCATTTTATTTGTGACAAAATTTGGCCACCCTGTCAACGCTATGGTTTCTTATTTTTAAGTCACGTTTTATATTTAGGCTAATGCTGTCCTGAAATTTCCTGCGGTTTCACCTTTCCCAAAATGCCCGCATTTTTGTCGGCCTCTGTTCACATTTTGGAGGATTTTTAATAGACGTGGAAAACATTGCGTGGCCCCCTGACCAAGCTGCTCAAAAAGTCATTTTATATCACTGAGGTCCTGTGCAAGCTTCTGCCTTCTTGCCGTTCATCAACCTCCGGATTTCCCGGTCAACTCTATCCAACTTTGACGACTCCAATCCCACGGAAGTTGGCAACGATATAATGTCGATGGGATTAAAGCCATTTAAACCAATTCTACTGTGGATACGACCGCCGCTTTTGCTCACTGTGAACGGAAATATTGCGTTATTGAGCGCCATTCTTAAGCATTCAACTTGACAGTCAAAAAATTATGCGGATCCCATGTATGTGCGAATCGATGTAAGCAAAGCTTTCTGTGTTTGTTGTCATTTTCATACGTAATCTCCACAGAGTAGACAGGCACTCTCTAATGAAATGCTGTCAATGTTTGCCTGATTACGCCTGCCATTGTGATGCAAATAAACGGAACTTCAACTCATTTTCTCAGGAATAAACGCCGAAGGAAATGCTGACGTCCTCCTAAACAAGATCAACAAGCGCCGTAGTGCTCGATCTTATGATGCCCCTATTCGTAAGCTTATATACGTGATTCTTATTTTGAGGTGGGGGGGGGGCGATGTGCTTTTGTACCCTAGAAATGTCCCGCGGACGTCTCTGGTGTGCTCATTTTTATTCATAAGTACCCAATGAAAACTCTCATCGCTGCAACTTCATGATGTCCTGGTGGCAGGCCACCATGGCGTGTCGCGCAAGTATGACCACGCTGATTCATTTGGGTTGACATATACTATTTTGTGCGTCATGCTTCGCCACATTCATTTTTCAAACTATGCCAGAGCTCGAAAAGGGCGGCCAACTCACTACGTCCCTTTCCTCTGTTTACTTCCGCAAGGTGAGTGTTTATCGCTGTGGTTACCAAATACGCCCAGTGGTATGCTACCACTCAAGCCTTTCTGGCGGCTGAGCAACTTAAGTCGCAGGCTTTATTCAACATGGCGTCGACGTTAAATATGGCTATCCTCAGTTACTTTTCGGAGACTTTGCTCACCGCCTTCTCTCCAGTGTCATCTCTTACACTACTGGCTCCTGCTAGACACAACACAAACACGCAACGACCTTAATGAAGTATCAATTACACGCTAGTTGACATGCTGTCGATGTATATTTCCACTGAGCACCGGCATTGGAGCGGTGTCCTGTCTATGGTTACATTATCCGTCTACAGCCTCGCTCAACAACACCGCTCGTTACTCACCACGTTTTTTTTGTTTTTTTTTTTGTCGGCAAGAGCATAGTGTATTTCCTCTGAATGTGCTTTCGGCTTTAGGTGTGACCTTGCACGCCCGCTTATTCTTTTATGTTGACGGCGACCGTTGTCGTCAGGCTGGCGCCTCATTCTGAGCTTCGCAGTCACCAGAGAGCACAGAAAGCTGTCTTCACAAACAAACCACCGGGATTCGAGCCCATCTCCCAAATGCACCATCTTGCATTTGGAAGATAGGCACGCTAACCACTACGCTACCACCTGCCTCCACCGATTTCTGTTTATCTGCCTTCCCACTTCAGGTTTTTGCCGCAGACGCAGGCAGAACGGATGAAGAAACGAAAAAAAGGAAGGATTGCTTGAGCCACCAGCTGACATATGACCTTAACTTTGCCAGGTTATTCTCATTGGAGCGCATGTAGGTTTGCGGCTGCGTGCAGATTGTGGGTCGCCTTAGCTTTATTGTATATTTGCTTTCACCGACTGTTTTCAGCTGGAACTGAAACGCGGGACCAAAATGAGACCTACCGTTGAATATTTTTTTCTTGTTTTCTAGGTTTAAACCAAAAACGCTCATTTACACAAATGGGGATTTATTTAGGTAATGGCATAAGGATACTATATTTCGAGGTCATGTCGTGTCAATACGGGCCGGCACCACGTATCGACGAAAGGGCATCACAGTGCCGATGCACGCGGCCGGTTACTGAATGAAGAAAACAGGAAACGACTGTTTTTCAGTTCTCGCAACATATTGTACACAGAACACAAGGCACCCACTACCATGACATTTTATTTTTGACAACAGCTACACACAATGGCGGACTGATATACTTCCTAAAGAGGTTTCATTTTGTTTTTTCGTCGCAGAACCGCAAGCACAGGTTGCGTCGCGCGTATACCGCAGCCACGTACTGTGGCCGCGTTCTTTTTCTTCTAACAATGTGGCCCCTGGCGGCTTCACGCGCTCTCATAGGTGGCGGATTGGACTGTCACTCCAGAAGTTTAAATACATAACCTCTTGGCATGATTGTTAACATATTGATGGCTTGGATATGTTTGGCACGAGGCCCAAGACCCTGTCTTCTAACGCGTTCTTATGTTTGCGTTCGCGTCTGTGTCTTGAAGGGACGCGCACCGTACCATGCTGCAATGGTGCTTGCGTTGAGCGTATGTAAGGCGAGAAATGCGGTTCTAATATGTATGTTCACCAACTTGTGCAGTCAATCCATGTTTATAGTATTCGGTCAATAGTAAGAAGCATGAGTATGGCAACCGTAATCGCAAGTGTCACGTTATGGTTGTAACTTGTCGCGACAGCGTAGATGCAATCTACAGACACTGCCACTAAGGAATACGTGGCGAGGCATGACTGATGATTAAGTAATTGCGAAGACTGGTTTTCAGTAAATGTTTGTTACCAAGAACGGCGGGTGCTTACAGTACCGCAAAGGACGGATGCTGGGCGGTGACTCCAATCATTTACTCGCCACATCACACATCTACCCTAAAATTCAACTGGTATCACCAACTCTTGCTTATATTTTCTCGCCCCTAAACTGCGACTTCGCCTGTCACCCGGGCTCCAGCTTTTCCTCTTTGTCCCCCGCTTCTTTCCCAATCTGCTGAGACGTGCTTCAACTGAAGCTTGCTCCACCTTTTTCTCAATGAATGAAGGCATTCATTCATGCATTCCTAAGTTAGTGCAGGAAATAGCCTGTCTTTATCTCCATAGCCACCCTGTCTCTCACCTGGACTCTCCCATCGCAAAACAAAGTTGCTGTGATACAAATGGCTGGGCGTCGCACATACAGAATGGCGAGTAGCATGGCGGGCAATTTTCGGTGGGTGACGAGACAGTATATAGAACACCTTCTCTGGCATATCCACACTCAGTGCTTTGCTTTGTGAGCTACTATTAGCCGCTACGACAAAGCACGAAATGAAAGAAACCTAGCTGAGCTGGTCGCGGGCAGCTCTTTTTGGATTCGTGATGCGTCGATTTAAAATACGTATATTTCTTATCTAAGCCTAAATGACAGCGATATAGGCGAGGTGAGTTACGGTAGCTCGTTGGTTTGGACGAACAACACTCTTCACGCAGCACTTTCGTCTTATGCGTGCTTGCGAATGGGAATGAAAGACAGGAGGGTAACACGCCTTCCTGAAATGAAACATTCGGAATAATCCTCTGTTTGGCGGTTGGACATATGTCGAGGGTCCCCGAAACGAACCACCTGCATGTCTGTATCACCTTGCAAAAGGTACTCAGATGAAACGTTGTCACACGGATAGGCTTTTATTTATCATAAGGATATCTTTTTTGAAATTCCTTACCATGAGGTGAAAGCCGACCAATAAGCATTTATATTTTCTGTGTTATTAAAACATCTTGTTAATAAAAGGTTGCTGTGCTTTACAGCCCCCTAAATTAAAAAGTAAGTTATGCAAAATAAATTGGTGCGGTAAATGTGTAAACGCAGGCGCAAGAAAAGGCCTAGTCCGTTTCCCAGTATTCACTCAATGAAGATGGAGCACCTCTATACTCTCACGTTGTAGTAATGTCAAGAACAAAACACTTCCAAAAGAGTCAGTCATGAATGTTACTCATTATAAGATGATCTTGCGCTGGAAAAGAAAATAACACTCAAACATAACGATGGCTGCGCGCAAAGTGCTTCTTTTGATTCCGATCTGCGGATCAAGGCATCGGTTCGTCAGATTGGAATGCTCGTACATTGCAGCGCAATCTAAGGTCGTCAAATGTGATGGAGAATGTACGCCAGGGGTGCGATCGGAGATGGTTGTTCGGCGCGTTCATTCGGTTACCGGCGCGCGCGATCGGCCTACTCCGCGCCGACGTCGCCAGCCGCGGGGCGCGGCCACGTTTTCGGTGACGTCAAAATGACGACACGCCCCTGTCAATCATCCTCCCACCGAGCATTTCGCCTGCTAGGCGCCGAACCCGACGGGAGCTGGGAAGTTTGGAGCGATCATACGGCTTCGCATGGCGCGTCTGGTGGATTGGATTGGATCCAACAGGCGGCCTTTTCGACTGCGGAATGGCGCGTTTGAATGCAATCCATAGTTTAATTCGAGAAAATGGCGCTTCCGTTGGGAACTTAGGTTGTTGCGCTGGCGTTTCTAGAGGAAGGAGGAGAGCGGGTGGCGGTGCGAAACGCGTTTGAAGAAATGGCAGAATGTGAATTCCGGCGTCATTTTTGTTTCTCGGAACAAATAATCCGTTGGTTGTACAGAGAAATCGACAACATCATCGGTGCCAGCGAGCCACTGGAATGTTGTCGCTGCCTCTTGAAAAGTGCGCCACTCTTCCCGTCGTTCTTTTTTTCTTCTCGCTGCGCACGACACCACCTAGGGACGACGCAAAGAACCTAATAGTTATAAATTGCAGTAGTCACACGTACTACTATTTGAAAACGTGTTTGGGCTTGAGAAGAAAAAATACATTTTTTTAGATAAAGATTTAATTCATTTGGAAGACGAGAAACATTTGGTTTTGTAGTATACTGTTTGCAAGCAGACGACAAACGACGGAAGTAAACTTCTGGGGAGGTCACCGCTCCCTGACTGGCTGCTCTCTCCGCCCCGCTGTCACAAATTTTGCATACTGCAACTTTGTGACATTGCAGCAACTGAACAGAACGCGTATCGAACAAAATATCTTCGATCGCGCCCCAGTACTCGCTTCACGCGCGCAATCTGATAAGATAACGCTCTTTCGCTATTGAATCCGTGACAACAACTGGATATTAGAAACACATGCAGGCGCATCTTGAGCTAACTTATAACTTTGGAACTGCGGTTAGACGCTAAAAAAAGCCCGCCCCCCCCCCCCCCCCTAGTAAAAGAATAGAGCTGCTTTCAATATACAGAGTGGTTGTGGTTTAAAAGGGCCCCAAACACTGCACAGCGGCGCCTACATAAAGGAAATTCAACAGCGAACCACTTTGCAATTACTGGTATTTATCAAACCAGCATATCGTGGTTCAATGTAGCCATGTAGCCCAGGTGCCAGTTCCACCACGGGTACTGAGTCGGAGCTCATATTTTATGTCAGCATTAATGGTCCCAAAATCACAGTATTTTTTTTATATCTTATCATTTGAGAGCTGAAATACATCCAGCGGAACCCTCACCTTAATATTTCAGTACTTTTCGCTCTAACGTGCATATCCATGCTGATTCATGTGTTACAAAGTACTGAAAATGTGCCAAATGCTTTCCTCCAGGAAGCTGTTTTTATTCCTTATGATGCCAGGAAACCGAGCCTGATGCCACCAACGCTCAGAAGCCTAATCGGGAGCGCGCACAATGTTCTCGCACACCTTGTGGGACGTACCGTAGCGCTGAGGTGCTTCTTGTAAAATGTATGAGAATCCGTTGTAAAGACAGACGTGCAAGGTTGGGCCATGTGCTTAAGCTCATGAAGTTGATTTGTGCCAAGATAACCTGTCCAAGCTTTCACACTTACTTTATAAGAAGTCTACAACACCGTCAATATGCCGGCTGCTTTTAACTGCACGAAACAAAACTATTGAAACGATACAAACAATGTTAACATCATTTTATCATTCGATTGTTCAGATTGGTTAGCTCTAGATGCGGAGTAAGTTGAGAAGTTGTTTGCGTAATTAGCAAAGCTACGTTAATTACATTTTCAGTAATGGTTCTTACGTGGCTAAAGAAAATGAGCAGTTTGGAGCCCGTCCTCAAGATTATGCAGCCAAGCGAAAAAAATTCGACTAAACATGCTTCTGTAAGAGCCCATGCGAACAAAAATTTTCCAACACACTTGGAAGACGTAACTGACGCAGAAAAAGAACATCTGAAAAGTCACAGAAAGAACTACACTTCACGACGGGACACAAAGGAGGAACCACACACAAACTGCGCTAACTTTAAGCGCTGTTCTTTATGTGATAATGAAACAACTAGCCTGTCAGTCATTCCTTCCAAACCTGTGAAGTCAACCTAACCACATCTAGGCTTTTGTGATGCTGTCATCAATAGTATGGCCCCGTGAACGTGTTCCCCGTGGCCACATAGTCGCGTTCCATTTTTATTCATGCTGCTTTCTGGAAGGCAAGCATTTTAAAGTTTTAGTGTCAATACGGCAGTGAACGTGTGCCGCCGTAAGTTTGCTTGGTCACAGAAGAGTTGCATGACAAAATGATGGTGCAGATTTAGCGCGTCGCTGGCATCAAGACAATGCGCTGCCGCTGAGGGAAGGAAGATAACGAAAGTGAACAGCTTGGTAGCATGCTCAAGGAGCCGTGCCGATGGTGGCGGTGCCATCATGACGAAATCTGAGGCGGCGATACTGACGGCTGAGGCGTTTCAAGGTCGATTCAAATAGGTCGCGAAGCTTCTGGCGAAAAGCGGTTCAGTACAGATTATCACCGACATCAGCATGGGGGGTTATGGGAGCAACGATTGAAGCGCGACTATGTTTGGAGGGAACAAACATTCGGAAAGAAAAACGCGTTTTTTAATTAAAACGAGACACAGTTAGATTCATTCAACGAAAATAAAATTCGTAGTCATTTTTATATATTCGTGACGGGTTAAGAAAATACAAGTTTAATTTTATTATTATTAATAAATGCATTTCTTTTCAGCGCCCGTCTCTACAGGGGGCGTTGACGCCACTATCACGCGCAATGCAATGCACGTCTTGAAATGCGCAGAAAGGCGCACTCGTAATGTTCACCTGTTGAAATACGCCCCCCTCACAGTTTGTGCTTTCTTGCTTGTCGAAGTTTGTCTGAATTTGGTGACGCGGGTAGCTTCATCGCTTCTTAATCTGTTCAGTTAAAACGAGTGGGTTACGACCGCCAGATAATTGTGTAGTTGTTTTCGTGAGACTGCGCTGACCGACGGGCTTGGCATCCGACAATAGGATCAGCACTCTACACCTAAAGCTTTCGTCGGCCTCCAAAGAAAGTATGTTCTGTGCAGGGATGCGATTTCGACAACCGTACGGCTGGCCTCTTCCTGCATCGCTTTCCACGCTGAAAGCTCGAAACGCCCATCAAGTGGTATGGCGGGGCACTTGAATATATAGCTCCAAAAGAAGGACAACAAAACAAATTTCGCGCCTTCGAAAACAAAATGACGCCACTTCTGCTTCTAACGGACATGGCGTCACATTATTTTTTCTTCCGGCGGAAGTGTTCCCACCACATACAGATGGCGCTAAGCCCCATGAACCGCCGATGGACCGCCATGTTTTGAACGTATGGGCTCCTATGGAAGCTTCGCTACCAGGTATATTAGAGTGTTTTAGTTGAGCGTCTTTACGGTACGCTCCGCTCCGAGCTGCCCCGCTAAGCCACAGCGGAGCGGCAGGATATTTTCACGTTTTAGTTATACGTTTAGCGTAGCGGAGCGGACCTTTCGTAGTTGCAGCGCCCCCTGGCTAAATTCAGGGTAATGAAACAAAATAAAAACACTTTATGATCACTCTCATACAGTAAAATGTATATATGTATATATATAACATTTCTCCATGAAATATCTAGACGTGCGCTTGTTATGCGTTACCGGTCCATTTTATCCAATGGAAAATAAAGCGGCGTCTTGGGGAACGCCACGTGTTAGCCAGCGCGCTTGTTTTCTGCATGCAATCCAATCCGTTCTGACGCCAACGCTAGCCAAAGTGCTGCGCGGCACGCTCCGCTCAGGCAGCTTCTAAGCGGACCGTGTTCCTCGCTCCGCTATCCCGCTTACGGCTAAGCGGGCGGCGCATGCGCATTCGCGCTTCCGCTCCGCTTAGCTGCTTAGCGGAGCGTAAACACGCTCAACTAAAACACTCTATTTACCTTGGGCGTTTTTTTTTTCTTTCATTCCTTTTTTTTCAACGAAGTCGCAAGCTTTAACGCTGGCCCAACTCCGACGCGGCCTATTCAAATAGATGTAAAACGCCGAAACGCTTTTCTGAGATAACCCCTGGGCCGATTTTAATGAAATTTGCTGGATTCGGGAGAGAAAGGTAAATTCTGGTGACTATTGGAAGCGAAATTTCTAGTTAGGGCTTGAATTCTGATAAAAGATTTTCAAAAATTCGAAAGTGCGAAAAATACAGAAGAGCGAAGTTTACAAATTAATAACTCCGCATCAAGAACTGATATAGCGGTTCTGTAAGCAGCATCATTTAGACAATTCAAAGCGGACAAATCCAATATGCCAAATTATATCTTACGTGAAGTCGTTACGTTGTGAACAAGGGTTGTGGAAAAGCTGTATTTCCACGTTACTAATTTTTTTTAGATTCATGCGTAATATGTAAATTTTGTCCGCTGTAGATGTGCTGTTAGATGCAATGTACAGAATTGTGATATCGGTTTTCATTGCCGAAAGAGAGAGTTGTAAACTTAATTGTGTCGTTTTCTGAAAATTTGCGATTTTTGGCAATTTTGAATAAACAAATGATGACCTAAATCAAGAACTCTACACAACCAGCCACTAGACTTTAAGTTATTCTTTTAAGTGCAAGAAACCTTGTAAAATTTAATGCAGTGGTTGTGCAGAAAAACGAATTCTCCTTTTACATGTATTTGGATAGGACCACCAGAGCTAAAGGTTCCTTTTAAGGGCTACTTTCCCCACTATCGCGTCCGCGTGTAGAGCAAAATCCCGAAGATAGCGTAATACCTGCCTGACCCGCAGCGAAGGTGAAGCAAGCGTTCAGCCCTCCCCATACGTGGGCTGATCCCGAATGTAACGCCATGCCAGGCCGATCTGCGGCGGAGGTGAAGCAAGCATTAAGCACTCCCCATACGTGGGCCGATCCCGAAGACGGTGCAATGCGGGGCTGGCATACGGAGGTGCAGTTCGCCATTGCCCTCCCACAGAGTGGGAGGGCACTGAGATATTTTACTTATCAAACATCAGGTCATCGACGGCGAAACCAGGGACACCAAAACCATCCTCATGCTCGACCTAGAAAGCGCCTTCGACAAAGTGACGCACTCTGCCATCCTCGCGCAGGTATACCATCTAAACATAGCGGAGAGGTCGTACGAATATTTCAAAGACTTCCTCACCGGCAGAACGGCGAAGCTCAGAGGCGGCGACCTGAAGACGGACGAGAAGACATTAGGGAGCCAGGGCACTCCCCAAGGCTCCGTTATCTCACCCATGCTATTTAACCTTGTTATGATTCAAGTTGCCAAAAGACTATGACAGATTGAAGGACACGATATACGTGGACGACATTACGCTGTGGGTGGACGGGGGCAGTAATGCCCACATAAGATCCACACTACAGACGGCCGTCGACACGATCGAAGAAAGCCTGGAAGGTACGGGATTGCGTTCCTCCCCAAGTAAGTCGGAGCTCCTGTTTTACCAACCGATCAAAACGCACAGAATCAAGGAGCAAAGGAAACACGAAAAGATCAAGATCCGCACCAGGGATGGTAACACAAGACCGACGGTCAGCAAGATCCGAGTCCTGGGCATGACGATCGAAGCGCTCGGCAGGAACGGAGACGCCGTCACCCGCATCATGGGTAAGGCGGCCAACGCCACCAGACTGCTCAGGTGCATTACCACCGAGAAGGGAGTCATGAAGGAGGAAAACTTCATCAGACTTATACACTCCTTCGTACTCTGCCTCATAGTGTCCGTGGCAGCGTTCCACAAGTGGATGAAAAGCGAAAAGAACAAGCTAGACATCCGAATCCGGAGGGCTTACAACACACCCCTCGGTCTACCCGAAGCTACCAACACGAAACGTCTCCTCCAGCTGGGCATACACAACACGCTTGACGAGATCGCCGAAGTGCAAAGAGCCGCTCAGTTGGAAAGACTGTCATCAACAAAAGCCGGCAGAAAGATCCTGTGCAGTCTAGGCATCGGTTATCACGAAAAGCAGGGACCAAAATGCACCATCCCCGACCCCGTACGACGGAACGTGAGGGTTGACCCCTTGCCGAGGAACATGCACCCGGAATTCAACGGAGGCAGAAGACACGCTAGAGCCAGGGCTCTGACGGACCTGCACGCGGACGCACCGGCGCCAGATACGTTGATGCAGCCGAATATGCCGGCCGCAAGGGCTTCGCAATCGCGGTGGTCGGCTCCGGAGGCAACGTGTGGGCGACCGCCAGCCTATCGAGCAAGCAAGTGGAGGAAGCAGAAGAAATAGCCATCGCCCTGGCCATCGTAGACCGAGAATGCCACATGATCGTAAGCGACTCCAGACAGGCGGTGAGGAACAACGCCAAAGGAAGAATTGCCCCAACGGCCGCACGCGTCCTGCTCCGACAGGGAGACCGCGACAAGAGGACTCGAATCAAGTGGTTCCAGGCGCACGCAAGACAAGCGTCGGAGAAGCATGCCAATCGCAACGAAACGGCACACGCCCGAGCACGCGGACTAACCGACCGCGCCCAAGGCAATGGCTGCCTGCTGTGGTTCAGCGCCAAAGACCGGATGACCAGCTATAACGAACTGACCAAGGCTTTCGGCTGGCCCGAAAACTTCTCCCGCCGCCCTGAAAAGGGCTGAACAGGTTGCAGGCCTTGCTGTTCAGGCTACTACAAACGAGAACGCTTCCAAGCCCGGCGCTATTGCATAGGATGTACCCAGAATCGCACCCCCATGACAAGTGCAGAGCGGGCTGCAGGGAGACGGCCACATTCGAGCACATGCTATGGCATTGCTCCAAACATCCAAGCGAAGCTAACTCAGTACGTATATCGCCGCAGCTTGAGGAAGCAACGCGGAGCGACGACCAAGAAAAACAACTCCAGGCCGTCCAGCAGGTCATCGAAGCGCTGGCTAGGCAGGAGCCTGGCGAGCCGGCAACGGCGAGCGGGGATCCTCGCAGAGCACCCGCCACGATGACGACGTAGGCCACGTCCGAAGCGCGCCTTCGCGCTTTACTGCAGGCTCAATAAACGTTTTCCCAATCCAATCCAATTACTTATCCGCGTTTGTCCTGCATGCGTCTGCGATGAAAACAAAAAGCAGGTATGCATAGAAAATTTGAAGTGGCGGCGGCAGGTGGTAGCGCAAAAGTCAGCATGCCCAGCCCCTGCACGTACTTATATCTGCATTGACATG
This sequence comes from Dermacentor variabilis, assembly GCF_050947875.1. NCBI lineage: Eukaryota > Metazoa > Arthropoda > Arachnida > Ixodida > Ixodidae > Dermacentor > Dermacentor variabilis. The sequence goes on from NC_134569.1 coordinate 254,334,579, forward strand.
GGTTCATAGTAGTGATAGCGACCAAAGCTCTACTTTTTCTGCGCGCTCTAGCCATCGTGAAACTAAGGATGTAGTTAGCATGCCCAGCCACTGAATAGAAATTGCAGCAGTTACGAGTGGTGGAATCCCGCTGGGGCTGATTATGAAGAAAGCTTCCTTTCTCTGTCCACTCTCGCGATAGTGAAGCTAAAATGAAGAGGAGGCCTGACGGACGCAACATTGATGGTCACTATAAAAGAATGGATGGACGACCTGCGGATAGGACAAAGCACACCAAGTTTTTAGCACATGTCCTAGAGTAAAGCGCTACTATGGCTAGTATGCCCTCATGGGGATTGTAGACCGAACTGCTTCTCACTGCTAATACTGGACTGATACCAAAAAAATACTCCGTTCGCAGACACCACGTTACAGTGAAATTATCAAAGCAATATCAGTTTATAAACTGATAGCTTCAATTATCTGGCGTCCTCCTTGTGTGTGCGGAGGGCATAAAGGTCCTGGCAATGAAATGGTAGTGTCTTTGTTTTTGCTTCAGTTGCACACAAACAAAATTCCTTGAAGTGATCGGACAGCGATCTACCAGCGGAGAAGACCAACCCGCAAATTAAAAATAATTGCTGGTTTCATATCTTCCAATGTATGTTGCGCTTAGCTACTATCTGTAATATATTTTTTTCTTTTTGTGCCCTTATGAAGAGGAAAACTCCACATTACTACAATATCAACAACAGTACACAAATTACACTGGCTTTTAAGCTGTGACCACACACCGCACTTTTGTACATTCAGCACATGTAGTATTGGGGTAACACATTTGTGCAAAATGAATAGGTTTTCGGTCAAAGCACTGTGACAGGCGGGAAGAAATCGTTTTTCGCTAGAACAGCTGCTTGAGCTTGTTGGTTTTCCATCCTGCTAGTAACAGCGCAAAATGTAGACAAGAGGCGAGACAAGAAGACACCACAAGCGCTGACTTTCAAACAACGTTTATTCCGAAAGAAACACGGCTTCTTATAACCATTGCCCACACGTGTTGCAGTCACGTGATCGCACATCATGTGAAACATGCACTTTTTTTCTTTTTTGCACTCAAGATAGTGGTTGCACGTGCAAAAGCTCAAGTTCTTTTTTTGTCAGTAGCACGGACGGCGTGCTAACGCATTGGTCACGAAGTCTGGTAAACTCGGCTGCCTCAATTATCTCCCGGACCAGCTGGTCATTGTGTTTCTTGAGCACTTTACAGCGTCTGAATTCTGCTGCGCAATCTCTTGAGGGGCAATCACTGATATGGATGCCTAGATTCCTGCTAGCCTCCTCGACGCTAAGTTTGCGTTCCTTTAGTCTTTCATTTGTGCATCTCGAAATTTGCTTATATACCTTTTTCCACATTCCAGAGGTATTGAATACACCACGGCTTCTGTGCACTCCACAAAACGATTCTGGTGATTAATCGTACACCCTTCCTAGTTTATCGGCTCTTCAGCAATGACGCGTCGGCAGAGGCTTTTTTAGTTTTTTTCGGGGCAGTAAGCACTACATTAACTCCAGCTTTGCGCCCAATCTTTTTCAAGCGGTGAGATAAGTTGTGTACGTATGGCAGGGCCACGGTCCGTCGCTTTTCTTTCATTTTTGGCTTCTCGCCACCTGGCTCGCCATGGGCACGCTCGAGTTTTAGGTTCTTGCTCATTTTTTCCGCAACGGACACAAGAATCAGCGCATTCAAAACTGGTGAAGAGAGCAATTCCAAACCTTCGTCTAACAAATGCGCTCAAAAAATCGTTCATCCACGCAATGGAACAAAGTTTTCGGCGGCAGGTTGACCGGCTTACTAGGGCTGGTTATCCGTCGCACCTTCTTTTGTCCGTTGCGAAAGAAATGAGCAAGAACCTAAAACTCGAGCGTGCCCATGGCGAGCCAGGTGGGGAGAAGCCAAAAATGAAAGAAAAGCGACGGACCGTGGTCCTGCCATACGTGCACAACTTATCTCACCGCTTGAAAAAGATTGGGCGCAAAGCTGGAGTTAATGTAGTGCTTACTGCCCCGAAAAAACTAAAAAAGCCTCTGCCGACGCGTCAATGCTGAAGAGCCGATAAACCAGAAAGGGTGCACGATTAATCACCAGAATCGTTTTGTGGAGTGCACAGAAGCCGTGGTGTATTCAATACCTCTGAAATGTGGAAAAAGGTATATAGGGCAAACTTCGTGATGCACAAATGAAAGACTAAAGGAACACAAGCTTAGCGTCGAGCAGGCTAGCAGGAATCTAGGCATCCATATCAGGGATTGCCCCTCAAGAGATTGCGCCGCAGAATTCAGACGCTGTAGAGTGCTCAAGAAACACAATGACCAGCTGGTCCGGGAGATAATTGAGGCAGCTGAGTTTACCAGACCTCGTGGCCAATGCGTTAGCACGCCGTCCTTGTGACTGACAGAAAAAGAACTTGAGCTTTTGCACGTGCAACCACTATCTTGAGTGCAAAAAAGAAAAAAGTGCATGTTTCACATGATGTGCGATCACGTGACTGCGACACCCGTGGGCAATGGTTATAAGAAGCCGTGTTTCTTTCGAAATAAACGTTGCTGAAAGTCAGCGCTTGTGGTGTCTTCTTGTCTCGTCTCTTGTCTACATTTTGCGCAGTTACTAGCAGGAAGAAATCCTTGTCATGCCCGGTCGAAACAATACATTGTGAAATCTTATTTACTTATAAATATTTTTTTGAAAAATCCAGATAACCCTTTATACATTTGCTTCGTATGAGTTATATACTAGCTTGCCTCGTCAATCTGAAAAATGTATTCTCTTTGCGGGTGAAGGCTTACGTGAAAAACGACGCAACATAACAGCAAAACATCCAGCAAGGTTCCCATCCAGATAATTGACGAAATTGTGCACTGAGAACGTGTCGACTAGCGTGCGACTGAAAGTTGAATTATGATCGTCGTAAGCTTGTGTTGCGTCTGGCACGAGCAAGTAGTGTTCGCGATGGCATTGGTGTGAAAATGGTGAACTCGGTCTGCGATTTGTTCTTGTGAATCTCCACATTGAACGTCGCCGTCGTCACGATGAGAGCACTCCTGTGATATTATTAGCTCTGTGGGCTTGCTTGGAAGGCTCGAGCGGTAGATCACCTTGAGGAGTATTGGGTAACAATTATTAATATACGTACTTTGCGACGATGAAAAATATGCAGAAACACCACTGGTGTTGTCTAGCTATTCGTAAACAGGCCCCAAATTTCAATTGACCCACCCCAAACATTAAGTAGGCCCACCCCCAAATTTCAATTTGGCCACGCCCGATTTTCTTTTGGCCAAGCCTTAAACTTCAAGTTGGCCCAATCCCAAATTTCAATTGGGCCACCCCTAATTTTCAAGTTGGTCCACGCACGAATTTCCGTAAATCGTCCTCCAAATTTCGAGTCGACGCACCCAAAAATTTAGGTTGGTTGGCCCACCCCCATATCGCCCCCAAATTCAGATTGGCCGACCCCGAGATTGCCCCCACATTTATTTATTTTTTATTTATTTATTTCAATACCCAAAAGGCTCAATGCGGGCATTACGTAGGGGGGGATTCATCAAAGAAAACTTATAAATATACAACCCTGGTTATAAATGGCTGAAGACAGAAATAAACGAGGTCCAGACAGACAGAAATAAACGAAGCCAGGTACAAGTTATTAAGAAAAAGAAATGGCTAGGAACAGGAACTGGAAAATTGCACATGTAGCAAATTCCACAAGAAAAAAAAGCACCTTCAGAAGTTGCAAAACATGGCATCTAACATTTCACGGAACGATACGGTCGGCACGCACAAAAGAAAGAAAGGAAAAAACAACGACGCACATCATTTTACGTTGAAATTTTCTAAGTATGACCAAAGAGCTGTTTGAAATGATGATGTTTCAGCGATAGCCGCAATGCTAGAAGGAAGCGAATTCCACTCTTCGATAGCCAAGACCAAGGGTGAGTATTTGAATCGTTCTGTTCGAGCGAAAATGGGTATAGTCTTCTTCATATGATCTACACGAGCCGATGTGTGCGGCGCCGGGAGAAGATGTGAACTTGCAAATGGTGTGCTATTGTGGTAGAGACTGTGGAAAAAGGAGAAACGGCTGAATTTTCTGCGCATGACCAGAGGCGGGAGATGGAGCGATATATTCAGTAATGTTACACTTTGATACCGAGAGTAACGGGAAAGGATGAATCGTGCAGCCTTGTTTTGTATAGACTCTAACATGTTAATAAGATAGATATAATGAAGGTTCCAGATCACTGACGCGTATTCTATCACAGGCCTGATTAGCATGTTGAATGCGTGAAGTTTTGTATCCTGGTTGGCTTGGTGTAGTCGGTGTTTAAGAAGAGCAAGTTTTTTTAAGGCTTTCGTAGTAATCAGTTCTATATGAGTGCTCCAGGATAAATTAGAGGTAAAATTTACGCCGAGGTATTTTACCGACGCTGCAGTTTCTATGATAGTATTATTAACTGTGTAGGCATTACGACTTGTGTTAGCAGCGGAAGTAAACTTGAGAAGTTTAGTTTTGTCTTCGTTAATAACCATTTGCCACCTGGCGCACCAATGAGTTAGTTCATCAAGGTCAGTCTGAAGAGCAATGATGTCGCAAGGGCTTGATATTGCTCGGTAAATTACGCAGTCGTCTGCAAATAGCCGTATTGTTGATGTTATGTTCGACGTGATTTCATTAATATATATTAAGAAAAGCAGTGGGCCCAGCACCGAACCCTGGGGTACTCCTGAAGCAACACCTGTACGTCTTGGTAAGAAGCTCCCTAACTTAACTGACTGAAAGCGGTTTGTTAGAAATGCGTTGATCCACTGCGTAGTACGTTGGTCCAGCTGCAGGATGCGTATCTTTATCATCAGGCGGTTATGAGGCACGCGATCAAAGGCTTCAGAGAAATCAATAAAGATGGAGTCAATGTAGAAGGAAGAGTCGATTGCTTGATGAAGGTTGCGCTGCATTTATTTGGGGGTGATATGGGTTTGGTAGGACCAACCCCACATCACCCCCAAATACAGATTAGCCCGCCTCCACAACACCACCAAATTTAGGTTGGCCCTCTCCAATACCACCTGCAAATCGAGGTTGGCCCGCCCCCATATCCGCCCCAAACTAACTCTGGCCCACCCCATCGATCCCTCAAATTTAGGCTGGCCCACCGCAAATCACCCATCAATTAAGGTTAGTCCACCCATATATCACCCCCCAATTCAGCTTGGCCCTGCCGCACATCACCCCACCATGGTTAGGTTAGCCCACCCTTCTATCACCTCAAATTTAGGATGGCCCACCACAAATCACTCCCACATTGAGGTTAGCCCATCCCCTATCACCCCCGATTGAGCTTCGCCAAGCCCCATATCACCCCCATGGTTAGGGTGGCCCACCCCCCCCCATCCCCCCCAAATTTAGGCTTACCCACCCCTATATCACCTCAAATTTAGGTTGGGCCACCCCATACCAGCCTCAAATTCAGCTTCGTTCATTACCATTTCAACCCACATTTAGATTGGGCCACTCCCATATCACTACCATTCAACTTGCCCATCCCTGTATCACGCCCAAATTTATGCTGATGCCACTTCGAATCTCAAGTTGGCCACCCCAAACCTTTTTATAAAGACCTATGTATTCATATGGGAAATGCGTCAGGTTCTTTGGCGTTACAGACACGATTTTGCACGATTTTGCTACCAAATTGCTGTGGTACTCGCTAATGAATGCTGCGCATCAAAAGCAACTGCACCGAACGAGCGACGCCATATGTTGATCCTAAATACTGACGGCTAGCCAAGCTAGCTTCTCTGTAGAGCGACCGGGGCAGACACAGCACGGGACATTTATTCAAATGTCTTTTTTTTACGGCCACACCTACCATTTGGCTGTAGGGAACACATTAACAGTAGCTATTAATGCACTGGCTGTACATCTCCTAGTTGGTGCATTTCTTATTTGGATGAATCTTTAGAAATAATTAACGTTCGGGCAGCGACTCAGCCTAGCAGACCCTTTGTTCCACACGAATGTTGCATAGGAATGGCATTGGCCACCGGGTGGCATTGTGGCCCAGGTGGACCTGATTCGCTCGGAGTGTGTGCCATTAAGAACAGCCGAAAGTCGAAGAAAACGGACCTTCTATGAGAACGCAATACGAATAGCCATTTTGTTCTCCCAAGGTCCACGCTGCAAACCAGGAAAGTTCTTTTTTTCTGCATAACACAAAGCTATGCGCAAGCTTCTAGTTATAATGGCCAATGAATAAGCTCTTCATAAAAGCGATGACTTAAGAAATGAACACGACACTGCTACGTTTTAGGAAGAAAAAATAGAAAACATATATTTCGAGAGTGCCACTGGAAAACCAAAAGCGAAAGCAAATCTTGAGTTTTGTGTTTTCGCCATCTGGTGAGAGACTATAAAACTATCCCCTGTGCGGCTTTAAAAAAACTGCACCGCTGAAAAACCAGAACCGAAAGCAAATCTTGGGTTTTGTGTTTCTGCCATCTAGTGAGACACTACAAAACTAGGTCCTATGCGGCTTTAAAAAAAAAGTGCGAAGCGGGAATCAAACCGCGGCCACCGTGACGCGAGACGAAAGGGGCGCGCGATTCTACAACTCGGCCGCGGCTTCAGAGGGCTCGCTAATCGGTACGCTCATGTTTTTATAGATACCACGTGAATTTTCACGACAGTGTTACAACAAACGCTTTTGGGAACAGTGATACGCCATGTGTGAAGAGTCGAGATAGGCATCAATCGAAAGCTGAGTCTCCGAACTACATACGCTTCACTGCGTATTACGATAGACGCGTTAGTTTCATCACAGACACCGTTCTCGCCATGAAAATCGAGTACAAATTTTCGTCGTTTCCATAGGCCTCCATTGCTAAATCTTTAACTGCTGTGGGAACAAAATTCTTACGTGCCATAGCGTGATCACTGTATTTCGCTCGTGTGGATTGTATTCCAGAGCACGTCTGTCACCTGCGTTTTTCAATAATCGACCTGCAGCTTTTGTTATTCGCGAAAAACCCGCTCTTTCCATTGAAAACGCGCTAGCTTCGTGCCGGGACCGCTTGGGGCGCTAGTTGGTACGTGTCCAGGAAAGCTGGATATGTCCTTGTCTTATTCGCGTTGTTCAACCTCGGTTCTAAAGATCTTGCGAAGCTTGTCCTGCGTGTACGTGACTTCGCGGTTAAGTTGCCAACAGGCATCGGTGCCGGATTACTTCGGCTTCCGGCTCCCTCAGCTGGGGATCTCCTCGTTGCTGTGCGATTGCCTGGGCTCGGGCGGTTCTAACGGCTGGATCAGCCAGCTGACGACAAGCCCTTTCACGAGCGAGTTCCCGACGCCACTCGCCAAAGGCTGCTCTTTCCTTAGGGGGACATACGACGTGTCGCAGTCCTATCTGTTTTCTGAGACTGAACGGAAAGAAAATGCAGCCGGCGCAGCGGGCGCGATACCCTTTCCTGCCCTTTCCTTCCCCGGCGAAAGTGAAACGGCTCTGGAATGCAACTGGAATCTTTGCTAATGACTCGCGCTCTGGCGCCGGCGCAGCTGTCACCTCATCAAACCACCTTTTCCCACAGCTGCTCTGTTCTGGGAACAAGCGGGTTTTTCCGCGTGATGACAACGCCACTCGTGAGGCAATACAAGCTTCGCTTGAAAAGTGATCAACCATTTCCGTACCATAAATTGGGGGTAAGCGAAGCTTGTCCTGCATGCACCTGACCTTCGTCACGCTTAAGTAACACACAGGTAAGGGTGCTGGATTGCTTTGGCTTCCCGCTCCTTCAGCTCGGAATATTGTCGTTGCTGTCGGATTGCCATGAGCTCGGGCGGCTCGAAGGGCTCGCTCGGCGCGCCGATGGCGAGTCCTTTCACGGGCGAGTTCTCGCCACCGCTCGTCTAAGGCTGCCTGTTCCTCGGGGGAACGGCGAACGCGTGGCCATCCCATCCGTTTCCTGAAAGTACACTGAACGGAAAAGAAGCTGGCGCAGTGGGCGAAACCCTTTCCTGCCCTTTGCCTCCCCGGCGAAAGCGAAACGGCTCTGATTGGTTGCGCGCGTGTCGTGAGGGCGCGCCTATGTGGCGGGAATCGCTGCTAATGACTCACACTCCGGCAATGGCGCAGCAGTCAAATCATCAAAGGGCCCTTTCCCGCAGCTGCTCTGCTCTGGAAGCAACTGGATTTTTTGCGTGACCACGACAACGCCACTTGTGAGCCAATACAAGCTTCGCTTGAAAAGGCGGTGCTGCGAGGCCTCGGATATCTGGGCTGGCTAACGTCCGTAAAGTGAAGAAAAAAATGGCGGCGCGAGCGCCAAATAGGGAAGTACGAACGCTAGTATGGGGAAGAAACAAAGTACACGTGTTTTCACCGCGCGCCGCACCTGCGCAGTAGGGGAGCGCACCCGCACTCGCCGCCATTGTTGCCGGTTGCGTCTCCTGTCGTCTGCCGTCAGTACAATGGGGCGGCAGTTGTGGCGGGACAAACAGGGATATGCTCCACGGTAGCCGGCGTGGTATGTAAGAACCAGATTGTGCATTGCAGAGGTAGATCATTGTAAGAGTTGCAACTCCAACAAAAATGGGAAGACCACGTATTGTGCGCACAGCCGAAGAACAAGCCGTGTAGGACGAGAGGCGTCGACAGCAGAGACGCGACTATAACGAACGATAACGTGACCGTACGAAACCTGAGAATGCTGCGAGTGACTTTGCCTGTGAGGAACGTCAGCGAGAGCAGATGCGAGAGTCTAGTCGTCGGCGTCAAGCGTAAGCGACCGATGAAGACTGCGCACTGGGGGCCACTCGTAAGCGTCAAGCTAAGTGGTTAGATTCCGCGTCCAAGCTGTAGAAGCGCGAGTTGCCACCTCCTTCGAGTTTCAGTGGTGTGAGTTCCAAATTGAAAGAAATGTTTCGGGACGCGGAATGTTTCTGGACGCGAAACATCGTCGCTGGTTGAATCCCCCGCTATACGAATGGTTCGGCCCAATTTTTTAAAATATTTTTTTACCGTGTACTGGTGTTGCAGTTTGTTTGTTGTAGTAGTGCAGTTGGCCCAAGCTCTGGAAGACGACGACGCAGTATATTTCCAGCTGTGCCATTTGCCAGCGCCATAAGCAGTCAACAACGTCTCCTGCGGATTCCTCGCAGCCAGTTAAGGCGCCGACTTTGCTATTTCAAAAAGTTGGTGTCCACTTGATGGGTCCGTTCCCCAAGTATATACTACCGGACATCGCTGGACTATTTGTGTGTGTGGCCTATTTGACATTTCAGACAGTGGCGCTCGCTTCGGCTAGAGCAGCTGACATCTATCATGCTGTAATCCGGTCACGGTACTCCATGCGTTGTGATTAGTCACCGTGGATGACAGTTTACTACGGACGTTGTTGAACTACTACGTTTTTTGTGGATCTGACTACCGGCACTAGACCTTATACACCCGCAAACAAATGGCCTCACTGCGCGCACCGTGACCAACATGCTTGCCATTAGGTGTCCACAGATCACAATAATTGGGATTCTATTTTAACATTCGCACGTGCGCTTCCAATACTACCAAGTACGAAGTCAAAGGCTATGAGCCTTTCATTCTTCTCTGTGCTTGCAACCCTCGAAAATTTACCGACACCATCCTTCCCAGGTGCCCACATGATGACTAGTCAATAGGCCAGACTTTATGTTGTGCCGAAGAAGCGCATCGACTGGCCCGCCTCAGGACTGTTTCTTCTCAAGATCGTGCCAAAGCTCATTATAACGCTCGACATATGCTCGTCACATTTGCTCCTGGAAACATTGTTTGGCTATAGACAGCTGTTCGGAAAAAGGGGCTGGTCACAAAATTTGTCGCGGTACACCGGCCCATACGTCATACTGAAACGATTGAGTGGCGTGACATACGTCATCGCAAGACACTTCGAGCGCACGGCGGTCACGTAAAACGCGTCTTGCGCGTCGCTGGCTCAAAGTGTGCCATCATCGGGCTATGTGAACCCACTCGGGGAGCTACGTCTGCCCCCGGAGAAATTGCCACGCTGCCCGGCGCAGCCGGAGGAAAACAAAAAGAGCGAGAGAGAGCAAATGATAAATGAAAGGCAGGGACGTTAACCAGGACTGAGTCTGGTGGGCCACCCTACACAGGAGAGAAAGGGAAAAGGCGAGGGAAAGACTAAAAGAAAAAGAGAAAGTTAACTGTCCGGGATATCGATAGGTCTCACAATCCGGATCACAGACGGTGACTAAATCCGGTAGCTTTCAAATTTCCCAGCAGCGCTTTTGTGGCCTTTTGTAGCTGCCATATGCGAGGCCATGGTCCCAAGATCTGGTTGAAAGTCAACGGTTTTTTATCTAACTGATTTAGAGCTGTGCAAAGCTCATTTTCAGCGCATATTTCAAACGATGGGCAGTAGCACAGTAGGTTTTCTATTGTCTCCTCGACACCGCAGGCATTGTACTCGGCGCTGTTAGCCATTCCTATCAAACACGTAAATGCATTGGTGAATGCGACACCCAAGCGTAAACGGCACAGCATAGGTTCCTGATTGCACGGAAGGCCAGGTAACGGCCACCATTGCATAGATGGGTCGAGGGAATGCAATCGATGTGGGGTGAATTCAGGTGTGTGCCACTTCTCCAATGTCATACAGTGGGCTAGCTTGCTTAAGCGTTGTGCTACGTCAGTCCGCGATAAAGGCACGAAAAGAAGGGCTGCTCCTTCGTGTGCTTTCCTAGCAGCTTGGTCGCGAGGTCGTTGCCGGAAAATAAAGTAGAGGAATTCAGGAGGCCGCTGCACGTTGACCTTGGATGACCGTCCTGTCCCTTGCGCTACGCTAACCACCCATCACTTTTGTAAATTAACCCTTACCGTCTGTTACAATTCTCTGGACTGTCAGGAAGTCTATTCTAAGAATCAACCCGTGAGAACGCAATCTATACAGGATTCACCACTTTAATTAGATGAAAGAGCGTCAAAATTGAGGTTTGTTTATGTGGACACGGTCGATTATACGTTTATACATATGCAGCATCAGGACGCGTTATAAGATGTTGTTACTGGCGCTACCATCTTTTTTTTTAAGTTTCGATTCGTGGTCTGCATAGCGGTATGATTAAAGCAGCCTCCTGAAGAAGCCTCAAAAAAGAACTTCTCTCAGAGAGACCGCAATCGTTACGACAAGGGTCACGTAAATTCTGTTGGAATAGGGCTCCTCTTGACTGCTTTCGTTAGTCAACGATTCTGTTGATTTCTGGATCTCAGTTTCGACTTTGACATCCTTGTAAATGTGAAATGCTGCAACTGGAACCAGTCACTTAAACGGATTGGTAGTAGTGCATAATTGCCTCAGTTGTTTATTTGCTAGAAGTACGGGATGTCATAGTATCGCGTCGAAGTACACTGAATGGAATGCGTTTTGTTGCCCTGAAAGCACGGTCAACGCTGTGGAAGCAGATGCTGCAGTTATTGCAGCAGTGGTGAGCATGTTAATGTGCGCGGGGACACAGCACCACAACAAAATGAACGGTGACGCGGGTGAAGCATGTATTTAGCTTTTTCCGTGCTTGTGTTCGGCGTATCTTAATGTACAGCACGCAAAATACAACTGGACACATATCGGACGTGCTTTCATAAAAACACTGCCGGATCGGTCTAATATAGCTGTAAAAAAATTTGATGGGAGGCGTTGGACTTATCTTTAGCCACACCCTTGTGTGTTACAGGAGAACTTCAGTTTGACCTAGTTGGTGTTTAACGCATATCATATTGACCGCAAATAAAGACAGGGACAGCGTGAGAGAACACAAACAACACGGGCGGTGTGTTACGTACTGCTGCACCATTGCCGATGCCAAACAAAAATATTATTGAGCTGTAAATTTCAAATCACACTACGTGATGCAGAATGAAAAGTGTTGTGGAAGCGGCATGTGATGAGAAACTTGTATCGTTGTGTTTAGGCAAACAAAAGAAGCTTTTGTCTTAACGATGTCACTATTTTTCCACGGTGACGGATGTGACCGCGTGCCCTCTGATGGACTTTGTTGGGTCTGAAAATGTAGGGGCAGGTTAGTCCCGTCGTAACGTTTAACGTACGAACGCGACGTTGCTGATCGCGGCCGCATTAATTGCCCGTACCTTCTCCATGGCCTTTATGTGACAGCGAAGGTCCTTAAGCACAGGAGTCTCGTCCTTCGAGTACGACAGGGACATGCCGTCAAGTGTTATGGCACCATGCTCGGGCCACGTGGTCGGCGGTTTCCTGCCTGGCGAAGACTGCAGCTCGGCCTCAGGTTGCACGCTGCTGTACTCGAGCACGCGTTCCACCGAAGTCATCTGCGGGGAGAGAGCGAATGCCCGAGACGCCCGTCCTCGGCATTAGCGCTGTTCATGTGGACGCTGTCAGCTGCGCGACTTGCTTTATTTCATACGGCGGCACGGAGCGAGGCGCTGCAGGAAAAAGTGCGTTGTTGCGCAGAAAATTTATGATAGTGTGCCGATTTTATTTCGTTTTTTAACTGAATGCGACGCTCGATTGAAACTGAGTGGGCAATACAAGTAGCTCGACGACTGAGCCCTGTTATTTGCCAAGTATTTGATCAAGGTTCCTCTTTAACATTCTTTCACTGCGGCAACAAAAACGGTGTTATTGCTACTTACTTTGCCATGAAAAGCAGCTGCGTTGAGAGATTTAGAAATACAAGATTTAACGAGCACAAAAGAAATTTAAACACTCACTATAGGCAGGCGTATTGTCACCTGAACAAGTTGGTCACCATGAACAGTGGTGAAGCAAACCAAACATCCCGACAGGAAGGTAAGACATAGATTTTTGCTAGGATCTTCCCTACCAGAAGTCATATCTAAATCAAGAGCTCGTACTGTCGTGAAATAATGGACGGCTGGTTCCTTTTCTTTAAGCTCATTAAAGTGTAAGCGGGGCGCACGTGTCATCTGGGGCACTCGGATTTACCTGCAGATTCGCCATAAGGTTTCCCACATTTCCTTAAATTTTCATTTAATAACGTTTATATTTCAACGGGATACATTATGCGCCGTTCGTAGAGCGCTGACGGGGCGTTTGCATACTTAGGTTAATGCACTAGCCCTCATTAACTGATACACTTCGATACGTCTACAGCACCGAACCTGCCTGATATTTTCAACAAACGAAAACTTTGTGCAAGACTTAGTTCCCTCGGGACGCTAGAAAACATAGCGTAACATAGCCATACTAAGCTTTAGAGTAAATGCCAAAGAAATTTATTTATCGAGGCGTTATTTTATCCCCACACATTTGGCTTCGCACACTATTTTGCCATAGTGGTGCCCATATTTTTAGCAAGTTCGATCTTAGTTTAGTTATGCCAAGGCAGCAGCTGCATTTCGCGCCTTACGTAAAACACAATCATAATGCTCCGGAACACTTCAATATTTAATTCAGTGCCAAAGGCGGCCATTAGCACACACACTTTCCCGCATCCACATCCCTCATAAGATGTGGCTTATTTTAACTATGTAAAAACAATATGCCTAATTTGGAGCACAGAGGATGATGGGAAAACGTATATTACATGAACGTAGAAAAAAAGAGTGTTCTATAAACATTTGCCCATATTTTAAGCAGGCTAAGAACGTTAAACGTTCGGCGCGCATTATTGTTAATATGCTACCAATTTCCTTCGAATATGAAGTGTCTGTCGTGTGCACTTCACTTGGAAATCTGGGAAACATTGCTGATAATTGCCGCATGGCACTCTTGAACAGTTGCACAAGTAATCTTCTACTCTACCCGCAATTCATCAACTTCATATGGATATTTATTGTAGCGCATACTAGGCTTCCCACTTAAAGAAATTATAAGCAACGGGCCCCGCGTAGCTCGCCGAGGTAAAGCACTACAAGCCTCGTGAACCGCACCAAATAGTTGCAGAAAACTAGTATTTTGTAATTATATTCAAGCACATCATCACCTTAAACCTTTCGGTGCGCGTCAAAACTGCATTACGCCCATTTTTTCCAAATGTGAAATTACTGCTATTTTTGGCCCTCCTGGGTAGAAGCAGAAATGCGCTTTATGCAAGAGCTTTATGCAGGGTGTCCCAAGTATAATGCACCAGGATTTGAAGATACGCAATAGCCACGCAGCTGCACAGAACCAAGACAATGTTGTTTGCTGTCGCTTCAAGATTCTCAGATCATTTCTTGAATTCCGCCTTATTACATAATTAGTGTTAGTTGATTAATTAAATTCTCAATTATTGAAGAGCAACATGAAAACTTCCCTATAACGGCTTTCCGTTGCTCAGTACATGCTACATAAAAGTGTTTCAGCCAGCTTCAAGGAAGCCCGCAAATTCGCACGAAGCTCCTCGAGCCGCCAGTCACGCGGTGCACTCGCGGGCTTCTTCTACGCCGGGAAAACACTTTTATCTGGCACATATTGATCACCAGAAAGCGCGAGTTTCTCATGCTGCTCTACAACTTTCTCATTGGTAGTTCTCATCCAATTAAAATATCTGAGGAGTTGATTACTAGTTGTAATTATTAAAAACTAAATTAGGCGGTTTTACATGGCAAAAACACGATCTGATTATGAAGCACGCCGTAGTAGGGTACTCTACAAATGTGAAGCACCTGGGGTTCTTTAACATGCACTTAAATATAGGTACATGGGTGTTTTCCCATTTGCCCCCATCGAAATGCGGCCACCGTGGCCGGGATTCGAGACTACTTATACAATTAGGCGGAATGCACAAAATAATCTGGTTATCTCCAAGCGACGGCAAACGACATTACCTTGGTTCAGTGCAGTTACGTGGCATTGGCATATACTGATATCGTAGTGCACGATATATGCGGTATCTAAACATTCTGAACTGTAGAGTTGAGCAATTTGCATGTATCCTCTAATTCGACACCAAACAGAAAATTCCTTGCCTTTCCCGCTAAAATTCTGCCATTTCCCATTTTTCTTTAATATAAGGATGTCCTGTGATCCACTCTTTTGATAGAACTGTACAAACTGGCATGTGTCATTTTCTGAGCACTTGTGGCCGTGCTGACAGTTTCGCGTACAATACGCGGGCCAGTTTGTTAGTGCGATATGTTAATACAAGATTCCGTGCAAAATTCTGCTTGGCTGATTCCTAGAGATACTTGTCAACCACAGTTAAACCATTAAAGTTTGTCAGAAAGAGCGCAATACGGAAGTCGGTCTGGACAAAAAAGGGTCCACTGGCTTACCTGACTTTCAATCTCTGCCGACTGTCGCACGCCCCACTGGAACATTCCAGTTAGCATAAGAGCATTTGCGATGGCTAGACCAACACCACCGCCAGACACTGAACCTGGGTTTGGAAAAACATTTCATCGAAATGGCCATCATTAAACAAACAATAAAACACTCTTAAGAAGTTAAATTATAGGGTTTTACGCGCCCAAAACGCTTTCCGATTATGAGGCACGCCGTATTGGAGGACTCCGGAAATGTTTCACCACCTGGGGTTCTTTAACGTGCCCCTACATCTAAGTACACGGGTGTTTTCGCCTCCATTGAAATGCAGCCGCCGTGGCCGGAATTCAATCGCGCGACCTCGTGCTCAGCATCCCAACACTATAGCCACTGAGCAGCCACGGCGGGTATAAAACATTCTTCGTATAAGCCTCGTACTGTTCTCAAAGCAAGCGCATAGCGAACAGCGCCAATAAACGTCGCCCTTTTCGTGTGGCCACAAGTGGCGCAAGCGCGTCGACGCCTTCGTCTTCCAAATCGTCTTCTATTGGTTCGTGCTCAAATGCAGCCCTAAATGTACGCACTCCAAGGCTGGTCCTCTGGGAGCCCTATTACGCAGTACAGAAGCGTGCGTATGCATGCTCGTTGCTTCACGACTTGAGCAGGAAAAAAGCGCACCAGAAAGGACGTGCGGCAGTGAGAAAGTCGCTGGCCATGCGTCTATTCCTTTCCTACCTGCCCACCGCTCTCCACCGCTCAGGGAGCGGTGGACAGGTATTCTTTCAGACAAAAAAGTGTCATGCAGAAACTTTTCAAAATTCTGCTTCGCACATTCACTAGAAACTAACATCCTCTTCCAAATGCAACAAATTTCATTAAAATTGGCCCATTTATCTCAGAAAATGGTTTCTGCGTTGTACATGTATTTCAATAGTTTGGCCCGCAAGTAGGGAAAGCAATTTTGATTTCCCTACTGATGGCCTACGACAGCCACTGCAAACCGAGAAAAGATATGCTCACGTAGTAAGATGGACGCATGAACAAGTTCATGCATTCATTAAACTTCATTTGCCGAAAGAAGTCGACGAGGTCGGGGCCCTCAGTCCAGTGCCCCGCTGGCCTTTGCTGCCCACCCGACCAGTTGGATAAGGGCTAGTTGCTCTCCTGGATCCGAGCTGGTGAGCTGTACCTCCCACTGCCCCTTATTAAGGGCGTAGATGTGTAGGTGTTTTCAAACTCGGACCTCCCATGAGATATGAAACCTTCATCTTTCCATAACACCAAGGGCAATCGGCCTTGCATGTTTCGGGAAACATTTTGTTCACTAAGTGAAGATTCGGGAATACGTTCGTTCGAAGCAGAATAATAGCTTTGTGAATGTGGCCACGGCGTCCGCATTCAGATGGGGGCGAAATTCGAAAACACCCGTGTACTTAGGTTTAGGTGCAGGTTCAAGAAACCCAGGTGGTTGAAATTTCCGGAGTCCTCCAATACGGCGTGCAACATCATCAGAAAGTGGTTTGGGCGCGTAAAACCCCATAATTTAATTTTTAAGCTTTGTGAATATGCTGAATTGTACCAAAGTTGTTCGCTCGGTGGCTATTCCCGTCCTTCTGTGGTCATTTCGTCCGCACGTTCTCAGTGTCCTTGACAAAGAGCGGCCGCTCGTCGGCTGGAAATATCCGCAGAATGGTTAGCCGCGACGAGGCAAACGCAGCGCTGCGGTGATTGATTCCAGGCTTTTCAGAGGCTTCCCGAAAAGCAGCCATGGTATTTTTTTTCTTCTTATTTTTTAATGCTGCGAAGTCAACTGGCTAGGGTAATCGTCGGAAGCACTTCGCAGCAGCTTTAGCTTGGGCCAAACTCCGATGTTGCCTATTCAAATACATGTACAACGCAGAAACCCTTTTATGAGATAAATGGGCCAATTTTAATGAAATTTGTTGCATTTGAAAGAGGATGTTAGTTTCTAGTGTATGTGCGAAGCAGAATTTCCAATTTATTCGGGATGTTTAAAAAAAGGAATTTAAAAATATTGGTGAGCTTGAAAAAAAAATAGAAGCACGAAGCTTACAGATTCGCATCTCTGCACCTATAATAGATATTGCAGTTCTGTAAGCTGTATCTATGAGTGCGTCCAAAGCGGACAAAGTTGATACGTCGGTTTATATCTTACGTGAATTTGTCGCATTGTTTACAAGGATTTCGCAGAAGGTCTACTCACAGATTGTTGGTATTCTTTAAAGTCATGTGTAATATATAGACTTTAATTGTCCGCTTTACTTCCACTTTTAGGCGCAATTGACAAACTTGTACTATACTTTTTGATTGCTGAGCTACAGATAGTTTTATTTTCTGAAAAAATTCTATTTGTACTAATCTTTATTAAAACATTGATGACATAAGGATTCCCAACGAACAGTCACTATATTCCAAATTGTTCCTTTAAGTGCAACAAATCTCATCAAATTTGGTGCTGCAGTTGCCGAGAAAAACGATTTCTTGATTTTCACGTTTTAGATATCAGGTCCGAGCTAAACCATTCTTAGCGTCGGGCAGCGTCTACGAGAGAGGCTGTCATGAACGGCTTTTCATTTTCACCGATCGGTCTCGTTAAGATACCCCCTATTGTTTCCCTAGCAATTTCGCTTTCCCTACTGATGGCCTATGACAGCCACTGCAAATCAAGAAAAGATATGCTCATGTATCAAGATGGACGCATGAACAAGTTCATGCATTCATTAAACTCCATTTGCCGAAAGAAGTCGACGTGGTCGGGGCCCTTAGTCCAGTGCCCCGCTGGCCTTTGCTGCCCACCCGACCAGTTGGATGAGGGCTAGTTGCTCTCCTGGATCCAAGCTGGCGAGCTGTACCTCCCACTGCCCCTTATTAAGGGCGTAGATGTGTAGGTGTTTGCCTACCTCGACCTCCCATGAGATATGAAACATTCATCTTTCCATAACACCAAGGGCAATCGGCCTTGCATGTTTCGGGAAACATATTGTTCAGTAAGTGAAGATTCGGGAATACGTTCGTTTGTGTTTTATGGAGATTGTTGTCTTCCGCACTGTTGACGGATTTCTGAGGTGAACCGAACGTCTGTCGTTCGAGTCTCTGATAGGTCAGGACGTCTCTTCTAAATGTGGGGATCTGAGTGTGTGAAAGTGCGGTCACCTGATCCGCTCGGTTGAAGAGTTCTCGAGCTAGAAGAGTTCTGGTGCGTTGGATGCCTCGTTGCCCGGAAAGCCGACGTGGCATGGGGACAATATGATGTTGTGATGATGTTTGAGGTTATTAGAAAGCTAGTCTCTTATGTTTTTGGGAACCAGGCCTTTCATGAAGAACAGGCATCCTGTGAGTCTGATTAGATCACGGATACATTGTCAGCTTCTCCTTGCAGACGAATGGCGTTGGCGATAGCTGCCGCTTCTGCTTCGGCTGTAGAAGCCTTGACGACTTTATTGTTGTGAATGAGGTCTAAGTTGTAATCGACCGCTGTGTAGATTAGTCCTTTCTTGTTAGATCATTGTGTTGCATCTACGTATGTGACGTCGGGATTATCCATGCACATGTTGTCGAGCGCCTTGAATCTGTCCTACCTTCTGTCAAGGTGTCTGGCGTGATTCATGTTCTTTGGAATAGGTGCGGCAGAGATATGTTCTCTAATGAGGTCAGGTAGCTCCCCTGTCTCCTTGTTAACATATTTTAGATGCTGTGGGTAGCCTGCTGTCTTGAGGATCGCCCTTCCAGAGTGGGTCTCGTTGAGGTGTTCGCGTAGAGGTAGCAGTACTGCAGCCTTTAGCTCAGCATAGGTAATGCAAACAACTTCAGACAGGAGTTAGTCCATGGTTGTATGTTTGGGAAGATCAAGAGCAGCTTTGTAGGCATTCCTGATAATGACTTGGGCTTTGTCGTCTTCCAACTTGTGTAGCAGTATGGAAGGATTCTGCTTAGCACCAGGGCGTGGACGAGCCTAAGTGTTTTCTTCCTTCATGCATGTCAGACGGCTGGCTATCCTTTTGATCATTCTGCCAACCTATTTCGTGATTGTGTTTTGCGTGTCAAGAATGTATCTGGCCCATCCGTTGTTCTGGATCCAGAAACCGAGGATGCAAATCAGATGTACTTCCTTGACTGTGTGTCCGTCCACTGGGATATCTATGGGACCGTTGCTTTTGTAACGTTCCTTCTGGATGCGTACCTTTTCAGACTTCTCTGGTGGGCATTGGAGCCCGATGGTTTTCGCGAAGGCAAACACTGCATCTGCTGCTTGTTGAAGAGTGTCCTCCTTGTACCCGTGAGAGCCCTTGTTCGCCCAGAGAGTGATATCGTCAACGTAAACTGTGTAGAGTAGATTTTATATTTGGTCAAGGTGTCTGGTTACTCTCTTCATGGCTATGTTGAATAGGAGTGGTGAGATAATTCATACTTCAGGTGCACCCTTTTTGGTCATGTCGAATGGGGCGGACCTAGTTTGATGCAGGCCTATATTCACCGTTGTTTCATTCAAAAAGGATCTGATATAGTTCTACACCCTCCCTCCGCAATCTGTCACGTTGAGCTGGCCGAGCAATGCTTCGTGTAGCAGATTCACGAAGGCTCTTTTCAGGTCTAAGGCTAGTATGAAGTTTTAGCCACTTGCGGGAATGCCGTTTAGCACTTCTTCCTTGATGACTAAAGGTGGTTTGACACTTTGGGGCAAAATGCATCACACAACAATTGTGTGGACTGTTTCTTTGTTGTCGTCCATTAGCATGCTACTTACTTAGTAGATAACTACCCTTAGGGTGCAGTGGTGGCGTAGACGTCGAGCATCCGCCGCGCGTGCAAGGGGACTGCAGTTTGAATCCCAGTGCCGCGCTATTTCTTATCGGAAAAAAATCCACGTGTTCATAAAAATGCATAAACAGGCCTGGAGTGCGGCCTCATCCCGGTGACCGGAACTGGTAACACACTCCCTCACCAGAGCAGGATTGGCCACACTGGTGCAGTACATGGCCACAACCTTCTATATAAATACAACAATCAAACCCCGGCCCTCAATCCCTAGCAGCTGCGAAGCAACTGACCATGGCAGTGGTCAGGCCTGTGACGCAGCAGAGGGTGTTAAGAATCCCTGGGTCCGGAGAGGCCGCCATTGGAATCTGAACCTGGCAACGTTTAACGCTAGAACGTTATCTAGTGAGGCAAGTCTAGCAGTGATAGTGGATGAATTAGAAGGCCGTAAATGGGATAAACATGGCTCAGTGAAGTTAGGAGGACAAAAGACGCATATACAGTGCTAAAAAGCTGGCTGGTCCTGTGCTACCAATGTTTAGCGGAGAGACGAGAACTAGGAGTGGTATTCCTGATTAATAAGGACATAGCTGGCAACATAAAGGAACTCTTTAGCATTAACGAAGGGGTGGCACGTCTTGTGAAACATATTAAGAGGTCCAAATTGAAGGTCATAAAGGTCTACGCCCCTACATCCAGTCATGATGACCAGAACGTAGAAAGCTTCTATGAAGACGTAGAATCTGCGACAGGTAAAGTCAAAACAAAATACACTATACTGATGGGCGACTTCAATGCCAGGGTAGGCAAGAAGCAGGCTGGAGACAAGTCAGTTGGGGAATATAGCATAGGCTCAAGGAATAGCAGGGGAGAGTTATTAGTAGAGCTTGCAGAACAGAATAATATGCGGATAATGAATACGTTCTTCGGCAAGCGGGATAGCGGAAAGTGGACGTGGAGGAGCCCGAATTGCGAGACTAGAAATGAAATAGTCTTTATACTCTGCGCTAACCCTGGCATCATACAGGATGTGGACGTGCTCGGCAATGTGCGCTGCAGTGACCATAGGACGGTTAGAATTCGAATTACCCTAGACTTGAGGATGGAATGGAAGAAACTGGCATATAAGCCGATAAGACGACAATCTTATGGGCATCATTAAGGAGTGTGCAATAGAAGTCGGGGGCAACTCCGTTAGACAGGATACCAGTAAGCTATCGCAGGAGACGAAAGATCTGATCAAGAAACGCAATGTATGGAACCCTCTAACCCTACAGGTAAAATAGAACTGGCAAAATTTTCCAAGTTAATCAACAAGCGTAAGACAGCTGACATAAGAAAGTATAATATGGATAGAAGTCAACGTGCTCTCAGGAACGGAGGAAGCCTAAAAGCAGTGAAGAAGAAACTAGGAATAGGCAGGAATGAGGTGTATGGGTTAAGAGACATAGCCGGCAATATCATGTCTAATATGGATGAGATACTTAAAGTGGCTGAGGAGTTCTATACAGATTATTACAGTACCATTAACATCCACGAAGTTATGGAAGAGAATAGTCTAGAGGAATTTCAAATCCCACAAGTAACGCCGGAAGAAGTAAAGGAAGACTTGGGAGCTATTCAAAGGGGGAAGGAAATTCGGGAGGACCAGGTAACATCAGATTTGTTGAAGGATGGTGGGCAGATTGTTATAGAAAAACTGGCCACCCTGTATACGCAATGCCTCATGACCTCTAGCGTACCGGAATCTTGAAAAAAGGCTAACATAATCCTAATCCATAAGGAAGGGGACGCCAAAGACTTAAAAATTATAGACCCATGAGCTTACTGTCCGTTGTCTACAAACTATTTGCCAGGGTAATGGCAAATGGAATCAGGAACACTTTAGACTTCTGTCAACCAAAGAACGAGGCAGGATTCCGTGAAGGCTTCTCAACAATATACTATATTCACACTATCAATCAGGTGATAGAGAATTGTGCGGAATATAACCAACCCTTATATATAGCTTTCATTGTTTACGAGAAAGCGTTGGATTCAGTCGAATCCTCAGCAGTCATGGAGGCATTACGGAATCAGAGAGTAGGCTAGTCGTATGTAAAAATACTGAAAGATAGATATAGCAGCTTCACAGCCAACGTAGTTCTCTATAAAGAAAGCAACAAAATCCCAATAAAGAAGGCCGTCAGGCAGGGAGATACGAACCCTCCAGTGCTATTCACAGCGTGTTTACAGGAGGTATTCAGAGACATGGATTGGGAAGAATTTGGGATAAGCGTTAATGAAGAATACCTTAGTAACTTGGGATTCGCTGATGATATTGCCTTGCTTAGTAACTCAGGGGACTAATTGCAATGCATACTCACTGACCTGCAGAGGCAAAGTAGAAGGGTGGGTCTAAAAATTTATCCGGAGAAAACTAAAGTAATGATTAACAGTCACGGAATAGAGCAGCAGTTTACGATAGGTAGCGAGGCACTGGAAGTGCTAAGGTAATACATCTACTTAGGGCAGGTAGTGACCGCGGATCCGGATCATGACACTGAAATAATCAGAGGCATAAGAATGGCCTGGGGCGCGTTTGGCAGGCATTCTAAGATCATGAACAGCAGGTGTCCATTATCTCCCAAGAGAAAAGCGTATTAACAGCTGTGTCTTACCACTACCCACGTACGGGCCAGAAACCAGGAGGCTTACGAAAAGGGTTCTTCTTAAATTGAGGACGACGCAACCAGCTATGGCAAGAAGAGTGATGCGTGTAACGTTAAGGGATAAGAGCAGATTGGGTGAGAGAACAAACGCGAGTTAAGGACATCTTAGTTGAAATCAAGAAAAATAAATGGGCATGGGCAGGACATGTAATGAGGAGGGAAGATAATCGATGGTCGTTAATGGTTAAGGACTGAATTTTAAGGGAAGGGAGGCGTAGCACGGGGCGGCAGAAAGTTAGGTGGGCGGATGAGATGAAGATGTGTGCAGGGACAACATGGCCGCAATTAGTACATGACCGGGGTAGTTGGAGAAGTATGGAAGAGGTTTTTGCCGTGCAGTGGGCGTAACCAATATTATTATTATTATTATTATTATTATTATTATTATTATTATTATTATTAAACAATGTCACCTCACATTTAGTGGTCGCCGGGCCAGGTACTCCTTTGGGCCTAACATGCGCGCAAATCGCATTGTGCAAAGGGCGGTGCGCAAATCGCACCGCCCTTTACAGACAATTCACGTGCGTGAAAGATGACCACTATTTAAGGTTATTGTGCAGTAATACATGCAAGATTTGTCGGTTCTCCATAGTGTCTATCATGTTGCCGTTTTGCCTACTTAATATAGCCTATATGTACACTAGCAGGTATCGAACGCCAAGAATGCTGCCCACGTACTCAAAGGCCTCGCGCACAACTCCTCACGCTTACTTCCATTCAAGAGTTGTGAGACTGTCTAGGACATTATTCAGGAACGTTGGCAGGTCGAGGAAAGTGACAGTCGGCACGTCAGACGATTTGTTCGCGAGGTCATTGCGTGAAAATCGGTATAAGCCTTTAAATAATGACACCGTAGTGTGCATTGTAACCAATGTGATGAAGTCCGTGTCCCAAATTTCAGACGCGTTCAACGCCCTGTAAGGACACACCCCGTAAGACTGAGGACAAAGCATCTCGCTTATATGTGTAGTCAGCCGATAATTGTCCGGTGCTGGAGTTGGCGATAGGGCCTACTGAACCTCTCTCCAACACTTGCCGACATTCTTGGCTTATTCGATACAATCGGGTTTCAGCAGAACTCTTTCAACAGCGTATTTGCCCGACATTTGGCCTTCCTGCCAACGTACGTTATGGTTTTTGATCTTTATTTTATATTTAAATTTGTGCTGCCCGGGATTTCCATCGCTTTCACCTTTCCCTAGATGCCCACATTTTTGTCGACCTCTGTTTATATTTTTGGGAGATTTTTGATGGACGTTGAAACCATCGCACAGACCCCTCACCATGCTGCTATGAAAGTCATTTTATCTTCCTGGGGTCATCTGCAAGTTTCGGCCTTCTTGCCGTTCCTCAACTTCCTGAATTCACTACCAACTGTAGCCCTTTTTGGCAACTACGTTCCCTAGGAAGTCAGCAATGACGCAAATGCCATTGGTTTGAAGCCGTTTAACTCAAATTCACCATGCACACGACAGCTGCTTTTTTTCACCTTCGAATATAACCATTTAATTAATGAGCGTGATCGCTAAGCGTATAACTTCACAGTCTAGAAAATTATGATGATTCTGCGCACTGTGGGGATAGACGTACGTAAGCGAAGCTCTCTGTTCTGTTTGCTTTGATTGGCGATATTTAGCGATGATGGTGACTGCGAATGTTTCATTTCTTCAGCGTTTGGTGCAATACGAATGTAGTGATCTGATGGTAAATGTTACCTAGCGTGTACCACGCTGTTTATCTGCGTAGTACATAGAACATACAGGGAAACGCGTTGTTTGCTTGATGAGTTGTGTCAGCTTCTGCAACTTGCATCATGTGACGTTTTTTCGGACCGCTATATCTTTATTGGAAAGCACAATCAGCTTGCTAAATTTAACCTACTGGTGAGGGAGAAGTCGGGATGAAGTATTATAATCAGCGGCGTCTAACGACAGGTGTGCCTTACGGCATGAAGTAGTTCGTTTATCAAATGCTGAAACTATTTATTCTCTGCCAAGAGATAGCCTACAAAACGTTGCAACCTCCGTATTCGCTCACCATCAAAAATCTAATCAAACCTCGTAGAGTTGTAACTGTCAGATTTTATTGCGTAACACGACTTATCATAGATAAGCTCGTAAAAATAACTTTGATCGAGCGTGTAGAGCAATTTCAATACCAATAGAGCACTGACTTCAATTTTTTTTAAACCAATGTGTCTCTTCTGATTTTTACAACTGAATTTTCAGGCTGTTTTTAAATAAAAGCTACACTATTACTTGTTTCCCGGCAGGAGCAAATACAGCAGATATTTTATATTTTTAAGAAGCGAGGGCTACTCCTTGCACTGTGTATGTTGCTCAAGTGCTCTGCAAGCTGCATAACGTAACTGCCATTCATGCATATAACTTTTATGTTTGTCATAACCAATTATAATCAATTGCTGGAGACGTACTGCTGGGCTAGTTTGTTAGTCATGATGTAATATGGTAGTGCACTTCAGAGCAATGACGTAACAGTGAATGAAGAAACACGAGCGCTGTGTTTGCGTCGCACAGCACTCGTGTTTATTCCGTCTGTGTGACTTCATTCTTTCGAAGGGCGCTACCATATTACATCATGTAATCAATTATAGGCTCACCTCTAACTTGGCAGCTACTAAAAAAATGTGGGCAGCAAGATCCAAGTAAATCAACAAGCCGTAGTTGAGGATTCACACGCCTGCTTGGTAATAAAGAGACGTGACCTGTCGATCGACACAGCTGTATTCCGCGATAACAGAACCATGTGTATATGAGTATGTTAATGGATAACGCTGCGGCACTTCAGCGTAATATGCTGTTACTGCGACGGATCTCTTGTCCATTGCCTTAAATACACGTGTGTGTTCGTGTGCACGCGCGCTCTTGGATGCTTTCGCTTGCACTCCTACAAAATAAGCGCGACATCGCGCTAGACACAACCGAGTATGTTATTGCAACATTATGCGCTAGCAATAAATAAAAAAATGGCACAGGTAAGATGCCTGCACAGTGTTCCAAAGATGGGTCACCGCGTCAACGCAACACATGCAGTACAGAATGTTTGCGTCGCGTTTTCACCATGACGCCGCAGGTTGAACCCACATCGACAAAAATATGCATGTGTCGTCTGCTGTTGGCGATAGTTGCCAACTTCGAACACCTTCACACCGCCGAACTGTTGCTAGCTCTTAACAGACGTCATCGCGTCCACAAATCGGAGTGCCGATACCGGCGCATGCGAACCGCTCGAGCTAACTAATAAAAATGACTAATAACAAGGCAAGCGTAATAACGAAATCCTGGCACAGGGCGAAATTTTCTGCTCGCCAGCACAAGACGCGGCCGACGCGCTGTTGCATGTTATCAGTTACTTGTTTGACCAGCCAGATGGCGCATGCGAACCGTACGGCACCGAGCGGTCGTAGCGTAAATACAATTTTTTTGACCGATTGCGCCGACCGCCTGCCACCCCAGAACCGCCCACATGCCGCTTGCGGCAATACACAGTTCGAGCGTGTGTTTTTTTTTTCTCGTTACATCGCTTTTTGCGCGGTCCTTAACTTGTTCTCGAGCTTCCTTGTTAACCTCGAAGATTCTACCCCATATGTTAACCCCGGTAGAATGCAATGATTGTCCACTCTTTTTCAACGACAGGGGTAAGCTCCCAGTCAAGATTTGGTAATGCCTCCCGTACGCACCCCGACCCATTATTCTGTAAATTTACTTCTCATCATCAGGGTACCCTGTGTACAATTGACTTAGATAAACACTCTCCTGCACAGACACTAGAGGCTGGCTGGCAATCATGAATTCTTGTTGCCTTGTCATGCTATTGAACATCATATTTTTCCTTTATGTCCAGCACATTATTCTTTAGCACGAGTCCTACAGCTTTTTCGTAAAGCTTCTGAATCATTTGTTGCAGTTCATCCACAGTATTGCTGAGCAGGAAAATGTCATCTGCAAACCAACGGTTTCTGAGATATTTGCCGCTGATCCGCACTCCTAGACCTTGCCAGACTGACAGCTTCTACACTTTTAAGCATGCCGTGAATATTGACAAGTGCACTTATATTTAACGCGCGACCACATTTCGCCGCTTCACAAATGTAATCGCACAGCGCCGGACGCGTCTGCATGTATCCGATGTTTCTGGAAAGTTATCGATGCATTCTATCCGCTGTCTGTTGTCGCCGAACCTTGTGTTATCTGATTTCATCGCGTGACTCGAATGTTGTAGAACTTTGTGGAAGGCATGCGGGTCCCAACGATTACTCTGGAACATACGATGACTGCTGTATAAAAGCCGACGCATTTGACCCGCTGATCAGATTTTCGACGATCGCCGACCGTGTTCGCCGCTATCGTTGTGCTATAAGTGTAGCCTGTTTTTGTGGGCACAGGTTCGCCCAATAAATGTTAGTTTTGTCTTTCACAGTATTTGCTACTGTGCTCTTCAACGTCACTACCACGTGACAATAGCATTTTAGATATTGTGTCACCTTGCCTGACCCCTTCCGGAATAGTTAGATTTCTACTTTTCTTGCGGAGACACAAGGTAGCAGTGGAACGCTTGTAGATATTTCCTAAGATATTTGAGCATGCATCCTATATTCCTGGAATACCATATGCTTTTATGACTGCTGGCATCTCTACTCAATCATGGCCTATACACGCCATATACAGAGGCTGATTACACTCCGCAGGTTTATCAATTACCTGATTCACGATATGGATGTGATACACTGTAGAACATGCCTTCCTGAAGCCAGCCTGTTCTCTTGATGGATCTTATTGCAATTGATTTTGGTCGGCATTTTAAATAAGACTGAAAGCAAGCTAATGGGCCTGTGGTCCTACAATTCTTTAATGTCTCCTTTCTAATTCGTTATAGTGCAATATTGGCATTCTACCAGACACCTGGTACACTTGAAGCCGCGAGGCATCGCGTAAAAACGGCCACAAGCATTTCGACCATGACATCTCCTCCATCTTTGACTAAATTTACTGTTGCCGTTATTCTCTTGCCGTCATTCCACGGGTGATATCTTCTAAGGCCCTCCCAACTGCATCGCTAGTTATAGAAGCTGCCTCTGGGTGCTGTTCATCACTAATTCGAACGAAGGTAGCATGGCTGCTCTGGATACAATACAGGTCACTACGGAATTCCTCTGCTGCCTTTAATACATCGTCGAAATTGCTGATGATATTATCCTACTGCCTTTCAGTGCGTACACCTTGCCTTCTCGGATGCTAAGTTTACTGCTCACCTAATTCGTGCTGTGGCCCTTTCTACTTCTTCGTCCAATATGTCCCACGTTATAATTTCGAATGTCACGGACTTTCTCCTTGTTGATCAATTCTGACAGTTGAACAAGTTCTATGTGATCTCTTCAGTTATACATTTATATGCCTTTTCGTTTCTTTATTAGGTCCATTGTTGCTTAGGAGAGCTTACGTACTGGTGGTCTTGGTGCCTTACCTTCCACTTCAATTGCTGCTTCTGAAATGAACCTAATTACGGAGTATTTCCTTAACAATGCTATCTTCATCTTCCTGTTCTAAAGCTGCGTATTTGTTTACGAGGTTTCGGCCTTTCCTGCGTCCCAGCTGACCTGTTTCCTCATGACTAATTTTATTCTTCGTTTCTTCAAACTGGAAGAAATCCTAGACTTCACTAACCAATGGTCACTGTCCTTCACCTTACCGAACAATTCTAAATCCTGTAATTTGCTGGGATCGGCATAGAACATGAAGTATTCTCCGACGATGCCCCAAGAAAAGTGCTTTTCGAGGTCCCCTTCCTGTTACTGCACATCCTGAAGAAATTATTCATTATTCGGGGTCTATATCTGTCCGCAAACTCTAAGAACGTCTCTCCTGTAGTGTTCCTAGAAACGATGTCGTAGTGGCCACTTATTTGTTCCCCAGCCTGTTTGCCTACTTTAAGACTGAAGCCGCCAACGACTACAGTATACGGAGTTTCCATTTTTCTCTTTGCTAGTTTAACATCATCCTGAAACTGTTACGTTTCTTTATCATCCTGACTGGAGGTTTCAACATAGGCTTGTACTACCTTTAATATATATACCCTAGTTATTTTTATTACACTGACTGCTACCCTCTCATTATTGTTGCCCGCTATGTACTTGTAAATTTGGAGTCCTACTTCGTATTCTTTCTAATCTGGAAGATCTCTGTAGCAGACGACGTGGCCGTTAGTGATCACTGTATAATCCTCACCAATACTTCTAACATCACTAAAGCGAATAATATCCAAGGCAATGCTAGCCTCACTCGGCAGGAGAACTTTACCAGGTTGTTTGAAGTGGTGGCCTGTCCGGATCAAGAGATTCTTAGCACACCCTGCCGCCTCGCAGATCTCAACGCCACGTTGGTGAGGTGATCCGTAGCCGCTGGGGAGAGAGTGCCATTTCGTAGCCCCACAGGCTCTCGGCAATTGTTTTAGGCGGTGTCAGGCGCAACTCTAAGCCTGAAAATATAGTGGTCTGGAGGAAGACCCCAATTACAAGCCCGGTGTCCTGCCACTGTTCCACGCCACCACGTATCCTAATACAAATCCAAGTAATGAAATGACCGCAATGCTATCACCTCATGTCATAATTGCCATTTATGACAAGCTCATAATGCAATGCATCCCATCTCATGTCTTCGATATCCTGATGCATAATTTGTTAAAAATCTACCTGACAAGAATGACAATTATGTGATGACATGAATGACATGACACGCCTGTCACGACATAATTGTCCTAAATTATATGACATGCAATCAGTGAATTGAGTGACAAGACATACATAGCTGGATATATTCTAGATATCCGTGTCCCGGCATGCATGCGTGACATGAATGAAATGTCACTACATGCATGACGATCATCGCATAAATTCATGACATGCATGCATGCACGGCATGACAATATTACCATGACAAGAAGCTAAGCCGACCCAAGTGGATTTATGTGAACCAAGTTGTCTACAAACTTGCGCTGCTGGACGCTCGAGTTTATCACGGTAGCTGCATCATCACTGCAGCAACGTAATCCAACTCTCCTTTCCGATTCTGGCCCTCATGTCACGTGGCATGCGTAAGAAAACTCCGGCCTCAGATGGTCGATGCAACCTGCAATTGGAAAGCAAGTTTACTACGAACGTTCATTTGCGAACATCGGACAGCAACGCGCCGCCTCCTGGTTCCTCCCGAACCTCATACCGGACGGCCTTTCTCGTCGTTACCAGGCCGCTTAATCAAACAATGACACTCAGTACGTAGGATCCAAATACTACCACGCTGGGCCCAGTTCCACTATGCAGCGGCTTCACAGCTTAACCAAGGCTAGCAGTGCACCGCGCCACTCGTCCGAATGACTATAAAAGAACACGGGCTTCAGGTTGTGCTAACGTTTCACCATCACGTCACTCATTTCTGTCCTCCAAGTGATACGCTTTGCTTCCGTCAATGACCATTTGGTTTCTACACTTCTCACCCGTCTTTCAATTTCCACTTTCAACTTTGTGTCGCATTTTCCTTTACACAGCAAAGGAAAATGCAAGGACTGGAACAAAAATCTGCACAATCGCAGCTTGACAAGGTTCCTGCACCCTTGCTTTGACAAAGAGTTGCAGCATATTCACAAAAAGAATGTGTTACATATGTACAAAACGAATTCATAATATAAATACATCCGTATTTGAATCAGAACATATATATATATATATATACACACACACACACACCCGTGTGCTTAGATTTAGGTGCACGTTAAAGAACCCCAGGTGGTCAAAATTTCCGGAGTCCTCCACTACGGCGTGCCTCATAATCAGAAAGTGGTTTTGGCACGTAAAACCCCAAATATTATTATTATTGTTCAAAACGAGCAAGTTGAAGGCGTCGTCGGCAATGCCTTTGAGGATGTGGGAGACCTTGTCGGACTCAGTCATGTGTGCGTCAGCTTTGCGGCACAGAGCCAAGACGTCCTGAATATACGTGACGTAGGGCTCTGTTAACGTCTGCACACGGCCAGAAAGCGCCTTCTGCGCGGCAAGTTGGTGACCGTAGGGCTTGCCGAACATGTCTCGGAGCTTTTGCTTAAGCTAATCCCAACTGGTTAGCTCATCTTCGTGCGTCGGAAACCAAACTCGAGGTGTGGCACCGAGGTAAAATACTACGTTGGCGAGCATGATAGTAGCGTCCCACCGGTTATTGCGGCTGACGTGTTCGTACAGGCTGATCCAGTCCTCGACGTCTTCCCCATCTTTGCCCGAGAATACGCCAGGATCACGGGGAGGGGGTAGAGTAATGTATGTCGTCGAAGTGGCAGCCGGTGTCGGAGCCGGTGCAGTCGAGTTGTCGCCTGGAGCCACGAAGGAAGGCTCGACGTACCGTCCACTGCGAAGCTCCGTGACGAGGTGCAGGGATCGTCCACCTCCACCAGATATGTTACGTAGGAAGACGCCGACGAAAAGCCATATACAAGTACATTTACAAGGAAATACGCCGCACATGGCCAAGAGGCAACAGCCCGCGCTAGCTTCTAATCGTCGTCGTCGTCTTCACCCTGCTCGCCTCTTTGTCATCGCAAATACTGTTCCGTAGCTATATTATGCGTGCTTAAGGTGAGAGACGTAAAGTGGTTGTTAAATTTGTCAGCTAATTCGTCATCGCTAATTGCTTTCTTACGAATAGTCAGCTCAAATTCCTGCTTATTATGAGATTCCGGCAGCAGAAGTTTGTTTACTTCACACCAAACGACATCGCTCCTAGTTCCCGCTCTATTATAAACGTTTTCGATATATCTGTTCTTGTCGTTTCTCAGGAATTTATATAAATAGGTCGTGTATTTTTTAAAGGAAGTGAAGTCCGCAGGATCCCGAGTCTTAAGAAAGTTTCCATACGAAGAATATTTTTTTCGCGCATCCTTCTAAGGCATTCATCAGTAAGCCATGGTTTCCAAATTTTTTTCAATTTTCTAGTTTTTTTGTACGGGAAACTACCTTTGTAAACGTTTAAGTGTATGCATAGTTAAATTATATGCTTCATTTGCCTCTGTGCAGTCATGTACAGAGCCGAAGTAATTTTTTTTTTATTTCCGTGTGAAAATTTTGTACAGTTTTCTGATTAATTGCTTGAATCTAAAATGCCTCAGAACTATAAAACAATACGACTTCGAAAATGCGCGAATAACCTTAGATAACATGTACACGGGCGAAGAATCTCCTATGCTTTCTTCAATTACACCAGACTGCACATAGCCGTCCGAGCTATTTGTGATAAACAAATCAAGAGAGCTTTCGAAGTTGGTACAAATTCTTGTGGGTGCCGCAATTACGTTTCTGCAGCAGAAAGAATAAAAAATAATCTGCAATCTTCGCGACTTCGGCGTACTTACTAAAAGATTAATATTGAAATCGCCACAAAGTGATTTATGCTGATAAAGCACAACAATCTTTCAAGAAACGCAAAAGAATTATCAGTGTTGCCACTAGGCTGATGATACACGAACGTGAAAACACAGTTGTGCGATTCTAGACTGAACACTTCGTAATCTGTTGTCAATGCAGAGTAAGCTGGAAGTATGCTACATGAAATTTGCTCAGATACAAGCTGTATACACCCCCACCACACCTGTCAGAACGGTTCAAATAAAAGGTTTGGAAACCAGGCATTCGAACCCCTTCTTTTTCAGATCAATCCCATGTTTCCGTTATCATTACATTGTAAAATTTAAATGTGAAGTCGCTGAAAAGCGCGTCAAATTCATCATGTTTGTGCCTAGCTGATTGTGCGTTACAGTGAAGAAATGCAAGGTAATCGCGCGAATTCGGCTTTATGGCGTTTCTTGGTGAAAGCATTCACATGGCGCAAATAAGATAAGGAAACAGATCAAGGAAATCTTTATGTAGAGGTGTCTACTCGCAAATTCTTTGCACTTCTTGTTCGTAACCAATTCCAATAACATTGGATGTTTTGTTTTGCATGCAAAGATTTTACCGCCCTTCACCCAAATAAAACACCAGTTCAGTTCTCGTTTCTCAGCGTTGGTCATGCCCAGGAGCGTCTTTGGCTGTGGACATAGATGCTAATTTACAAATATTGCTTGCCGCTTGTCAAATCCTAGGTCACTGGAAATATTTCTAGCCTTCCGTGCGTTCCCAAGCACTTTTTCACGCTTTACGCGGTGGTTGAAAACAACCACAATACGCTGCTCCGTGTCCGCCTTCCGTGATGTAACTCGATGGCAAATCTCAATGTATTCCTTCTTAATCGGTTCACCCAGTGCGTCGCCTACTTTGCTTAGCATATTAACTAGATTTCCAGCTTTCACATGCGGAATTCCCTTAATTTTGATGTTCTTGTTCCGTTATTGTTTGCCTTGAGCGATGTTTCATGCAATTGTTCTTTTAGTGCTTCGACTTCCTGCGTAAGTGACTGTTGCTATGTTTTGAGAGCTTCCGTTGTCACTTCCGTTGAATTTGTCACTTCCGTTGAAATCATGAAAAGCAGCCGAAGATAACAGTGCTTTGGCAACAGAGCCGGCAGGCTAACAAATAGATAAGTTTCCCTATAAAGTAAAGTCTCAAACCTGGAAAATCAAGCATGGAAATGTGCGACGTCTTTCCTTCGCGTTGACTATGTTGTTATATAAATAGGTCGTGTATTTTTTAAAGGAAGTGAAGTCCGCAGGATCCCGAGTCTTAAGAAAGTTTCCATACGACTTCGCGACGTATGGAAACTTCGCATCGACGTCCTGCTACGTCGATGCGATAGTCGATAGTCGTCGATCCCAGGCTCCGGTGACGACAAGCTGCACGTGATCCAACAAGGTTCAGCAGGATCAGCTGATAACCGGATGGTCTGGCTGCATCCACTTGAGCAGTGGTCACGCAGCGCTTGTCGACTATTCTTCTGTGACGGTTTACTGTCAAAGAAACCTGGAGGCTTACGAAAAGGGTTCCACTTAAATTGAGGACGATGCAACGAGCTATGGAACGAAGAATGATAGGTGTAACGTTAAGGGAGAAGAAAAGAACAGATTGGGTGAGGGAACAAAGCGAGTTACTGACATCTAAGTTGAAATCAAGCAAAAAAATGGACATGGGCATGACATGTAATGAGGAGGGAAGATGACTGGTGGTCATTAAGGGTTACGGACTGAATTCCAAGGGAAGCGAAGCGTAGCAGGGAGCGGCAGAAAGTTAGGTGGGCTGATGAGATTAAGAAGTTTGCAGGGACAAGATGGCCACAATTAGTACATGACCGGGGTAGTTGGAGAAGTATGGGAGAGGCATTTGCCCTGCAGTGGGCGTAACCAGGCTGATGATGATGAAGCCTGCAAAATCAAGCAGGGAAATGTGAGACGTATTTCTTTCGCGCTGCCTCTATTGCCAAATGCTGCTTCATCGATGCGATAGTTCCTTTATCCCAGGCTCAACTGACGACGAGCTCCACGTGGTCCAGCAAGATTCAGCAGGGTCAGCTGATAACCGGACGGTCTGGCTGCCCCCACTTGAGCAGTGGTGACGCTGCGCTTGTCAACTATGCTCCTGTGACACTTTACTCTCGGTAAGCCTGGAAAATTAAGCAGGTAAATGCGAAGCGTCTTTCCTTCGCGCAGCCTCTGTTGCCAAATCTCGAACTTCCATGCCGCTCATGCATTCGATCGCTTGTAGAAATCGTCCAATCGTCCTTGCCACAGTTCTGCTATCTTCGTACAGACACAGTAGTGTTAAATCTAGTTCACAGTACTCGCGTCGCACACACACACACACTGGATTTACACAAAACATTGGTAAACGTGGTCACGCTTTTCACAACCCCAAACCATGCTGCAAAGCCAACCGCTTGCAAAATGCTTCGCATAACGTCGACTCACACGATGGCTTGGACCTGCACAGTTATTTACACTAATACTCTTACCCCCGTATTCGGAAATGCACCTTAACTTGAAGCGCACGCTCGACATGATTTTTGTTACATTCCATTTGATTCCATTGTATTTCCTTAAAGACCGCACGAAGGAGTCCTTAACGATACCTGCCAAGAACACACTAAAGGAAACGCGGCGAGCGTCTTGGGCACATTCACACCAGGCGTCATTTACATCAAGTCAAGCATAAGCTTAAAGTTAAGATGCAGTTCTGAATACGGGGACAAACGTCTCTTAGTTACCTCGCGTGCTGACTAATTTGTGCTTTTATCCACTCTAAATTCAATCGCTGCTGTAAGGTCTAGGTCACCAACGGGTCTCACTGGATGAAAACCTTCGCATTCAGGTAGGATGTACTGAGCTGTCTGCGGATTTTTGCAGCAGCGTACGCAAGCCTCACCTTGTTGCTAATTTTTGTTCCGGCATGTTTAAGTGTTCATATAGGAGGTTGTGGCCAAGTACTGCACCAGGGTGGTCAATCCTGCTCTGGTGAGGGAGTGCGTTACCGGTTCTGGTCACCGGGATCAGGCCACACTCCAGGCCTGTTTGTGGAATTTATCAACACGCGGATTTTTTTTCTATATCCGGTGGAAAATTGCCGGCACCGGGATTCGAACCACGGACCTCTTGCACGCGAGGCGGGTGTTCTACCTCTACGCCACCGCTGCACCTAACGCTAGAACGTTATCTAGAGAGGCGAGTCTAGCAGTGCTATTGGAGGAATTAGAGGGCAGTAAATGGGATATAATAGGGCTCAGTGAAGTTAGGAGGCCAAAATAAGCCTATACAGTGCTAAAAAGCGGGCACGTCCAGTGCTCGAAGTCGGGTTCCTGATTAATAAGAATATACCCGGTAACATACAGGAATTCTATAGCATTAAAGAGACGGTGGTAGGTCTTGTTGACAAACTTAATAAGAGGTACAAAATGAAGATTGTACAGGTCTACGCCCCAACATCCAGTCATGATGACCAGGAAGTCGAAAGCTTCTATGAAGACGTGGAATCGGCGATGGGTAGAGTGAAAACTAAATACACTATACTAATGGGCGACTTTAATGCCAAGGTAGGCAAGAAGCAGGCTGGAGACAAGGCAGTGGGGGAATATGGCATAGGCACTAGGAATAGCAGGGGAAAGTTATTAGTAGAGTTTGCGGAACAGAATAATATGAGGATAATGAATACCTTCTTCCGCAAGCGCGATAGCCGAAAGTGGACGTGGAGGAACCCGAACGGCGAGACTAGAAATGAAATAGACTTCATACTCTCCGCTAACCCTGGCATCATACAAGATCTGGATGTGCTCGGCAAGGTGCGCTGCAGTGACCACAGGATGGTAAGAACTCGAATTAGCCTAGACCTGAGGAGGAAACGGAAGAAACTGGTACATAAGAAGCCGATTAATGAGTTAGCCGTAAGAGGGAAAATAGAGGAATTCCAGATCAAGCTACAGAACAGGTATTCGGCTTTAACTCCGGAAGAAGACCTTAGTGTTCAAGCAATGAACGACAATCTTGTGGGCATAATTAAGGAGTTTGCAATGGAAGTCGGTGGTAACTCCGTTAGGCAGGATACCAGCAAACCATCGCAGGAGACGAAAGATCTGATCAAGAAACGCCAATGTATGAAAGCATCTAACCCTACAGCTAGAATAGAACTGGCAGAAATTTCGAAGCTGATCAACAAGCGTAAGACAGCTCACATAAGGAAGTATAATATGGATAGAATTGAACATGCTCTCAGGAACGGAGGAAGCCTAAAAACAGTGAAGAAGAAACTGGGAATTGGCAGGAATCAGACGTATGCGTTAAGAGACAAAGCCGGCAATATCATTACTAATATGGATGAGATAGTTCAAGTGGCTGAGGAGTTCTATAGAGATTTATACAGTACCAGTGGCACCCACGACGATAATGGAAGAGAAAATAGTCTAGAGGAAATCGAAATCCCAAAGGTAACGCCGGAAGAAGTCAAGAAAGCCTTGGGAGATATGCAAAGGGGGAAGGCAGCTGGGGAGGATCAGGTAACAACATATTTGTTGAAGGATGGTGGACAGATTGTTCTAGAGAAACTGGCCACCCTGTATACGCAATGCCTCATGACCTCGAGCATACCGGAATCTTGGAAGAACGCTAACATAATCCTAATCGATAAGAAAGGGGACGCCGAAGACATGAAAAATTATAGACCGATCAGCTTACTGTCCGTTGCCTACAAACTATTTACTAAGGTAATCGCAAATAGAATCAGGAACACCTTAGACTTCTGTCAAGCAAAGGACCAGGCAGGATTCCGTAAAGGCTACTCGACTATAGATCATATTCACACTATCAATCAGGTGATAGAGAAATGTGCGGAATATAACCAACCCTTATATATAGCTTTCAATGATTACGAGAAAGCGTTTGATTCTGTCGAAACCTCACCAGTCATGGAGGCATTGCGGAATCAGGGTGTAGACGAGCCGTATGTAAAAATACTGAAAGATATATATGGCGGCTCCACAGCCGCCGTAGTCCTCCATAAAGCAAGCAACAAAATCCCAATAAAGAAAGGCGTCAGGCAGGGAGATACGATATCTCCAATGCTATTCACAGCGTATTTACAGGAGGTATTCAGAGACCTGGATTGGGAAGAATTGCGGATAAAAGTTAGTGGAGAATACCTTAGTAACTTGCGATTCGCTGATGATATTGCCTTGCTTAGTAACTCAGGGGACCAATTGCAATGCATGCTCACTGACCTGGAGAGGCAAAGCAGAAGAGTGGGTCTAAAAATTAATCTGCAGAAAACTAAAGTAATGGTTAACAGTCTCGGAAGAGAACAGCAATTTGCAATAGGCAGCGAGGCACTGGAAGTCGTAAGGGAATACATCTACTTAGGGCAGGTAGTGACGGCGGATCCGGATCATGAGACGGAAAAAATGAGAAGAATAAGAATGGGCTGGGGTGCGTTTGGCAGGCATTCTCAGATCATGAACAGCAGGTTGCCATTATCCCTCAAGAGAAAAGTATATAATAGCTGTGTCTTACCAGTACTCACCTACGGGGCAGAAACCTGGAGGCTTACGAAAAGGGTTCTACTCAAATTGAGGACGACGCAACGAGCTATGGAAAGAAGAATGATAGGTGCAATGTTAAGGGATAAGAAAAGAGCAGATTGGGTGAGGGAACAAACGCGAGTTAATGACATCTTAGTTGAAATCAAGAAAAAGAAATGGACATGGGCAGGACATGTAATGAGGAGGGAAGATAACCGATGGTCATTAAGGGTTACGGACTGGATCCCAAGGGAAGGGAAGCGTAGCAGGGGGCGGCAGAAAGTTAGGTGGGCGGATCAGATTAAGAAGTTTGCAGGCATGACATGGCCACAATTAGTACATGACCGTGGTAGTTGGAGAAGTATGGGAGAGGCCTTTGCCCTGCAGTGGGCGTAACCAGGATGATGATGATGATGATGATGATGATTAAGTGAAAATGTAAAATACTCGGATCTCGGGATTTCCTTCTATCCATCGAAAGAACAGCCGACAGAAAACCATTCTACAAAATGAATCAAGAGGCACCTATCTCGATTCAAATTATCCATGCACGACACACCCCAGTATTTCTCTCAATAAAGAAAAGCACAAAACAAATGTCATAACCACATGATAGATGATAGGGCACGTTCGAAGAATGCGAAGCACATTGTGTTCTCCGCAAGCGTTTTTCAGTAAAGATTACGCCTGCATAAGCTGCAGTTGCCGGGAAGGGGCAACTGTAGCATACGAAGCAGGGAGTGACGTAACTGCACTTTCATACGTAAAAGAAGGACCCGCCTAGCAACTTATTTCATTTGTGTTTTCATGGGGGAAGGTCACGCATAGTGAGGAATCCCAAAGAGCAGCGCTAACATGATGAGCGGCGACAGCTGTGCAATATGCCCAACTGCGCCGCGCTCAGGCTAGGCAGGACGCGGCGGACACAAACCCAAATGTGGCAATCACTGCGCGCAGTTTTGCATAGGTTTCACATTAGCTAAAAATTTCTCTAAAATATGTCTCAGTGTTTTCCGTGGCAATAACATAGCAGTTACCAATATCGTTTAAAAAAAATCAAGTTTTGGTACAGTGAATTTCATTGTCTCCCTTTCAACCATTTCATGTAGTGGTTTGCTCAATAGTTCAAGCCTACGTCACGTCGATCCATGGGATCAGGTGATACCACAGCTTCTCTGGCCAACCACCTCCACAGCGTGGATTGGAGCACAAATGTTTTGTTCCCTCCTTAGGTAACCAGTTGGTTATAGCAAGGCACCGCCTTTTGTGATGTCGTAGAGATTTTCCTTGTAATTTCTTGCTTTCCATTCTTGCGAATCTCCATGTTTACTTGGATTCCTTGTATCCTATTCGTGGTCTCTGGTTCTCTCTATTTGATAACCCCTGGTTGTGTTCTTACACTTTTCAATTAGCCAGAGTGCCAACTTTTTTGAGCTTTTCTTCCATTCTGTGTTCTCAGTTTTTCAGGTACAAATAATTGTGTGCCCATCTGTGTGTGTCCACCCAGCCATTTTCATCCATATTCCTGAGTTCTTCTTCCAAAATATATGTGCTCCTCAATTGTCTTAATTCAAAAGAGGCTCCACGCATGTTACCCTGCACACATTAACCGGCCCACGAATCTTCGGTTAACTTCCAACCTGACAAATTATCCGACTTTAGGCACAGAATGGCACTTACGAACGTTAACACTGCAGCGATTACTCCTTTCCTGCTTAAATTCACCACATGATTATTAATGTGGCCCCAATGTGGTCTATGTTATATTATTGCTGCACACCACTTTCCATTTGTTTTCAAATTATCTTGGCAAGTGTTTCAATAAGTATTCCCTCTCTTTATGTACACGCCCACGCTACAGGTCCTTAAATTATTCTCCCTGTTTATTAGCATAGGTTTCTGTTCATAGCACATATCCAGCACAAGAGAACCATTGTAATCGGTATATCCGTTTGTCACTGCGGCCCGGCCTAGTTCGAATTGGTTCATCGTGACCTTAATCACGTGATTCATCACGACCTTATAGGCAAATCAGCACCTGGTCCCAACAAGGTTACGAACAAGACTCTACGAAACCTCGATGATGCATCGATAATCGCTCTTACGGCATACATCAACAAATGCAGGCAAGCAGGTCGCATTCCAGAGGCGTGGAAAAGCTCTAAGGCAGTGCTGATGCCGAATCCAGCCAAGCCGTTCAGCCTCGATTATTTGCGGCCCATTTCCTTCACATACTGCGTTCGTAAGGTGATGGAGCACGCGTTCCTCTCCCGGATCAACCGCCACCTCGAGGACACTGGAGCATACCCACCCACTATGGTGGGCTTCAGGCCACACCTCTCCAATCAAGACGTCATGTTCCAGCTCTACCACCAAATTTTGAATGACCAACTAGCGGCAACCGGGCCATCCTCGGCCTAGATCTGCAAAAGGTATTTGACAATGTAGCACATGCAGCACATTCCTTCTCCTGCGTCCATTACTTGACATTCCTTGTCGCCTTTTCCTGCTTACGCCACCGACATCATCACATCGTCATCATTGTCGTCACACTGTCGCGCAGTCTGCCAAACTGTGTCCAACAACTTGCGCAGCCGCTTTCGATGTCAATTGTATACGTCACAAGTGTAGGTCATAACTAATGCTTGCGTGAGGAAGACATTTGACTTCTGGATTCGGCATTTTTGCCTTCGTTTTAAGGTTTCTAAAACCATCATATGTCTCGACAGTTTGTCTATGGTGAAATCCTTAAGTTGCAATGGCACATACCCGAAAAAAAGCGGCGTCTATTCCAGCGAGACAAAATATCATCATCAGGAGTGGCTCATATCCCGGTAAGCAAGCAACGATACAATGGCTGGATATGAATAAAAAAAAACGAAGCAAAGACAGAACGAGGGAAAGAAAGAAACAATGAAATAAAGAAAGGAGAGAAAAACAGGAAGAAACTAAACGAAAGAAAGAACGAAAGGAAGAACGAAATAACCTTTAGCAGTGCATTAGGTGCTCGCATGTGTCGTTGAGGAGGTTGACTTACAGCGCCATGCGTTTACTTCACACTGCGGCTTTCTTTTTTTTTTTATTGAAGTGAATATTAGGAGAGGTTGGCGCCTTTATGGTGGCACCGGCTACTCCTTGTCACTTGGCAAAGAAGTCTGAGCCCTCCGATCGTGTTACTTAATGCGCTACCACGTGTGCAGCAGGCTTTCACCTTCAAGTGTTACAGGAGTGTAACATGCATTATAGCATGCATATATATATATATATATATATATATATATAGTTGTCAATAGTGCTCACGTATTTTTGTTTCGCTTCTATCTTTCTCACATTTTTTTGCGCTAGCATACGCAAGTTACAGGCGCAACTGCACTACGCCGATGTGCATTTGAAGCTGAATTCACACAACGGACTGAATTGCACGGACGAGCATGACGTTACTGTAATCGATCCGTGCTTGTGTGCGGTGTGATTGAGTACTATTTAGCCACGTACTGTTTGTATGCGGGATTAGTCCATCGTGTAAATCCAGCTTGGACGGCACCCTGCGTAATGCACTGTAAGCATAAATTGGAAGTAAACAGGAGCGAACGCCTGTTATGCGTAATTACACGGAAGTGCTACCTGTATTACCTCGGCAGCAGCCGGTTTCTAAACACGGAGTAGTGAAACGTGTACGCTTTGGAGTATGAATATGGCCGCTGCTACAGAGGCCCGTGAATCTAGGCATGAAACAATGTATTGGACTAGTTTCCCAATTTTCGCTCTTGAATTATTACCGACAGCACCACAGTACGAAACTACGAAACTACGAAAGTGGCGAAATAAAGCACGAAACTACGAAAGAGGCACAATGTGCGTATGCTCTACATTCATTTTATTGATTTCAGATGGAGACTATTTCAACGCCTCCTCACATATGCATTTTATCATTTGTTTTTCTTCATGGGTAGAAAGACTAAATGCCACTGCCTGGAAGAGTAATCATTTAACTGCTAATGCCTTTGTCACTCCCTCCCGTTGTCTAGATTGCGCTGTTTCTCCTGCCAAAGTAACAATAGAATGATCATAGAGGTGCTCCCTTTAAAAGCGATATATGGCTAACTGTGCCTGAATAGTTACAAGTTCTGTGAAAAAGAAAATATGCTCCACAACCGTGCTATTGTGGGTTTTCCTGGCGCAAGGTGTAGCGCAAACAGAAAGAAGTTCACCGGACGTGGCGCCTCTCAGGGACAACAACCACTCCGTGTTGTTCCTTTCTTCGTCGCGTGTATTCCCTGCAGTAACTTCCTCAATCGCTTGTAAGCGCACTGCTCCGAAGGTAATCGCGGAACATCGTGTAATTGGTGCACGATCCTCGTTACCAACTTGAGCCTTTACTACATCCCTTGCAGGATGAAGGCCTACCCTGGAGATCTGCACCTCTGTCCTCGACGTTATGTAAGGTGGGAAGAGAATTAAAACAATTCGCAGCTGTCACGGAACACAACATAAATACAGGGCAACATTTACAGTGCACGAAGACAGCGGCGAGCATTGCAGAATTTATTACCCTAACAAAAGGGTAATAGTGACTGTAATAAAGCCGCATAAAAATGAGAAATAACAGCGGCGCAATCAACCAACTTCAGAAATGATGATGAAAAATAAAACAGTTGTAGGCTGACGTTTTATTAACACATAAAAAAATCAACGCTGAGTAGGTTTTAGTCTTCCGGGATTTAAATGTGGAAGTGACGAAAAAGTAAGCAGAACAGCATGCATGATGTTTGCTGGGTTATATGACAACAATGGTAGAACCTTCACTGCATGTGGCGTTCCACGGGTTGACGTGCGCGTGCGCCTA
The DNA here is from genome assembly GCF_050947875.1 of Dermacentor variabilis. Lineage (NCBI taxonomy): Eukaryota > Metazoa > Arthropoda > Arachnida > Ixodida > Ixodidae > Dermacentor > Dermacentor variabilis. The sequence continues at coordinate 254,377,167 of NC_134569.1, forward strand.
ACGTGCGTGCGCGCGCGTGCGCCAAGGTGCGCCATTTGAGCAAGGGATACGCGGCGGGAGGCCACTTACCGTCCGCCGACAGGGCCAGGGACATGGTGACGACGGTGATGTAGGCGAAGCAGATGGAGTCCAGCGTGATGCCGAACCAGCGAGCCGTGCAGAGGAACATGTACCAAGCCGACGTGTGGTGGTCCTGCTTCAGGTCGAACATGCGCTCGAAGGTCCGCTGCGCGTTGAACGCTCGGATGGTGGTCAACCCGTACAAGGAGGTGCTCAGGTGGGAGAACACGGGGCTGCGTGCTAGAGTGGTGCACACAAGACGCGTCACGGCAAGAGACATCACCGCGTCAAAAGAAACCTAAAGGAAAAAAATGAGGGCACTGGGAAGTTCCTGTTCTCGATTGAAGCTACAGCCCTGGCTTGTGACATAACACCGCGTTTAGATGCCACATACGCCATGCATAGACGCTCCCGCACTCATGCGTAAGAGCTGCTCCTATTAGTGTTGACAACTTCCTCGTGCCATTGTATCCTGCTGGTGAATGCAGACGTCTTAGAAATAGGTTGTGCGGAAAAATAGGCAGTAAATATACCTTCCGATGATCGCCCTCGGCGCACTCTATGCTCCTTTTGCACAATAGGGCGTTCCGACATTTCCTCTTTCACGATCGATTGATTCAATAATGAAGGTGCTGCAGAGCAGGCATCGGGTTGCTGTATTCAGTATTATCAGCTCGAAACGTCGTTCACTAAAACCAGGAAAATTTCGTGGGTCGCGCTGCCGCTTAAAAAATGAGACGAAAATCAAATAGTGCCGAGAGCAAGTAGATCCATCTTAGACAAGTAGATTTATAATTAAACCCTTCGTCGCCCTCGTTCCCAAACTGCTCCAACTACCAAGGCGCAGCAAAGTGTGCCGAAGTTCCTGGTTAGGCCACCGTTCTTGTTGAACCTGTGAATCATCAGTGCGGGAACTCTATCGAAATAAATTAGCCTTAAATGCCTCTTTGAGGAATGCAAGGTGGATGGAGCTAAGTGGGGAATGTTGAGGCGCATGCAGTCCTTACTGAGAGCGACATTCACATTTGCAGAGTCCTGCACGGAAAGAAGGAATACAGGGTAGGAGTTCTAATGCATAAGGATACATTTTAAGAAGTTCAAATGATGCGAAAGACGAAGGAGGCAATGTATAGTTCCTTCGGTGCATTTCCTCCTTTCCGCTGCGAATTCCTTTATTTCTACAGCGATAACGAAAAGGTAGCAATCGTTAACGTTAATTGAGCGCTTGTACATCTGACACAATACGATAACCGCAGCATTCACGATAAATGAGTTGAACGGTTTTATGCTGACATTTAATTGACAGTTAAAAAGATCAAGGCTGAGTACGCTACAGTCATGAGTGATTTCAATGCTAATGAGTGGGAAAACGCAGGCTACAGCAGAAAATTAGCAATAATCGCATTTGTTCTAGAAATATAGTTATTGTTCGTGACCATTGTCGCGAGAGGAAAAGCGAGATAATTCATCCGGCAGCGCACGGCACCTCTACTGAAGTGCCCACAACGACCACATGTGATCGCCAGGGCTGTACAGGACATACCTGTGGCGAAGGTTCTAACTGTGGGCATCACAACTTTGCGTGCACTGAATATGCAGTCTCGCAAGCTCCTTGTGCCCCTTAGGCAAAGCAGTCCACCAGTTGTGCATGTGTCAGGCATTGCGTCCAACGTAGTGGTAACTTGTCATCCGTACAGCAGGCGAAAAGGGCTCAGTCCTGTAGTTTCGTGAAGCCTTGAAAGCGAATGTGATGCATGGCAGCACATGGTCCAAGTTCTTGTGGCCATTGGTGACGTGCTATCGTGAGCAATATGAGCGGGGACACGCGAACGTGTGGAAAATAGCCTCGAAACCGAGTTAAGCGATAGGCAGAGGGCGCTGTCGAAAACAGAGGGGAAAGAGGGACGCTCATCCGCTAACTGTTGACACTCCCACCGCGCCTGCGCTTGTCAAAGACGGTGGCTTACAGTATTTCACTAGCCGCCGATAGCCGATAAGACGGTTACGTGCACAGTAACTTACAGCGGGGAATATTGTTTTCAGTCATGATTATTTAAAGCTCTTAGGCGCCCGTTCCTGAGTTTAGAGTAAGGTATATTCAGATATACTCCCGTCGGACTTGATGTAAACCTTATTGAGCACATCGTGTCACGCGTTCCAGATACACAACAGATTTTCCAGGGAATTAGCTCTCGAACGTTTACAATTTAAAAGAGTGCTGGAATTGGTCACGCTTCGGTGCACGAGTTATCAGCAACCGCAACAGCCAAAGCTTTATCAATGTGCGCTGGTGATGCGAAGTCAGGCACACTGTATACAGAGACGCATGTTGGGAGTGCCAACAGTCATTAGAACAGCGTCCTCCTTTTCACTTCGTTCCTTTCGGCGGCCGCCACGTACCGCCGATAGCAGGGTTCGAGGCTATCTTACATGCGCTCCTGTATTCCCGCTCATATTGCTCACGATAGTACATGGACAGCATGTCAGTAATTGTCTTGTTTAAGCCCTCGGTTAGGCCATTGGTTTCCGGATAGTAAGCAGTAGGGGCGCGATCGGAGATCTTTGTTCGATACGCGTGCTGTTCGGTTGCTGCAAAGTCATAAAGTGGCCAGTATGCAAAATTTGTGAGAACGGGAGGGAGAGAGCAGTCAATCCGCAAGCGATGAACTCCCCGAAAGTTTACTTTCCTCGTTCGTCGTGTGCTTGCAGGCAATATACTACGAAATGAAATATTTCTCGTCTTGCATTGAATGATATCCTTGTATAAAAAAAATTATTTTTTCTTCGCGCTTAAACACGTTCTGAAATAGTAGTACGTATGGGTACTATAAGTATTAGTTTCCCTGCGTGGTCCCTAGGTGGTGTCGTGCACAGCGAGGGGGGGGATGAAACAATGGTAATAGTTGCGAACATTTCAAGTGGCGACAACATTCCACTAACTCGTTGACCCCCGATGATAGAGTTAAGTTCACCGCACAATCAACGTGCTGTTTCTTTCGAGAAACGAAAGCCACTCTGGAATTCGCTTTTGCAGAACGCAGAACTTGCAGAATGCAGAACTTTGTGGAAGGCACGCGGGTCCTAGCGATTACTCTGGAGCGCTTGACGACTGATGTATAAAAACGCGCTTGACCCGCTGATGAGATTTTCGACGATCGCCGACTATGTTCGCCACTATCGTTGTGCTTTAAGTGTAGCCTGTCTTTGCGGGCACAGGTTCGCCCAATAAAAGCTAGTTTTGTTTTTCACAGTATTGCCACTGTGTTCTTTAACGTCACTACCACGTGACAATATATATAGCCGCAATGTAAACTAGCCGGTATCGAACGCCAAATGCCTACCCACATACTCAAAGACCTCGCGCACAACTACTGCCACTTACTTGTATTCAAGAGTTGTGCGACTCCCAACGACATCCTTAAGGAATGGTAAATAAAAAAATTATGGTGTTTTACGTGCCAAAAGCAAGATCTGATTATGAGGCACGCGGTAGTGGGGAATTCCGTTGTAATTTGGACCACCTGGGGTTCTTTAAGGTGTGCCTAACCCTAAGTACACGGGCGTTTTCGCATTTATCCCCCATTTAAATACAGCCGCGGTGGCTAGCATTTGATCTCCCGACCTCGTGCTTTGCAGCCCAACCTCTATATCCACTAAGCAACTATGGCGGAAAAGGAATGTTGGCAGTTCGATGGAGGTGACAGCCGGCACGTGGAACAATTTGTTCATATCCTCATTGCCTGAGAATCGGTACCAGTCTTAGAAAAATAACACCGCAGAGTACACTGTATTTAATGTGATGGAGTTCGCGTCCAAAATTTTATTTCCGAATCACGCTGCAACGACTGATGACCAGGCACCTCGCTTATATGTGCAGTCGCCTGACAGTTGCCGGGCGTTGGCGTCCGCCACAGTACCTACTTGACCTCTCTGCAACACTTTCCGACGTTGTCACCTTATTTCGCACCATTGGGTTTCGGCTGAACTGCTTCAACAGCCAATTTATTTGTTCGGAATTTGGACTGCCAACGTTGCTTTCTTTTGTCTTTAAGTCATCCTTTATATATTAGCTAGTACTTTCCTGAAATTTCCAGCGGGTTCACCTTTCCCAAAATGCCTGAAGTTTTGTCGGCATCTATTCAAATCTTGGGGGATCTTTAATAGGCGTTGAACTCACAGCACGGTCGCCTGACCATGCTGCTCAAGAAGTCATTTTATTTTCCTGAGGTCTTTTGCAAGCTTCTGCCTTCTTGCCATTCATCAACTTCCTGATTTCCCTGTCACTTATATCCCATTTTGACGACTACGATCCCACGGACGTTGGAAGTGATGAAATGGCCATGGTATTGAAGCCGTTTAGATCAATTCTACTGTGGACATGACAGCCGCTTTGGTTCACTGCGAATGAAAATATTGTATTAATGAGCGCCAATCTTAAGCATATAAATTCTGCGGATCCCCCGCACTGTGGCAATCGATGTAAGAGAAGCTTTTGTGTTGTTTGCTTTTATTGACGATAATTAGTGGTAATGCTGACTGCGAATGTATAATTTCTTCAGAATTTGTGCAAAACGAGAACCGCGAGTTGATGGCAAATGTAACTTTGCGTCCACCACTGCTGCTTGTCTGCGTAGTACACAACATACAGCGAGACGTGTTTGCTTGAGGCGTTGTTGCCGGCCATGGTTTATAAGGTAGGGATCGAAACAACGACGTCGAGGGATGCCATAGCCACACAGTTACCGCGGTGGGCCCGGAAGCGTTGATTTTACGTGCGACCGCTTCCTTATTATTGGATAGACTCTACGGTGACCTAATGTGCCTTTGCATCTGCACGCCCTGTGTCAATAGTCCACTTGACGAATCTGCATAGTGTTTATTTTTGAGAAATAAGAGAAACGTACAGTACCGTGCCTTCCACTTGGCCCACAACTGTTGTGACTATAGTAGAAGAGTTTCCGTACATTCGTTTCCTTAACGTAACCGTTTCCTTGTCACGACCTTCCCTTCTGTATGGGAACTGCGAACGAAGAGTGGCAAGGGTGTTATTCACTCGTTTCGCGAATACCCTGGTTCTACCCATTCTCCCCCTCTTCTCGCTGCCCCCTTTCTATTATTCTATTCACCTCTCTTTAGAACTTGCACGTTAGTAGAGCGCTAAGTGCTGCAGTTCGAGCGATGCTTTTGCGGAGGGCCACACGAAATTAGAGCTCTAAAGAGGCTAATGTAAAGCCTCCCAGGGAGCTCCCGAGAGCATTGTGCACATGTGACGCGATGAAGAGCTCCAAACGAGTTTCTCGCGTCGCCATTCCTCTCTGCCCCATTCCTTCCATAGCCAATAACCAATAAAGAAGTCCGCAGTGGTCTATATTTGGCCCACTACTATTCCTGCTTTATATAAATGATTTACCCGGTTGTTTATATTTTACGCTTACGACACCACATTACTGGCAACCGATCATTCACTAACTTCTCTGACTACTAAGCTAAACACTGACATGAAAAATATTTTAACGTGGTGCCACCTTAACTCGCTAAGAATAAATCCTACCAAAACGTCTTTTATGCTTTTTCATTCGAATCGTAGGACACCAGAATTCATTCCCACTGTCAACCTAAACTCTCTTGACATCAATGCAGTAAATGCATGCTCATTTCTAGGTAGAATTCCTGACTCTTAAAAATTCTTGTAACTTAAAGTTTCCAAGGCATATCGCCAAATTGGAGCGCGAGATTTCTCCTGGTATTACAATTTTACTTAAAGCTTGGTATTATTTTAGCAAACCAACATTGATAACCTTGTATCATTCTTTTATTCACAGCCATCTCAATTATTGCATTACAGCGCGGGGTAACACATATCCAACTCATATAGCACCACTACAGCATTTGCAGAAACAAGCCATCCGGATATTGTCGCTCAGCTCATTCTACTACAATGCTTTTGATAAGCTTCACAACCACAGAATACTTTCAGTAAATAATATTGGTAAATAGGAATTAGCTGTAATGTAATTTATGGTTACACGTAATCCTCCCGCACTAAATATATTTTCAGGCTACTTCGGTTAACTTACACCGCACAAGATTTGCAGCTAACAAAAAAATTTTTTGCCACTAATACATACTAATTATGGAAAACAATCTGGATGTTTCACAACAATATCTACTTGGAACAGAGTCCCACTAGATGTCAAGCGCTCTTGGGCTTTGGGATTGTTCAAAAAAAATATTATTCACTTTTCTACTAGATAGCCAAATAATCCACATATCTAAGCTATACACTTCACTCCTGCTCCTTTGTCTTTCGTTTTTGCTTCTTTTCTAGTTTTTTTTTGCATTTGTATCCCTTATAAGTATATTTAGTTTGTTCTGCTGCGAATGCCTTAACTATGGTTTTAATTCTACGAATAGTTTTTGACTTTATATTATTTCGCAGTCTGTACTACGTTTACTTGGCATAATCTTCCACTTAGTGACTACTATATTGCTCTTTCATGCTGTATAAATGCTCTCATGTATATATTTTCCAACAGGAGGTCCCCTTTCAGCCACATGCTCAGGGACCTCATTCTGTATATGTATGTAAGCATGTATATCCACTTATTTAAGAAATAGACTGAAACTCAAATAGAGACTGTTCGTGTTTAAGTAACGTTGTAGTCATTAACGCACTTTATCTTCCTCTGTATATACTCACCATTCCTTCTCGCCAGTGTCTGGTTGAGTGTCGCTCATGCTTGAAGAAGAAAGAGAGTGCCGTTTGCCAGCTGAGCAACTGTCATACATAAGTGGTAGAGGGTGCTCTTCGATCTCCACGCCCTTTGCCCCTTCATCACCCCCCTCCCCCGTTCCTTCCAGCTTCGCTGCAGCTCTGTTCGGGTCTCCGGTTGTGTAAGCTACTATTAACTCCCAAAATTAGGTGCCCACAAAATTTGATATTTGCCGCCTAATATCCATACTGCCTCTTTGTTGTGATGTTGCTGTAAGTGTTATATAAAAAATTAATTCATGCAAAATATCCACGCAGTTTTCAAGCACCAGCACGAATTTCAGCTGATTAGATCAACACAGCCGGCTCATTATTAAGGGTAACTTTATAAATTTCAAGCAAAACCTGAAATTTGGGGAAGTTCTTTTAGTTGAGTCTTTCATTGCTTGTGATGCGTTATGGTAATTAGTAAACTAGAATTGCATGGGCACGCTCTAATGGAAACCTACCTTTGCCATAGAAAATGGTAGACCCAGTTTCATTCTATGCAAATGTTACTTGGATGCGACAAATCATAGGATAGACCGCACAAGTCAACCCTGCGCTCTTTGCGTTTCATTCTATAAGTAAACTGCACCAAAAACGTCTTCATTCCTTACACTTTCATGAATGCGGACGACTTGAACGCTTCGTTTTCTTGCTGTATATTTAAAAGAAATCGAGCAAAATAAAACAATTGCCGCTTACATCATGTAAACACTTACCCAGTGTACTTATTTCATGCTAATGAAGCCGCCTTTCTGTATCTCGTTATCAGAGGTGCGTTAAGGTTGAAGACAACTACTCACTCACTCCCTCCAGACGCTTAACGTCTCTGGCTGTCCTCATGTAGAACCGGCGTAGGTAGAAGAAAATCACGAATAGGATCAGAGTGGGGATGATAATCCAGGGGCTGATAACTGCCACCACCACCAGAACACCCACCAGGTTCAGGAATATCTGCGAAAGTTCAGTGGCCGATGTGCCTCAGCTATGTCGCATCTCAAGAAGGGCGCCTTCCCCCGAAGTAACTGCGGGTTCGATGAAAACCAATACTTACAAATGTGATGTCCAGGCCGGTCGGTGGAAGAAGGTCATCGATGGTACCCAAGTCCTTGGCAAAGCGATTTTGTATTCTACCTGCAATGCCCAATCGTTAGGTGTAATCATACTCACATTACGTAGCACTACTGTAGCCGCAAACCATGCCGAACCAAGCAATGAGAAGCAGAAGTCCTTTGGCCGTTTTTTGAATACCTTTCACTCTCAGTAAACTCGCCCGCTCCACCTTTAAGCTTCGCTGTCTCGATGCGTGCTGCATTCAATCGCGGTTTCTATATCCGGCCGCGTGGTAGCATCTTGAAGGGGCACGTACAATGCGAAAACACTCACGTCTAAGGTGCGTGCTAATGTTGAAACAGAATTGATTGTAGGCTTACTTGGTGCTTCCTAAAAGACGTGTCTTTTGCCCCAGGTTAAAACACACAAAAGGAACACACATACAAGACAACACGTGCGGCAATTCGAACTGAATTTGTTTGGGCGGTGGCCAATGAATACATACACAAGTGAGCAATTACGTACAACTTATTATAATACCAGGAAGCCGTTACATTATTTGATAAGCACCTTGCCATGTAAAAGAAATTATATATACGTAAGCTAAAAGAAACAGGAAACGGGTCTTGTTCTTATTGTGAATTTAAAAGTTACTAGTGCATTTAGTTCATTTATATGTTTTACTACTGGGAAAGATCGTAAGCCTTCTGCTCTTGAATATCGTACGAAAATTGAAGCACCAGAAGCACTGGCAGGACTTCATAGATTGTATTTTACAATTGTGTGTTCGCATTCGTTTAGCACACGAAAGATGAACTACCTCAGGAAACACGTTGGGATCGATATTTTGGGAAACAGTGTTCTGCTCATTTGTCGACAGTTGCACAACAGGTGGCAGTGTCGCCAACAAAATCCTTGAAAAGATATTCGGCAGCACACAAAAACATTGCGTTAACTTGCGCACCCTTTGGCCCCCGTTTGCCCCCATGAACCAACTTTCAGCCAAGACGTGTAAGCATGAACCACTCTGGTGCAGACAGTTAGAAATGGGCTAGAAAATGGGGCGAAAATATTATATAGCAACGGAGCAAAATTTGTGGTTCTGCGCTCGTATTGAAAAAGGAGCTCATATGCCAGAATTGCTTGCAAGAATAAATTCCAGCCAATGCTGATACTGGAGATTAGTGAAAGCAAATGACGGATGTGCCCCTGAATGTTAAAGTTGTGCCATCGAAAACCTTTCGTGTCCTTTAAACGCACCATACAGGCGTACAGTAACACCAGCCGTGACAGTGGCTGTTTGAGTTGCTGCGAAATATTCGTAAAAGTATAATAAAGCAGAAATTACGGAATAGCTGTACTCGTACATCGATACTTGACATTCTAGATGTTGCATGGCGATTTCCCTTTGTGATTTAGCCCGAGTAAGTACATTTGCACACGCCTGTTAGTCTGAAGGAACAAGCGTGAGTCTCAATTTCGTGAGACTGATCCCGATTGAGTCAGGTGGATTATGATTTAGTAATGGCGAGCCCTAAGCCGATATCCTACGTTAGAAAACAACCTTGACTCACTGTGGTTGCTTTGTTGCTATGGTGTTGGGATGCTAAGCCTGAGCTCATGCGATCGAAACCCGGCCGCGGCGGGTGCATCTAGATGGGGGCCAAATGTGGCAACATCATCATTATCATCATCATCAGATAATATCAAAATCACTGCAGGACGAGGACCTCTACAGGCAATCTCCAATTACACTTGTCCTGTGCCAACCGATTCCAACCTTGCGCCTGCGAATCACACCACCTATTCTCACGCCATCCACGACTGCATTTTGCCACTCTTGGCACTCATTCTGTAACTCTAATGGTCCACCAGTTATCTAACCTACGCATTACATGACCTGCCACGCTCAATTTATCTCTCTTTCTCTCATAATGTCAGTTAGAATATCTGCTATCCCCATTTGCTCTTTGATCATCACCGCTCTCTTCCTGTCTCAACGTTATGCCTATCATTCTGTGTTCCCTCGCTCTCTCTACGGCCCTTAACTTGTTTCGAGCTTCTTTATCAGTCTCCAAGTTCCTGCCACATATGTTAGCACCAGTAGAATGCGCTGATTCTACACCTTTCTTTTTAGTGATAATGGCAAGTTTCCAGTCAGGATGTGATAATGTCTGCTATATGCACTGCAACGAATTTTTATTATTCTGTAAATATCCTTCTATTGATCAGGGGACCCTGTTTGTAATTGACCTAGGTAAACATATTCCTTCGCAGACTCTAGGAGCTTACTGGCGATCCTGAACTCTTGCTCCCTTGCCAGGCTGTTGATCATTATCTTTGCTTTGTGCATATTAATCTTCAATGCCACCCTGACACTCTCTCTCTCTCTTAAGGCCCTCAACCATTCGTTGTAACTCGTTCACAGTGTTGCTGAACACCACAATGTCAGCTGCAAGCCGAAGGTTGCTGAGATATTCGCCGTTGATCCTAACTCCTAAGCCGTTCCCATGTAGTAGCTCCCATACATAGTATGCACGCACGTCATTCAAGGATACTCCGTGACTTCCGGTTTACGGCGGCGCCATGTTGAGGAACCTATAGGCATATGCGCGCGCCTGTTGATAAGGTTCCCCAAGATGGCGGAAGGTAGCGGAAGCAGACGGCAGCAGCGGATGTGACGTCACGTGCATACTATGTATACTTCTTCCAAGCATACAGTGCATAGCATTGCAGAGATTGTGTCTCCTTGTCTGACCCCTTTCTTTAACTTTAATAGCTCCAATACTTCTTCCAATCATACAATGCATTGCATTGCAGAGATTGTACTTCATTTTTAACCCCTTTGTTTACATTGTCGCGGTACAACGCGGACAGAACACAGGGAGACGTTCTTCAAGAAAGACAGGACAATCTGTTCAAAAACCAACAGAGCAGAAACACGCCTTCTTCATCATCGCCCAATCTCACTGACCCACTAGACGGAGTCCGTCGGTGTTCCCATCGTCGTCGTCGTCGTCTGCATAGAATATACGCGTCATTTGTCCCTCCCTACGACAACATCGCCCTGATGCATCGCCCTGATGCAAGTGTCACTTGCGCATGTAAGGCCGCTGGCATAGTTATTCGCTCACATACGGCTTCATGTGGACAACGTGCACAAGTTCAGGACGGTGCGTGCGGCGCCGCGTACAGTTGGGATTATCGGGAGCGGCCTCGTAGGGGACGTCACTGAGTCGCCGCAATACCCGATACGGTCCGAACTATCGCGTTAACGATTTCTCGGAGAGGCCTCGTTTCAGTATGGGTGTCCAAACCCACGCTCTGTGGCCGACTTCATAGGTAACTATTCTACGGTGAAGATCGTAGCGGCCTGCGTCGTAGTCTTGCTGCTGTCAGATCCGCCAGCGCGCGAGCTGCCGAGCTTCTACTGCGCGTTCCGTAAACACGTCAGCGTCCGTATAAGTGTGGTCAAAGTCGTGTGAAAGCATCGCATCCAGCATCGTTCGTACATGCCGTCCGTGAACAAGGGTGAACGGAGTCATGCGCGTCGCCTCTTGTTTCGCCGTGTTATAGGCAAAGGTGATATAAGGTAACATGTCATCCCAATTCTTATGTTCAATATCCACGTACATTGATAGCATGTCTTTAATGGTTTTGTTTAGGCGCTCTGTTAATCCATTGGTTTGTGGATGGTAGGCGGTTGACTTAGTAGCAAGACGTGATCTAAATGTGCAGCTGAAAATGCGGTTCCTCGGCCTGTTATTACGACGGTTGGCGCACCGTGTCGCAATACGACATGCTCAATGGAAAAGCGCGCTGCCTCGGCTGATGTGCTGCTCTGGATTGACTTTGTTTAGGCGTAACGTGTGAGATAGTCAGTTGCGACGATAACAAAGTGATTCCCTGCAATATAAGTAGAAAGTGGGCCCAAAATATTCATTCCGATTTGATCAAATGGTCTTCGAGGAACCTGGACAGGTTATAGGAGGCCGGCTGCTTTCGTCAGAGGCGACTTGCGCCTCTGGCAGTCGAGACAAGTGCGAACGTGATGTTTCACGGCTGTGGTACGTCTCGGCCAGTAGTACCTTTGCTGCACTCTGGCTAATGTTCGCGTGTAGCCTAAGTGACCGGAAGTCACGTGGTTGTGGCAATCTTGAACTACTTCCGCACGAAGAGCTGCGGGAATGACGAGCAGATAGGTGGACCCGGTCGAAGAAAAGGTTTTTTTTTTTGTAAGGAATATTGGCCCGTAAACACAACGATAGTCGTCTTGCGAAAACTCTAAGCGGTTTCGCATATCTTACGTCTAGGTAATGGATTAGTTCAAGCAACTCAGGGTCGTCCCGTTGTTGTTGCGCGATGGCGGATGTGTCCATAACACAAAGAAATGCTGAGTCTTCTTCTTCGGGCGGAGCAGGTGACTCTATCGGCGATCGAGACAGGCAGTCAGCATCCGTATGTCGTTTCCCCGACTTGTACGTGACAGTCATGTCAAACTCTTGCAGCCTTAGGCTCCAACACGCCAGTCGTCCAGAACGATCTTTAAGGATTGTCAACCAACATAGTGAATGGTCGTCGCTGATAACTGTGAAGTGGCGGCCATACAAATATGGACGAAATTTCCTAACCACCCATACTACGGTGAGGCATTCTTTCTCAGTTGTGGAGTAATTAGCCTCTGTACGTGAGAGCGTTCTACTTGCATAAGCAAGCACTCTTTCTGTGTCCTTTTGCCGCGGCACATGAACAGCTCCCAAGCCAACATTGCTGGCATCAGTGTGGAGCAATGCAGGAGTGGTCTCATCAAAGTGTGCAAACACTGGAGGTGTCTGGAGGCGTTGCCGCAAGTCGTTGAATGCACATTGCTCTTCGTCGCCCCGTACAAAAGCAACGTCGTCTCTCGACAGGCGAGTTAACGGCGAGGCAATGCGTGCAAAGTCTGCAATAAACTGACGGTAATAGGCACAGAGGCCGAGGAAGCGCCTGACAGCCTCTTTATCTGATGGTACAAGAAACTGCGACGGCGGCAATTTTTTCCGGATGCGGGCGGACACCTGCGTGGCTGAGGACGTGACAGAGAAACTGCAGTTCGGCGAAGCCAAAGTGGCACTTCTCCGGCTTCAGGGTAAGGCCGGTGGACTGTATGGACTGCAGAACTGCTTCAAGCCATCCGAGGCGTTCTTCAATTGTTGCGGAGAACACGTAGACGTCGTCGAGATACACTAAGCAGGTTTTCCACTTCAGACCCGAAAGTACAGTATCCATGAGGCGTTGGAACGTAGCAGGGGCAGAACACAAGCCGAAAGGCAAGACTTTAAATTTGCATAAGCCACCTGGCGTCACGAAAGCAGTTTTTTCATGGTCTCTCGGGGCGTACCCCGATTTGCCAATATCCGCTTTTTAAGTTTATTGACGAGAAGTAACGTGCTTGTTGAAGCCTGTCGAGTGAATCATCTATACGGGGAAGCGGGCACACGTCTTTGTTTGTCACCTGATTTAGCTTCCGGTAGTCCACACAGAAACGCAAGCTGCCGTCTTTTTTCCTGACCAGAACTACAGTAGATGCCCAGGAATTCGTTGAGGGTTGGATCAGGTCGTTTTGAAGCATTTTTGTCACTTACGTTGTCTGGGAGCCACACGATATAGATTTTGGTGAGTTGGTCGTGCCGTATTCTCTGTAATTATTCGGTACTTTGTTAGAGGCGTCCGACCGACGCTGGACGTCGACGCAAAGCAGTCGTTGAACTTGGCCAATAGCGCAAAAAGCCGCTGTCGTTCGTGCTGCGACAAAGCAGTGCTAACGTCAAGTATAGGAGCTGAGTTACGCGTAGGCGCTTCTTCGAGTGGAGATCAGCAGCCACGAATATCCGCAACGCCGTCAGAATAAGCCACAGCCGTGCCCTTGGGAAGGTGCTCTGTGCTAAAATTTGTTAGCAACAGGTTCGTGCGCCTGTCGGTGACATTCACGATTCCTCGTGTGACCGAGATACCATGAGTAAGCAACAACGTGGTGCTTCGGTCGGCATCTCCTTCTCAACGAAATGGTATGTCACATGCTACCGAAACAAGAACACATGATCCAGGCGGGACGACGTCGTCTTCTGTTAGACGAAATGAGTTGTGTTGCGGCGATAACCAATGGACTAAACCGGAGCTCTTATAAAACGTCACCATGCGGCCCGGGATGTTACTTTCGGTGCCATATTTTTTTTTAGGAAGTCTATTCCTATAATAAAATCTTTGCAGCAAACAGGAAAGACGATAAAACTGGCCACGAAAGAAGAATTCCCGATGTTAACTCTAGCAGTACGTCTTCCAGTAGGCATCAGTAATTGGCCGCCTGCCGACCTTATGTGAGGTCCCGTCCATGGCGTCCTTACTCTCTTCAGGCAGAGGACGAGTTCCTGACTCATTATAGAGAAGTCGACACCAGTGTCGGCTAACGCTATCACCGTCTGCCCATCCACGAAAACATCAATGTCGGTGCTCACAATTTCTTCAGTGTTTATCGGCTTCACGTCGTTCTGCAGCAAGAATATTGGGGGCTTCCTCGTGTTTTGCGGCAGGCCTGCAACCTTGCCCCCAGAGGTCGCCGCATTCAGTTTCCCCGACGGGGGATGGGCGACCTTCGTCCTCGGAGGTCCGCAAAAGTACGTCCAGTAGATGAAGCCATCTGACGTGGAGGGGTTGGAGAGCGCGACCGACGGCCGAACTCAGACCGATCATTGGGCACGGATTCGTCACTCGGGTGCGCTATTGGATGTCCCTGAAAAGTAGCGTCGTCGCAGCGTAGCATGGCGTCGTCATCTGCACGTCGACCATAGGACCACGGACGAAGAGGTCGAAATGATGTGTCACGATGCCAGCAATGATGCGAAATATGGCCGGCGCCTCCGCAGTGAAAACAGAGTGGGCGCCTGTCAACAGTATGCCATACGTCGGTTCTCCCAAAGTGCGGCCGTCCCGTAGTGTCGTTTTGCGGTGGTGACCAAGACGCGGCGAACGACGGCTGGCGATGTGACTGAAGCGGCGTAACGGCTGAGCGCTTCGAAGCCTCCTCTTGAGCGGCTGTCGGAGGGTGGTGGTACGGCGGCGTGGTTGCAAGCGGTGGTGGACATCGGACAACGGCGGCGTAACTCAGGGGTCACTGGTGGTCTTGAAGATCGGTTGCCGGGAACGATTGCCGGATTTTGTCACGCACCGTTTCGGCGATTGACGCTACAGGTATATCTAGTGTCGGTGTCAGAATCTTTCAAATTTCCTTTCTGATGAGCTCTCTGACCAACTCACGCAAGGAGTTCTGATACTCGGCAGTCACTGCGGTGGCATTGCTTTTAGTGCTGGTGGACAGTCGATCGTATTGCCTGCATCGTTAATGAAGGGCCCGCTCAATAGCCGTAGCCTCTTTGATAAAGTCAGCGACGGTGGCTGGCGGATTGCGCACAAGCCCCGCGAACAACTGCTCTTTTACACCTCGCATGAGGTAGCGCAACTTCCTATCTTCGGTCATGTTTGGGTCGGCTCTACGAAAGAGGCGGGCCATGTCCTCGGCGAACATTGTGACCGACTCATTAGGTTGTTCCATCCATAGCTCCATCAGCCCCTTCCGTGGCTCCATAATTTGCTGGGCACGGTCGCGTCGGTCGGCACTCGCAAAAGTATCCGTGATCATCTGCCGAAAGTCATGCCAGCGCGTGAGGCTACCTTTGCGGTTCTCGAACCAAGTATGGCCACTGTCGTCAAGGGCTAAATAGATGTGGGAGAGGTTTTGCTGCTCAGTCCACTGATTAAGCTGTGCAACGCGTTCATACTTGTCAAGCCAGTCATCAATGTATTCGAAGGCAGCACCGTGATAGCGATCGGGAACCAGCAGATGCAGAACGGTTACCTGTTGTGGGCTGGGAAACCGGCTGCTTTGGGGTGCTTGTGGTGGACTGGTTTCGGTCATTTCAATATGTGTGCAGCTCCTGGAGAGAGGTGGTTGAAGAGCGGAAAACTCAGGCGCAAGGCCTAGC
The DNA here is from genome assembly GCF_050947875.1 of Dermacentor variabilis. NCBI lineage: Eukaryota > Metazoa > Arthropoda > Arachnida > Ixodida > Ixodidae > Dermacentor > Dermacentor variabilis. The sequence continues at coordinate 254,393,055 of NC_134569.1, forward strand.
AGTCGACGACTAAAGCGATGCATGGGTGTCGTAAGTGGTGACAATGCGTCCGGGCTAGATGAACGACTCCCAGAAGGACTCCGACGCATCAGACGCGGTCAGTACCCAGCACCTCCACTAGTGTCGCGGTACAACGCGGACAGAACGCAGGGAGACTTTCTTCAAGAACAATAGGACAATCTGTTCAAAAACCACGAGCAGAGACACGTCTTCTCCGTCATCTCCCAATCTCACTGACATACTAGACGGAGTCCGTTAGTGTTCCCATCATCGTCGTCGTAGTCTGGATAGAATACACGCATCAATATGTATCTTTTTATTTTTCTTGTAGAGAATTAAGGTAGCTGTGTAATCTTTGCAGATTTTTTCCACGATATTTACGTAAGCCTCCTGTACTCCTTGATTAGGTAATACCTCTATGTCTGCTGGCATCTCTACTGAATAAATACATTTTCGTATTCTTAGAATCCATTTAGAAAGGCTGATTGTACTCTGCCGATTTCTTGATTACCGGATTGATTAGATGAATGTGAGCCATTGTACAGTATCCCTTTAAGAAACCAGCCTGTTCCCTTGGATGACTGAAGTATTGCCCTTAGTCTATTAGAAGTTATATTGGTGAATATTTTATACAATACTGGACGTAAGCTAATATGCCTATTATTTTTTAATTCTTTAACGTCTCTCTTTTTGTGTATTAGTATAATGTTGGCATTCTTCTAGTTCTCTGGGACCCTAGAAGTCGTGAGACATTTCGTATAAAGGGCCGCAAGGTTTTAAAGCGTAATGTCTCTTTCATGTTATATAAATCGAGTGTTATTTCATCTTCTCCTGCCGGTTTTCCTCGTTTCATGTCTTCTAAGGCGCCTCTAACTTCATCGCAATGAATAGAAGGAGCCTCTGTATTGTGTTCCTTACGACTTCCACTGAAGGCATCTTGGCTGCTCAGGCGACGTACAGGTCAGTATAAAATTTTTTCGCTGGTTTTACTATATTGACACATGTACTTAACGTTATCGGGCGACCACGTTTCGCCGCCTAACAAATGTTATCGCGCAGCGCAAGACGCGCCTGCATGTAAAAGAAGTTTCTGGAATGTTATCGATGGTTCTGTCCACTGTCTTTCACCGCAACTTGTGTAATCTGATTGCAATATTGCGGACGCGAATAGTGTAGAACTTTGTGGAAGACACGCGGGTCCCAGCGGTTAATCTGGAACATTCGACGACCGATCTATAAAAGCCGACGAACTTGACCCGCTGATCAGATTTTCGACGATCGCCGACTGCGTTCGCCGCTATCTTTGTGCTATAATTGCAGCCTGTTTCTGTGGGCACAGGTTCGCCCAATAAAAGTTAATTTTGTATTTCACAGTATTTGCTACTGTGTTCTTCAACGTCACCACTACGTGACAATATCTTCGAAATCGCTGATCATATTACCCTGCTTATCTTTCAGTGCGTGCATCTTGGCTTTGACAATTCCGTGTATTCACTTTGATCCTTTGAGCTGAACAGATTCGTTTGTGGTTTCTTTATTAGGTTATTCGTACCTTGGGAGAGTTTCCCGAGTGGTTGCTTTGGTGTGTTACCTCCCACTTCAATTGCTCCTTCTGTAGCCAGCCTAGTGACGGTTTCATGCATTATCTCCATGTCATCTTCATTTCTCTGTTTTAAGGCTGCATATTTGTTTGCCAGTACCAGCTTAAATTTGTCTGCTTTTACCCTTACTGCCTCTAGGTTTGCCTGTTTCTTCTTGACTAATTTTACTCTTTCTCTCATCAAATTGAGGTGAATCCTAGCCATCACTAACCTATGATCACTGCACTTTATCCTACCTATCACTTCTACATCCTTCACTAAGGTGGCATCAGCATAAAGTATGAACTCAATTTCATTTCTTGTTTCACCATTAGGGCTTTTCCATGTCCGCTTTCTGTTGCTCATTTGGTGTTCATTTTCCGCAGCTTGTTCCTTTCCGCGAAATCTCCCAACATCTCTCCTCTATTGTTTCCGAGCCAACACCGTAGCCGCCCATTGCTTGTTCACCAGCCTGCTTTTCCCCCAATTTTACATTGAAGTCACCCATGACTACGTAAACTGAGTTGGCGCTTTTCTCATGCCTAATTCCACTTCTTGATAAAACTGATCTACTTCATCATCATCACGACTGGAGGTTCGAGCGTAGGCTTGTGCCACCTTTTATCTATCATGATCACCATCATCATCAGCCTGGTTACGCCCACTGCAAGGCAAAGGCCTCTCCATACTTTTCCAACTACCCCGGTCATGTGCTAATAGTGGCCATGTTGTCCCTGCAAACTTCTTAATCTCATCCACCCACCTAACTTTCTGCCGCCTTCTGCTACGACTCGCTTCCCTTGGAATCCAGTCCATAACATTTAATGACCATCAGTTATCTTCGCTCCTCATTACATGTCCCGCCAATGCCCATTTTTCTTTAACCTATACCCTTATGAAGTTTATTTACGGCTACTGCTACCCTCTCATTAATGTTGTAGATTTCGTCAATGTTGCCCGCGATGTGCTGATGTAATAGGAATCCTACCGTGTATTTCTTGTTATCTGGGAGTTCTCTATGGCAGAGGACGTGGCCATTAGTCTGTACTGTATAAGCCTCAATAGTTCTTCTAGCCTCACTAAGGCGAATGACATCCAAAACAATGCCCGATAGTTCCTCAAAGTGTCCTGCTCAGCTAGCCTCACTCGAGAGAGCCGGTGTTCGATGTCGCTAGGGCCAGTTTCAATTGGCGGCCTGTTTGGGTAAAGAGATTCTTATCCGCCTCTGCTGCGCTACAGGTCTGACCGCCGCCTTGATCAGGTGCTATACAGCTGCTGGGGATTGATGGGCATGGGTTAATTCTAGGAGTCATGAGGGAGGTAGCGGCCGAATACTGCACAAGGGAGGCCACCGTGAACATAAATTTAGGTTCAAGGTTGTCGAAATTTCTGGAATCCCCGACTACCGCATGCCTCATAATCCGATAATGGTTTTAGCACTTAAAATCTCATAACTTAAAAAAAAACAATCTTGCCCTACGTTGGTGTCACTTAGAGGCTGACGCTAGACAAGAAGTGTATGGTTTACTCTCCCTTTAATTAACCACGATATTTATGACTTCCTTCTACTCACTGCAACGATCGGTTTTCCCGCTCAAATTAACTCAAGCACCAGCTATTTTAAACTTCATGCCAGTCAATTTAATCCAAAGCAAATATGCATTTGCAGAAGCGCTTTACGAAGTTCAGAACAACGACAAAATTCTATAATTTTGCGTCATCCAAGCATAACCGAAGAGACTTCCTGTAGAGCGTTGTCATGTGACAAAAAGAATGCCTTTTCAACGTGATATATCATAGAAACAATGTACTGCTATGGGCATTATATAATTGCCATCAACAGGTCATGAAAAACGCAGCTATTGGATGGCTTTGTTGACATGCACTGAAACAAAGGAGGCATCCAGCAACAAACCATTAATTTCTAATGCTATAAAAATAGGTAGAAAAGAGCGTCAAGTGACATCTCATCATTTTGTTTTCTGCAAGCCCTGTTGACATGGATATCAAATGAACAAGCTTAGAACAGTCTCTGCGAATATAACCACGTAGCGCATCTAAGATCACGTAGAATATCCCGTCACGGGATTTCACGTAATATTCGCTAGCTTATTCTTGATCCCCAACCATATTGACATGGTTATCAAACAATCGGGCTTTGAAGGAGCTCTATGACAGTACCAACGAAGGGCGAGTTGAGTTGAGTTGAGTTGAGTTGTTGTAGGCTACTGGTGGGATTAGCTTTGAAGTTGCTGCCGGCAATTGCTCCACCGTAGCGACACTTAAAATAAATAAATCACATAATCAGACACAGACGTCCCAATCACAAATAGTCGCATCAGACAAAGTGGTAAAGTATGTCACATGACCTTGCGCAACTTTCGGAAGCCCACATGCGATTCACAAACACAGTGAGATGGGTGTAAAACGAAAGGGAATCCCAAAATCTATGCCATGTTACACGCGTAGCAAGCGTCAAACCACATAGGAGACGCTGTCACGTGACTTTACGTATATTTCGCTGACCCATGCGTGATTCCCAACCATACTGACATGGATATCATACGATCGGGATTTGAACAAGGTCTGCGAAGGTACGCACTTCGCGTACTTCAGACCAAGTGGAAAATGGTCAAGTGGTATCGCGTAAATTTAGCCAGCCCAAGGGTAAAAAACAACCACGACGACATGGATATCAAACGCATGGGAACCGCAAAAGCTGTGTGATGGTACCCACGTAGCGAACGTCAAATCACGTTGGACAGGGTGTCACGTGACCTTAGGTATCTTTCCATAGGTCATACGGGATTTGGAACAATACTTACATGGATATCAAACCAACGGTTTGATATCCATGTAATGGATATCCATGATATCCATGATAACCATGTAATGGATATCCATGATATCCAAGAAGCTCTGTGGTGGCAGCCACGTAAGACACGTCAGACAGGTGGTAAAGGCTGTCACGTGACCTTGTGTAACTTTCGAAATCCCACAGGTGGTTCACAAACACACGGACATGGGCATCCAACAAACGAGACTTGCAAAAGCTGTGTAACAGCACGCACGTAGGGAACGTCAAACCAGATAGGAAAGGGTGTCACGATACATTACGTATGTTGCCAGGCTCGTTGGTCATGAGGAAACATATTAACAGGGATGTCAAACCAATGGGCTTCGAAGAAGCTCTGCGATAGTACGGACGTCGCGCACTTCAGGCCACGTGAAAAAGAGTCACGTAACATCACGAAACTTTAGCCAGCCCATGGGTAATTAGCAACCATGCCAACACGCACATCAAACGAATGGCAATCGCAGAATCTGTGCGATGGCACACACATAGCGAACGTCAAATCACATTGTAAAGGGTGTCGCGTGACCTCGCGTATCTTTTCGCTAGCCCATGCGTGATGCTATGCCAACCATAGTTACATGGATACCAAAGGAGCAATCTTCCGACAAGCTCTGCGATAGTACGCCCTTCGCGCACGTCAAACCACGAGGAAAAAGGTGGCCCGTGACATTACGCAACTTTCGCTAAGCTCATCGGTAATTTCCAGCCATACTGACATGAATACCAAACGAACGGCCATCGAAGAAGCTCTGTGATGGCATTCACGCAAGAAACGTTAGACCAACTGCTAAAGGGTGTTACGTGACCTAGCGTAGCTCTGGAAAGCCCACATGGTATTGACAAACACACCGACATGGGTATGAAACCAACGACAGTTGCAGAAGCTATGCGACCGTACGCACGTTCTAAATGTCAAGTCAGTTGGGAAAGGGTGTCACGTGACCTTACGTAACTTTCGCCAGGCTGATGAATCATTCCCAACCATACCGACATGTATATCAAAACAGCAGGCTTCGACGAAATTATGCAATGATACGCACGTCGTGTACTTCAGACATGTAGTAGAGTCACGCAAAATCATGTAACTTTGACAAGTCCATAGGTAATTTCCAACTATTCAGCCATGAATATCAAACGAACGGGAATCGAAGAAATTATGCGGTGATACCCACATAGTGAACCCCAGACCACGTGGCGAAGGGTATGACGTGATCTCACATAACTTTCGCAGGCCCCTGGGTGCTTTCCAACCATAATCGCATTTATATTGCTGCATTATCTTCGTCGAGTCGATATCCTTCATTGACGCTTCCAACGAACCAGAACTTACATGATGTCCATGTCGACGGTGTCCCTTTGACGGCGTTAATAGGTACTGGAGCCCAGGTGTGAATAATGAGTTGTAATCTCCGTCGTCGACTGAGGAAGGTTCTCACGCCTGCTACTACTTTAGCCGTACGCGTGACCGATGGCAGCACTGTTAACGTCACCGGCATGTGTACTTCGCGTATAAGTATCGCCGACCGCCACGTTCCTGTTCTTTTTACAGTGCTGACCAATTGTCCCCATGACCTAATCCTCAGACTCGATTTTCTTACGGTGCATTCAGCTTTGATCGACTGTTCTGCCGCTACCATTTGCCTCTAACTTTCTCTACTCGCGCATATTCGTGCCGAACTGCCGAACAACTTTAGTACGACCACCTTCATCCACCTGGCGCCTGAAGCCTTGACTTTCGTCGATTTGCTATCATCTTTCACTGTGCCCGATGGTTATTGCGTCGCTACACCTGTTCCTGATGTCTTTTTGATGCGCAATACCACTTTGCCCCACTCCGTCATCACCGTCGCCGATAACCGGACATGCCTCCCCGTCGTCAATTTTGGCGTAACAAAGGAAGTTCTACCCAAAGGCATATCGGTTGCAACGCTCCGTTCTATCGGAGATGGCCACGTCACTACGTTTTCCGTAGACGTCTGCTCAGATTCTTCACCATGTCCATAGGATGTTATTTGCCCTGACGCAACATTTCGTCCCATGATTGCTTCAGGCCTATTGCCTGAACAAGCAGCAGCTATGTCGCCTTTTGGTTTTCTACCACGACATCTTTGACCCCAGCAATCGCCAATCGGGCCAGACTTCAATTGTTAAGCATCGCACAAATACTGGTGATGCCAGTCTTATTCATCGCCGGCCATATCGAGTTACGGCTTCAGAGCGTAAGGTTAATCAAGATGAAGTGAACAAGATGCTTCCCAAAGGCATTATTCAACCTTAGTCGAGCCCTTGGGCATCGCCCGTGGTGCTTGTTAAAAAGAAAGATGGCACATGGCGTTTCTGCGTAGATTATTGTCATTTAAACCGCATTACCAAGAAACACATCTACCCATTGCCTCGCATTGACAACGCACTCGATTGTATCCACGGTGTCAACTACTTTTCATCAGTAGAGCTGTGGTCTGGTTATTGGCAGATTTCTGTAGATGCAAAAGACCAAGAGAAGACCACGTTCCTCACTCCTGATGTTCTATATCAATTCAAAGTCGCGTCATTCGGTGTATGCAACGCCCCAGCCACGTTCGAACGTATGATGGACTCTGCTTCAAGGGTTCAAATGGTCAACATGCCTCTGTTACCTAGACGACGTTCTCGTATTTTCGTCTACATTTGAGACACACCTTGAGCGCTTATCAGCTGTTCTTGAAATATTGCGCGAGGCTGGCCTCCAACTAAATACCTCGAAGTGTCACTTCGGTCATCGGCAGATTACAGTACCGGACCTCCTCGTCGACGCTTCCGGTATTCAACCAGACACGGAAAAATTCGTGCTGTCACGTCTTTTTCTGTACTTGAGTCTGTCAAAGACGTCCGAAGTTTTGTAGGTCTCTGCTCCTACTTTCGACGCTTCGTTAAAGACTTCGCCACGCGTTACGCCATCACCAGAGCGCTTCCACCAAGCTGCGCCACAGGTGCCGCCGATTTTCTTTTACGTGACGTGCTTATGCAGCATGGTTCTCCACACTAACTGCTCGCAGACCGTGGTCGGACATTTGTTTCTCAAGTCATCGCCGACATCCAGCAGTACTGCTCTGCCAAGCACAAGCTGACTACATCTTGTCATCTACAGACTAATGGTCTCACTGAGCGTCTGAATCGCATCCTAACAGACATGCTTACAAAGTACGTCTCGTCCGACCATACTGATTGGGACCTTGCCCTACCCTATGTCACTTTGGATATAATTCATCGCGTCATGACACTGCCGGTTATTCCCCGTTCTTTCTGCTGTTCGACCGAGAAACCATATTGCCACTGGGCGCATCGCTTCCATCCACTGCAGCAGTGATAGGCGAGTATGCACTTGATGCCATCACCAGGGCAGTCCAAGCACGCAAGATTGCCCGCGCTCACCTCCTAACCTCTCAAAAGAAGCAACGGCGCTTGTACGATCGTCAACACAGAGACGTCCACTTTTCGCCTGGATCTCTGGTACTCCTATGGTCCCCGACTCGTCACATTGGCCTGTCAGAAAAACTCGTGTTTCGGTGCACATGCCCATATCGGGTGCTTCGGGCCGTGACTCCAATTACCTACGAAATCGCCCCAGTAAGCGCCAGTGCCTCATCTGCCCCGAATTCCACTGACGCTGTGCATGTCGCACACCTCAAGCCATATTACTGTCCTGTTATCACCGATATTTAGCCTCCCCAAGCGGTGCTTTTGCCGCCGGGAATAATAATAAATGCATATTGAGTGTTTCTTGTGGCTGATGCATGCAGGCGCCCCGACGAAGACGACGAACGCTCTCTGGCTCTCGAGCTGTCGGCTGAACTGGCCAGCGCTGCTGTTATCCCTTGCAAATATACTTTGTAAATTGTCTCCAGTATCAATCCTTCATTCGCGTAACTATATCATGCTTTGAATACGCTCTGGGATGGTTCCCACGAAGAGCACGTCTGACCAAGTGAGGATTTTCATGTGACCTCACGGGAGTATCCCATGACCTCCAATCATCGAGTGAATTGTCACTACTACATGACAATATCCATGTCGGAATGGTTGCAAATTACCTATCGGCTTTCGAAGGTTACGTGATGTTACGTGATCCTTTTTCGCGCGGTCTGAAGTACGCAACCTGCGTACCATCACAGAGCTTCTTCGAGCCCGTTGGTTTGATAACCATTTCAGTATGGTTAGGGAATGAGCCATGAGGCTAGCGAGAGATGCGCAATGTCACTTGACAGGCTTTCCAATCAAATTTGACATTGCCTACGTGCGTACCGTCGCATAGCGTTTGCGATTCTCGTTCTTTTGACACCCATTTAAGTGTCGTTGTGAATCACATATGGGCTTTTGAAAGTTACGCTAACCCGCCGTGGTTGCTCAGTGGCTATGGTGTTGGGCTGCTGAGCACGAGGTCGCGGAATCGAATCCCGGCCACGGCGGCCGCATTTCGATGGGGGCGAAATGCGAAAACACCCGCGTGCTTAGATTTAGGTGCACGTTAAAGAACCCCAGGTGGTCAAAATTTCCGGAGTCCTCCACTACGGCGTGCCTCATAATCAGAAAGTGGTTTTGGCACGTAAAACCCCAAATATTATTATTATTAAAGTTACGCTAGCTCACGTGACACCCCTTACCACCTGATCTGATATGTCCTGCGTTGTTGCCTTCACAGAGCGTCATCGAAGACCTTTCGTTTGGTGCCCATGTCCGTAGCGTTGGGAATAACTCATGAGCCTGGCGTAAGTTACGTATTTTCGCGTAACAATCTCTATGAAGTGGCCCGACTGGCTCTACGTACGTACCATTACAGAACGTCTTCGAAGCCCGTTGGTTTGATAATAATCAGGCATGTGCTAGCAAAAGATACGCGAGGTCACGTGACGCCCGTTCCCACGTGATTCGACCCTTGCTACGTGGGTATTATCGCATAAGTATTGCACTTACGATTCATTTGATATCTATGTGAGTATGGTTATGTATGACCCATGAGCGCGGCGAAAGTTACGGAAAGTGACGCGACAACCTTTTCCTCGTGGTTCGACGTGCGCGAAGTGGGCACCATCGAAAAGCGTTCGTTTGATATTGTCACGTGGCCGTGACGTCAAATAAGACAGTAGGAATACTGTGAAAGGCAAAACTAGCTTTTATTGGGCTAACCTGTGCCCACAAAACAGGCTACACTTAAAGCACAACGAAAGCGGCGAACACAGTCGGTGATCGTCGAAAGTCTGATCAGCGGGTCAAGCGCGTCGGCTTTTATACAGCAGTCGTCGAATGTTGCAGACTAATTGTTCGGGCCCATGTGCCTTCCACAAAGTTCTACACCATTCGCGTCAGGCGATGACATCAGATATCACAAGGTTCGGCGACAACAGACAGCGAATAGAAGCATCGATAACTTTCCAGAAACTTCGGATACATACAGGCACGTCCCGCGCTGTGCGATAACATTTGTTAGGCGGCGAAACGTGGTCTCCCGATAAAGATAAGTACACGTGTCAATGTCCACGAATGTATGTATGGGAACAACGCATGGCCGAGTGAAAGATACGTGAGGTCACGTGACGCACTTTCCCATGTGATCTGACATTTGCTACATGGGTGTGGTCGCATAGCTTTGAGGTTCCCGTTCGTTAACTGTCCCTGTCATCATTGTTAGTAATTACCCATGGCCTGGCTAAAGTTATCTGATGTCACGCTACTCCTTCCCAGTTGGTCGGAAGTACGCGAAGTGCGTACCATCGCAGGCTTTGTTCGAATCACGATCGTTTGATATCCATGTCAGTATGGTTGGGAATAGCGCAGGGGTCAGCGAAATATGCGTGAAGTCATGTGAGAGCGTCTCCTACGTGGTTTGACGATCGCTACAAGTGCAAGATCGCATAGGTTTGCTCTTCCGTTTCGTTGGACATCCCGCTCACTGTGTTTGTGAATCACAGTTGGGCTTCCGAAAGTTACGCAATGTCACGTGAGATCCTTTTCCACTTTTTCTGATGTGCCATTTGTGAGTACTCTCACAGAGCTCCTTTAAAGCCCCCGATCATTTGATATCCCTGTCAATATGCTTGGGGATCAGGAATATGCTGGCGAATACTACGTGAGATCCCCTGACGTGGTCTTCCACGTGATCTTAGATGCGCTACGTGTTTATATTGGCAGAGACTGTTCGAAGCTCGTCCATCTAATACCCATGTCAGCGGGGCTTGTATAAAACAAAATGAGGACATGTCACTTGACGCTCTTTTCAGCCTGTTTTTATCAGCTTTAGAAATTAACGATTTGTTGCTGGACGCTCTTTTGTTTCAATGCATGTTAGCAAAGTCATCAAATAGCTGCGTTTTTCATCACCTGTTTATGGCGATTATATTGTTACGGTGAAGTGAAGGAAGAAGTTGAACTGGACTAGAGGAAGACGAAGTCTGGCAGTTGCCTGAACGCCTTATACACCGTTTGTAAATATAAGTTATTTTACACTCATGAGCTAGCTTTCTTCCCGCAACATTTTGGTGGAAGGTGCGGGGTACAACCACGGAACTTCGCAGCGGACGTCATCTACCTGCCGCCACAAGGGCAAATCAACCGACACAAGCGACAACGCCTCGGTAGCCTGTGCCAACGGTCATCCTCAATCATCCGCGGGACCCGGGGACATTTTCTGGCACGGACAACGCCGACGTCGAGGACTGGCTTACGATGTACGAGCGAGTGTGCGACAACATGTGGGACCCAACAATGATGCTAGCAAACGTGATATTTTATCTGAGGGGAACTGCGAAGCATCGGTAAGACACACATGAAGCTGACCTAACGAGCTGGGATGTCTGCAAAGAAAAAATGCGAGACCTGTTTGGCAGACCTGTCGGTCATCAGCTGGCAGCAAAAAAAAAACTTGCGTGCCGCGCTCAGACTGTCCACAGAATCCTATGTCGTGTACAAACAGGATGTGCTGGCCCTCTGTCGCAAGGCTGATGACAACATGACCGAGGCAGACAAGATTGGTCATATATTGAAAGGTATTGCAGATGATGCCTTCAATCTCCTGATGTGTAAGGATTGTGCCACTGTGGATACAATTATAAAAGAGTGCCGGCGCTTCGAACAAGCGAAGGGCCGCCGTGTCGCTCAATCTTTCGACCGATTGGCCAATACAGCTGCGACATCATCTTGCGAAGACCCCGCGGTTCGTTCAGCCCACAGGACCGGAAGAAATAACGCGCATCGTTCGCCGTGAGCTTGAGGCCATGACACCGGCTCCACTTTGTTCAGACTGTCGAGAAACATACCCGCTATCTCCCTTATACAAGCGGTCGTTCGGGAGGAAATAGCAAGTTTGGGCATTCCATCTCTGCTCGGTCCGCCATACAAACACCTACCAAATTTCTCCGACCGCTCGCTCCCAGACGCAAAGCTTTCTGCCACTCCGTCGCAACCCAGCTGACTGGCGCACAGCGGATATTAAACCCATCTGTTTTAATTGTTCAGTCCCGTTCGCCTCTTGTTCACCGCTCTTGGTCCCCTCCTGAAACCGGTCGCTTCGCTTCGCGAAACTAGGCGGTACAGCTCCCGGAGGTGAAGCTGAAACTCCGACCCGGCCCACAAATCCTGTTGACCCTGCCTACATGTGGAAACCTACTGGACATGGCGTTCCTGTTAGATCTCTCGTTGATACAGGAGCGCAGCTTGCAGTTATGAGCGCTGCTCTTCGCCGAAGACTCAAAAACGTTCTGACACCCACCGTAACGTGCACTGTGCGAGTCGCCGATGGCAGTACGTCACCGGTCCTTGGAATGTGCACAGCATGTGTGACCATTGGGCGCCATTATACCGCTGTTCTATTTCTCGTCCTTGAACACTGTCCACACGACCTAATTATCGGCCTCGACTTCCTTTCGAAACACTCTGCCCAAATTGATTGCTCCGCAGGTGTTGTACAGTTGGATCTGCCGCTGCCTGCTTATACAACCACTTGTGCTTCACACCGCTTATGTTCTGCTGAATTTGCAAGGCTGTCTCCACAAGCGGCTACAAATGTCCTCCTGACGCCCTGTCCTCCCGTACCTGATGGCGAATACGTCGTGTCGCCGCTTACTGACGTGGTTTTGTCGCGTGATGTTGCCCTACCGAGCACCTTAATCTGGATCCGCGAAAGCTGAGCTCGCGTGCCCATCCTCAATTTTGGATTTTCGTCACATGTGCTGCCACACGGTATCGCCATAACATATATCACTCCTTTGGAAAAGTTTGAGGTTTCTTCTTTGACCTCTGAATCCTTCCTAAGTACCAATGGACCTTTGTCACCCACTCCTTCGTACTCGACGCCTGCGGACAATGTTTCTAAGATGATCGCCCCTTACCTTCCTTCCGAGCAAACAGCAGCTCTTCGTCACCTCCTGTCATCTTATCGGGACATCTTTGATTTGGACGACCATCCACTTGGCCAGACATCTGTTGTCACGCATCGCATCAACACCGGTGACGCCAGCCCCATTCATAGGCGGCCATTTCACACCTGCTTCTACTCATGATGACTGTCATGAGTAGAAGAAGGTGTGAAATGACGCGCTAGATAATAGAAGCCAGACACATATCAACATTCGGCGAGGCATGCGCTAGTAAACCTTCCATTTCTTTATCTTCAAAAGAGCTGAATTATCTTCGTTCGCGTTGAACGCGTACGTGTCTGTAAATATGTGAGTCAAGAAACTGCCTACGTATGGTTCCCAGTTTATATTTTTTGTTTATTTTTCCAAAAATTTTACATGCGCTGTATGACGGGTCGAGGGTGTATATATAGCGACGAGAACGAGAAATAAATATGTTCTTGAAAGCAGTGCTGTGTGTGTCAGATGTGCCTTCTGTTGTCCGTGTCAAGCTTGCGCTATAACAAAATAAGGGCCAAGACCGTGTCATGGCTTACGCTAGCCGCCTTCTTTCCATGCCCGAGAGAAATTACTCCATTACTGAAAGAGAATGTTTAGCGCTCGTATGGGCGGTTGCGAAATTTCGACCGTACCTTTTCGGTCGGAGCTTCTGCGTCGTAACCGATCATCACGCCCTCTGCTGGCTCTCCTCTTTGAAGGACCCAACTGGACCACTTGCACGTTGGGCATTGCGTGTACAAGAATATACATTTCCTATTATGTATAAGTCAGGGTGCCAGCATAAAGACGCTGACTGCCTGTCCCGCAATCCCGTGGATCAACCGGACGATACCGATGGAGACTCGGACATGAGTGTTCTATCCCTCTCCGGCTTCCTCCATGTTGGCGACGAGCAGCGCAAGGGTGCTGTTCTTCGAACACTTATGGAACACCTAAGCTCCTCGCCCAATGACCCGTCCATTCGAATGTTCACCTTGCACGATGGTACTTTATACCATCGCATCGTTCGTCCTGACGGCCCGGAGCTCCTCCTAGTCGTCCCCAAGCACCTTCTACTCGTCGTGCTCCAGCAACTTCACGACGCCCCTACTGCTGGACATCTGGGCATCACTCCTACTTACGACCGCCTGCGGCGCCGCTTCTTCTGGCCCGGCATTTATCGCTCTGTGCATCGCTATGTCGCTTCTTGCGACCTGTATCAGCGCCGGAAGACGCCTGCTATGTATCTCGCTGGTTTGCTTCAACCAATTGATATACCTACAGAGCCCTTCTTCCGTGTGGGCCTCGACGTCCTTGGCCCCTTTCCGATTTCCGTCAAAGGAAACACATGGATTGCTGTAGCAACCGATTATGCCACGAGATATGCCATCGCACGAGCGCTCCCAACTAGCTGCGCTGCAGATGTCGCCAACTTCTTACTAAAAGACGTCATTCTGCACCACGGCGCCCCTCGCCAGTTGCTGACGGATCGCGACCGCTACTGTCTATCGAAGGTCGTCGATTATCTGCTCCTCTCCTGTTGTACAGAACACCAGATTGCTACCGCGTACCGCCCTCAAACGAACGGCCTCACCGAGCGACTCAACCGCACACTCACTGAAATGCTCGCTGTGTACGTTTCCGACGATCACTGTGACTGGGACGTCGCTTTACCATACATCACTTTCGCATACAACTCGTCCCGTCACGACACTGCCGGATTTTCACCATTTTACCTTTTGTATGGCTGCGACCCCACCTTGCCCTTTGACACGTTGCTACCTTCCGCAGTACAATCACCCAGCACTGGTTACGCTCGCGATGCTATTGACTTAGCCACCCAGGCCCGAGATGTCGCCCGTCATCGCCTCAAAGTCTCACAGGCTTCTCCAAAGCGACGCTACGACCTTCGGCACCGAGACCACCATTTTTCTCCTGGTTCCCTCTGGACGCCTTCACGCCGCGTCGGCTTGTGGGAAAAACTACTTTCCCGTTATTCTGCTCGGTGCCAGATCTTACGCCAACGTTCCGACGTGACATACGAGATCGCCCCAGTCGGTCAGCCTTCAGTGCCTCCCAACGTAACCAGCGATGTTGTTCACGTCACCAGGCTCAAGCCCTATGTCCCCCCATTGAGTGAGGCTGTATAACTTGCACCAGTACGGAGCTACCCCGCCGGGAGGGTGATGTTACGGTGAAGTGAAGGAAGAAGTTGAATTACACTAGAGGAAGACGAAGTCTGGCAGTTGCCTGAACGCCACATACACCATTTGTAAATATACGTTATTTTACACTCGTGGGCCTGCTTTCTTCCCGCGACAATATAATGTCCATAACAGTGGATTATTTCGTTGAAATATCACGTGGAAAAGGCATTTTTGTTGTTTACATGACAAAACTTCTCAAGAAGTCTCTTCAGTTGTGTTTAGATGGTTCAAAATTATAACATTTTACCAGCATTTCTAACTTCCCAGAACACCAGCGCAAATGCATCTTTACCTTGAATTGACAGGCCTTAGGAATGAAATACGTGGTGGGTAGATTAAAATATTTGGCGCTAGATTTAAATGTGTGGCGCCAGGAATAGATTGACTCGCGCTTGGACTAAAATAGGTTGCGCTTGGAATAATTTGAGCGAGAATACCTGTACGTTTTGAGCGTAGTGGTGACAATGTTACGTAATGCCGTGAAGGAGTGGCGAGAAAGAGGTCAGGAAGTAATGACCCGCCGTGGTGGTTAGGCGGCTAGGGTGCTCGGCTGCTAAGCACAAGGTTGCGGGATCGAGTCCTGGCCGCGGCTGTCTTACTTTGACGGGGGCGATATGCAAGAACACCCGGGTCCCGTGTATCGGGAACAGGTTGAAGATCCCCTTGTTGGTCAAAATTAATCCTATGGTGTGCGTCACAATCAAGTAGTGGTTCTGGCACGTAAAGCGCGAAATTCAATTTAGGAAGAAGTGATTGGCCAGCGAGCTCACCGATTGGGTTCGTGTCGAAGAAAAGTATCGGCGCGCGGATTATGCAACGGAACATGCGGTTGTGCAGATTCACCGATGCCCGCATGCACATGACGAAGAAGGCCACAGTGCGGACCATTGACGAGAGGATGAGGCCGCCGATGATGATAGCGTACACCACTACGTTGTACGTCACGGTGTCCAGGGAGGACCACCATTCTGTCCAGCCGGACAACAGAAGCGCCACTTGCTCTGTGCTGTTCAGCAAGCTGACTGCCGTCGCCATTGCAGCAGTGCCGTTGTCAACCTCAAGTGCGGCCTCAGTTGCATTGATCAGCATGGCGGAAGCCCTTGCGGCGCCCTCAGACTGGCTGGTCCTGCAAGTGGAGATGCTTTCACTAAGCTATCGGTTTGGTCCTGTTGGCATGCCGTAAGTGTGTAAAGAGGCAGGGCACCAGAGACATGTTGATTTCTGTAGGCGAAAACCCTCCCAGCCCACAAAGAAAAAGGAAAGTTTACGGTAATGCGGTATATACATATGGTATCACACAACTTAAATAAGATAGCCCAATGTGTTGACGTAAAAGCGTTGTTCTTTGCTCCCGATAAGCGCAAACTTATGCAAAATGGCCGCAACAAGAAACCGGGAAATATATTTGGGCAACATGCAACATAGCACTACTTATATGACGTGCAATGAAGGCACAGTCTACCGCATACCACTGTCATGTACGAAAATAAGGCCGGTGTACTAATAACAGGCTCCGTCAGCACGTGAGTATAGTGAAAAATAAGACAGGTGGCTG
This sequence comes from Dermacentor variabilis, assembly GCF_050947875.1. NCBI lineage: Eukaryota > Metazoa > Arthropoda > Arachnida > Ixodida > Ixodidae > Dermacentor > Dermacentor variabilis. Next base: position 254,409,620 of record NC_134569.1, read on the forward strand.
TTTAGCCACTCACTGCCGAGATTACAGATGCAAACCCACGTTCAACCAGTGCACAATAACAGCTTCAAGCAAAAGTGAAAGAATTTGCCTGATAATGGAAACACATAATATTTATAAATTAGGAGGTAGGTGCATCAGTGAGACGTCAGTTGCACTGTCAGCAAAATAGTGAAGTTTTTTGAGTGGATGGACAAATGTGTAAAGATATTTCTCGATACATGCGCTTGTTGTAGGAACTGTATAAAGGAAGCACGTTCTTCCAGAAACAAAATTGTTGTAAGCTTGCGTCTTGTGTGTCCTATCGTTCTTTCTTGTGTCCGTGTCTCTTATGGGCAGCTCTGTGCAAAGTTAGGGAGATGCTTTCCGTAAAACAACGAACGGCATTTACGATACAAAAAACGAGGGAAAGCGACTGATTTGTGGTCAACCGCAGCGTTGTCTTTTGTACCTTGCGACGTGAATCTCACGCATTGTGTCACAAAAATGTTCAAACGAAACTGAAAAAAGAAATGGGAAAAGTCATACAGAGCGCCGAAATATCGTTGCTATTCTCCAATATTACGAAAGCGTGATGACAAGTGAAGCTCGACGTACCAGTAAGTAAGCCAGAAGTCGCTGCCGTTGAAGATGGCTTGCGCAAGTACGCTGCTAACGAAGAGTAGAGGCATCAGTAGCGGACCCGCCCCAGCACGCATGTAGCTCCAGTAGACGTGGCCCTTGACGGAGCCCGTGCTGCGAGCCTCTTCCGACTCTGCAGGCTGCTTGGCGTCGCTGCCCTTGAGATCGGACGTGCTCTGCAGCAGAAGTGTCGCCGGCTTACATGACTGCCGGCATCGGCAGCGGATGCGAGAGAGAAGTACTTGATCAAAAGTGAATGGACAAAATGCTACTCTTGTGGTGCATCCGGCACGGTACCTATTATACATTTATTGGACCGTTACACCAGCAAACTTTCGTATAGGATAAGCCGTCACTTCAAGGGGAATGCCTTACTGCAGCGAAACGACTTGTTGCCAGATTTTCCTGACATATAGAAAGCTGGCTTTATTTTAGAATTGATGCTGGCTTAGATGGCCACATGTATGTTCCTAAGAAAATTTTACTTCGTTTGCGATCAATGCCGCTTCAACCAGCAGCTTTTCAATTGGTAGAAAATATGAGTTTGACGGTGCAGTACGTCGCACTGGGCAGCCACCCGAATGCACATATAGCGCCCCCCCCCCCCCTGAAATTTGGCAGTGTGACGAGTCATGTCATGTATGTTAAAGAGCCCCACACCTGGCCACATAGCAGATTTTGGTTATACGCTCGAGGTCGTTACGTGTCCTCTAGGAAGCGTTCTGCCGCAAATAAAAAAAAATCACATTGGCACTTTAATAGCCGAGGTAAAAATTTTTCGGTGCCACAAACCCATGATTTCAGGAGGCAGTGCCACTGCCAAGCGAGATACACTCTCCACTTGCCCCATCTAGCCTCCGCAAGCGAAATTCCTTCCCTGCGTTCTCCCATACCGGACCTCGAGGACGTGGCATGCTAGCCAATTCAAAGATGATGCGCGTTCGACCACGCCTGTGTGGGAAGACCTTCCTTTCCTTTCTTAGCCTTTCTTCCTTTTTTAGGTTTCTTGGGCCCAAACAATGAAACGTTCCTTTCTCTCGAGCGCTTCCTAACCTTACGTGAGGCCTCCTTCCAGCGAAGGACTGATGGAGGAAGCAAGCGTACTCTGAAACTCCCTTCGCCCATCCTCACTTAAATAGCGGTTTTCGCATGCCTGGGTTCGAGCTGATCTTTTAAAAGCTTTACGCGAACGCCATTATCCAATAAAAAAATTTTGTATCGCCACACAATTTTAAATTGAAGAGCTAATATAGAGATGCATGGGTGTTTCTTCCCAGTTTTGTTCACTAAACGTAAAAAAAGTACCATATTGCAGTGCAAAACTTGATGTGCTCCAGCAACGCTGGCACGCCGGCGTCGTGCAACGCCTAGCAACACCTAGGAACGCTTTCATGCCGCACGCGTGACTGAGACGAAAATGCCTGGCAAGACGCACCGTGCTCGCGCTTCTCCGCAGGTGGATGACAGCACGCATTTACAAAGAAACGTCACGTGGCTAAGTGTTGTGGTGAAGCGCTCGTTCAGAGCCAGGAGAAGCGTAAGGGCGCACGAAGGCAGCTTCGGAGCTACCTTAAGCTGAGGAAGCACCAAGGAAGCCTTCACCGAAGGCCCCTCAGTAAGGAAGCTTTCAGAGTGACATAAAGTGGCCTCCCCGCAATGAAGGCTTCCTCACTGAGGTAAGGAAGATTTTATTGTTTGACCCTTAGCCCTGCATTGCTGCGCATGCGGATGTATCCGCCTGTTTAGAAAAACAAAAGTATTCTTCACACACAGGGACGATCGAACGCTCATCGTTGTTGAATCGCCTAGCATGACACGTGAAGTATGGCCATGCAAAGTAAGCCATCCCTGGCCATCTCACGAAAGGAGATGGCGTTCTTAGACAATGGCAGCGCGAACAGTGAGTGGTGATGCCATCTTCAGAATTATTGTGTTTCATCTGTGTATGTATTTATGTAATGTTGTATTTCATTTCATAATGTATTTCATATATATATATATATCTATATATATATATATATATATATAGATATATATATATATATATATATATATAAAGAGAGAGAGAGAGAGAGAGTTTCTCACTACATTATCTAGAGGGAAATCTGGCGCTGCTGCGCTGTGGTATGCATGGGAATGCCGGTATATTGTGGATTCGGATTGGCATCGTTCTCGTAGAGACAGGACACCTTGAAGACGCGCTTGGCAGGTACCGTTCCGTCTGTCACAATGATTCATGTTCTACTAGAACAGCAAGTGAAAAGCTATTTTAGCTTTATTATTACGCGAAAACATGTTTTGTTTAACTATGAGAACTTGTTATTAGAGACTTTTAGCAGTGCCCTATTACGGTACGGTAAGTGCGGTATACGGTACGGTATTACCGTTCCGTACTACCTTACCGCGATGACCGAAGACATTTTAGCTGCGTGTGCCGCTCGATGAGTACGGTAATGTGATAATGATCATAGCGTCTAACATTGGGGCTTTGCAGAATACAATAACTAGGCGCAATAACTATGCGCTGAGCACGAAATATTCATTTTGACGAATAAAAGAAAGCTTTAGCTTCTCCATAGACGCATTATTCTTTACAGAAATGCCCGGCTACAGCAAACATAGACACCAGTCACAAGACCGGTAGCGACATCTTGTGACACTTCGTCCTGCAACACGTGAAACCTTTTATTACATAGGTGTTCTTATCTGATCAATACATAAAAAAAGCGTTTGTTTCTTGTAAATTGCACCACTGCTGACACTTTACATCATAAGATAAGTAGAATATAGTTAGTTACTGCAATAAAAACTCTACGTCCCCTCTAAGTAAACTCTGCATCACTAGATGACGCCACCTACCTGTTTTTTTTTTTTATGCCACTGTTTACTTGTTGCCACTTCGTCGCTCCGCCGAAGGTAATTTAAAGTAACTTCTTGCCTTGGTATTATCATGGTAAAAAAAAAGCACGCGCGACGTAGCCATGCACGGCGTGGACTCTGTGGCCGACATCAGCTTCTCCCTGTTTTGGCTTGGTACAGCTCGGCTCGCGACAGACGGTGCCAGCCGAGCCTTTCCTACTCCTTACCGTCTAATATGCCGTACGGAAAGTCATTCCGTACGGTAAAGTTCGCGCATGCGCAGTCCTCAACAGGTACGGTATTACGCACTTACCATACCGTATACCGTACTTTCCATAGCACCGCTAAAAGACCCTATTGTGTGTACGACTACATGTTACGTAAGAAGTATCAGCGGGCCGCTAAAGTTGGAGGACAGACGACAAGGTTCGCGCTCGCTTTGAAACGGTTGGTCACCTGTTCTTGCTTTTCTTCACTTGGTCATGCATTGGGGTGAGTAAAGATGTAATATGCGTGACTGGAAACATTTTATGAAGATTTTACTTTGAGAACGCGTTATTTGCGTAGCCATATCCACGTTTTAGACGAAGCCTCTTACAACACCAACCAACGCGAGCCTCGCAGACACATATACCATCATTCCCATGACGGCACGGTGCCCCCTTAGAAACTCCCATAGACGGTGGCGCCAGATTACCCTCTAGGTGTTATAGTGAGAAACTATATATATATATACATATATATATATATATATATATATATATATATATACTGTCACGAGAGGAAAAGCCAGACAGGCAACGGGCGTCCGGATGGCATCCCCGCAGACCAATCCGTCGGTACTGGCAGTCACGATACATGTGACCAGCCTCCGCACAGTGATAGCACAACGGACTGTTGTCGGAGGCGCGCCATACTGTAGATTTGCGCGGACCAGGATGAAAGGGTGCTTGCGGATTCGTGCGGTGGATTGGACTTGGGGAGCGTCAAGAAATCCCAGCAGGCGGCTGCGAAACGGCCCGTCGACGGCGCGCAAGCCCGAGGGGCATCCGCGTACGAGAACGTGGGAGGTTCGGGTCGTGTTGGTGGCGAGGGATGAACCACTTTGCCGATTTCTTCCCGAATGACATCCGTAAGAACCGCGGCGCTGGGAGGTGCCGGAGCCGATGCATAGGACTTCTGCAGTTCATCTCGAACAATTTGTCGTATTAGTTCGGTAAGGGACTCCCTGTCATCATTTGCAGGTACGAGAGAGCATGCAGCAGTCATGGTGTTCTGGCGTTCATACTGCGAGAGCCGCTGCCGAAGCATACGTTCCATGACTGTTGCCTCACGAACGAACTGAGAGACTGTTGTAGGAGGATTGCGCACGAGGCCCGCGAAAAGCTGTTCCTTTACGCCTCGCATTAACAGACGCACCTTCTTGTCTTCTGGCATTAGTGGATCGGCTCGACGGAACAATCGCGTTATGTCTTCGACGAACATGGCGACGGTTTCGTTTGGCATTTGGAACCTCGAAGACAGTGCCTGTTGGGCTCTTTCTTTTCTTTCGGGAGTGCAGAAGGCTTCGCAAAGCAGTCGGTAAAACTCCTGCCAGCTGGTAAATGAGGCTTCGTGGTTCTCGTACCATACTCTCGCCGCGTCTAAAAGGGAAAAGTAGACGTTCTTCAACTTACGGCGATCATCCCAGTCGTTAAAGGCGGCGACCCGGTCGAAATGGTCTCACCAGTCTTCAACGTCCTCAAAGGCGTCGCCATGGAACGGGTTAGGCGTGCGAGGCGCGTTGAGAATGCATGGTACGGCAGCATTTGGGATCCCCTCAGTTTGGCTTGCCGTAGTTGTTGACATCTTCCTCACGGAGCTTGCCAGGGGGCTGTATTGCGGTGGAAGACCTTGGAGGCGACGGCTGCTTCGATAGATTTCTGTCGTCCCCGAGGTACTGGCGTCGGTAGCTTCTGGTTGAGGGCCCGTAGGCATATGATGGATGCGTACCCCGCACCTCCACCATTTTGTCACGAGAGGAAAAGCCAGTCAGTCAGTTCTAAGCGAACGGCCGTTTACAGTTCGTTTCTGCAGCAGCTACCACGCACAATTCTTCTTCCTCGACTTCTAGCGTAACTAGTGCGTGCCAATATATATATATATATATATATATATATATATATATATATATATATATATATATATATATATATATATACAGTGAAGTAGACGCGCATATGAAGCGGTTTATTGACGTTTCGCCCTGGGTCCGGCCTGCATCAGAAACGTTCCACTTTCTGATGAAGGCCGGACCCCGGCCCAAACATCAATAAGCCGCTATATATATATACTCTAAGAAGGAGGAAATGGATTATTGGGGGGTGATTGCTCCTTCCCGGTCTAACTGTTGCCATTTGCCTATACTCCGCAAAGGTGGAGTTAATGAAATTAGGCAATTATGCCGTGATAAAAAATTACTGAGCTGAAAAAAAAATTGGCCGAAAGTAGGATTCGAACTCACGTGCCCGCGCCTGCACGGCAGGTACTCTAATCACGTCACAACGGCAGGTCGGTTGACAGAACAGGATTTTGAGATAAGGTTAAGCATCAAAATGTAGGTGCGGCAATATAAAAGCCACTCGGCATTTTGTGTATGCTTTGCGGGGAGAGTCTAACGTCGAGTGTACTTGCAACCATAAGCGACTACGGAAAGAAACCTGCCCCGAGTATTCATACGGTGATATACACTGAGCCACTACGCGATGTATGCGTGCAGCGAGCTCAAACAGGGCACCCAGGACGACAGAGAAGGCCAATTGCTCTGTTGATTAGCGTGCCCTGTTTGAGCTACACATGGCTTCAGTTAAGTTCGTAATCTACTTGGAACGGAAGGAACTTAGGCACAATTTACTAAGAAAATCTAACCGTCTATCATTGACTTGCGCGTTTAATGTATATCGCTCACATATGATGTGCGCACGAAGGGCTTTCATTTCCACGTTACAGCTCTTAAATTTCACGCAATTTCCTCACGAAGAGGTAAAGTGCTGCTTTGCATGTACTTCAATAGACAGTGCCCGAACTACGTACTATTCACGATTTATAGACGATACCGTTTTCACCGCATCACGCAACGAAACGGAGAAAAACAGCGCAGTGCATGGGGAGTAACTGTTGTCGTTCGTACTCCCGTTGCTCTCTTTCCGACCAGGGTCTAAGCACTTACTCTCCGAAATGTTCACACGGCCCGCACATTCATCCAGTTAGTCCCTTGAAGGATGAAAGCGCCCTTTTTAGGAAGAACTGCCCAGTTACTCCCGTTTTCATGTTGTGTGTGTGCGTGTGTGTCGTTTTCCTTCCGTATTTTTTTACATAACACCATGTATCAGACAACAAAATTTCAGTTGGCCGTAAGCGCTTGTCCTCGTTTCTTTCTGGGTCCCCTGTCCCGCCGTACCGTGCAGACTGGAAAAGAAGAGGGCGAGTCAGAGCATTTCCCTCCCTCCTCTCGCCAACTCGTCGCGCAACAACACAGCGCACGCGCAGCCACCAGGCTTCTCGTGTCGCCTAGCATGTGCCCCTAGAGGAGGCACACCATGGACAGCATGCTTCGGGCGAACATGACTATTCTTCGAATAAGTGAAAGCGAGAAAGACAGAAAAAATAAATTATAATTGATCTCTCTTTCATAGGAATCGGTGGAACACGAAAGCGGAACGTGTCTTCATAGAAGCTGTTCATTGCACTGCGCCATTTACAACAGGCGTACGTAAACAGCACAAGCGAAATCTGATTGGTTGTCAGTAAATCGCTTCGTGAACTTGCGGTCCGCGGTAGCGACAGGCGCACGATTTGTGGGTCAGCAACCGCGTTGCTTGGCGAGCGACGTCCTGCTGCCGAGTAGCTTCGTGGGAACATTTCGCTCCGACGTGTCTTGAGCAGCCGGCAGAGTTGGAACGCGCTTCGCGAACGCGCAAAGATGTTCTGCTTCAGGCTGGCGTGTTTCTCGACGGACCTAAGCGAGATTCGCCCGCCGACGTCGTTTCCTTTCTGTGTCACTTAACGCAGCAGTTTTCTTAGTTGGTGCCATCTCAAGCGAAGCAGTACGCACTGCTGATGCACGAAGAAGCTGTACTCCGTAGGCGACAAGGGATCACAGGCTAATCTGACGCGAAAGACAAACCATGTGCGGAAACTGCGTAGTCTCCACGGCAGAAGGCGACGGAGCAAGAAATATTTAGGAGTGGAAACACCGCTGTTTGCGGCGACCAGAAAAGGTCACAAGCCCGCGGAGCCGTTATCGTGCTGGCGGCGCCTGGCGGCCTAGAAAGAAATTGCCGCCGTTGAGACATAGCCTCCTTTATTTTTCTGTGCCTGGTCAATGGCAGCTGGAGCCGTTTCCAAGCGTCGTTCGCGCAAGTACGCGAAGCCGCTCACAGGTGGTGCCCGCAGCCCTGGATTGAGCAGACGACGCAGCAGTAATACGTATCGTAGAGAACGTTGCGCTTTGTTACAGCGCAGCTTCCATTTTTCTCCAAACATACATAGTGTGGGAGAATGGTCACGATGTTGGCTACCTATATATTGTTTTCATACATATGCAAGCGTGCGTAAATGAGTAGTAGTAGTATAAGACTTTATTCAGGCACAAAACATTAGGCGCCTAGGATGTCGATGGCCTGCTGCACGAGCAGGCGCCGTTCACTTTCAGCTCCAAGCCAGTCCAGCCAGTATGGGAGGAGATGGGAAAGAAACCCCATTACAGAGCAACAGGGCAGAATAGGTTGGCATAAAGGGCAGGGCAGTTGGGACATGAAGGATCGCGACGGAATTTGTATACGCAAAGGAGGAATTGGATTACCGAGCAAATTGTGAGCAGCGATTCCAAGGTGAACTTTTAGTTGGTCGACTTCATCACCGGCGATGCTACTCATTTCGCTAGTTCCCTATAAAAACACACTAACATTAGAACCCTTAGGTTACCTCATTAACAAACATTATATGAGAGTATTTTTCAATGGTACAAGGGTCTCCCTGTGAACACCATCTTATGTTCCGAAGATGTTTTTTGCAGGCTACACTAAAAGCGTTCCTTATCTGTGTGTTTACTACCGACTTTTGCCTGGTAATGATGCAATGGAACCAAAAGGCAAGGCACATCTAGTCGACATGCAAGTACTTTACTGTCATAAGCAAGAAAAGTCATAAGGGCAAACACATGTCGCAGCTTCAGCAACTTCCTAGACAGTGGCTTGGATGTAAGTGGCTTGACTATATCCCTCCTGTCTGTCACAGACAAGGCATAGTTCGTGAATATTGGTCTGAAGAACTTTGCACAAACAAGTTTCAAAAGTTCTTTGTGATGGTCACTGCGTGCACGTGAACATTTTAATGCCCAATGTTCTGCAAGGACATCCACGGCAGTTGAGACTGCAGCTTGAAGGGGCTTTGCCAGAAACCGACGCCGTCCAGCAATATGCAAAAACAAGTGGTCTCCGGTGCTCCCCCGAGAAGTCAGAACTATTAGTCGTTCGACAGAAATCACGAAGAAAACTCACTGAACTACCCCGAATCACACTCACCCTCGACGACAAAGAAATACCCACAGTAAACCGCGTCCGCATTCTCGGACTCCACATACAACAGGACGGCGGAGGCGCATACACCATCCAACGTCTCAAGCAGACCACCTTCTAAATCATGCGAATGGTCAGCCGTATCACCACCAAACAATACGGACTGAAAGAAGACGACATAATACAGCTCGTCCGGGCCCTGATAATCAGCCGCATTGCCTACGCTGCCCCGTACTTGCCCCTCACTCCCAAGGAACTTGATCAATTAGACGTACTTCTTCGGAAAGCCTACAAGCAAGCGCTCGGCCTACCACCAGGAACAGCGACACTCAAGCTTGAAGCCCTAGGAGTCCATAATACTATAAGAGAGATTATAGACGCCCACCTCACAAGCCAACGAGAACGACTAGCCCTCACACCAACAGGAAGGACAGTCCTAGCGCGCCTAGGCTACCCCACACACGGCAAAGGCCACGAACAAGCAATTCATCTGGCCCCCAACTTCCGGGAACACATCAAGGTAGCCCCTATCCCCAGAAGCATGCACCCGGAACATCATGCCGATCGTCGCCAAGCTCGCGCAAAAACTCTACAGACAAAATATGGCAGTCTCCCCACCACACTATACGCAGATGCCGCGCAGTACCCCCAAAAGGCAGCCATGACGGCCAGCGTTGTCGACTGTAACCTACAAGAGGTGGTCTCGATGACGGTCCGCACTGCCAGCGCCCTCGTAGCGGAGGAGACAGCCATCGCCTTAGCCATCACCTCTAGTCCGACCAACGAGTTCGTCACAATCATTACTGACTCCCAGGCAGCTTGCCGTAGCTACGCGAGAGGCAGAATATCTTCAATCGCCCACCGACTCCTCAAACAAGCCTCCCAATTCCCGGACGTTGAAATAGTGTGGACTCCAGGACACGAGTCCCTCCGTGGAAATCAGCGTGCGCACGCTGTAGCCCGAGCTCATGCCTCCCGGGCGCCACAAGAGAGGGATACGGCCGCCTCCATGGAGCCCGCACCTTTACAATACAACGCCATACTACAACACCACAGATTGAACAGACGACAATACCCGCCTCCACACAAGACCCTCTCACGTGAAGACGCCGTAACATGGCGACAACTACAAACCAACGCATACCCCCATCTAAGCAGACTACACGCAATGCACCCTACACTATATTCATACAAATGTCGCCTTTGTAATGATTACGCCTCTTTATATCACACCACATGGACGTGCCCCGACGTGAAGGCGGCCCCGCAAATACCCAACCCCACACCCGAGCAGTGGGAGGCCGTGCTGACTAGTTCGGACCCTCGTAACCAGCAGCAACTGGTGCGGCGGGCCCGGGAGACAGCAAGAGCCGCAGGAGCCCTGGACTAAGGGCGCCTCCCGCACAAGCAGAAAGACACCTGCTTGTCCTTTCTTTTTAATAAATGTTTCTCCTCCTCCTCCTCCTCCTTTTCTCTAGCATCACTTCAATGTATTTTCGCAGTGTGTAAAGCACATAGACGAACCCGGCAGATGGATAAAAAAGCCCTCCCCTGTCCTGATGTCGTATCAGGCTGTCGCTGGGCGCAGATGAGGCAGGTCGTGTGAGAAGAGCACTGCAGGAGCTACAGTCCAACTTCTCTAGCACAACAAGGGCCAAGTAGCCTCCTTACATGGAGAGTGCCGCAGTGTCTGGTGTAGGCAGCAAGCTTTTTGGGTTCTTGAGGAAATCACCAAGGAGCCTTTTTATCTCTTGTGGAAATAAATCCACATGCTGGGTCACTGCAGGCTCGCTAGTCAGTGGTCCAAGTGAGTGGTTTGAAGTGTCAACAACATTGCTGTTTAGCGAAGCTGAAACTAGGCCAGTCTTCAAGACCTTCTCCACACCAGAGAGGACTGCTCGAGTATCTGTCTGAATGTTGCTCCCAGCAGATCGCCTTAATCATCCAAAGAATTATTCAATTGGGTCCAATGAGAATTTTCCTGTCAGAACGAACTTTAAGCCTTCAACAGCAAGGAGGTGCTTGACGCACTCCACATTTGATGTTGTTGTCATTACAAGAGCTTCATAAGTTTCCTTGCTAAGGAATTGTTTTGCTTGGCATTGACGTCGCATGTTTTCAAGGTAACTTAACAACGACGTCATTAGCCAGTTTAGACGTGCATCTTCAGCACTGTCATACTGCCTGCTATCTGGCAGTTTTTGATAAATGTGTTGTGCACAATTGCTCACATCCATCAGTAGGAACCAACTGTGCATCATATCCATAAACTCCACTGTAGGCCCCACAGCAGCAAAACTCATGTCGCATGTGTATCCAGCTTGTTCTTTCAGAAGCTGAAGTGCAGCAGTGACCGGCGGTGATAAAACCTGCACAGCTCTTGACACATTCATTTTTTCTATATTAGATGGGAAAACATGCTTCCTTGTTAAAAAGCGAACCGGTTTAACAATGCTGTCTTGCTGCATCCGGTGCAGTTCTTTCAGGCGTGAGGAAGACACTTCGCCATCTTTTCCAAGGTCTCTGGCAAGGAATTGGGATCGCACATTCTTGATAATGTGGCACTGGTCGAACGCGAGGAACAATTTTCGTTTTGGATCCTCAGGGTGCTGTGTGCAATGGCTCAATCTTCCACCACACAGAAGTTGAAATGCAAGAACATTGATCTTGTGATTGTCAGACACAATGCGCACAATCTTAAAGCATATTACATCAACTTCCTTTATCACAAGCTTTATCAATGAAAAGAGATCCTGTCCAGTGCAATTCCTTGTAAGGAACTACCCAACAGGTATTCGAACATGCACCGACAACCCTGTTAGCACAAAACAAAGAAGTGAGTTGGCCAAAACAGGTTCACCAGCACCTGTTTATTGAACTCTATTTCGCAGATCAACTTCTCCCACAAACGCGTCTCTTTGTTTGTTGTACTGCAGTCTCTGTTGAATCCGCATCTCGTCCACTACTAAGGAGCACACTTTAGCTCGCTCGGCTTTTAGGTTGCTTACCTCAGCCTGAAGACGTTGTTTCACAAGGGAGGTGAAACTACCTCGCCAGAATTTATTCCAAGGCATCTTTGTAGGGTTGACCGGCTTGGCAGCTTCAGGATGCCTTCTTTGCGGATATGCTCATAGGACCGGGTTGATAGATTTCTGGGAATAACGCAGTGGCGCACTACTAGCTCAGACTAGGTAGGTATGGTATTACTGAAATTCTTGATTTGATCGATAAGAATGCTTGCACCCAAATGCTTCTCGCCCGCCCCTTTGACAACACCAGCAAACGCAGCGATATTGCACTCCTCTTTAAGTCGCCTGAGCTCCTCCTTATACTTGTCTGCAGTTCGTTTGGGTCTCTCTATTTGAGTTTTCATGTCGCGCTCTTTTCGTCACCACTTCTGGCGTTCCACGACAGACATCGAGCTGCGAACATCTACCTTGGTCGCTTCGTCTTTCGAACTGCAGTAGGGCTCGACGTGGAGCCGATCGTCACCACTTGCAACATCCATGTTCGAGGAGTCAAGCACGGGGGACGATGCAGTCGGTAGCGGAGAGTCGGCAGTGACATCGCGAGGCAGGCAATTTGCAGTAGCACGGACAAGGAACATGGAATGCAAAACGGCAGCCTCCCGTTTTCTCAAAACAGCATCGCTCCGGGACTTCATCGCAGGCAGTTGCATATACTCTGGATAGTCTGGAAACACGCTCGGTGCTGCACCTCTTTTACGCTTCCTAGTCTTGCATCCTTCCTTGTAGTCGCCAGGGAGGAAATGTTTGCTGCAAACGACCGGATAGCGTGATGTGGTATTCGGCACCCAGTCCTTTCTGGATATCACTTGCAGCCACTTCACTCTTAAGTCGTTGTCACTAGGAATTTCATGGAATGAAATTCCTGGCACGTTCTGCTTCGCGTCTGATTTGCATCCCGGCACACAGCAGCATGCCATAGCTCTTGGCATACGCGAAACGCTGCGTAAACACAGCGCAAACAATGCACCGACTGATCGCCGCAGCCCTCACACACGCACGTGCCTTGCATGGATGGATGGATGGATGGATGGATGGATATTATGAGCGCCCCCTTTGGAACGGGGCGGTGGGTTGCGCCACCAAGCTCTTGCGACTATACTGCCTAATATCCTACCTAGGTTAAACAATGAAAAAAGGAAAAAAAAAGATCTGAACTACCACGCCCAAATTTTCTGATCCCCTATTGCGAACTGTGCTTTTGTACGTCTCCGTCTTTTGTCGTTTTCCTACTTTTCTTCCACCAATCCTCCAGTCGCCTCTTACTAATGTGTATTGCGGACATGTTTGCTTTACCACTGCTCCCTCTGAACCCAAGGGCTTCAAGGTGGCCAGTGGTGCCTAAATCGAGCGCTGGGTAGACGTCTTCACATTCTAATAAAACATGCTCCGTAGTTTCCCTAGCTTTACGGCAGCAAGTACATGCTTCTTCTTCCTTCTTATATCTCGCTTTATAGGTGCGTGTTCTAAGGCATCCCGTTCTCGCTTCGAAAAGTATTGAGCTTCCCTTTGAGTTATCATAAATGGTTTCTTTCCTGACTTCGTTTTTTTCTCTTAAGTAGTTACTCATGGCAGGTTTCTTTTCCACTGCCGCCACCCATGAGATTAATTCAGCCTCTCTGACTTTCCGCTTGACCTTCTTTGTTGCTGTGTTGTCCACCCCACAGGCCGCATACTTGCTGGTAAGCTTCCTAGTTCTTTTCCTCCACTGTGAATCAATGTTTTTGCTGTATAGATGCCTGAACACTCTCCCAGCCCATTTACTTCCTTCCATATTCCTCAGCCGTTCTGCATACTCAATTTTACTGCGAGCTTCTCTCACTTCAAAACTAGTCCATCCCATATCACCCTGCACAGCTTCATTTGTAGTCTTCCCGTGAGCGCCCAATACGAGGCGACCCACTGACCTTTGGTTCCCGATGAGTCCTGATTGTACCCCTGATTTATAGCAAACAACCGCATTTCCAAAAGTAAGTGCTGGCACCATTACGCCTATCCACATACCTCGGAGGACCTCGTACCTATTGTATCCCCATAGCGCTCTGTGCTTCATTATGGCTGCATTTCTCTTCCCCTTTACTGTTATGGTTTTTTCCTGTGTTTCCCTATATCTATTGCCTTCGTTTATCCATATACCAAGGTATTTATAGTTTGTTGCCCGAGGTATTTCTTGGCCTTGTATCTCCACTGTCTGTTCACTGTTTTAATTGAATACCATAACACCTGATTTTCTAACACTAAATTTCAAACCTAAATTGTTGCCTTCCTGTCCTTCCTGTCCACAGAATAGCCAGACGTTACAAATCACTTTGCTTGTTAGCTAGCAACACAATGTCGTCCGCATAAAATAAACCTGGGAGTTGCTGCTCTATTACTGTATGGGAGATTAAACCCGATATTAATTCCTTCTAGCGCCCTCTCCATCCTCACCATGTACATCATAAACAGCAGCGGGGATAAAGGGCACCCCTGCCTCAGTCCCTTGTTGATATGAACTTTCTCCTCGCTCCTCATCCCTTCCCTTTCAACGCAAACGGTATCTTCTAGGTAAATCTCTCTCGAAAGCTGCAGACAATTGTTACCTAAGCCTTCCCCTTCCAGAAAATCCCACAAAATGTTGGGGTCTACGTTGACGTAGGCACCTGTAATGTCTAAAAAGGCCACATACAACGGTCTGATTTCTGCTTTTGATATTTCAATACACTGAGTAAGAACAAACAAGTTATCATCCAAACGCCTACCTATTCTGAAGCCATTCTGAAGCTATCCCAAAATGTCATTATTCTCTGCGCATGCTTGAAGCTTTAATTTGATAGCCTGCATTGCTAGCCTGTATATTACCGATGTAATGGTCAACGGTCTATACGAGTGAATTCTGTCTTCCTTCCCCTTACCTTTATAAATTAAATTCATTTTACTTTGTGCCAACTGTCTGGTATTCGTCTATCTTCTAAACTTTTTTTTCCACTGCTTTCACGAAAGCTTCCTTACTTTTTGGTCCTAGTTCAATTATCAGCCTAACGGGAACCTCGTCTAGCTCTGTGGCTGTGCGCTTAGGAATTTGCTCTTCCGCTTTCTTCCTGTTTAAATTTGTCAGCACCAGCTCCTTTTCCACTTGGGACTCTTCCATGCTCTTTTTTTTTTCTTCAAATACAACCTCGTCATTGCCTTGGAAAAATTCGGCTGTTGTTTTTCGGATGTAATTTATTGCCGCTTCTCCTTCCAGTCTGTTTTCATCTTCGTCTAGGATATGTTGTTGTATTGTTGTTGACTTCCTGCCTAATAATTTTATGTGATTCCAAAATATTCTAGGTGCGGCCTTCTTTTTCTCACGTATTTCTGACAACCAACGTTCACTTTCACCTTTTAATTTTGCTTGCACCAGTATTTGAACCATAGACTTTTTCTCCCTGTATATTTCCCATTTACTCGTTACTTCATCCGTAGGCAACTGCGCCTTCTTTGTCTGCCTGTTCTCTCGAGAGGCTTTCTGTCGTTCGGCGATCGCTTCTCGTATCTCCTTGTTCCACCAGCTTTTCGGTTTCTTTTTCCTTTCCAACGAACATGTCGTTTCTCTTTCCCCATTTCTGTCGTTCTTACACTTAGAAGCTCACCATATTCCCACACTTTACTTGGCCATTTGCCAAGTTCTTCCTCAACTCTAGTGACTATATTGGCTATTTCTTCAGCGTTCAGATTTGAACTGGCCATTTTGCTCTCCTTGCTCTCTTTCCCAACTACATATCCCATATTCAAAATGATACGTTTATGGTCCCTCCCTATGCTTTTAAACCCTTCCTCATCGATGACCATTTCTCTCAACTTATCATGAATTCCTTCTGTCATCAGAGAGTAATCAATGGTCGATTGCCGGTTTCCCACTTCCCACGAGATCTGTCCTTCACACTTAGGCCCTGTATTGACGATCACGAGGTTATGTTGATCACGAAGGTCCAGCATTGACTTCTCGTTATTGTCGGTATAGCCATCTAAATCCTGTATGTGGGCATTCATGTCACCTAATAGGACAATCTCAGCACCATTCCCGAAACCCTTAATATTAGCGCTTATGCATTCCACTAACTCTTTATTCTTCTCTGTGCAATTATTTCCGGTCCACAAATACGTAACTCTCAGCCAAGTTTCTTTCCCACTCATTGTACCTGATATCCAAAGATGCTCTTGACATTGTGAATTTACTCTTTTCCATTTGGCTCCCTGATGGATGAGCATTCCGACTACCCCTCCCTTTCTTTCCGACTTAGTTCTGTTGCACCCTTCCCAAACATAATTCTCAATAACTGGCGGCTCTTCTGAGTCTCTAAGGTGCGTTTCAGTAGCCGCATACACCCCTATTTGTTCTCTGTGTAACTGCTCCGAAATCTCTGCCCAGTTTTCCTTTCTTCTGCCGCCCTGCATGTTTATGTAGCCTATTGCATGGCGAGCTCTTTTTCTTCTTTTCCTCCTTTTTCTGTTATCTACGGCGATGCTCTTCTGATGTTTCCCTAGGGGACCTTCTTCATTACTACCTACTCTGACCTCCTGAGCGCCCGCAGGCCCCCTAAAAAAGCAACAGCGCGACCCCCACGTCGCCAGCCCACTTCTCGTGCTAGCCTGTAATTGAAGTGGATCCCATCTCGTTTAAAACCACCACAACTTCTCACTTCCCTGTTTACTTCGACAACCTCGAAGCCTTTCTCTCGGCTCATTTTCCATATTGCCTCATTGGCAGCCATTACGGCTCTTTGTACGTGACTGTCACGCACAGGCACCTCCGGCACCGTGCACACCACGATCTGCACCTGAGGGGATAGCTCGCGCAAGTCGTCCACCCCCTTCGCAAAGCGCTGGGCGAGTCCTGGCCCTTTCCTGTTTAGGACGTCATTTAGCCCACCTGCTACTATGACGAGGTTGCGCACGTGGGCATTTTCCGTGAGCTTTTCTTTTGCTCGCTCCATGACAGAACCCAGTGTGCTCCCTGGAAATGTCCCTACTGCCACTGTTTTGTCGCGTTTCACCCTCTCCACAATTGCTTTTGAGCAGCCAGCCAGGTTTGAATCGCCAGCGATTATCACCCTTTCACTCTGTTCTACCTCTTCCTGCTTCCCTTTGTCATTTTCCGTGTGAATCGGACTCGACAAGGGGCATTGTCCCCTGGGCTCCTGCTTTTTCCACGTAGCGGCCTCAAGGTAGGTGCTGCTCTTTTCAGCTAACCCTTCATCACCCTGCCTGCGTTCCACGTATTTCTCTGACCCTGCCGCGCCTGTCGCGTCGGGGGTCTGCGTTCCATTGTCACGCACATTCTCGGTCGCAATGGCGGCCCTGTTCAGCTTTTCCTAGGCTGCTTCAAGTCTCTTTTCAAGTACCTTCCGTGCCTCACGCCCCGTTTAGCTCATTTTTGAGCTCTTGCACCTGTTTGAGAAGCTCTTCCACCGCGCGGTGAAGAAATTGAACAAGAGCGGGCACTCTCATAGAGCCCGGCGCGCGAATTGACGGTAGCGGCTCCAAGCCGCCAGCCACCTTAACCACACTTCCGGTTTCAGTTTTGGACGCGCGCGTTTTGAACGCTAGCTGGAACGTGTTACGCTGGCGGCGCTAATTGGCGCGGCGCATTTTCTTTCTTTTTTTTGCTTCTACTGCTCAACTGCACGTGGTTTTGGTGCGAAATTGTTTTATTATTAAGCAAAAATGATGGCGAACGACCTTTACAAGCCTCCATCGAATCTGTACCACGTACAGTTTTATAAAGTAGATGCAAGACGCCTTTCGTAATGAGAAAATCTTTATTTTACTCTATATGAGTGCTCTTTACGGGCTTTTTGTGCATTCATCCAACGTTGTGGCACCGGGTAAGCAGCAGTAGTTCACGTACGAAGGTCCGCCGGAAGGCGTCAGCTGAAAAAAAGCAAATTACAAGCATGTGTAATTTTGCTATTAACACCTTATAGGAACAGTGCGTGTACAGTCGAAACGTGCTAAAGTGGTGAGTGGGCAGCATTAGTTAGTTAGCTAGTTGGAGTTTGATGGCGCAAAGGCTACTCGGGCCTGCGCCAGTCACAAGGCAATAGAAAACGCAACGTTAAAGCAGGTAAAACTGCGTTACATTATAGTTGGTTTAAATAAGCAGTGGTCTCTAAAACGTGAAGCAAGTTAGTAAATGGCACTAGCGGGTCATCTGCCAGTATTGGGGCAGGGTGTAAAGGTGTACGTAAGTTATACAGGTTGTGTAAAAGCTTCCGAGTCTGTTTCGATGTGTGGACATGTGCATCACTGTAAGACGTTCATGAAATTTTTAGCAAGTTGGCGGGTTTTCATTGCGAAGGAGAAAATTTTTGTGTTTAAGAGTGTGTGTCCAACCCGAACCCGACACAACTTCAGCTCATGGAACCGCTGCTAGTGAGTTCACGACTTCCACTCGCCAATTACGGTTTGTATAAGATGTAGCTTGTTGCTTATACAATGGTTCCTTTCGTGTTGCCATTTTGACCTCAAGGGCTTCCGAATTGCACTGATACTATCTTTATATGGAAGTGTTGTCTTTGTTATGTCTTTGTACGCTGCCTTTGATGCGCTCCTATCCGCTGCTTCATTACCCAATATCCCAACATGCCTTAATTGGTACCCAGCATAACCTAATTGATATGGCGTATTTGTTTGACGTTACCATGTTTAAAATATCCCCTAACAGGGTTTCACATTCATATTTCACGTGTAGATCCTCATTTCATGTGTAGATTTCATGTGAGGAAAGGCCATACGTATCTCGAGTTCTTGCTGGATTAGATGATATGTTGTAGAGCAACGTTTCTTGTACCTACATTAATGGTTATCCAGCAGGTTCTCAGTTTCAAGGATGTATGTCTCTCTTATGTTTATAATGACTTCATAAGCGTTGAAACACAGCTTGTGAGTGCCATAGGTGCGTAGCTTGTTGCTGTTGTAGGATGCTGTACAGCTTTCAAGAAAGGGATTATAATGGCTTTCTGCCACTCATTCGGCATTTTTCCCGCTTCCCAGATTTTGTTGGAAATACGAAGCAATGTTTCAAATGCTTTAGGGTGTAGTTGAGCGAGCATTGTGTAATGTATTCTGTCCGGACCACGCGCTGCTTTTTTTTCGACAGTAGTGAGCACTCTGTTGCCTTCCGAGAGTCTTAAGGGGTCATTATACGATCTCTCTTAACTCTCTGTCGTCGGAAGCTTTAGTTTGTTTTTGGTGATTGCTTATATTTCTGAAATGTAGCAATAGTTTACTGAGCGTGATATGTCATGGAAATGAAGCCTTAATATGTCTGCTTGATTGAGAGCAGATTGGGTGAGAGAATAAACACGAGTTAATGACATCTTAGTTGATGTCCTGATGACATGATGTCCTGAGTTGACATCCTGATGACCAGGAAGTCGAAAGCTTCTATGAAGACGTGGAATCAGCAATGGGTAGAGTGAAAAATAAATACACTATACTAATGGGCGACTTTAATGCCAAGGTAGGCAAGAAGCAGGCTGGAGACAAGGCAGTGGGGGAATATGGCATAGGCACTAGGAATAGCAGGGGAGAGTTTTTAGTAGACTTTGCAGAACAAAATAATATGAGGATAATGAATACCGTCTTCCGCAAGCAGGACAGCCGAAAGCGGACCTGGAGGAGCCCTAACGGCGAGACTAGAAATGAAATAGACTTCATACTCTGCGCTAACCCTGGCATCATGCAAGATGTGGACGTGCTCGGCAAGGTGCGCTGCAGTGACCACAGGATGGTAAGAACTCGCATTAGCCTAGACCTGAGGAGGGAACGGAAGAAAATGGTACATAAGAAGCCGAATAATGCGTTAGCGGTAAGAGGGAAAATAGAGGAATTCCAGATAAAGCTACAGAACAGGTATTCGGCTTTAACTCCGGAAGAGGACGTTAGTGTTGAAGCAATGAACGACAATCTTGAGGGCATCATTAAGGAGTGTGCAATGGGAGTCGGTGGTAACTCCGTCAGGCAGGATACCAGCAAACTATCGCAGGAGACGAAAGATCTGATCAAGAAACGCCAACGTATGAAAGCATCTAACCCTACAGCTAGAATAGAACTGGCAGAACTTTCGAAGTTAATCAACAAGCGTAAGACAGCTGACATAAGGAACTATAATATGGATAGAATTGAACATGCTCTCAGGAACGGAGGAAGCCTAGAAACAGTGAAGAAGAAACTCGGAATTGGCAAGAATCAGATGTATGCGTTAAGAGACAAAGCCGCCAATATCATTACCAATATGGATGAGATAGTTCAAGTGGCTGAGGATTTCTATAGAGATTTATACAGTACCAGTGGCACCCTCGACGATAATGGAAGAGAAATTAGTCCAGAGCAATTCGAAATCCCAAAGGTAACGCCGGAAGAAGTAAAGAAAGCCTTGAGAGATATGCAAAGGGGGAAGGCAGCTGGGGACGATCAGGTAACAACAGATTTGTTGAAGGATGGTGGACAGATTGTTCTAGAGAAACTGGCCACCCTGTATACGCAATGCCTCATGACCTCGAGCGTACCGGAATCTTGGAAGAACGCTAACATAATCCTAATCCATAAGAAAGGGGACGCCAAAGACTTGAAAAATTATAGACTGAACAGCTTACTGTCCGTGGCCTACAAACTATTTACTAAGGTAATCGCAAATAGAATCAGGAACACCTTATACTTCTGTCAGGCAAAGAACCAGGCAGGATTCCGTAAAGGCTACTCAACAATAGATCATATCCACACTATCAATCAGGTGATAGAGAAATGTGCGGAATATAACCAACCCTTATATATAGCTTTCATTGATTACGAGAAAGCGTTTGATTCTGTCGAAACCTCAGCAGTCATAGAGGCATTACGGAATCAGGGTGTAGACTAGCCGTATGTAAATATACTGAAAGATATCTATAGCGGCTCCACAGCCACCGTAGTCCTCCATAAAGCAAGCAACAAAATCCCAATAAAGAAAGGCGTCAGGCAGGGAGATGCGATATCTCCAATGCTATTCACGACGTGTTTACAGGAGGTATTCAGAGACCTGGATTGGGAATAATTGGGGATCAAAGTTAATGGATAATACCTTAGTAACTTGCGATTCGCTGATGATATTGCCTTGCTTAGTAACTCAGAGGACCAATTGCAATGCATGCTCACTGACCTGGAGAGGCAAAGCAGAAGAGTGGGTCTAAAAATTAATCTGCAGAAAACTAAAGTAATGCTCAACAGTCTCGGAAGAGAACAGCAATTTACAATAGACAGCGAGGCACTGGAAGTCGTAAGGGAATACATCTACTTAGGGCAGGTAGTGACGGCGGATCCGGATCATGAGACGGAAATAATCAGAAGAATAAGAATGGGCTGGAGTGCGTTTGGCAGGCAGTCCCAAATCATGAACAGCAGGTTGCCGTTATCCCTCAAGAGAAAAGTATATAACAGCTGTGTCTTACCAGTACTCACCTACGGGGCAGAAACCTGGAGGCTTACGAGAAGGGTTCTACTCAAATTGAGGACGACGCAACGAGCTATGGAAAGAAGAATGATAGGTGTAACGTTAAGGGATAAGAAAAGAGCAGATTGGGTGAGGGAACAAACGCGAGTTAATGGCATCTTAGTTGAAATCAAGAAAAAGAAATGGGCATGGGCAGGACATGTAATGAGGAGGGAAGATAACCGATGGTCATTAAGGGTTACGGACTGGATCCCAAGGGAAGGGAAGCGTAGCAGCGGGCGGCAGAAAGTTAGGTGGGCGGATGAGATTAAGAAGTTTGCAGGCATGGCATGGCCACAATTAGTACATGACCGCGGTTGTTGGAGAAGTATGGGAGAGGCCTTTGCCCTGCAGTGGGTGTAACCAGGCTGATGATGATGATGATGATGATGACAAATGGGTTGCCGCACAGCAATCGAGTGACTCGGGCATCTGCTGCTGCGGCCAACAGAGCGACATGAACTTTCCTGCATTTTAACCTGTACGTTTCCTCTTGTTCTTTCAGTGGCCGCTGATGTGTCGCTCAGACTTGGTGCCCCACTTTCACTCAATACGGACTTGGTCGGTTTGATTTGTGGGCATCGCTTTCGACAGCCAGATTTCCGGGCCTTTCTACCCGCGTGGCTATCAACTTCATACACTTCGGACCACGTAATCACGAACGCTGGTCTACTTTCACGCCAAATCATGGCCGAGGAAGGCCACAAGCAAATGTTGCACATGGCCGCAGCAGGAAAGGACGGGATGGGGAGCACCAATCACGGTGCGTGTAAATTCAGAGTCTATGTTGCTGTGCGGACTGCAGGAGCAGGTACTTGCCTCGAGAGGCTGGTTCCGAATGCAACTGACCATGGCTCCCACATACGAGAAATGTAACACGGTGACGAGTACCAAGTCGGACCGAAGTGAAAGAAGATTCCGCAAGGAATCACTTCAATGTAGCTTGCGCAAAAACACAGGTTGTCGAGCAAGAATAGCGATCCTGAACGAGACTAGGAATTAAATATGGTAATGAGAAAACTTGCATTTAAGAAAGAGTCCACTCTACCATGCAAGCACTGAAGGCAAGAAACATTATGAAAAGTCAAATGCTACATAGCACACGGTGCAAAGGTTAATGCAAGACACACGCCGCTGCCACATCAGCTTTTTCAGGAGAGTAATTACACATGGCAACGTACACTAGAAAATACTTCGCTAGAATAGCAGCTTGGGCTTGTTGGTTTCCCCTCCTCATGTTAACAGCACAAAACGTAGATGGGACACGAGGTGAGAAGACGGCACCACAAGCGCTTGTGGTGTCGCCTTCTGGTCTCGTGTCCCGTCTACGTTTTGCGCTGTGAACACCGGGATAGAAAATACTGCTACATATACCTTACGCTACTAGACAATGACTGGTATTAAGTATGAGCAAAGAATCAGTTGACCTTTATCTTGGATGAGGAAGAGGAGTGGTTTCTAAGAATAATGGGCAATGGAAAGCTGAATAAGGAACGGCACGCCGACGGAACCCCTTTGGCCAGCGTCGTCCGTGCTTGTTTAGAGGTTGCAGGTGCATCTGAGCACGCAAAATATTTTTCTTCAGGCACCTGGATGAGTCAGCCAATATCCGTGCTGGTGGTGGCAGAGGCTCTTTTCACTCTTGAGACTGTCGTCTGCAGACTTGAAATATCATCGAAGTACTTCTGGATCGACTTCTTTGTTCGTGGTGTTGAAGCATTGCAAGTTTGGCTCCAACGCCTTCCTGTTGATGTAGATGGGGGCTCCTGTGATGATGACTAAGATGTGCTTGGTGCAGACTGTTGGAGCAGAACAGTGACGCATGAGATACAGCACAGATTAGCCAAAGTAATGTAGTGCTTTCTTTTATGTTTTATAATTAGTTAAATAGGATAAACCGTAAATATGAACACACATTCATATCATCTGCTACAAACAAATGAGGTGTATCAAGACTAGCAAGCCAATACAGCATATTTCAAGCATGTTTACTTCTCAACCCGGTAATATTTACCTTGTAGGAGCAGCAAAAGTCCACACAATAGCCTTGTTGTAGCAGGCAGTAGTTTATCTTTAGCGCATGGAGTCTATTGCTCTACTCTGATGCCGTCCTCTCTATTGCATGTCTGGAAAAACAATTTTCACTGCATCAGAAACTAAAAAAAAAGAACAACACAATTTTGCAATTTGATATGCAAAAAGGCGTCACATATACATTGAAACGGCTTGTGACTCCAGAACACAAGCAAATGTGAACTGTTTGTTCTAGGGTACTTAAGCAGCATGTTAAGTAAAAAAAAATATTGCCACTGTCCCTAAAATTGATGTCTGCCTGACTACAATGCATGTCAACAGCTTGGGTATTATTAGGATTACAATGAGAATATTTTTGCGCTTATACGCAATAGAAGAGATCACACCGCAAGTTCCACAAGCAAATGCATGAAAGACATGAAGCTATTAGAAATGATGCATTTTTTCTCAGCACGAATATGATGCACCGCTTCACTACGGCAAAAATAATTGTTCTTAAGGAAACCAAAGTGAACAGAAAGAACATTAGGAACCAACAGGAACAAAATAAGTGTGAATTATCATGCGTGCAAATGTTTAATACATTTATATCACTAGATTCACTTCAGTTTACCAAAAGGCTATTCGGTTTTGCGTACGAAAGAAGTTGCCGGTGCACTCTAAAAAGATATGGGTGACTGAGTAAGCCTACTCAGTCACCCATGGCTGCGGCTACAACGCGACGAAAAACGTGACCCGCGTTCCGATGTCACTCTCTCATTCGTGACTGTGTGTATAACGATGGCCTCGCAAGTGAAACTTTATTTCTGAATCAACAACGGATTGTCCTCACGGGCCATATGTAATGCCGCACCTAGTTCGTTAACTTGTCTCCAGCTATAAGTTAACGAGAGGAATATTACATAGCGGTCGAAGCATGTTAAACGACTCACCGGTATTGCCGTCTCCAGTCGCAGTAGAATCCGGCTCCCCTTTCGATGCAGACATGTTCCGCGTGGTTCACAACCGAAACTCACCTTTCGAGCTTACGTCTCCCCTCGCGAAGCCATCACTGTACCCCAAGTTACACAACGTGTGTTATCGAAGCGCAATAAACTGATTTTAGCACAAAATAAGCAACCAGTTTCAGTGTTCGAACCAATGAATCGTTGCCTGCCGCGCACGCGAACGTAGTTGCGAAAATTTAAATCAAGGTCACGTGGGTGGTCGATGATGCTGAAGGTTATTTTGCATTTGCAATGGCAAAAAAAAAAAAACAGAGCAAATACTCTGAGCGCAATGCATAATTAGGAATAATAATTTTTGTACTGTTTGTCATGTAATAAAAACGCTTCGATTATCGTGGGAGAAAGTTGTAGGGTTAAGCTACAGCCCATCAAGAGGGAGATACTGCGCTCGCGGGGGAACCTTACTAATTGGTGTACTATGCCGGTTTTGTTTTTTTCTTTAGCAGCGCCGCGCGGCCGATTCTCTCGCTCTGTGCGGCCACTCTCGAGCGTGCGGGTCCTCGGGTCGCGTGGCGAAAGCGTCTGGCTCGTCTGGGGAACCGCTAGCTTGTTGCTAGGCGACGCAAGAAAAGTAAGTCGCAAAGTATACGTTAACCTATATGTAAAACTTTTTCATTTTTAGTGGGAAAGAACAAAAAAAAAGACAACGTCTGTTAAGCTCATTTCACATTCTCGATTGCTCGCGGTCACACAATGCGAAAGGTGGCGGCCAAACGGCGCCAGCCGCGTCCCGGGCCCATCTGCACGAATGAAGTGCGCGGACGCCGTGCGCACACGAACCTGGCTTTCGACAGAGAGCTGCGCATCGTGGTTGCCGCAGACGAGGGAGATCTTCCATCAAACTGAATGGCGGCAGTCGCTCAAAACGCATGCGGATTTACGGGTAACTTGAGACGCGTCGTTTATTCTTTGTTTATTTCATTATTTCATTTCTTTATTTGACTGGATAAAGAGTGGTTCTGAGAACCACATGGTGACCGATGCGTCATTGTCAAACGAATTATGCTTGCAACGAATATATTTTTATACGTGTTCAAGCTGAAGTGCACCCGTTTCTTCTTCCTTGTTACAATGTTGATAAGAATGCTGGATTAGCATGTACGAAACAGTATTTCGATGTCGTCTGAAAAGTACTGTCGTGTGAACCATTGTGTGTGTATATATATATAAATATATATATATATATATATATATATGTATATATATATATTTCAACTGGTTCATATTATTATTAGTCAATAACGTTGAGTCGAGAACTGCTCATTTTCCAAGCACGCGCGACTGTGCTTTCTATATGGGCCTGTCCTCCCACGGTGATTTAACTGAAAGATTAAATCATCCCCGCGGGAGGTAGGCAGAAGCAAAGTTCCTGGCAACTCCCTGCAACCGCGCGACCCTCCCCCCGCCCATGCGCGCCCCACCGCACGCGGCCGCCTTGGGACGGCCGACGGCACCCGAAGGGAGTAGGGCAGCTCTCTTCCTCCGTTGGACTGAAGCCTTGAAAAAAGTATTCACTTGCCACCGTAGCCTAATTGTATATACAATTGCCAATAAACTTGTTCGTTTATTTTGCAGACTTCAGTTCTTAGGGCGCTGAACAATAATTATAAAATTGGCGAGCGCGCAACAGGGAAATTTAGCTACAGCCAAGCGATGATAAATTAACTACGTACATAAGCCCAATGCTACGCACAACGACGTGAAAATCAAATGCTTTTTTCGCGCTGTAAGCTCGCCGGTGAGAACAGTCACGCTTCCCGAAGAGTGCACGCGCATCCCTTGGGATCGGGGCCGGCCTTGTTGACATCGTCCGCACCGATTACAAATTCCTCAGCTCAATAAAGGCTGATTTTGCGGGTAAGGCGTACGCAAACTAGTAAAAACATCGACAAGGTTTTAAGCCACAAAGCTTGTGATAATAACCGACCTTTTTACAGCGCGACGAACAGCTTGCGATGCGCGTCTTTTAGCCCATAAACCCCCTTTCTCCACTTGGCACCAGGGTTGCCAGATGGCCACAACAAAATATAGCCAAATGATCTCAAAATGTAGCCCAAAAATAGGGAAACCCAAACTTTTTGTGAGCGGAAAGTAGCTAAAAATATCGCAAGAACGTTTGATGATGTTCTGTAAATATCTTATAGATGGTGAAAATGGTGTCGAAGTCTCACCACGTATTTCCGGCTTTAAAGTTACTTCCGCCACATTCAACCAGCGCATAACTGGCCTCAAGATCTGCGTAAACAATTGTAGTAATACTTCACACCCACACTTGGATCTGCACACTATTTATTGCTACAATGAACCCAAGGATTTGTTTTCCGGTTTACTCCCGGCGTTATTCGAATTTATTGAGCCATGCTCTGAGCTAACTTTTGTTCACGCCTCGCTGTTGCCGAAGCACTTTTCTATAAGAGTCGGGCAAAATACTTCCAGCTCCGATCTCGAGGATCAGCTTCGGCTGTTCACGATCGTGTGACCGAGAGGCGGCCCGAGCTCAAGACAGTGTGTCAGAACGGAACAAAAAAAAAAACGAAACAAAACAATATTTTTGACCGGAACGAAAACGTAACCGACACGCTATTTGGCTTTTTTTGTTTCGGAGTTAAACCGAAATATTTTTGGGCGGTTTTCGGTTCAAGCGGAAGGTCCGAAACAGTCGACGTCAGGCACCCTCAGGATTGGCGAGTCCCTCAGGTCCCTGCATCAGCGGGTAACTCAGCCAGCAAGCGATAGCCGCTCGAGCACTCTGCTAATCTAAGCCTGGCACTCGGTGCACTAGCAGATCGGCATAGCACAAAAGCAAAGGTTCGCACGCTGAAGAGCTTAATAATTTCTTTTTCTACGGGTACAAGGCTTTGTTACCGAAGTTTTATTTGCGCTTTATCGGAACAGCGGTCTCGTATTTCGGCGAGTACACTCGGTGACGGGCTGCTTCTTAGATCATGCTGAGTGCCTTGGGTGAAAGAACCTAATTCTAAGAATTCATAAATCAGTTATCTTGAAAAATAAATACTGTTTTAATCGTTACTTTGAGCCGAAGTTTTCTGCCAGTTTTCATTAAACTTTATTGTCTTTCTCTGTTATTAGTTTTTTTTCACTTAAAAAAGCTCTATTCCGGTTCTGCTCCGGAACGAAAGATCCATAACGGTTAATAACGGTTTCAGTTAGCATGCAGAAAACTTCGGAGCAAAGTAACGATTAAAACAGTATTTATTTTTCAAGATAACTGAATTACGAATTCTTAGAATTCAGTGCTTCGACTCAAGGCACTCAGCATGATCTAAGAAGTACACTTTTACATATTCTGGTGCAGTCGGCTGTATACAATCCAAGCCAGCGAAAGACTGCCTCGCGTTCACGAAGTACGTGCTCCCTGGAGAACCGCCAGTCGATCTCCCCGTCGTCGTGACGACAGGTGAGCGCGTGTCTATCGTTCTGCAGAAGGCTTCAGTGTCTTCGGACGAACTCTTAGAAAAAGGGTTCGTGACGATAAACCTTCAAGTCTCCCTTTTAAACCGCCTTGTGCTATCACAAGCAGAGATGTCAGTCGTATCGGAGTCAACTTACCATTAAGATCTCTCCGTTATGCTTCAGGCGATTCAACTCCAACAAAAGCAAGTTTTACAGCAAAATGAAATGCTTCAGACTCTTGTCTCGGCTCTGAGCCTCAAAGAAAGCGTTCCTACAAAGGTTGCGGAACCTGAACCCTTTGATGGTTTGTCGCGGAATCCAGAAGCTTGGATTGCGTCCTTTGAATACGCCTGTCGACAAAACGGCTGGGACACAGATGCAAGAAGAGTGAAGCATATGCTGCTTTTCTAAATGGCATCGCAAGAAAATGGTACAATCTACGTATCACGTAACATCAGTGTGATGCATGGAGTACGTGGAAGGAGAGCTTCATCTTGTCATTCTATGGCAGTCCGCTTGAGCGATGGGATCAAGCTATACCTGGAGGTCTGGAGCAGTGCTCGAGTATTTCTTCGAAAAGCATCGACTACTTCAACTTGCAGAGCCGGAAGTTCCATTTAAATCCTTTATAACGGTCATAATGCATGACCTACCTCGGGAAATGCAACGAAAAATTCAAGCTGCAGCACCAAAAACTATGGAGGCTTTGCTGGAGTCACTACAAGTGATCGCCTGCCATTGAACGGAGAGACCGACAAAGCCGCTTTGGGATGTCCGAGGGGCAGAAGAATCTAGAAACGGAGAGTTTCATGAACAGTTACCACAGAATGGTTACCAAGAGAGAAGTCACCATCGTTCGTTGCATGCCGCGGAAAGAGAGTCTGAGAAACGCAGTTTGCTTAGATTGAACAAAATACTAATAAATGAGGGTTCTCAGTCTGACCCTATGACAAAAAGGAGACTGTTTCTTTGATTTCTGCGAGTTTATTACATATAGGAATTGAGGTTAATGGACCACGTACAAGAGCACTTATAGACAGCGGAGCTTCTGTATCCATTCTTAAGAAAAGCAACCCAAACCCGCAAGATGTATGCCAAGGGAGATCAGTTCTTGTGCGTGGGTATGATGGAAGGAAGAGAGAGTATTGTGAGTGGGCACGCCTGAAAGTAAAGTACCATTCTAAAGAGACCGAAGTGGTTCCGTTAGTTTTAGAAATTGTGGAGTACGACTTTCTCCTATCTCGTCCGGACATGAAGTTGTTGAGACTAAATATTTATTGGGACGATACGGTGTCTGTTGATCAAGAGGCTGATCAAACAGATTAGGGACAAAAAGAAGGCCGCCTACGGATGCTGAAGAAAGGCAATGTAATTCCTCAACTTTACTATGAACTGGTATGTTTGCGAGGATATCCACCGGCAACAACAAAGTTCGAAGTGCCATTTCACCTGTCCGACAAAACAGTTGTGATAAAAAAAACATACAAGACAAGAGAAAAGAACGCGTGGATAAACGAAGAGCTACAAAATATGTTAGATGCTAATGTAATTCGCCTGTCGGTGTCCCCCTTCGCTTCACCTGTCACCGTTGCTCCAAAGCAAGAGAGCAGCTGGCGGCTGTGTACGGATTAGAGAGCAGTAAATAACCAAACCCTGTTGATTCCACTTCCAATGCCAAGGATTGACACCATCGTCAATGAAACTGGAGGCTGTACCTGTTTTTCTCGCATAGACGTGGGCAAGGGCTTCTGGCAAGTGCCACTGCAAGAAGACACCAAGCAATACAACGCATTTACGACTTCATTTGGAATATACGAATATAATCGCCTTCTTTTTGGGTGGAAAAGCTCACCTAGCTGGTTTCAAAAGATGATGAACAGAGCTTTGAATCCCTACATTCGACGCT
This sequence comes from Dermacentor variabilis, assembly GCF_050947875.1. NCBI lineage: Eukaryota > Metazoa > Arthropoda > Arachnida > Ixodida > Ixodidae > Dermacentor > Dermacentor variabilis. Next base: position 254,439,535 of record NC_134569.1, read on the forward strand.
TCTGCAATGTTTACGTGGACGACATTATCATCTACTGTACAAGTGAAAAATTGTAGGAGGAACACCTGGGTCATATTCTGGCAGCGTTATCTGATGCTAAGCTAAAAAGTTAATTTCAAGAAGAGTGAGTTCTTCAAAACTAAGGTGACATTTCTAGGCAGAGTTTTGGACGGATCAACGAATAATACGAAAGAAGAATCGATAGCTCGCATAGCAAAACTAGTAAAGCCATACGATGTACACTCGCGTCGCATTCTTTCTCGGCTTGGTGGACAATTTCAGAGCATTCAATCAAGATTATGCTCTCAAAAGTCGCTGTCTGGCAAGACTGACCCAGAAGGATGTTCCCTTTTGCTGGACAGAAGAATGTGATGACGCCTACCGACAATTGGTCCGAATAATTTCTTCTGATCCTGTCTTGTGCTTACCACACTTTGCGCTGCCCTTCGAATTAAATACCGATGCTTCTCACTATGGAACGGGAGTAGCCTTATATCAGAGAGACTCATCACGACCACCAAACAAAACTGAATCGAACTATACCAGAACAGAAAAAGAAGCTCTCGCCATTTTAAAAGCCGCCCGCTACTTCCGTTAATATTTGGACGGTGCAAAGTTCAAGCTACACACAGACCATGAAGCGCTAACGTACATATTGAAGATGGCCGAACTGAAAGGAAAGATAGCCCGTTGGGTGGGTGAACTGCAGTAATTTGATTTAGAAGTAGCTCACCACCCGGGAGCTTCTGAAACACGCAGACGCAATGTCGCGATTAGCCGTTATGCTTCCAGACAATCTTGAAGAGGCAGATGATGCAAGGATATGAGAAGGAACCGACGTTTTGCAACGTACTAAATATGGGCGAGCTGTCGTTCCTACTTCCTTGGTTACAAAAATATTAGAAATGTACCAAGATAGCCCCGAATCAGGAGGCCATGATGGCTTTTGGAGAACCTACATGAAATTGACAAAAAGTTTCTCGTGGCCTCGTATGAAGCAAGAAACAAAAGAATATGTTTCATCACGTCATAAATGTCAGATAAACAAAGTAAAATTTAAACCGACGAAAAAAATGGCTATACCACAATACTCTAATACACCATTTGAAGTCATTCATCTAGACTTCTCGGAACTCCGAAAAAAGTCTGAAGGAGTTAAGAAGACACAAGGCTTCCTGTTGTGCATTGATGAGTGCACCAGGATGATTGAAGCAAGACCTGGTAAAGAAGATGCTGACAGCGTAATTTCCTTTTTGAACAGGAAAATGCTTGACAATGTAAACGTCAGTGTCTCAGACAATGGACCTGCTTTCCGAAGTCGTCGGCTACAGGAATGGGCTGAAAAGCGTAACATCAAGTTATGGTTCTCTGCGCCCCATCATCCCTCAGCAAATGGGCAAGCTGAAAGGGCAATCAGGGACATCAAAGGATACATTAGCATGTATCCAGCATTCCCAGGTGGTTGGAAATGTTGTTTGGAAGCGGCAGTAGTCCGCCACAAGCGCTCGTATACAAGTGCCCTGGGAGGCACTCCTCTATTCGCTGCAACTGGGAGACCACCTTATCTGCCTGCTGATATAAGCATTGGCATTGACAATAATATAAAGCTCACAGAAGCAGCAAGAACTGAAGATAGTAGACCAAGGTATTCTGACAGAATGAAGAGAAATTTCGACAAGAGGCAAAATCAAACGTTACCAACACTCGACGTCGGCGACATGGTACTTGTAAAAAGAGGGTCAAGCCAGAACACGGCCTATAAAGGACCATTTCGTGTGATAAAGACAGCAAGTCAACAAGGACAATTAAAGATCATATGGTACATTGGTCCCAATGACATCATGGGATCCGCTGCCATTGGGAATATATTCAAGTGTCATCCCTGGAGGGAATAAAGCAATCCTATGACGGCTGGCAAATAAATGTTGAAACAAGACAAGGGGGAGTGGGAGACAAGAGAATAAAGAAGAAGTGCGATAAACAAAATGGAGTCTGTGTTGTGAGGATACTAAGTACAGTTTTATTACAATCATGATAGAGTAAAAAAATTAAATTATGCGCCTTTACGTGCCAAAACCACACTCTAATTATGAGGCACGCCGTATCCGGGGACTCCGGAACTTTGGACCACCGGCGTTTTTTTAACATAACCTAAATATATGTACATGGGCGTTTTCGCATTTCGCCCCCATCGAAATGCGGCCGCTGTGGCCGGGATTCGATCCCGCGACATCGTGCTTAGCAGCCCAACACCATAGCCACTAAGCAGCCCCGGCGGGTATGTGGGTCATGATAAAGTATGTGCTTATAAAAATAAGCCATAATCTCAACTACTCGTACGCACAAAGTTTAAAGGGCAAAAGTTTGCAGGATTACGGTATGAAAATTGAAAAGTCGCCCCCGGGACTGGACTTTACGATTGCTAGTAAGTACAGCGGAGCTTGGCGCTTGTGGACACGCCGGACGTTTGGGCGCATGCGCGAGCAAGAGCTGGTGCGAGCGAAAGAAAGTGAGGGCTTTTGCTCCTTGAGTATATGATTTTGCCTAGGCAGTCCGGAGGAGTTTCTTAGCGCGTGTTTTATGCGTTTATCTCTAGACCTGCCGGCATTTCTGAGGAGGGGGTCGAGTTTGTTTACGCCCCGACGCTGGCTGACGGCGCGGTGAAAGAGATGACAGCATCGCAGTAGTTTCTGTGGGAGCAGTAGGGGCCGTGGAGGAGGCCGGTCCGCATATATTGAAAGTCTAGCTAGAAGGCAGAGAGCGTTAGGAACCGTACTTGAACGCGAGTTGCTGAGACCGCTATGAGGATACGCCGCGCCCCCCTAACGCATTTTACGCTAACCTAACCTTCCGTTAAGCAAATCTAACGAGGCCGCGAGAAAAAGACAATAATATTCACGACGTAACTGCTGTGAGAATACGGCACGGCATCCTGAGTGCTTTTACGCTAACCTAGCGCAACGTAACGTTAACCTAATTTAAACCTAAGCTAACCTTACCTAATGTGGACGAGACGCAAAGACAATAATCCTCATGGCGTGAAATCATGCAATCGCTTTAAAGCGTGTTTGCTAAGGGGAACAAAGGGGACTAAAAGGGGACCACTCCAAAATGCTCCTGAAAAGTACAGGAGAGCAGGCCCAGCCTCTACTACGGCCCCTATGCTCCCGCGGAAAAATCAGTGAGGTCTTTTTTCTCTCTCTTTCTTAAGTTAAGGAAGGGTGCTGTAAGGTGCGACAAAGTTATAATCCGGTATGACTGACTCACCACCAGCGCCGCAAGCGCGAGAAAGTCTGACCGGCGTGTCTTTAGGCACAGCGATCACCAAATGGGGCGTCAGTGCGCAATGGTTCACCTTTTTCACCACACCGGCAGCCAGCGTCCGAGCTTAATCTCGACCCCACTTCGCAATGCCAGCAAGCCTAGGGACAAACGCATACAACACGCACTAAGAAGCTTCTCCACCATAGCCCCTAGGCCGGGCCAAATGTTAGAGAGTTTTAGGTTCGGGGACGCTAGCAGCTTGCGTTCCCTTACCTAAAACTCTCTATTCAAGGAGCAAAGGCCCCCAGATTGTCTCTCTCGCACCAGCTTTTATTTGCGCCTGCGCAGACACGTCGAGCGCCTCGAGAAACGCCACGCGCCGCTGTACCTATTATCAATTGTAAAAATGTCACCGGACAGCGCCTGCTCTATTGTTTAGATGCCCGTCAGGAAGGAGGTAGCTGACCCTGCAAGCCCTCTCCTGTCACCTTCTCCCATTCGCTTGATTTCGCTGGCCGACACTGCGCTTGCGGCTGTTCCGACCGTCCGAGTACGCGTTTAGCAACGTGGTTCCATAAGCTAAGGCTTCGCGCTTTTTGTTTTGCGGTGGTTGCTGTGTACGAGAAGCATCTACTTGTCGACCTTGGTGTTTCTGATGAACTGTTTTCATGATGCGGTACTGCTGTGTACCTATGTGCACGTGATGTGCGAGAAAGAAACACTCAGGTGTTTCGTTCTACAAAATCCCTGCTCTCGAGCTGCGTCAACAGTGGATCAAGGTGAGTGCACGCAAGAAAACACGGAAAAGATGGGCGCCAGGCATGCGGTACAGATTTTTTCATCCGCTATCATAGCTACCACTGCAGTATTCATAAAGGTCTATTCTGAGCTGCTGAAACATTTGTGCACTGAGTTACAACAAGCACAATATTCTCTAAGAGCCTCACTGGTTTGAACTCATCCTGTAGTTCACCCAGTACGTCATGTTTGTACCTACTTGTAGAGGTTTAATTTTATGGTTTCCATTGCCATTCTATATATCACCAACGTTACTGTAACTAGCCCGTACGAGCCCGTCTTTATTAAATTGGCCTATGTACATGAGGCTCATCTTGCTTCATGCCATCCAACCGCAATTTTCTTCGGTTCAGTCACTGGTTCAATGGCATTAGTCGGCGGTACCTTGCTCTTTGGTCTGAGGATCGTGATTAGCTGTATTAGAATTTCATCAGGTCCTGCAGCCGTGTTATTGCGGGTATTTCCTTCTGATTTCTAGTAAAGAATTTCTATTCTGAATTTGGATCTCTCACGCTTATCTATTGTTGCTTGATCTGTCCGAGTCTGAACTACGCCTTCATTTGCGCCGAAGTTATCCGTAACAACGTCTTGGATGTACCGCAGAGCATCGTCTCCATCGAAGATTTTACCGTCTTCGTCCCTTATAGCAGTCTAGAAATTTTAAAGCAAACGGTTTACTGGCCGCGAGCTTGCGATTTCCCGTGGCCGTGCTCCGAGGAGACACATGACGTCACACCGCGTTCCTCGTCGTTGCGTTCGCCTCCGCTCGCTTCGCCAGCTGCGTCGCATGCCTGATAACATGTCAGAGGATTGAAAACGAGAGCTCGCGTGCGCCACAACCAAAGTTGAGGTGGCTGTATGGACGGCGACAATTCTGAGAAGCAGGAAGAGGCCTGGAATCGCTATCGGAACGAGATGAAGAGGAAATGAATCGCCCAGGAAGCAAACGAACAGAGCGCCGAACGACTGGGTAAACGCCGCAACACAGCAGGACAACCAGAGAAACCTGGACTTGCAATCAAGATTAACCAAGGCTAACCATGATATGCCTTAGCTTTTGCTATGTATATCCTGGCGTAGCCGAGCTAAGCCACTGCCAATTTTTCAGTTGGAGTTCCGAGTGCTCTTACATGGTTGCAGACTCCTTGTCTTCTTGTCTCTTTTCCGAATCTTATGCACACAACGTTCACCTGTGCATTCAATTATCTTTTGCACGAACTCATTCCTCGCCCTTTTCTTTCCTCGGTATTTGGTTCATCTAAAGAGCACCTTTTTATGTATGCCCAACTTTTTGCCTTCTCCAGGATCCTTAGAAACCTGTTTACGCTCTTCTATAGCTTGCTTTAAATCGTTGTTCCACCACTTACGTGGTTTCGTCTTTCCAATATATTTTTTTGCTGTGTCTGTTTTATCTCCTGCTACGTAACGTATACCAGTTTCTTGTATTCCCAGCCTGTTGTAAGAAATGCCTCTAGTTTCTTCTCTATGTTTTTTTTTTGTGATCTCTGTTGCTTTCTTTTCAATATTTTTTGTAAGTGTGATGCAATTGGTTCGTCTTTTGCATTAGCATTGCATTGCATCACAAATGTTGAAGTTAACCGTTTCTGATCGCTACACATGCTATCTTTTCCAAGTTTATCTATTATCATTTGGTCTATGAGCGAAATGAGAACAAAGTAAAAGCAGGAGCCAATGTTTCCACAAGTGGACTTCTTTCTTTTAAGGCGACATATGTTCTCTTCGGACAGTATACATAGGCACGGTTCTTCTGAAGGGGAGATGGGGTGGCGAGTGGGCGAGCCAAGGACTAGAAGAGCCGTACTTATATATACTGCTCCGAGGAGAGCATATGTCACCTTGAAAAGGTCACGTTTACTTGTCGAAATGTTGGCTCCTGCTTTTACCTTGTTCTCGTTTTGCTCTTTGTCATGATTTTCTATTTCCCGCCTCTCCCGTGTTTCCCCTGGACCATTTGGTTTCGCTCTTCCTAGACCATTTCTGAGACTAAGGCGTAGTCGATGCATGAGTGCCTGTTTCCGCATTGCCTTCTTACCTATCCATGACACTTATTCGCCCCGTTACTTACTCCAAGGTTCTGTTCATCACACAGATAAAGCACTAGAGAACTATTGTAATTTGTATATTCGTCTAAATTCTCCATAGGCGCATTCATATCTCCTACTATTATCATCTCGCCCGATTTAGTGAACTCATTATTATCGCTTCTAACGCAATCAATCAATTCTTTATGTTAATCTCTGCAACCGAAGTCCAATCGGAGCTGGTACACTGTCCCTAAAATGTACCCCGTCACGCACAAAAGCGCCTCCGTGGTCTTCTCGTTCTACTTCTCGGTTGGCCTGATCTTACTACTTACGTCAGCGCCACGTTGTGTCCACTGTGGGCGCTATATTAAGCTCTCCCATAGCATCACGTCGGAGTACCGTCACCGGATGAAACGTATTGCAGAACCCTGGTTAGAATTTCTGCCACATTTTAAAATGATCGCTGTGGAATAAGTCACTGACAAGTCGGTCTGCTGGAGTTGATCGCGTGGTGAGTGTGTAATAACGGATAAAAACTCATGGCAGCCTGTTCAGCGCACGAATAGACGAGCCCTTTCACCGTGCCTTGAAGGGTAAGGATCGACTGGCTTAGACGGGCATGATTGAAACAGGTGCTTACATTTTTATTTATTTATTTTACCCTCATGGTCAATTGGCATTACAGAGGGGAGTGGGTTGTAATACTAAAAATAGTTCAACAAAAAACAGTCAGTACAGTTCGTACCAATAAAGCTCGCAATTTTATAATGTCAGCTAATGCACCATGGAATATGTGATTATCATGAAGAGTAACAATGTCAACGGGAAATTTGTTCCCCGTCTTTGACGTACAAGGGAAAAAGGAGTTCAAGAAGGTCTTTGTGTTGCATAATAGAACACCTGCTTTATGATGATGATAGATGCGACGAGGTATGTACGGTGGGCGAAGGCGTAGTTGGTCACGTAGGAAAAAATGGTGATACATCTTGTGAAACAGTGTTAAACGAGAAAATTTTCTGAGAGATGATAAAGAAGGAAGTGCGAGGGATGTTTCCATGGTGGAGACGCTCGCAGTTCTGCTATAATTAGGCCATATAAAACGAAGGGAGTTATTCTGGACAAGTTCAATTGAAGTTAATAGATTGTAACAGCTAGGGTCCCACACGGCTGTAGCATATTTCAGTTTAGGTGGTATTAGTGTTTTATAAAGCTGTAACTTTAAGCCACATGGAGCAGTAGAAAAGTTACGACGTAAATAGCCAAGCATGCGGTTAACATTGTTAATAATGCACTCAATATATAGTTAAAAAGGTAGATTCGTCGTGATTTGAACTCCTACGTACTTGTAATAGTGAACAGAATGCAAAGTATGTAATATTATTAAGATAATAAAGAGGTGAGCGAGTGGAAATTCTAGATACACGCATGGCTTTGCACTTTTTAATATTTAGGTCCATTAACCATTTTGCGCAGCAGTTAAACATAGCGTGAAGGTCAGATTGCGATACCTTAATGTCGTCATCGTGCGTAATTTCTCGGAAGATAACACGGCCGTTGGCAAAGAGATGAATGTTAGTTGATATAACTGATGAGAGGTCATTAATATAAATGGAAATAACAGGACGCTTAAGAGAGAACATTGCGGATCGCCGGAATGAACTTTGCAAAAAGATGGAGTATGGCCGTTTGCAGCAACAAATTATGATCTCTTAGTGAGGTAACATGCAATCGAATGTGAGATGTTATTAGCCAGATTTAGTTGGTGCAGTTTGTAACGTAACAGTCTATGGCGAACCTTATCAAAGGGTTTTGAAACGTTTATTCGAGCATTGTTCTGCATACATGGTTGCCAACTGCCTGTAAAGACTCTTTTGGATATTGCGTGTCAAACTTGTCGAGATCACTGACATTACTGCATGGTTATATGCCCGATATATCACGAGCATGCGCTATTCAACGGCTGTAGGCTTATCGAATGATTAGTTATGCGACAATACGGTCACCGCAACTAAGGCACTTTGGTCACGCATGCTGCCGAGGCCAAGGATAGCCTGCGAGCACTGCGAACGCGTGTAGCGGTTTTGCAATGTGTTATTTGTTCTTTATTCATATTGCTTTGTTTATATGTGTTTTGCAATGTGTTATTTGACTTGGCTTGATATAGCGATACACTGGATCCTTTAGAGGTACAGAGGCTGAGTGCTCCTTACTGCTTTCTGCCCTGCGTTCTTTTCTTTTTTTGCGATAACCATGTCGCGCCAACGTTGTGGGACGCCTGGGCCCAGCAGCCGTGTGTCGCGTGTCCCGCCCACGTAGAACTCCATCTGATGAGCCCAAGCGCAACGCTAAACCTTGCTCACGCTGCTGCGTCCTTGGGGAGAAACTGCTAATTTTCAAGCAGGTATTGTTGTGGCGTCATATTAAGTAGTCTGGTTAAGCACAGGACTCGCGGAGCTCAGAGTACGTTTCCAACATTCCTCGTTCCTTTCTTACCTGGTAAATGTCGGAGCGAGCATCGTCGTACGAGCCGGCCAGAGATAAGTTGGATTCGTAGAAGGCGCCAGGCGAGCCGGCGTCCAGCGTCTCGCTGCCCACGGGCGCGCTGTACACCTCCTCGGCCAGGGGTCTGCCATCGAATGGGTCGACGCCGTGCGAGCTCCGGCGAGACTCCAGCACGCCGTCGGTCGACTTCTCCTCGAGCAGCGAGACGAAATCGATGCCGGCGCTTTGCAGCTGCCGGTAGTTGCCGAAACCGAGCATCTTGCCCTGCGCAAAAAAATCATGTTCACCGTGTTGTCCCCGACACAAGCTGAAATTGCGGAAGTGCGACGGGTGTATACGACGAATAAAGGAGCAGCGGCGCGCATCAAGGATAGGCGCTACTTAGTGAAAGTGGCAAGGATGGACGGGCTTCGGATTTTTCCTTTGGCATCAGCCAAAAACGGTAGGCTTCACCCGCAATTCATGCGTGTTTGCTTGTAACCGCAATAGTAACACTGCTGCCATTGCTGGGAGCAAGAGAGACAATGGAAAATTTATTTCGAGAAACGCAGAGATGTCGGCCTGAGCTATAACTTGCTCCTGCCTGCTACTCTACACTGGGGAAAAGGGCTGATGAATGACGATGATTCTCACTGCATGTTGAAACCCAGCACGCATTTGGTGACGGGCGGATGGCTACGGATGCGCATATGTGTATGTGGTCCGCATATTTTAATTTCACCGGTTTAGCAAGTTCAGATGCAAGGCCAGTCAATCTAACAATGAAGAGAGTTGGACTGAGAACTCACCCTTGTGGACCACCTCGGTGGATATTGTAATGGCTGGTGTCGCCATCACTTGTGCACATATACACGAGGAGGCCGCTGAGATAAGTAACAATGCATGCACATAGCCAGCCACCGAAGTCTAAATCTCCCGGCTCATGAAGAATGGCATAATAAAGTACATTAACGTATGCACCCTTAATATCACGAAAAGCAGCTCCAACTAACTGGCGACGACTCTTTTCCTCTCCAACAGTGATGACCATGTTAGGAACACCATCAATGGAAGAACAGCCTCTTATGAATTCACTCATAAAATCAGGAAAGCAATTATTCCTTTCTAGAAACACTCCATCCTTGATACGACCATTTTTTCCATTACTTTACTGACACAATTGGCTGTGGCGATAGGTCTGCAGAAAAAAATTTCGTTAGGGCACTTTCCGGTTTAAGCAACGCTATTATGCGACTGCATTCCCAACTGCCTGGGTGATTTCCTGACTATCACGTAGTATTATAAAAAGCTAAAACGATACGTCGGGCTTTTGTGTCACGATGGCGTCGGGAAACAGAAACTGCCGCGTCAAGCTCTTGCATCGTAGAATGCACTTCGATTCACTCATCAGGTGACGGCGGCGCTATAATGACAAGACATGAAGTCACTGCATTATACTTGTCCTGAATAAGTTTGCAGTAGTCCTCTGCTGCCTCCAGTTCCGTCCGGCATGGATGCAGAACAACGACAGGGAGTGGATGTTTTTGTTGTGGAATTGTCTGGGGACTTCGTGTGACCCACCAGATCTTAGACAGAGGTTGTCTTCGGTCTAGAGATCTACAGAATGTCCTCAAAGGCGGTCTGTCAAATTTGCCGAGATGTCGCAGAACATGTCATTGAGCTCGGCGACTGTTCGAAAGATCTGACGGTGACTTTGTTCTTCCTTATTGTCGTTCTGTGCGGCGACGGATTGCACGAAGCGCCTCATATTGTGTGTCGACCGGTGGTCTGTGCCTCGGTCTGTCTTGTCTTGGTTTATTTCACAGGGTAGATGCAATAATGACCTGTATTTCGGAGGGAGATGTCACGCTCTGACAACGGGTATCGACAGAAGTCTTAAATAAATAAAGTCTAGTCTGTTTGGCGGATGCAACCTGAGACTGCGCTGCGAAACCAGCTAAACTGAACGTAGGTTGGGAGGTGGTCACTACCATCAGTCTCCAGATACCAGCTTGCTGAGGACAGAAGTCTCCTTGATACATGCGTTAGGTCAAGACAACTGCTGTAGAACCTGCCAGGAGTAAATGTAGGAAATTTTTCATCGAGTATATCTAGTCCTTCACTACAGATAAAGTCGACAAAGCTTTTGCCACGAGAATCCGTCACAGTGCTACCTCAAAGGGATGGTGCACGTTAATGTCACCCGTCGCAATATGCCAACCTTGCCGTACTTGCAGCACAGACATCAGGTGCGAGCAATCGATCCACGCTCTTTGGTGCATGAGTCCTGCAATGACTGACAACGTGCACCACTTATGTTTTAATTAAATTATTTACAGGCCTATCACTGCAACAGACACAACGCACGGCTTACTTTATATTCTGAAGACTTCTGAAGACATTGGAGTACGCGCGCACGATCAATCTAGGCCTATATAACCAGTGAGCGTACTTCGAAAATAAAAAAAACTGATTAAGCTATTGATTTTTTCTACTAGACAGCCAAAATAATCCACATATCTAATCTACTCACTTCACTCCTACACATTTCCTTTCCGTTTTTCCAATTTATTTAGTTTTTTTCTCATTTTTAGACTTCATAAATATCTTTGGTTTGTTATGTTGCGAGTGCCTTAAACTAGGGTTTTAATTCTACGTCTAGCTGATGACTTTATAGTATCTTGAAGTTTGTGCTACATTTACTTTGTATAATTCTTCACTTAGTAACTGCTGTATTGCTGTTTGATGCTGTGTATTTGCTCTAATGTATACATTTTCTGACAGGCGGTCCCCTTTCAGCCACATGGTCTGGGACATCCTTCTGTATATTTGTGTAAGCATGCATGTGCCAGACGTTGGGCTATAGCGGATGTTCAGGATTGTGCAATTTACGCGTGGTTAGAAATATCCTGGAAGGACATGGCGATGAATGGGTTTACAAGGCGCAAGCATACAATAAGCATTTGCATGAGTCACATACCAGTGCTGACTGACTGAGCTGTTTAAAAACGTGCTCACACAAGTATGTTGTCTTGCTTTTTCCCCTTTATTAGACATCTGCCAGCTACGCTGTTACCTACAAGGCCTTAGTTTCCCGATCCAGAAACAAATGAATAACTATATTATTTTTAATATGGCCTGTTAAGTACGCACTTCAAGTGCGACAAGTGTGGTGAGTTGAGAAGAGCAAATGATTAAAACACGGAAACCGGTACGGGTGATCTGACATTGCGAATCACTGACGTCCGCGTCAGTACGCGGGTGGGCTTGAGCAAAGGCTATTAACTACCTATTTTTTTATTATTTGTTAACTCAGTGCTTCACCGCATTAGACAATGTATACGCTTCGGCCTCTGCTGTGGCTTCTGTTGACAGACAGACGCAACGCCACCCCGAAGCACACATCTCACAAACACGTCGGCTGACATTTACATTTCATTTTCTTCGTGAATAATGATAAAAACGCCTAACTTGCAAAAAACGAAGCACTCAGGCGGCACATCCTGCTTCAAAGCCCCCTTCTGCCCACAGACTGTGCGGGGCTATTGTTACGCGCACTCTAGGCATGTTGCACCGCGTCGCCGAATTCTGCAGCGGCGTCGTTAAAGACCTCCTCCTACGGCCTCTCTGGTTCAAGTGAAGTCACGTTTATTGCAATAGTCATGCTGGAGTTAGACGTTAATACTACTACAGCAGGAGGTCCCACAGTTTGGAAAAAAAGAAACTGCTGGGGGACCTCCTATGATTACATAAACAGGGTTATGATACAAAAACAGCAAACAAGTACGGCCATCTGAACAATAGTAATAATAATTAGGTAAGTTTATTATCTATGAGGGGAAATTGGATACATAATGGTAATGCTAATTATTGAAGAAAACATGAAAAATAATCGAAAGCTTGTGAAGAAGCAGAATAACAACGAATATTAACATGAATAATCAACCCGACATGAGAGACCGAACTCGTTTCATTATCAATAACAATATTTATTTATACAAGAACAAAAGGTATGCAGCAAAATGACGTACATATATATAGTTAATTCAGAGATTAATATCAGTCGGCTAATTTCTGAATGAAATATTTCTTGGTGCGCGCAGAGAATGTAAGAACGTTCTGTGATCATGTTATTTTGAAAGGTTTGATCATCTTATTTTGATATTGCTATGCCAGAGAAGAGGGCTGTTAACTTCCAGTAATTCGTCCTTACGGCACGTAAAAGAAGATTGTTGCGGAGGCAAAACCGGGCACAGTTCTTGTTAGTAATGTGTTAGGGATCAATACATTGAACGAAGCGGTCGTGTGTGATAAGCCTATATGGAATTATGGATAGTCTCTGACGGAATAATTGTAACGGGAGAATGTTAAGTTTAGGAAACAGTGACCTGCAAGAAAAATCAAATAGGCTGAAAGTCATCAGTCTCATAGCGTGGTTCTGAAGCCGCTGCAGACGTCCAGGATGCGTAGAATACGTATTGGCCCATGACGATACACACTACAAATGATGGCGAGGAATATAAGCAAAATACAAAGATCGTACGATGTGAGGTGGAAAATAGGTTCCTTTCTTGACGATAATGTGGATGCGAAATGCAACTATTTTCACAAGTGATCGGGCGTGTCAATGAAATTTTAGTTCAGTATTTAAGATGACGCCGAGGAACCACGGTTCGTTCGAAAACTGCATGACGTAATCACTAAGGCGACCAGAAGGTGGGACGTCGATTGAATTTCGCTGGGAATGGAACACCATAAATGTGATATTAGTGAAATCGATCTGCAGATGATTACAAAGGCACCATAAAGTAAAATTGTTTAGGTCGGTGTTCAGGTTAGACTGCAGTGTGGCAATCGATTTACTGGATGTAAGGTTGGTCGTGTCGTCAGCGTAAAGTATGCACTTGGTCTTAGCAAGAATAGTGGGTAGGTCATTAATAAACATCCAAAATAAAAGTGGGCCTCAAAATAATCTCTGAGGAGTTCCCACGTTGATTAGCTTCGATGATGAGAGATGGCCGTTAACCTGTACCATTTGAGGTCGGTTACTCAAGTAGCCTCCAATAAAGTTTAGTGGAAGACCAGATATACCGGATGATTCGAGTTTAACAAGTAGTATGCGATGGTGTATCGTGTCGAACGCCTTCGTAAGATTGATGAATACAGAACCCACAATTAGACCTATGTCAATAGCTTGCTTGATTTCTTCTGTTAAAGTAATAAGTGCAAGTTCGGTTGAATATCCTTGGCGACATCCGAATTGCTGAGGAGACAGAAGGTTAAATTTCTTTAATTAGCGTATTAATCAAGCGTGGAATAGCTTTTCAATCACTTCACCAAAAAAAAGGAGGGATGTAAATTTGCTTGTCATACCCTACTGAAGTCTGATCACCTTTCTTGAAAACTATTCTACCAGCTTTAAGACAACTCGGAAACACACCTGCAGAGAACAGTTTGTTAATGGTTGGTGCCAAAACTGTCGATATTTCATGCGAAATTAATTTTACTTTACAAGGGCCAATGTTGTCTAAGGCAGCGCTTCTAGTATTTAATGATGTGATGACCTGGTAAATTTCATCTGCAGTAGTCGAATACAGATAAAAGAAATGGCTACACCGAGGTACGTCATGCAAGGGACCCGCCGGCTGCTGCGTGACCGTAGATGCGCAAAAATGCTCACTGAATGCGTGTGTCGATATTATAAGGGTTTCAGTGCACATTTCGTCGCCTTGCTTCATTTTAATTGTGGGCTCTGAACAATCACTTTTGTTCAGAGACTATTTCATAATTTTCCAGCAGCGCGTCGTGTTGCTTGTGTTTTTTACATTAAGAAGGGAAACGCAGTCGGGGACGGCTGAAGACTAGGTGGTGCGACGAAATAAGGAAACTTGCGGGCGCTAGTTGGAATCGGTTGGCGCAGGACATGGGTGATTGGAGATCGCAGGGAGAGGCCTTCGTCCTGCAGTGGACATAAAGTAGGCTGATGATGATGATGATGATGATGATGATGATGATGATGATCCATAATTGCGCTTAGCACGCTTTAATAAAGAAGATAACGTTGAGCAATATTTCTGAAATCAGGATTTTAATATAACGTTAAAAGACTACGACTTTAATTTCTTATGAAGGTTATTCTTTCTATCAGTGGAGTTTAACAGTGAGTTAATAAATCATGGATTTCTGGGCGAACGAAAGCACTTCATTACAGTAGTGTGAGCGGTGCAGTTTTTTCTGTGCACGTAACTATTGTTTCCGGGAACGATGCAAAAACTTTTTCTGCGCAATCCTGCTTAATCACCGATGTCCAGTCCGCTGCACTAATTAACTGCACAAATGCGACGAAGGTAAATCGCCGCTTTCTCACTGTAATATTAGTCTGTATATATTTAAAGCATAAGGTGAAATCAATAGGATTATGGTGCGTAATACCATAATCTACCACTCCTGTAATGTTATCCTATATAATATTGGAGATAATAAAAATAAAAGTGGGCCTGACACAATAACGCATTGGAACAGTCTCCCAGAAGATATCGTCTCATGCACTGACCGTAAATCGTCCCATTGAAACGGTAAATAACCACATTTCTTATTTACCAATCCTACCCAACCTTACTCCAACACAATGTTCCCCATTTTTCACAATTGCTCCTAGCTTGTTTTTGTTTATTGTGGTTTCTTTACTGCTCTGTACATTTGTTCTAACGTTGTCGCAAGGATTATAGCCCTCCCTGATGTAATGCCCCCGGGTCTTTAAGGTGAAAATAAATGAAATGTAATATGATCTATTAGTCTACTGAAGCTCAGTAAATCATTGCTAGTTGGAGCTGAAATGTCCGAAGAAAAGACAAAGCTGTGTAAACAGTGCATGCACTCTAAACATGATGCACTATCAGAATTCATGACCCTAATGGTAATATCACCAGATATAACAATGTTCTTGTTTTTTATTGCGAAGTTATTAAGGATGTTGCTTAATTGACTGCAGTATTCTGGATACTAAGATAAAGGTGAACGATAAGTGGAAGCTGAGCTGCTGCTACGACTGTGGTTTAACACTACGGGTGAATTCAAGACCAATACCTCCACAAGGATTAGTTTCAAATCTGATATCAAGACGGCGCGTGTATGCTAAGGACAAGTTTACAAGTAAGGTACTTCCATCACCACGATACAATGCGCTATTACAATATTCAGAATGATAACCTGGTAATCCATACAAGTTGCCTTCATTGCCAGATAACCATGTTTCAGACAAAGATATGATAGACAATAAATGATCGAGTCAAGAAGAGAACGCAAACAGATCGCCGTCATGGTGTTTTCTAAACCTGCGTATGCTTAGGTTCGGAAGCGATAATGACTATTCGTGTAACAAATCTGCCGTTTATTGGCATGTGTACATAGCCATGATGGTTTAAGGACTGTTTAAACTGAGAAACGACAGCTAATCTAGCGGAAGATACCAAGGTATTCTACAGATGTAATTCGAAACACGCGGCTGTCCTCGGTCATCCGGGCTTTGATTGTGCAATTATCGGTCCAGAGGTGCTTCCACTGGTGTGCTCTTGTAAGCGCAAGTGCCGGCGCAAAAAGGCGTTTTCGCTCTGGCATAAGGCGATCGTTCGCATACACAGGTTTGGGGCCTGTGCTCTGGGCAAACCCTGTGTCTGCGGTAGAGAGCCGTGCCATTCTTCCTTTTTTAGTGAATTCAGGCTTCTTGTTTCGCAAGCAGAATTGCGCAGTAATATGCCTTCCATCTTTTGCTGGTACCCGGTGTGGAGTGTCTATATCTGTAGTGGCGATTCGGCAACCAATCATCTGACCAATAGTTTGGACCACGGCCAGGCAGTCTTCTACTTTTGACTCGGCGATGCCCTTCAGCTCAACATTATTGAGTCGCGAATATTGTTCGAGATCACACATTTGTTTACTAAGTTCCTTATTTTCGTCTGTGTTCTTTGGTCAGTGCCTCATTGTCGTATTTTACACATTCACAGATCCAATTAATCACCACTAGGCTAGTTTTCAGTTCAGCAACGTCCTCACGAAGAGCCTGCAATTTCTTTGTTAGTTCAGCACAAATCAGCATGCTAAAGTTTAGCAATGCAAAAAAAAATACTAAATAGAGGCAACAGTGGAAGCGGGTAAAAACGCTATACGCAATCGAGTGCACAAAAGTGCACAAAAAGGGAACGAAGCTGAATGGAGCGACACAAGGATCAGTACTTGCACACAGTCGCAACCACTGCTACCTAAGTGTCGAGCAACGGGAAGCGGTGACCTTTTTGTAGAGATTCTTGTGAGGTAGATGGCGAACGCAGCAGCTGAAGTCCAGTGACGTATTTGGAAGATGTGCACGTGCCATGGATACAGCAACGGCCAAGCAGTGTGGCCCAGGGTACCGCGCAGATTAGATTTGCCACCACTTAGTGGGACGTGCGATACCACAAACAAGACGCCAACACACAGACACCAAGACACCGCACACCGCTGCAACAAGCGTTTACATGCCCGGCGTTCTGGACCAACCGGATAGGCTGTAGGAGCCCTGCAGCTCTTTTGCAGCAGACGTGCACAATGGCAAATCCGTCGCGATTCCCCAACGTCCCGACTAGCATCCCGGCTCCTTTGCCGCTGCCCGGTCAGTGCGCATTAAGTAGGGAGCGGGCCTTCGACCGGTTTCAGGTGTCAAAGATGGTGTGGCGTGCGATTACTGCACTGACACGTTGGAGGCGGCATAACTACGACTTTAGGCACGAGGCAGGACATAATTTCCCAGTATGAAAAGAAACACCTCAACTTGGTGAACGCGCAGGTGTGAGTTATTTATTTTTTGCACCGCGTTGCTTGCTTCGTGTCTGGAGCCAGGTGAATTCATAGGTGCGGGAAAAACCACCGATGCGAAACCAGTTCGTGGCACACGCACCATTTTACTCTATATCGGTGTCTCAGGTGCCTCACACATGAACGCAACCGTTGGCGACCGACGGAACTGTGGGAAGCGGTTTGTTGGAAATCTATCGCTAAATGTGGTCTACCGGCCTGGCGCTAGGCTTCTTTTAAATTCAAATTAATGAGATTATGGGGTTTTACATGCCAAACCACGATATGAAGGCTTCTTTTAGTCTGTGTGCCTAGGAAAGGTTTCACGAACCCCGTTATGCCCTCCATAGGGTCTGGTAAACCCTGTGTTTCTAACATCGTGCAATGGTAGTTCACGGTTCTAACACGAAAGCCTTAAGGGCCCCGTGGCGCAATCCGTTTCACAGAAAATATGACGCCGGATTTTCTGCGACATGCGACACATATTTTCTTCGACAAGCCCTCCGCGTGGCACATAGGCGTTACTGAAGTAACTAAATTTCTAAAAGTAAAATGCGTCAGAAAATCCGTAAACTATGGCTTACGAACAACGTACGGATATGATAGCGTCGGACTGTAATTTGAATATAAGAGAAAACATAATTCTGTTAGCGAAAGCTCAAACACAAATCCCTTTTTCCGCTGCTGTTTGAGGTTTGTCTTAGTAGGAGTGGCGCCGCCCGCTCGCTTCCTTGCAACATCATAAGAACCCGAATGCTGGCCCTCGTGCATAGCACTCGCCGCCAGCGTGTCCAGGAAAAGATTACGATTGTATGAGCTGCCGTTGCCGGGTAGCGCGAGAAGTACTCCTGGGACCTGTTAATGCTATCGCATTCCACTCCTAAAGGCCCCTCACCAGGTCTCGCCATTTTGAGTTGACAAGCACAGCGCATACAGTGCGCTCTAAAGATCGAATCTGGCAAATATTACATCACTGTGCACCACGTAAAGAGCTTAAATTTCAAACCAAACGCCTTTTGGTCGAGAGAACATTATGTTGGCGGTGGCGCTCCCCTCCTCAGATCATGCGTTCATGGCACTGAAATATTTATATCTCGGCTATTAACGAACCAATTTGAAAAATGTTTGCGGTAGAAAGCTCCCTAGAGGGCACTTAACAACTAGCAGCGTATAACCAAACTTTGCTTTGTGATTTGGTAAGAGACCCTTTAACGGCCGAGCTTTAGCGCCTTTCAATTTTTTTACTTGGTACTTCGCAGTCACCTTCGTTGCCTAGAGCTTAAAAGCGACTGGTGGAAGCGTAAATGATATAATAAGGAACTATAATACAGCACAGGCAGCAATACTACATCGGTTAATGTGCATAGTCATTGCTACCAATGTGATTGACTATATAGAACTTGAATGAAAATATGTTTCAACATAAGCATCTGAGCACGCTAAGATATACATCGGACATCACCCCGCAAGGCTGCCATTTCAGTGAACACTACGAGGAGCAAACGGGCCGAAGTCTGAAGGAACGACTTAATGAGCACTAAAATAACGCTAATAAAGGAAGAGATGGCCGGTTAGCTACCTGCTACAGCACGTGGTTGCCCCTCTGGGATTCATGATTGCTGTGGTGTGCACTGGCATAAAAACAAAATGAACAGAGTAGTATTGTGATGAGTGATTGAGCATGGTCAAAGGTGCGGTACGCACCCCTTCGCTATTCTTTCGAAGAAGGAGCTGTCATTTCTAAGTGGCTCTTTATTAGGGCATGATGTGTGTTTGTGTCAGGTATATAAAGGCGTGGTCCAGCTTTTTACAAACCACTGCTCAATGTAACACTTGTGCGTGTCGTCGTTATTGCTCGTTTTGTCCCATGTTTCTGCGCTAAACACTAGACAAGATCCCTTGCGCTGCCACCTAGAATGCCGGCTTCAGGAGATATAACAGGTGACGCAGCCATTAGTCAGCATTGTATATTTTACCAGCTCTACTAACATCACTAAGCCCAATAATATCTCTAGCAATGTCTGATAGTTCCTGAAAGAGAAATTCATAAACTACCTTCGCACGAGAGGGTTCGTGTGTTGAATGTTATCATCTTCAGTTTCTTGCACCGGCTTTTCCGGATCCAAAGACTTTAGCACTTTATGCTGAGTCGCACGTCTTCCTACGCTTTTCTGAGGTGCTCCGCAGCCGCTAGAGAATGAGAGCCCAAGGCAATTTCAAGACTCATGCAAAAGGCAGTAGCCGAATACTGCATCATGCAAGCCAATTTTTGTTACGGTGAGAGAGTGTGTTTGAATGCCAGTGGGCCTTCCAAACTTTGTTGCACATTGACTAATATAGGCCCATTGGCTCTTGAAGATTTTCTTCCCGGGTTCAAGCGTCACTTCAAGCCTGAAAATATAGTGGCCGTGACAAGGATTTGATCTTGAGACAATAAATATATGAACACAACGCTTTACCTCTACTTCACCGCTGTTAAAACCTAATAAGAATAAATAAACGATTGTATACACAGGCAGACAAGGACACATGCGTTGGTTTGGGTTTGTTTTGCACATAGCAGTGCCTAACCATTCAGCTCTACAGCAGGGCATTGCAAACCCTTTGTCTTGCCAAAGACGAGAGGAAGGCAATGATGGTCTTTTCAAAGCAAGCAATGTCACGCCTATGGAAGCAATATTCAATATGAACCCATGCACACTTACTAAGCTATTGGTTTTATAGGAAGCGGCTATTTTTAGAGTCAGCACTACCTCCTTCAGGACGAGGATGTGGTTCGCAGACTTCAAGAACTGCAGCTGATGAGTGCAGAGTATGACAATCTTGTTCTTCAGGTATCCCCGGATGCAGCTGTAATAAATTGAACAATCCAAGTCACGTATTTTACATGTGTGCTTGAAACGTACAAACGAGTTCCTCTATTACCCTTAATATTGCTGGGAATAGCATTCATGAGCTAACACTGGCGAATGATGTTGATTCACTTATAGACCATAAATCTTCACTACGGCGTACACGATACAAGATAGAACAATTGCAGAATTAACTAGATCCTTAGCCGGAGACTAGTGTGGAGTTCAATGTTATATTCCAGAAAAACGGGTAATATGCACAAAGACAGAAACGTTTCATTGGTACATGGTATAGCTATATTAAAAGGTATTGAGGCCCTTCACGCTTAATAAGGCATTTCGCAGATGTTGCCAAAACCGCGAAACGACTGCCGCTTCTCAGGAAAGCCGACGCAGGCTTCACCTGGCGAAGACAGCTGGAAGAGTCCTGCAGAGAGAGCTTGAGCGGCGTGCCTACAGTCGCCGCCCATCGTGGGGCACTTGGGTGACGAAGTAGAAATCACACAGGTGCGAGCAGCGCGAGGCCTGGAGCAGTGATAGCGCAGAAGGCTCTGAAACGTAAGCGCGTATGCAACCCGCTCGTTATCCAAAACGAATATATATTACTGAGCCACGGAAAAACTGTTTCTTGAAAACAACTGCCTTTAAGATGAAGTTTGCCCGTCCTTCCCTTCCTGCCGTATCGCATATGGTCCCACGCAATATGGTGGATGCCAACCTTAGGCACTTCTGTTCATTTGTCGTGGAGAAGTGAGTGAGTGCAGATGGTTCAAATTGGATGGCATCAGGTACAGCGCCTCGCCTGAAGGATGAACAAAGGTGTGTCCAACGGCCTGTCCTAAAGTGGAGTTGGTGCATGTTGAACCAATGTGGCTTAAAAAATTCCTCTTAGCGTGGAGTACGTAGTGGAGATAAATATATAGCGTTTCTTCTGAACTTAGGACGTTACGTGGTAAGCACCTCGCCTCCGCCACGATTCTGAGACGTGGCGGCCCTTTCGAAAGACCATGCCATAGCTTCAGAAAAGTATCGCGTGTTGCTTTAAGCTTTCTGTTATTGTGATGGAGATTCAGTGAAGAATGGGCATATAGTAGCGCAACATACCGTCTACGTAATGTTTATGGAGAAGCACCCTTAACTGACAATTATTGCCCCATTGCGATCCAGTGATGTACCTGAATATTTGCATATGGGAATCTTCCATAACTTCTTTACCTTGGGCGAGAACTACACCCAGATACCTTTGAGATCTTGCATATGCATCTGTGCGCCCACCGAGTACCACTGTGTATTGGTCTCTGAGCCGACGTGTAAAGGTCATTGCAACACTTTTCTCTGCTACGAGGTAACGGCATCTGTATCTCAAACAAGCCAATATATTAGCGAATACTTTCTTGAGTCGCTCCTGGGTGGTATCGCGCGAACACGACGTACTACAGATGGAGATGTTCGCATTGAATGTCTTACAGACACCAAATGGTAGAACTCTCTTCATAGGCATAAGAATAATGATTAAGAACAGGCACTCAATACAGCCATCCTGTGGCACACATTTCTCAACAGCGCAATATGAAGCTAAGCCTATCGGTGTGCGCCTATCGGTAAATAGGTGTCGTCCTTATAAATAATTTGCCATACATGTGCCTAGAGTACTAGAGTTCCCACACCTTCTGGAATTGCGCTGCAAAGGACCGACTTCCAATGCGGCCTTCAAATTAAAGAAATCGCTATTGGCGTGTGTCCAAGTTGAATTTTTCGTCGATTCTCCGAACGGGACTTGGGAAGCCAACTGGCGACCCTCGACCAGGCCTGGCGAGCCACAATAGTCAGTGTCGCCCGGAAAGAGGGGCTCCACTCGCAGTAACCAAGCCCAACCATAATTTCAATAAAGTTTTTTCTCTCTCTCTTGTCGACAGATGGTACATAATCAATGGCATTGTCAGTGCGAACCTGTTCAGATGATTGGAATAAATTTCACCAGTTTCCAATGTGCACGAAGCTCAGCGCTCATCCATGGGGAGTTGTACAACTCAATGAGACGGAGCCGATAATTACGTGAAAGTTGAGTAAAGGCCCCGTCGCTGATGTCGTCATAATCTGCTGATGAGCGTTGTTTAAGTCACCAAGAGTTGCTGCCAGGTCATCTACGGAGAAAGGCAAATCCAGAGGAGGAGCAGTTTATTCCCCTGCACAAGAAAATATAGTAGTATTTCGTAGTCAGGGTTCAGTACCTTTATTGTAAAGTTGATAATATTTTTGGCAACTTCGTGGAGTGACGCAGCTTCGTGCAACAAAAATATAGTAAACGGGTAGAGCTGGTGAGTGTGGGGTCTCTAATGTTGTGGATGTTGGTCTGCCGACATCGAATGTTGCAAGCAAGCCTCTCCAGCGTTGTCTGCTTAGTTTCGAGAGGCAGCGAAGTGCCTGTCGTCCTTTGTGCCATTGAGTCCGGTCGACAAGCTCGAATGTCTTCTGCGGTCTTAATGCGTAAAACTTCTCGTTCAGCGCGCCTCCAAATTTCAAGTAATCTTTCAAACTCTTCGTGGTTAGTTGGCAGGCCATCGCGTTTTGTGGCACAGCGCGTGTATTTTCTTATACAGTGAGCATCAATTAAAGGAATACAGTAGAGAGGGGGATAAACGGGATAGGAAAGGCAGGAAGGTTAACCAGATAAGATTTTAATTTGCGACCCTGCACGGGGGAGGAGGACGGTAAGGGGAAATGAAAGATGGAAAGAAAAGCGGAGAGAAAAAGCAAGGAAACGAAAAAAGAATCTAGGGAAAGTCGTTAACGTCCACGAGAAATACAATTGCTCCTCACCCCCACCAGAACGTAAAAACTTCAAGAGTGCCCTGACCGTCTTATGGTGTGACGACTGTGTAGGTCGGCGCTCCAGGACTGTCTGCTCCGAAATCGGCCGGTCGTGAAGACGCGCCAGCCCGGTCACAAGTGACTGCCTGTGTGCGCTGTATCGGGGACAATGACACAGAACGTGTTCCTTTCCGATACGGAAATCAAACGAATTCGCAAATGCAACGGCAAACCACAATTGGTAAAGTACCAGTGTTTAGCGTCGGAACAGTCCAGGCGGAGGTTGAAATTGCCGACAGCGGTCCAGTCGATGTAGACGTGTGTGCTTCAAACTAGATGCGTTCCACAAAGATTGTAAGACATCACATGCAAGCACTAGAAGTTACGCTGCTGCATCTATTCTAGACAGCGGGATTGGCTCCTGCACGCCATCTTCATGCGCACATCGAGCAGCTTCATCGGCCTGTTCATTGTCCATTATGCCACAGTGGCTAGGGAGCCAATGAAATGTAACGCCGTGTTCTTGCTCGGGGAGGCGATGAAGGAGCTCTCGGATTTGTAGCACTAGTACAGTAGGCCCCAACTGTGCAGTAAGCACCAATGTAACCTCTCGGGTTGTCGCTGTGATAGCTGTGTTGATAGCTGTCTTGTATTTCTTGCAGTCACAGTACTTGTGTGCCTTTCACGTAGACATCAGAAAGCTTAGAGCTGACATGAAGATCGGATAGTGGCCTCTTCCTCGTATTTCAAGTCAGTGCACTAGCCAACTGTCTGAACACAGCAGCTAGACAGGCAGGACAGTTCGATGAAGCTGGTGAAATTCTGGTTTTAATGACTATACTCCATAATTTGCCAGTATGGCTCGGTGGGCTGTGGGTATATGAGCTGCTCTTAGTGCCAGTGTTGTGTGGATATTATCACGTATGAAATGCGGCGATGGAGTATTTATTACTAACTTTTTTTCAGTCTTGAGCACCCTGGTTCAATTCAAGCAACAATGAATGTGAATGCTTCAGAACTGATGAGGGTAGACGCGCGTACGTCGATCGCGGAGATGCCTACAAGATACGCAGTTTCTGTATCCCATAAGAAGCCTCCTATTTTGTTTGCACGGCAGGAGTGGTAAAAGCGTAGCCGTCGTGCAACCGAAACATGTCGTCGGCGTGAGACTCGGAGATGACCAGTACGACTCATTTTTGCAATGACCATAAAGCGTCATTACCAGCGCAGGATGATTGAATTTCTCTAGCTTGGAGCTCAAGCCACGAGCGTCCCACTGAAACATTGCATATGTACTGGGATTATTGTTTAACACAGTGGCAGGAGCAGTGGTTGACGAAATCAACATTGCTGTCCAGAATAATCGCAGCGCTACTCTGCGTGATATGAAGGCAGTAAAGGCTCTAGTGCCATGACACCTTCGACTCAAGGAAAGCTGTGAGCAAGGCCCAAAGTAGAGCCTTGATCGCCACCAATATCGTATTTTGGTGCACGCAGTGCGGTGGAGCGTCGACCAACGTGCTGATCTTTGCTGCTTACTTCTAGGGCTTGTTTCACCGATCGCCAACTGCCCACCTGTTCACCTTGCGGCCTGCTAGCTTGCTGGCCGGCTGATCAAGGAGCGAGTAACGGACAGCGTACGGCGCAACAACTAAGCCACGAGTGTGGGCAGTCAGCGATAACATCGTCGCTGATGACTGACGGCAGCGGTGACGTCAGGAGCCTGGACGGTGCCAACACCTATAAAACGAAGGACCAAACGATGCTGGAGTGCAGTCCGGTGGAGCGTCGACCAACGTGCTAATATTTGCTGCTTACTTCTAGGTAAGAGGCGCCTACTTGGTGGGATCGGTCGTTTTTCTTTTTTCTCCACTGCACTGCACTCCTGTCTCGAACCATGTCGCCGCGAGATTGTACAAAGTGTTCAAAGTTGTTTGAAAAAGATCAAGAGAGTATGTCTTGTTCCAAATGCAAGAAAGTACACCACGCGGGCAAATGTTCGGGAATGACTAAAAAGGCTTTCAAAAACATGGGACCACGCGAAATCGACGGTTGGATGTGTGACAGTTGTAGAAAGCAGGAATCAGGGGAAGAAACGTCTGAAACAAGTGACGCGGAACGCAGAGGGGAAGGGAAGGGAGGAAAGAAAAATCAAATGAGTCATGTTACAAAACTGATTGAGGACATTAGCCAAAAGATGGTGGCTGTCTTGGGCCGACTAGAAGAGATGGAAAAAAGGTAGACAGACAGTGCACGACAACAGAAGGAATAGAAAAACCTATGGAACTGCTGTCACCTGAATATGACAAAATTATGGCCACCACCGTAAGGCAAGAAAAGGATATTGCAGAATTAAAGATAACGTCAGCAGAACTGACGCGAAAGATGGCAGAAAAAGACAATGAAATTGCAAGCCTGAAGGAAAACGTCGAGATTGCTGAACAGTACTCGAGGCGAAAAAACATCGAGGTACATGGCGTCCCCTACAAACAGGGCGAAGATGTGTATATGGTTCTAGCGGGGCTTAGCGCGAAGCTGGAAATACAGACAGTCGAACGTCACTCACTGAAGACCATTCACAGGCTAAAAGAGAAGAAAGATAAGATACCCCGAATCATTGTCAGATTTAAGGAATTGGCTGATCGTGACCTGTGGATTTCGAAGAAATACGCTCTCCGATCTGATAGCATATACATAAAAGAAAGCTTCACACGAGCGCACAAAAAGGTGTTTTGGCTGAGCAGACACAGGGGCAGACAACAGGACTGTAAATTTGTCTGGATGCGCAATGGCAGAATTTTCGCTAGGCGCAACTAAGGAAGTCCTGCCACGATCATTACAACAGAAAACGATTTGGAAAAAATAAACTAATGGCAGAGTTCACTTCTTTTTCTGAGTAGGATTCTCATATAAATCAGTTCATTAAGGAAGAACAGTTAAAGCAGGAGCTAAGTTTATTACATATAAACATACGAAGCATAAAGAAAAACTGGGACCAGCTATGTGCTTATGTAAACACTCGGCAGACAAGAGAAGATGTAATCGTCTTGACAGAGATTAATCTCGATGCAACTCGACTAAGCTTTTACAGCCTTGCTGGGTACTCTCGGTACGCTTGGTGTCGAGAAAACAGAAAAGGAGGAGGGGTGGTAGTGTTTGTGAGCGATACCTGGTTGCCATATGAAATTCAGGTATCCATAGAAAACGCAGAAATGGTGGTTGTCTCTCTTAGCAAGATGGATACAACTTACATTGTATGTGCAATATACAGACCACCTTGCACGAACATTCCTTTATTCCTCGAAGAACTAACCTCACTCCTAAAAAATATATGAATGAGAAGCAGTTTATTTTAGCGGGAGACCTAAATATATATATATAATGCTAAACTCAAGGAGAGTAGTTAGAGACTACTTAGGCCTACTCGCTGAATTTGGCTTAGTTAGCCTTATTAATAACTGTACAAGAGAGGAATTTTTAGGTTCCAAGGTAACTACATCATGCATCGACCACATAATTGTCCGCATAGCAAACAAACATTGTTCATCAGGAGTCATTATATTGAAACTTGCAGACCACTACTTCGTGGCACTTGCAACCATGAAAGAAACTTGTAACCATGAAGACAATGCGAACATCAGACCTAAAATCAGGAACATGTTAGACAACAGGAGTATAGACAAAGCTATTCAGAACACAAATTGGAATGCTATATTACCTCTGGATCAGATGAGGCTATATTATATATTTCGCGATAAGTTCCACCTCATATACGAGACGTCCACCAAAGCTATAAAAATAAAGCAAAGAAAACGGGACAACAATTGGATAACGCAGGATATCATGGAGTAGTGTTACTTAAAGGATAAAGCTTGGCAGAGCTGTAGAAAGGACCCTGAAAATGTAGCACTTAGGGAGGAATTTCGCATATTGCGAAATCTTGTAACAGCCAAAACGCGACAGGCAAAATGAAGATACCTATCCCAGCAGTTTGCGCTAAACAGGAATGACGGAAGAAAAACATGGAAATTGGCAAACAGTTTAATGGGCCGTGTTAAACAGGCAACGATTGAGGAGGTCATCGACAAAAACTTTCTAAAAGAAGAAACACAGTCATTATGCGAACTGTTTAACGAGACTTTCATTCACGCCACAGATAAGCTAGCTGGGCATTGCTCATGGTACGAATCGTCTCGAATATCAGCCAATACTTTCATGCACACAGACAGCGTACCTACCTGATATAACAGAAACTGAGCTATGGAATATAATAGGCAAAATGAAGATGTTCAAACCACCAGGTTTTGATAAGATCTGTGTAAGAGATCTGTACTACAATTTTAACAAACAAAAAGATGGGATTCTCAAAATATTAAACGCAATATTAGAAACCGGAATGATGCCCAAGGAATTGAAAATTTCGATAGTGAGACCTGTGTACAAAAGTGGGAAGAAAGGTGACTGCGCAAACTATAGACCAATTTCTATTATACCTGCCCTGGCTCACACTTTGGAAAAGCACGTGGCTTCCGGTATGCAGTGTTTCTGCGATAAATATTCATTAAACAACACGGCATAATATGGGTTCACAAAGGACCGGAGCACGACTACGCTCCTAGAAGAATTCTCGGATTTCATTAACACTGCGATAGAAAACAATCGCCTTATGCTAGCATTGTTTTTAGACCTATCAAAGGCATTTGATACTATTGGTCACGCCTTATTGTTGCAAAAGCTGGACAACCTAAGTTTCAAGGACCGATTTCATCACTACCTTGAGGGGTATTTCACAGACAGATCACACTGTGTAAGAATTGAAAACAAATACAGTGAATTTAAGTCAATAAAATTCGGTGTTCCGCAAGGAAGTACTCTGGCCCCATTACTATTTAATATCTACGTCTCTGAACTGGGTTTTTTGAATTTAAGATCAAGAATCTTCCAATATGCAGATGACACAGCATTAGCACTAGAACTCACTGATCTAGATCTTGCGTGCAAAATGTTTCAACAGGATGTGTGCAGGGTAATAGACTGGCTGACGCAAAATTCAATATATTTAAATCCGCAAAAAACAAAGCTTATCTGTTTTAGAAACCCACACAAACGAATGCTCCTAAGGGAGTCTCTCTTTTTACATAACTCTCATTGCACTCCGTGCACATGTAATGCAATACCATTTGAACATGCAGTCAAGTATCTCGGAATAATATTTGATGAGCATATAACATGCAATGATCATGTGCAGTATATATGTAACAGGCTTAGAGCTCTGTCTGCGATGACGTACAACTTAAGAGGTAAAACTTCGATGCAGTTGAGGCGCACCATATACATGACGCTGGCTGAATCTATTATAACCTACGGTATTACATTGTATGGAACTTGTTCTTATCACAAAATGGGAGCCATAAACCGCATAATTAAATGAATAGTAAACAGTGTAACCTACGGAACTATGCTTCAACAGGCTGACAAGAAGGAACAATACAATAGGCTTGGCACAGTGGAAATGCGTGACCTATTTTATTACACCATGCTCACACGTCATTACTATGCAAAGGATTTCAAAGTACCTGTCAAGGAAAACGTCGCCCTAAGAAGGACAGAAACATACATTAAGCCACTATGCTTTACACATTACGGGAAAAAAGTAAGGGGATATTACGTGCCACAGATATTTAATGAACTTGGAGAAGCGCTTGTACATTTAAAAACTAAACGAAAAATGACTAACTCAATAAGGAAATGGTGCTCATCATTGCAGATAAATCACTGATTGCCTCTTGCATTAGATATTGCATGATTGCCTTAGATATTCTGTGAGTTGTGGTATGGCTCATTGTCAAGCTATTATGATGTCCTTTATTTATTTATTTACTTAGTTTTAATTTTGCTCGAGCTCTAGTGATTATGTTTCTATAATTTTGTATAATATGATTAGTATGTACTAGTATGCCTTACTTCATTGTTTTGTGGTACACGTTCGATGATTCACTGTGCTGCCTGAACAACCAACAAGCACGCTGTGTTTAGGTTGGACAGGAAATGAAAACCTATGTACCAAATGAAGATGAATAAAATTTTTGATTTGATTGATCCTAGGAATCGGAAGATCCGCGATGTTTTTTACGTGACAGAGTGCTGCCCATAAAGCCACTTAGATTGTCTACTTAGTTGTTGGCTTGATAAAACATGGTTACTAACAGCGCGTTTGAGCACGGGACACAGAAAGAATGCGTGGAGGAGCTGGGTGGTTATACTACGTGCATATTTTTTGTGTGTGCCCCATCCTCTAAAACGCCGTTATAACCATGTTCCATTGTGCTCCCCATAAGCTCGTTATTCGTGGCAAAATATATGTGTGGAAGTATTAATTCACAGCCTTTGTTGTAAGCTTTTTGTAATACGGCATAATTTGCCGTGAAAAACAAATGTTTTTGTATCGCCAAAGAGCCAGTCTAATTGGGTTTTCTTAATGCCAAGTTGTACTGGCAGCCACGAGATGTACACAGCAAAGGTGGCTGGTAGTCGCCTTTTACGACGGTTGATAGATTATGTTTAGTATATATGCTACAGGCCCTGAAGTGGTTTCTTTGCCCGTTTTCTTGCTGTGCGAAAGTGCAGTATCGGAAAGCGTATGTGTATGATAGTAATTTAGCGAAATTGAACTCAACTGGCGCTTTCAACGACCCTTGTATTGTTGTCATATGAGCACGCGCTATTCCCTCAAAGTCTTAAACAACGCGGAGAAGCAAGCGCAAATTCAAGCTCGCCTGCACGCTTAAGTGTGCTGCCAAGCTTCTCCGAGGAAAGCTTATAATTCACCTAGTAATCGAAATTACTGGCCTTGCCAGAATACAAACTGTGCGCATCAAGCATCAACGGGCGGCGTCCTTTCACTCGAACTTTAGGTTTTACCCAAGCGGCAATCTTCTGGGCCAATTGGTTCTTCGTTAAGGTGAGTTTACCACTTAAAGAAAATGGAACGCACTACGCCTCTCCATTTTTTATTGAACGGAAAAAAATGAAGAAATGTAGACACCTTATGATGGTGAGGGTCACTTGTTTTCGCATATATTAGCAATAAAAATTTAAAAAGATAATCTAAGATTAGAAGAAACAACGCCAAAGGGTTGCAAATCCTCCTTCATGTCTCTTGCTTTAAAGGGAAGCTGGAAGGTTTTCCAGAAAAAAATGAGCGAACATGTGTACATAATGGTTTTCAGCCCTCCGAATTAGAATATCGTATCGAAATTGAGCGAAAGAAAGTGCAAATATATTTTATTTCGACGAAAAGTGCAGCAGCGGACACGCCCAGCTCGCGCGTCTCGTTTCCGCCTGTGATTGGTCGGGCGCCTCGTGACGTCAACTCTAGTGACCGACCGCTGCCGCTACACATGAAGCGCGGTGCCAGGTAGTTTGGTGCTGTAATAGAAAATTAAGAGGTAATGGAAAATTTAGAGAGGCTGCATTTTTCTGAGGAGTTCGGCGTTACTCCCTACATGTACGAGCCGATTGCGAAGAGCCGGCCTCTCGAAGAAGCAAACGATGCTGGTGCGAGCAGTGCTTTCGACGCGAACGAAAGCGAAGTCTTGGGATCTCCTTGTGTTGGAAATGCTCTTTGGTGAGTATGTTTTTTGCAAAGCGATCTAGTGATTTCGCCGATCTAAGCTCGTTTGCGGTCAAACAACTGTAGTGTTGTGTTCCTGCATGCCTCCTCGTGGAACGTAAGCGGGGATGAGATCGTCGGCATTTGTGCGCTGTCCAAAGCTGTCGGCAATCTACAAAGACGGTTTAAACGCGTGAAAAGCTTCCTGGTTCATGCAGTACGTGTAGTGACCTTCATCTGTGCGCCATCGCACATTACTCGTAACCGAAGTCGTAAAGGCGGCGAATTCCGTCGGCTACGTGAGACGGTCGGTTTCTCGCTGTGCGCGAGAGAAGGGGGGAGCGTAGCGTCCTGGCGTGCGCCGGCTTTCCAGCACATGCAAACTCTACATTTGCACTGCGTTATGGTAGCTGCATGCAGGCTGTTTTACAACACACGTGCCAATAGGAAATTCGCGGCGCTTTGCGACGAAACCTGCGTCAAGGGCGGGAGATAAACATGCACCTTCCGTTCAGCGTGCTAACACGAAGGAGCTCGCAGTAAATCAAAATTCAGGTTTGGGCGAGTTCGTGTTTATGCTCCTTGTGTACGCGAACACTGACGGCACTGCGCCGGGCCTTAGACGAGCCGACTTGACTGGCAAACCCAACGCACGTTTTAATGATAAATTCTCGTGATAATCGTCGTCACGGAAGTGGTTGGAGCACAGCACTATTGTTCTTGAGAGCTTGAAATTCTTTCGCTTCACAGCAGCCTCCCACTTCGTTAAAAGCTTCTTGTCTTGTGGGAAGCAATGGAAGACAACATCGTCGCGGCCGCTCGTGCTCGTGCAACCGTAGGCTGCACAGAAAGCCGGCATGATCGGCTCACCACTTCAGTTGACGCTGCGCACGTTGACTACCACTCTACATACACGCAGACGCACCAACAAAGGAATGCAGGGTCGATCGAAGCAGATTACGATGGCACGCACGCAGAAACAAGCACGGTCAGGCACGGTCGCGCAGGCTGCGAAGGAACAAAACACTAGAGTTGACGTCACAACACCGCGGTTTCCGGTCTCCGCTCGCACCGTCAGCGTCAGCAGCAGTGCGCGGCATTCGACGGGGGGCGGAGCTACAGCGATTACGACGATTACGATTACCGACGATTACGTCGCTCCTAATTGAAAAAAAACCCCAAATTTTACCTACATGGTTTATAAGGTTCCCGCATGCGTATATGCGTCTTATTGAATTCGACAGACTCTTCAGCTTCCCTTTAAGTTCTGCTGGTTAAACGCGATTTGTACAGTTTTTCTATTTTGTTTGATATAAGTTATCTGACACTGCACAGGTGAGAACAGTTGCGAGAAACCGCCATTTTGAGACATGCATGTGGGCATTTCGAAACTTCACTACCAGGACATTTAGTGCACCTTGCCTTGGTGGGCACTGATCGAAAAACAGCGGCTACAACGTTGCTTAACGCGCACTGCCGCGCGTTCTTTCGTTCCGCATGCAATCGCATTTACGTGCACGTGCCTTCTATGAGATTAGCACGTTATAAAAAATGAGCAAAGATAAGCAGCAGAACTATTTCACGATGCCTGTCCACAGTGAGGCGATTCGCATTCAAGTGCTGTACCACACGCCGTATTGCTGAATACACGTCTATTTAGAATCTCTAGAGGTCGTCCTGAGGCGTTCGTTGCGTCGTATATATCCGACGTACGCGTCCTCCGTATCGGCCCACTTTGCTTTGGTCCTCGTTTCGCTAGGTCAGCCACGAGCACGACGGCATGACAACGACTGCGGGATGAAGATAGAATGACGGAGAAGGAATGACATCGATTGAACGGTGACGGAGATATGACGACGATGGCATTACGACAGTGGGAACAAAATTCTGAAGTAACAATCATTGCATAACAATGACAAAGTGGCGACGACGGCACCATGGGATGACAACGACTGGATCGTGAACACTGTTTCACGACGATGCAATGATCACGACGGCACGACGCTTACAGCATGACAACGAACGCAACACGATGACTGTCTGATGACGATGCAATGCGACGATGGCCTGACGACGGGCGATGGTCACGATCGAATGAAGATAGCATTATTACTCTAGAACGACAAAGAAGATGTCGATGGAACGAGAAGATGGCATGACGACGACGGAGTGACGACAACGGTATGACGACCACTCTATGACGACATGGGACCTCACCGCTACAGGCGGGTGACCACAAATGCCTGAAGATGACATTATGATGACGATGTAATGGCGACGATGCCATGACAACGGTGTATGTAGAAAATAGAATGATGTCGAGGGTATGACAACTATGACGTGTCTGCATTAGGACGACCGTATGGCGATGATCCTGTGACGACGACCGCATGATGAGAGTCTGAGACGAAGCTGTAATGCCGACAATGCAAGGACCATGACGGCAACACGACCACGAGCCTAGTTGCCCAAGCTAGTAGACAACTTGGGGCTTTGTGTAAATGGATTGATGGATGAATGGACGGACGGGCGGTTGGATCGATCGATGGATGGATGGCGGCCGAAGAGCGAGGGAAGCATCCAAAAAATGCTAACGCATCAATAAGCTTAAAGTGCCAAGAACAGGTAGAATCCGAATCAGTTTTTATTTTCGTCAAGGAAAAATGGACCCCAGACAAAAAGCGACTCATTGAGCAGCTTGACAAGGCGTGGGACCCTACAGGCAGCGGCAACAGTGGCAAAACAGCAGTATGTCGTACACCCGTACGAGAAAAAAAAAGCAACACGAAAAAAAAAGAAACTGCTCGCACCAAGCTGCGAAGAACGAGAAAAAAAATTACATATACATACACCAATACAAAACTATATTGTACACTGACATGTTATACTCACACGTACATGGGCAAACACCCGTAGGAGTGGCGCGCATACGCCCACATATACGCACACATATGTACATATATATACACGCACACATATACATTCACATATACACGCGCACATGTATACCTTCAAGTTAAATATTTTATGAAGAATAAACTGCTACAAAAACGAAAGAGCGAGAGAGAGAAAAAAAAACTGAAATTAGACAATGTCTGCAAAGTTATTCCAAACTAATCCACACAAAATAACCCACGACGCCGAATGTAAACTACACGATATAAATCTGATAGCAATTAGGGAATTCTTTTTAAAACGTATTCCATTAAAGCACGTTTATTTAGTGCGGGGCCATCAATTAAGGTTGTATTAGCGTTCAGGGTGTAAAGTGTTGCATGCTTTAACATCTGTTGACCGTAATTCGTTCGAATTTTGCGAAGACACTTTTATAATTGTCGAGTGTCGGCTGCCGGTACTCGTTCTTTGAGCGATGATTCTGCGACAAGGAAGTGAGTACGAAGCATGGCTTTAGTGGTGAATAAAGGAAGAACAATCTGCGGTAGCATCACATTGACGGGCTGAGTGTTTCACCGAAAAAAAAGCGGTTTGGAGTGTGCGCAGTACTCTTCGTCTGCAACGATACGGATCGCTTTCTTTTGCCGGCTCACAATTCTATTCACGCTAGTCAGTGATGCCGTGCTCCGAACAAGATGACAATATGCAATGTGTGATTGAAATAATGAAAAGTATATCTGTTTTAATGTGTACTGGAAGAATGCCACGACATTGGGATAGTGCTTCAACAGCTTTTGATAAATTTAGCGCTACGTAATTAGTGTGCTCAGTCCATCGGAGGTGCTCATCAAATATAACACCCAGTGTTTTATGGTGGCTGACGACCTCATAATATTATTGCCTAGGTTAATGGTTAAGTTATTCTCTACGTGACGATTTATAGCGCGGAAAATAACAGCTTTTGACTTAGTTGTATTTTATTTTGAGATTGTTTAGTTTAGACCAATTTCAAAGGCTGTTTAGGGTATCGTTTGCTTTTGAAATTATTTCTATAGCCGAAAGACCAGAGATAAATAAGGAGGCATCGTTGGCATAAATTACAAAATCAGCTCCTGTCGAAATCGTTACCGCATCGTTTATGTGGACTATGAAAAGAAAAGGTTCTAATATGCTGCCTTAAGGGACGCCGCATTTCCGATAACGTTTGGACGAAAAAGGAAACGTCCATGTTCGCTATTTATTCACAGTCTTTAAGATATGAACTACAAGTTTGAAGTGGCCTTCCCCTGCTTATTTAACTTATCCAAGAGAGTGGTATGGTCTAGACAAACAAAAGCCTTATAAAATCCACTAGATTCCTAGTGTTAAGGGTTTGCTTTTAATATTCTGTAAAATAATTTTTTTTTGGACTAATAAAACTGATTCTGTAGAAAAACCTTTACGCAAGCCGAATTGAGATTGTGATATTACCTGATTAGCATCAAAAAAATTCTGCAAACGTTTGAGCAGAATTTTTTCTAGCACTTTCGAAAAAATGGGTAGCAGAGAGATGGGGCAATAATTACTCATGACGTTTTTCGAGCCTGACTTAAATATTACTGTAACCTCGACCAGTTTCATTCTTGCCGGGAAAACACATGATTCTAGCGAAAGGTTAATGATATGACAGAGAGGTAGTGGAAGAAAGTCGGCAACAAACTTTCCTGGTTTAATTGTGAGGCCTTCTACGTGAGAGCTAGAAATACTTCTTAAGGACATGAGAAGGGTTAACACTTCTGATGAATCTGTTGGGCTAAGAAACAATGAACTGGTTGTTTTACTTGAAATAACAGAACACGCATGTTCATTATATTTTGCTGTTGCTTGCTCGGTGAAGAAGTTATTAAAGCAATCGGCTAATAGGACGCCTGATTTTGGTGACACGTCCATAATCAATTCGCCAATGTCATTCGATACAGTTTTATTGGTAATTACCTCATTTATTGCACGCCAAATTAGCTTTGGATTACGCCAGCTTCCAGCGAAAATTACCGAGTAATAGCCACGCTTGGCTTTGCGCAAGTCATTATTTAATTTATTCCTAAGCTGCTTATACAGAACCTAATCATTAGGATTTCTGCTTACCAGAAAACTGTGGTACATGCGGTCTTTTTTTAATCATTCTTAAAACGCTAAGTAAAACTCATGGTTTCTTAAATTTGTTGGATGATTGTCTCGAATTTAATGTAAAACTTCAGTCATATAGCACTTTAAGTTTATCAATGAACGCATTATAAGCCTCATCCACTGAACGATAGTTCAGACATTGTGTCTAT
This sequence comes from Dermacentor variabilis, assembly GCF_050947875.1. Lineage (NCBI taxonomy): Eukaryota > Metazoa > Arthropoda > Arachnida > Ixodida > Ixodidae > Dermacentor > Dermacentor variabilis. Next base: position 254,475,437 of record NC_134569.1, read on the forward strand.
GATGTCTCACTAATCATTCGCCTGAATGATTGCAGTTTGCTATCAGTAATTGCCCGAAAGGTTACCGGTCTGCTTCGAACTGGTGCAGGTTGACGTTTCTCTATTGTAATAAAAATAGGACAATGATCGCTTAGATCACAAGACACTATTCCCGAAGATTTTGCCATGATGTCTATGTTAACAATAAACAAGTCAATAATGCTTGACGAAGAGACCGTGATTCTCGTTGGAGATGTGATGGTGTTGGTGAACCCATTGTATTCAATAGGCGTAAGAAATTCTAGTGAATCAGCGTTATTTTCGTTCATGCTAATATTAAAGTGGCCGCTGACCAATAAGGTATAATTATTTTGTGAACAGTAATTAAGAAAAGTATTTAAAAATTTGAAAAAAGTGTTATGGTTTCCACTAGGGGGCCTGTAAATTACAGAAAGAATACAAGTGTTGTGTTGTAGTACAAAAGCTTCATAGTCATTGGTTATAACTTAAAATTCCGTAATGATGCTACAGTTCAAAGAAGACCTAACATAAATAGCTACTCCTCCTCCGCGGGAAGGCCTATTTGGAAGAAAGGTGGTGTAGCATACTAATTTGAGTAGGTCTACTTCATGCTGACACCAAGTTTCAGTGAAAAACAACGAAACGTACCCGCAAGGTTGCCTAAGAAACTTTTAATCTGATGGTGCTTATTTTTCATTTAACGAATATTAAAATGCACCGCGGAAAAAGAACTCTTGGCGTTCGCACTGTTGCTGATGTCGCATGGCATGACCCGATCATAATAATTTACAGCAGCCATGACGCAATGAACAAACACAGCACTGGGAGTCGCAGAGAAGTACGAATAATTTGTAGTAAAGAGCAAGGGAACACGCAAGTGCTTGACATGTAAAATTGACATGACTTAACGTGATGGCTTCGCAAATGGGGCGTATATGGCTACACAAAATACAAGTAGACACTCTCGTTTGCGCAATCAATAGACTAGAGCAGCTGCATTTAGCTTCACGTCACAGGATAATAAGAACGGAACAAAAGAGCTCTCACGGTACATTATCTCAAGCATACGCCGACTCTCTGTTAATATCCTCGCTTCTTAGAATCTTAATACAAGGTGCATCATCAGAGTGCCGGGCAATGCTAATCAAGAATGCTAATCCCATAGAAAGTGCTGGGAGAGAATCTAAATGAAAGCTTGGGTAGAAAGTATGCGTCTTTAGTGCTTCGTCAGATTGTGGTCGAACTTCTTGCCAATTAATCACGCGGCAATCGAATTCTTCCAATCCTTTGCCAACGTTCTGGGGCTCCCTTCCAAGGTCACGCGGATTTTTCTAAACGCATTGAGGAGCCGTAGCTCATAACTATTGCTCATAGCATAGAAATACCTGCAGTGCAAGGATTTTACCGACATCACACTTGAAGATCGCCTTTAAAGGGGCACTAAAGTCAAATACTAAGTCGACGTGGACTGGTAAAGTACGATTCCAAAAACGACGCAACAGTTCTTTCGTGCTGTTACGATCGGCCTGCAGGGGTACCGACCTGCAAAATTTTCACAGCCCGCTGCGATGACTCGCTTTGTAAAGCAGACAGTGCGCCTCCTGCGAGCAGCCAGCGGCGCCAGCGAGTCTAGCCACGTCCGGGGGACCGAGCATTGTTAGTTGATTGGCTGTCGCCTTCACGGTTTGCTTGGAGCAAGCGAAATCCTGGAAAAGGGTGTTTCGGGGTGCTTTCTCACGGGCGCCAAAAGTCGCCACACTCAATAGACATACGCGGCGCCTGGCTGCAGAGTAAGCTCTGGGACCAAGAGGCGCCGGCTTGGGTCAAGTTCCCCGTCTACGAGAACCCTCTCACCTCGGTGTGTTCAGTGAAACCTGTGCGGATGTGTGTGTGTAAACCCTCCCCCTCAAAGTCGGGTCGACTACAATGACTTTGGACGTTCCCATTGGTCGAAGGCAGAACGGCAGTTATCGGCTGTTCGGTGTGCTTTCTCTTTCAATCATGCTAGACTGATGAAATGTAACGTTCTCCACCATTCATGTATATATTCTAAATAAATCCCATATTCCTCATTCTCGATGAGAACAAGTCCTCCCTTCAACAACGTCCTTAGCGTGGATGAGTTGGACGGGGGCATGGGCCAGCTGCCACTTAATTCATGCCCCACCCCAACTCTTACATTGCCAAGGAATGACTTAGTTTATGAGAAAATTGCATCTAAACGGTCCGAATACCTTTTTCGTAATTCAAATACTCCGTCACCCAACTGGTACAGTGGTGATGTTGGATATCCCATGACCACCCTATGCTGTCGCACGAGACGTTCATATGAGGAATCGCCAGCCGTTTGTGCCCAGGCGCGAATGAGAGCGGGCGGAGAGAGAAAATCTGGCGGATTTTGTTCCTACAATAAATGACTCCGCCTAGGAACTACGGAGCAGGTTTCTTAGCACGTGTTGTATGCGTTTGTCCCCTAGACATGCTGACATGGTGGAGTGAGGTCGAGTTTGTTTACGCTGCGACGCTCGCTACCCGCGCGATGAGGCAGTGGGCATGAACGCTTCATTTGGTGATCACTGTTTCTGAAGTATGTTCGACACAGCGGTCGCCGAATGGGCCGTCAGTGCTCGCTGCTTTGCCTATTTCACCACGCCAGCAGCCAGCCTCCGAGCGTAAAGAATTCGACCCCGCTCCGCATTGCTCGCACGCCTAGCCACAAACGCATACAACGCGCGCTAACAAACCTCCTCCACAGTGCCTAGGCATAGTCACATATTCATGGAGCAAAAGCCCCCAGATTTAAAACCCCTCAATTTTCCAAAAGTAGCGCCACTCTTAGATCATTCCGCCAGCCCACTCTCCCCGATGTTTCCTCTTCCGCGCCTCCTGTCGCCCCAACCTCCTTTGCTACCCCATTGGCCAATCTGTGTCGCACGAAAGCAGGCGCCGCGCTTTCGTATACTTTTTCTTTCCAGCGCGCTTCGACCGCCATCGTTGGCCTTGCGCGACGAAAGTACGCGTAAACGGACTGATCGAGTGCGTTAGTGGAACAAATCGAGGTATTAGGGACAAGAACTTAATTGTGATACCTTGCTGCTGCGCCTTCGCTTGCTGCCACCGACACAGCGACGGCAAAATGCTTCTTTCTTTACCATCCGGCGAGCGTGGCGCCCAAAAAGAAAAATGTGAATACATAGGATCGGGCGGGCTGACTTCGAGGAAGTGGCAAAAACTCGTGGCTTTGTGAAGTGCCATGGATCCTCATCTCTTCTTTCCAGCCTAGTTTATGCCTGCCGCTTCGAAAATGTGTACGTGTGCGTGCCTTTGGCGCGTTTAAGTTGACTTTTTTTTTAATGTGCTCTCTTTCTTTTCCATGTAGTTTCGTTTTACGCCGGAAGTGTACGCATCTGCAGCTGGCGTGGGACATAAAAGCGACTTTATTCACGCTATGTTTTGAGCTCCACCAGAAGTTAGCACATTATCGATGCTTTTGCAAGGCTCACTATAACCTACACATGCACTCGTTTAGCTTCGAAGGTCCGTCCGCATGTGTTGATTTGGTTTGTGGTGATTAACGTTTTTAACGTCCCAAAGTGACTAAAGCTATGCGAGGGGTCGTGGTGGATGGCTCCGGATAACTTTATTTAGGTCGTCTGGGGATGTTTAACGTGCACTTTGATCGTAGCTCTTATTAAGCCTTTAATGAATGCCATTCGCGTGTTTCTAAACAACATGCACACACCGTCTGGCAGATGTGAGCTTCAAGTACTGGACGCTATGAGTCCGGTGCTGGAAACCCTTGAGTAGATCATGGCTCCCCAGCCACTGTCTTTAGGGATGAGGTCCGACAAGCAGCTATTCTTCAATGGAACGCCCGCGGACTCAGAGCGCGTTTGGAATTTCCATCGCTTCGTGTATGCCAATATGTTTCCCGTTATCATCATTTGCAAGCCGAACTTGCCGAACACGATCAGGCTTTCTGGATATGGATCGTTTATGTGGCCAACTGTTGGTGAAAACAGTAAGGGTTTGGTGTTTATTCACCGTGACCTCACCTACATTCATCAGCCTGTATTACCTAATGACGATAATCAATATATATGCCTAAAAGAATGAAAAAAAATTTGACCTTTACTTTTGTGGGCGCCTACCTATCTCCGTCAAGTCGATTTGATCCCGAATGCCTACGAGACATCATTTCCTCAACTCGCAATCCCTTGGTCATTATTGGAGATTTCAACGCCCATCATACACTCAGGGGAAGTCCGAAGACCAACGCGAGAGACAGAGCTCTGGTAGCTTTCGCCGCCCGTAATGAACTTTGGCTGCTGAATGATGGAAGTCCTACGTTTCTACGTGGATCCATATACAGCAGCTGTCATCACTTGCCTTTCGTCTCATGAAGCCTTGTCAGACGTGCAGGGTGGTTTGCGGACATTGAGACGCACGGACGCGACCATATCCCCACGTACGTTAAGATGAGAGGATTGTCCCCTTCCCAAATACGTTATACGACCAAAAGAGTGGACTGCTCTAAATTTCAATCTATTATGGAAGAACACTGCGACACGAATTCATCTTTTCACTTGGAAGAGACAATAAAGAGCGCGGTGCAAGACACTATGCGTTCTCTCACAAGCTCTTCGAAACTGATGGAATTTGATTTGGAACTAGAACGACTTCGAGCAATCCGACGACGTGCTGAACGAAGATACCGACGTAGGAACACAATGGATGATTTACAGACCGCGAGACGCACGCAAAAGATCCAGCGCCGGTTCGACAAGTTCGAATCGCAACGTTGGACTGCCTTCTCTGAGTCACTAGATCCACGCAAGCCTTTATCGCGACTATGGAGAACGGTGTGCTGTCTCCGGACACACCCGTACAGCGACTCCCATTCAAGGCTATTACCCTATCTCAAACGAGATCGGAGGTTGACGTGGCAGAGGATTTCTGCGCCAGATTATCCGGTCAACTCACAGCTACCAACATTCCATCGACTTCGATTAGTTGTCCGCCACCTAGTGATCACCACATGGATCTACCCTTCTCAATCCACGAACTTAAAGCAGCACTAGCTTTGTGCAGCCGCACATCTGCGCCAGGACCTGATGGAATTTTCTACCGAGCTCTGTGTCACCTGGAGGAGCGAGCGAGAGGTGTTCTCCTTAAGTTGTACAATGAATCTTGGAGAGATGGCACACTACTAACAAGCTGGAAGACAAGTCACCTTGTTCCACTAATGAAGCCTGGCAAGTCGCCATTGCAACTCTCATCATATCGCCCGATCGCTTTGGCAAGCTGTGTGGGAAAAATAATGGAAAGGATGGCCCTAGGACGCCTGGAGTGGTAATTTGCAGTGCCACAATACCTACCCGGATGCCATGGCGGGCTTCCGACGTGGTCGATAATCGATCAATAACGTCGTCGACCTATCGCCTACATTCAGCATGAGAAATGCCGCAAGCGTCTCTCCGCTTCTTTATTCCTCGACTTCAAAGGGGCGTATGACAACGTTACACTTGAAGCCATCCTCTCTGCTGTCGCAGATGTATGAGTGGACGGTGGGATCTTTCAGTGGATACGGAGTTATCTCTCTATGCGATCCTTTTTTGTAGGCACCCAGGAAGGCCATACTTCTCTACATTATAGCTGCCGCGGCGTCCCCCAGGGTGATGTACTTAGCCCTGTGTTATTTAATCTAACCATAATGGGCTCTCTTTGTGCACGTGCCAAATACAGTCAGGTTATCAATGTACGCGGATGACATCTGCATATGAACATCTGCAATAACACGCCTACAGTTGCGAGTGAGAATTCAGAGAGCCGCCAGCCAAACTGCTACCTACCCCGTAATCGAGGCCTGGAAATTTCCTCCGAGAAATGCGCACTAGTGCCATTTACGCGCAAACCCATGACAAACTACAGCGTAGTGATAAATGGCCAAATAACACCACATGTTCGACCGCACAAGTTTCTAGGCGTCATAATCGACAGAGAAGTGCCATGGAGCCCTCACGTACCATGCGTGAACAAACGGTTGACAAGCATCCGTCACCTGTTCCAAGCTTTTCATTGGCAAGATCTGGGGAATGTCGACAAGTGCCATGTTACAACTGTACAGGGTGCTTTTTCTAGACTTTCTGCGATACAGCTTGCCAGCCATAACCAACACAGGTAAAACGAATCTACGCACAATACAAAGTCTTCAGGCTCAAGCGCTGCGGATCTGTCTAAGCCTGCCTCAGAGTGCTTCAACAGTGGCTACGATAGCAATCGCTAGAGACCACCTTGTCGAGACCCACATTGAAAGTGAAGTGCTCAGGACCCATAAAATGCATCTAGCAAGGACTCCTCGTCAGCACTTAGCCTCTCTACCAGAGGACAGACCACGCACATCTTTCAGCCAAACGATAACCGCATATGATGAATCATTGCCAGCTTGTTTCACTCCGGCTGCGCGACCTTCGATTCCTCCATGGTGCCTCACTCAGCCAAAAATCAACCTCACAATACCTGCCATCGTGAAAAAAGCTGATCTATCATCACCAGCGCTTAAACAGCTCACGCTACTATTTTTGTATGGGAACTACCGTGATTGTACGCATATTTACACTGATGGATCTTTCCTGCCAGACAGCTCCGCGGCGGCAATCGTCATGCCGGCGAAAGTTACAACAATCAAATTTAAGACGACTCACGCGTCAGCATCGACGGCAGCAGAGCTTGCCGCGCTCTTTACTGCCCTTCATTACATTGGTGATGAACCGCCACACAAGTGAACGGTATTCTGTGATTCGAAGGCGGCACTGCAGTCTCTACAATCACCTTTACGACCCGGACCGCACGGACAAATAATATATTACATTACACAGACGTTACACCATATAAGTGATGCAGGTCATGAAATAACCTTCTTGTGGCTTCCAAGTCCACTGCGGGATTATCGCCAACGAATGGGCCGATCAAGCTGGCCGCTCAGCCCATACTGAGGAGCACCACCTTCCGATTCCACTTTCTAGAACTGACGAAGCACGGAAGCTCCGCCTACTTGCTCGGCAGTGCACCGCGTCGCAATAGAATGAGCCACATTTAGGAAATGCGTGACTGTACTCCATAAATTCCACATTAAGTCTTCGAGCGAAGACTTAATGACTAAAAAGAATTTTACACCATGGAAAAGACCTACCGTCACAGAAGAAGGCCGTGCAAGCGCTATTGCGCTTTTTGCGATCTACCGGCCTTTGTGAACGTCTTTAACTGGAACGCCTTTTGTGTGTGTGTGCCTCCATGTGTGCGTGTTTTTTTTTAACGCTTTCCTCTCTGTCCTCTTTCTAAGCCCTACCTCTCAGGCCCAGTGTAGAGTAGCAAACGGGAGACTGATATCTGGTTAAACTCCCTGCCTTTCCTCTTCATCTCTCTCTCTTTCTCTTGATCGTAGTTGTACGTGCGCCGGTAAATTCCTCTTTGACGTTTCGCCATTCTCGCGCGGGCGCGGTAGCGCTGCGCCAGAAGTTGGCGCCTCGGCGTGATTGTACTTATTTATTAGATTTTATTTACTAGTTGTAACAACGTGTCATTATTTCGTATTATTAACGGCACCTCCAGGGCACCAAAGCGGCAACGGGAACACTTGTAATGTCATGTGCTCTCCAGGGGCCTCTGTTAGCCGTTACATGTGCTCTCCTGGAGCAGTACTTGTCAAAAAAATAAAAACGATCTATCATCGCGATTACCACAGCACCCCGCGACAAAAGAAAAGTGTCCCGTGACTCGTGCAACATACCGCGCCCGTGCGAGGAGAATTACGGAACACCAACGAGGAATCTGTCCTAGGGCCTCATGCATTTCGCCTCTATCCCGGCTGCTGCCGGACGCGTCCTCAATATTGGAGGCATGAGCAGCGGCTACTCGCGCGTTTTGTGTGCAGGAATAAAATGGCCGAGAAAGGCCGCAAAGGACCGCAGGTGATAAGGATTAACATTTGTAATGCTTAACGTTAGCATTTTTATGCGTCCTAATAAGTAAATGGGTATCGCATGCGTCATATACACTGTATATGAACCTGCGAAACCGTGTACACATACTTTCACGCTTTAAAACTTGAAACTCTGGTAATTACGTGCGTCTTTGAGCACACCGCGTGCATGCGTCGTGTTTCAGCAACACGAACTCTCAACGTGCGCGTGCTTTACGCCTTAAACAATTGTCCTTTTCTCTATTTCTTCTGCAATTCCAAGACGGCATTCTTAATGCCAGTTACCATCTGACGAAGCAAGATCTCGATTAAAAAAAAAATTGGAGGACGCTTAAGCTTCGCCTGCAAGAGTGGAACGCGACAGCGTTATCGACCCCGTTCGCTCCACCTACTCAAACGATCTACGCGAGCCAAACAGCCGGGCGGCGACACGCCATGAAGGCGGACGTGATCATGGGGCGAGTGGCGCGCCACGTGTCGGGGCAGCGCCGTACATTGCGAGGAGGGGGTCTTCTGTGCTTGCCGCAAGATGGCTCGGCGTGTGCGCATAGTGCAGAAGAAATGTAGCGGAAACGTACTTCGCTACTCGTGAAACTGCGACTTCTGTAACTTACATGGTCATAATTACCGATATACACCGTAGTATAACTTTCTACGGCACGTTTCTAAGGCAAGACCGCATTCACTAGAGGCGATTTTGTCCCGCTTTGAACGATCAAACTCCCGGCTGAGTGGTCGCGTCTCCGTCCCACACTCCGGAGACCCTGGTTCGATTCCCACCAGACCATCTTGCAAGATATTTGTTTTATTTATGAAGTGCCGTTTGGCATTTATCGCTCACGGCCAACGCCGCTGACACCGACGTTTACCGGCTTTTCTGCGACACGAGCTCCATAACGCTGTCGCGTTAAAACTGCTCCGCAGGGCTCGAACGCACTTTTCCGCGCATTTCCTCCGGTAGCGTGTTAGCCGTCGTCTGCTACGGCAGGGCCAGCACGGGCGGCGCCACCGTCGAGGCCGCGCCGAACGGAGGAGGGCGGAAATGGTTGCCGCTACTTTACCAGATTGAGTGGTTTCACCCAGATTTTAATCTTCGCGCCCACTCTTAATCGCGCCTGCGTACAAACGGCTGGGGATCCGTCAAATGAACGTATCGTACATTTACTGCCATCGGTGAGTAAAACGGTGCCCGACAGACGGCGCTACGAAGCCAAGACAGAGCTCGTGGGTGGCGGCGATGGAAAATAAACCTGTCATGAGTAACTACTTGAGAGGAAGAAAAAAGCGAAATCAGGAAAGAAACAATTTACGATAACTCAAAGGGAAGCTCAATACTTTTCGAAGCGAAATCGGGATGCCTTAGAACACGCACCTATAAAGCGAGATATAAGAAGGAAGAAGCATGTGCTTCCTGCAGGAAAGCTTGAGAAACTGTAGAGCATGTTTTATTAGAATGTGAAGACATCTACCCAGCGGTAGATCTAGGCACCACTGGCCTACTTGAAGCCCTTGTGTTCAGCGAAAGCAGTGGAAAAGTAAACATGTCCGCAATAGGTATTAGTAAGAGGCGATTGGAGGATTGATGAAAGAAAAGTAGGCAAACTACAAAAAACAAAGACGTAGAAAAGCATAGTTCGCAATAGGGGTTCAGAAAATTTGGTTGTGGGAGTTCATGGTGTTTTTATATATTATTATTTATTTTTATTATTGAACATTAGGCAGTATATTAGCAAGAGCTCGGTGGCGCAGCCCACCGCCCCGTTCGAAAGGGGGCGCTCACAGCATCCATCCATCTAGAGCCGTGAATTCCGCGCTGCAGCTGCTTTTTGCTCAAGAGGCGTACAGCGTTCGGGCATCCCGCGACATCACATGGACGTTGAATTCTCGGCTACTTGCAGGTTGTGGGAGTTTCCGAGTCCGCGAAACCAGCGCAGCACTAGGCGATAACGAAACTACTGAAACGCGAAAGCGTGGGCGGCGTAGATTTGAGCGAAAATGAAACATTTCTTCCACCCACGTCGTTGCCAAGGGTAATTTAAATGAGTTCTTTTTTCTAAAAATGAAATAAAACTGGACAAGTAGCACTTTGTTTCCTCTTTGAAACAATACAAGGACGTCTTGTACAACTACAGGTTTTCCCTCTCAATTTAATCCAAGCGCCAGTCAATTTAATCCGAACGCCAGTCAATTTGATCTAAGCGCCAGTCAATTTAATCCATGTGCCACTCAATTTAATCCAAGCGCCAGTAAATTTAATCCGAGCGCCAGTCAATCTAATCTAAGCGCCAGTCAATTTAATCCATGTGCCACTCAATTTAATCCAAACGCCAGCCGAAATAATCCAAGCGCCAGTGAATTTAATCCAGGCACAACGGAATTGAAGAACCTTTGGATTTCAAGACTACTGAAAATTTGCGAACATATTATGAGTTAACACCTTGAAAATGAAAGGGCGAGGTAGTAGACCTGTAGCTATCGTGCCACGGGACTAACGACAACTTTTGGAGGTGTTGAAGCGAAAGGTTTCACTACGCTAGTCAACACCACGCATCGCGCGAGCCGGCGTATGTCGGAATTGGCTCCGTGAGCGTGTTCGATGTCCAATTGGCTCCGTGAGCGCGTGCGGAGTTGAATTGGCTCCATAAGCGTGTTCGGAGTCGGCGCAGGTGGCACTGACGTGCGGAATGCGTCATCGTTTGACGTTCGCCGCAAGCGCGTGTTTATCGCGGAGGCCGACTATATAACCGCTTGCCAGAGTATAGGCGTGCACATTCAACATGGAAGGAGAAGAGAGTGATACTACCGATACAGAGAGCTGTGTTTATGGCTGTGGAGAAATCGCAAGACAATGTGCTCAACAGTGATGAATAAAGAAGTTTAATAATCCTGTATAACTTATGGTATATATCATTGATAATCAATTTGCATAACTACACAAGGCACACGTATAGCATAACCATTAGCTAACGAAAGCATATCTACAAATGAAACCGTAAGCATAACCATAGGCTAAATCATAAAGCATAACCATAAACTTAACCGTAAGCATATCCATAACTTAACCATAAGCATATCCATAAGTTAAACCGTAAACATATCCAAAGCTAAATCATAAAGCATAACCATAAGCTAAACCGTAAGCATAAGCATAGGCTAACTCATAAAGCATAAACGTAAGCTAAACCATAAGCATCACCGAACCTTTTCGCTTCGAGATGTCCAGGCTTAACTTTAGCTAAGCCCCAGCCATTTTTTATTATTTTCTACATCGCTATGAGAGCACCACAGAGGATGAACATTCTCCGAATTATTTGAGAGGAAACGTCAGCATGAGTACGTCGAGTTATTGGTACACATTCGATTTGGTCATGGCTATCAAACGATACAATAAAGGTTGATTCGATGATAATCATTAGGCCCTCGCTGGGAGGCTTCGGTCGCTACCGAATACGATTCACTATTCTACTGCGATATCCGCAGCCTCCAATCAAAGGCCTTGTCATCGGTACTGCTAAAACAGTCATGAATACTATTTAATTGCATAACTGATATGGTGAAGGCACTAGTGATCACAAGTGAAATACAATGTGCAGTTCGGGGTTGCTGGAGTTTTGTGCAACATAACGTCATATGCATCCAATGAAATACAATGAAACGAGTGACTCACTATGCTTTCTATAAACTCGTATACTTAAGTCACTGGTGAATATTATTCACCTATTTTACTATCCCTGAGACCTCTTTCCCTCGTGGGTGCCGTCAGTACTATCAATGAAGCTGTAGCACGATGAGTACTTTTGCGTTACCATTGCCAACTGATACCGCCGAGTTTTTATTCATCCCTGGTGATGCGCTCACTGCGATGTTCTCGAATTTTTATGCAGAATAGTGTGATAGATATGAAATAAAATGTAATTCACAAGGCTATTCACTAACTATAATTTGACAACTATAGGAAATACTAAGATTGATTCACTCTAGTGATGAAGAATCACTTTGTGTAGTTTGATGGTCAGAGCCATCATTCATGCACGCCGTGAATGCTATAAATGAAAGTGTCCATCAATGAGAGTTTTATTCAGTCAAGAGTGATAATGTACATTGCAGAGCCATTAATGATCACTAGCGATAAGCTCTGTTCGGTGTTCTTGCACTTTTATGCTGCATAGCGTTATGCATGTCAAATGGTAATTCAAACGACGATTCAAGATTAATAACATGGACATGATCAGAATTAGTCACTAGTAATCACGAATCACTTTGTTATGACAGCGGTAGCCACTATTCGTTTATTTTGCCACAGGTACTGAATGTGTTCCCCTAATTACTTTCCTCTGAGATTGCTGATGTGATCGAATTACTGGTGGTCAATGGTGACTTCGTTCACTTTAATTTTCTCGACTACTCACAAATCACAGCTCCATGGACATAAAATGCAGCATTGCTCAAAAGGTGATTAAGTTAGGACAATCATGAAATGAGAAGTTTGAGCCAGTAGTAAATATCAATAACTTTTTACCATTACAGCGTCTACTTGTACGCGCTGCAATTGAGTAATGTTTCAATAAACCAGCAATAACTTGAAGAATATAAAGAACATCAGCGAGTCATTAGCAATAAATAGTGATTTTGCACAGTTCTGTTTGCCGGGTATATACAATTCTTCACTGTAAGGGCATCTCACGAAAAGTCGTTAGCAGCGTAATTAGATTATGGTGTGTAGGATCTCATATGTTTTGGCCCCTGGAGATGACTGATCACATCACATTTCCCGTACGTCGCACATATGTAAACTGCGGTAATACGCTATGAAGTGAACAGGATATTCAGTGTGCTTTACAATGCATAGGGTAGCTGTGATGCGTACGGAACGTTTTCGCAGGTCTGATACGTTCAGAGAAAGGTGGCCCATTTGACGGTTTGCTGTTCTAACAAATTTCTTGAACAGGCGAATGATGTGAATGAGTAAAAAGGGCGGCAACAAACGACGTAACGCCCAAAAGGACTGGAATAGACACATAATTGCTCAAGATACAATCGGCATTAACGGCTTTACAATATCATTAAAAAAAACATCACGTCTTTTGAAAAGCAAGCATACCTGCGTGCACTACAATTTGTGTTTTGTTTTCCTTCACTTGAAGAGGGCCGTACTAATAACAGGGTCAATGATAAATGCCGAGAACGGTGGCATTTATTTTGCTTTGACGAGTTTCTGCGTACATTATTCCTTTCGGGGAGAGCATAATTTGTTGTATATATGGCCTTGCTTATCGTCATCTCTCTCAGTCATTGCTTGTGGACATTAGTCAGGTCGATCGTATGGGATGTTGTCTTCTTGTCAATATTCCTGTATAAAATTCTGTTCACTGTGTGCGTCCGCTGGATGCGCGCTTGTGAAGCAAAGGCCAGGCGTTTCTGAGCTCCATCAATGCCTGACAAATGTGGCGAATCTTGAACTGCGGGAAGGCTTAGTCTCGCGACCGCCATGAGCCTGCCACTTTCGTGTTTCGACATTAAGAAGCTTTCGAATGGCCACAGTGAATTTTACCGTTTGAGTATCACAGTTTCGCTACCGGTATTTGCCATATGCTACTGGCTAGGCAAAAGTAAGACCATCCCTGTATACTACGGGCTCGCAAGAAGCTAGGTGGGTTTTGCAAAAGCTAGACTTCCGAGCATCAAAATGCTTTGATGTCGTAGAAAAAAAGTTCAAAGTAATTTTTATTCATCAGCCTAATAATTTGTGCTAACGCGTCAAGTTGCACCAGTGAACGCAAGGAGGCCAAACGAAGCTTGACTGATATTTGTCGAATGTGTCTCGCTCAAATTTCGCAGAAGGTTCAAGATAGTGAAAGCCATTTCTTGCAGGGCGTGAGCAGACGACCAATGAAGTTGCAGTGGTCTTTGGGGTGTTACCACGATTGTCTGGATATTGTAAATGAAGCACTTCGTTATATCGGCTAATAAAGACCGTAAGAGCTTGCGTCTGGGAATTATGGCAGCTTTGTACAACACATAAATTCTTGAACTAATGTTCGAGAGGAAAGACTACCATTCTAACTAAACAGACGACACGCAGCTGCTTCTATCAGGGGTGCAGCACTTCCGTGCAGACGACAGGCAGATGACCAGCGTCAGCTGTTGTGCGATCATCGTGAGAGGCGCGCCTCAGCTTTAATGTAAAGGGAATATTTTGAAAATTTGTGCCATGGAAGCAGGCAAGGTTTGAGCTGCTGGACGACCATGAAAGATGCCTGATGAAGAAAAGACAAAGTACGCTCGCGTGTCTGCCGTGGATCATTCCCGCATCATCGATGCCTACCGACGAGGTGGGGACTTGAAGCAATTGGCCCAAACACTGGGAATAAATATAAAGACTGTGCGCTCAATCAGCGCAACAGATCGCGAAACAGCCAAGAAATGTGGTGGCTCGTCAAAAAAGTTTGACCGAGATGTGGTCAATACCCTGCGTGAAATTCTAGAAGAGAACCCATCCTTCACGCTTATGCAAATCCGGATGTCGTTGACAGAGAAGTTTCCCGGTACCGAAATCAGCAAGTCTACCATCGATCGGCTTCTCGATGGCTATGGTTATACATTCAAGTTAATTACCCAGAGGCCGGTTGACCGTAACCGTGCTGATGTCAAGGAAGAGCGCCGCAAGTTCGCTCAACGGCTTCGAAACGAGGGTACCACAGTCACGCGGTACTACATCGACGAAACGAATTTCAACGTGTGGTGCGCAAGAAGTTTTGGCAGAGCGAAACGAGGCGCCCCAGCTATTCGTCTTGCAACCAGCACAAAGGGTGCGAATATAAATGTTTTGGCTTGCATGTCTGCGAATGGCCTTCTGCACTGGACTTTAGTGGACAAGATCCACTGAGCTGTATTCAACGAATTTCCCGATGATCTGTCCAAGAAGGTTCATCATCAGGAACCTGGCACTGAAGCTGTGTTCTTGTTTGACAACGCGCCAGCGCACCGCCGTGCTGAGGAGGTTCTCTTGGCCACTACTGAGCACTCAGTGAAGCGGCTTCCACCCTACAGCCCATTCTTCAATCCAATCGAAGAAGTTTTTTCGAAGTTCAAGGCTGGTGTGAAGGCTTTTCTTGCTGAACGGCGCGACCGTCTTTTCATGACACTACCAGGTATCTCCAAGAAACAGCATCGCCGGGCACTGTTGGTTGAGGCCGCCGGAGAGTCAATGCAGCACATCCTGCGAGTTGAGTGCGCTGCCTACGACAGGCACAACTACACTTGTGTGCAAGCTGCCCTAGATTGCCACGATATGTGAAAACTCCTCAGTGCTGCGCTCAAAGGAAAGTCGACAGTCTTCCAACAAAGTGCTTTTGGTTTATATTAATAAAGTTTCCTCTCGCAGATCTACGCATAGCTTTTATGGTCATTGTTTACATAAACGATTCACAGGCGTCGCCTTTGCAACGCAATCAATTGCTTCATAAGAGTTTAAAGAAACTTAACATACTAACCTTTTCTGCTAAATTTCGAATTAGCTGTTTTGCACATAAGTCTACTATGAGCCAGTGATGAAGCATTGCTTCTGCTATGTTAAAATTTTTGTTTCCATTTATTTCTTCAGGTCAATTGGTGCCTCTTGCACCGTTCTAGTGAAACAAGGCTTACGAATTCAGAAAGTTGGCAACTATAACCTCACCTCGGCTTCTTTGCGTCAATTGGCTCACACATGTCAGTTCCTAGTCTTCATAATCGAATCAACTTTTGAGCGACCTTTCATTTTAAGTCCATGAAGCTGTGATTTGCGAGTAGTCAAGGAAATTGAAGTGAACATACTCACCATTGACCACCAGTATTTCGACCACATCTGCAATCTCAGAGGAAAATATTCACCTATAGCAAAATGAACGAATGATGGCTACCATTGACAAAGTGACTCGTGATTACTAGTGACTAATTTTTAGCAACCCCAGGTTATAAAATGTGAATCATCTGTCGAATTATCATTTGACATCCATGACACCACAAACTCAAATTGCAACAGAACGCTGAACTGAGCTTATCACTAGTGATCACTAATATCTCTTTACTATCAGGTAGCAATGGTAGTATAGAAAATACTAATTCAATAACATTTTGATAGATATCAATGACTACGTGCACGATTGATGGCTGCCGCCGCCATACCAAAGTGATTCGTAATCACTAGTGATAAATGCGTAGCACCTCCTAGTTACTAAACTTGTATTGCCATTTGACTCAATTTTAATTTGATACGCATGACTTTAGGCTGCAAGAAGTACGAAAACAAAGAACTGAGCTTGTCACTAGTAGTCACTACTCACCCTTCACTATCAGGTAGCAATGGTAGCAGACCAAATGCTCAGTGATCGTAAATGATCATAACTGGATCATTGTTTAAAGGTTTCATTTGACATGCATGACGCTATGCAGCATAAAAGTGCAAGAACACCGAACAGAGCTTATCGCTAGTGATCGTTAATGGCTCTGCGATGTAAATTAGCAATGTTGACTGATTAAAACTCTCATTTATTGACACTTTAATTTATACCATTCACGGCGTGCATGAATGATGGCTCTGACCACCAAACTACAAAAGTGATTCTTCATCACTAGACTGAATCAATCATAGTATTTCCTATAGTTATCAAATTATAGTTAGTGAATAGCCGTGTGAATTACATTTCATATCTATCACGCTATTCTGCATAAAAATTCGAGAACATCGCAGTGAGCGCATCATTAGGGATGAATAAAAACTCGGCGGTATCAGTTGGCAGTTGTAACGCAAAAGTACTCATCGTGCTACAGCTTCATTGATAGTACTGACGGCACCCACGAGGGAAAGCGGCCTCAGGGTTAGTAAAATAGGTGAATAATATTCACCAGTGACTTAAGTATACGAGTTTATAGTAGGCATAGTGAGTCACTCGTTGCATCGTATTTCATTGGAAGTATATGACGTTATGTTGCACAAGACTCCAACAACCCCGAACTGCGCATTGTATTTCACTTGTGATCACTAGTGGCTTGACCATATCAGTTATGCAATTAAATGGTATTCATGACTGTTTTAGCGGTATCGATGCCAAGGTCTTTGATTGGAGGCTGCGGATATTGCAGTAGAATAGTGAATCGTATTCGGTAGCGACCGAAGCCTCCCAGCGAGGGCCTAATGATTATCATCGAATCAACCTTTATTGTATCGTTTAATAGCCACGACCAAATTGAATGTGTACCATTAACTCAACGTACTCATGCTGACGTTTCCTCTCAAACAATTCGGAGAATGTTCATCTTCTGTGATGCTCTCATAGCGGAGTAGAAAATAAAAATAATGGCTGGGGCTTAGCTAAGGTTAAGCCTGGATATCTCGAAGCGAAAAGGTTCGGTGATGCTTATGATTTAGCTTGTGGGTATGCTTTATGATTTAGCCTATGGTTATGCTTACGGTTTAGCTTATGGTTATGCTTTATGATTTAGCCTGGGATATGCTTACGGTTTAACTTATGGATATGCTTTCGTTAGCTTATGGTTATGCTATACGTGTGTCTTGTGTAGTTATGCAAACTGACTATCAATGATATATACCATATGTTATGCAGGATTATTAAACTTCTTTATTCATCACTGTTGGGCACATTGTCTTGCGATTTCTCCACAGCCATAAACACAGCTCTCTGTATCGGTAGTACTATCACTCTCTTCTCCTTCCATGTTGAATGTGCACGCCTGTACTCTGGCAAGCGGTTATATAGTCGGCCTCCGCGATAAACACGCGCTTGCAGCGAACGTCAAACGATGACCCATAGCGCGGGGCAGTGGCCACCTGCGCCGACCCCGAACACGCTTATGGTGCCAGTTCGACTCCGAACACGCTCACGGAGCCAATTCCGACATACGCCGGCTCGCGCGATGCACGGTGTTGACTATAGCGTAGTGAAGCTTTTCGCTTCAAAACCTCCTAAAGTTGTCGTTAGTCCCGTGGCAGGATAGTTACTGGTTTACTACCTCGCTCTTGCATTTTTCAAGGTGTTAACTCAAAACATGTTCGCAAATTTTCAGAAGTCTTGAAATCTAAAGATTCTTGAATTCCATTGTGTCTGGATTAAATTCACTGGCGTTTGTATTATTTCGGCTGGCGTTTGGATTAAATTGAGTGGCGTTTGGAATAAATTGAGTGGCGCTCGGATTAATATCACTGGCACTTCGATTAAATTGACTGGCGCTTAGATTAAATTGACTGGCGCTCGGATTAAATTGACTGGCGCTTGGATTAAATTGAGCGGGAAAACCTGTAGTAGTAGAGTACTAGTGACAGAATCTAAATAAGGAGTGCTTTCGTGATCGGGCAAGTAACCATGTCCTGCGTTTACCTCAATTTCTCAATTATTAAGGCTCTGGTCGCGATAACATTGACGCCTTAGAGATTCTGGAGCACTAATCTATAACTTTAGCTTCTCCTAATATTTGCATGTAGTGTCCCTTTAAATAATGAAAGTAACAACATCGCTCACAGTAGTGGTGAGCATCAAGAGATGATGGCACTCACACTTCGAAGAGATGCTTTGCGACGGCAGTGTCGACAGCACTCAAAGGATCATCCAGCAGATAGATGTCGGCGTCGTAGTAGAGTGCCCTAGAGGATGAAAATTAGTAGTAAGTGAGAGCTAACAATATGTCACTGGCTTCGTAATGTCTTAACAGTTGGAGAAAAAGCCGCCCACTCTTTCGCCAGCCCCTCCTTTTTTATCGTGACATCTACGATCTTTTTCTACACCTGTAGTAGTACTTGATCTGAACATCACTTTCTTTCAATTGTTCTCCAGCCGACAGGGAAATCATCGTACTTACGCTGAGAAGGCGGGCATTTAATGACGATGGCTGTAACAACTTGACATTAGCGAAAGACATAGATGTACAAACATACGTAAACTACGAGAGAATGCAGTGCTACTACTGAAGCGTACTGCCTTTATTTATAAATTAAACGCGCGACACGAACACTAAGAATGCAGCGGTATGCAGAGCGTAATTGAGCGCGACAATCTGCGTGCTGCAGCAAGCGCTTATCGATGGCGCGCGCGCGCGCATGCGCAGGGGCACGTGCGGACTATTTTTGCGGCACTGGTCCCGCAGGCCTGCTGCTTTGGTGGGTGATTGCTTGCGCTCACTATAATTGCGTAGGATTCGCGAAGGATCGCCTAGCACCAATACAATTGTACAGCAATTGTGGAATGTGCGTTGATAGCAAAGTCAAATTCGAATTTGCGGAAGGCGACCGTTCGAGACCCGATAATATAGCAGCGGCCAGGATCGCAATGTGACGCTAACGCAATGCGGCACTGGGCTAAGAACTGAACGGCGATTTTGATATTTCTCTGAAGAAGTGCATAAAACGCTCTCAAAATAAGGTCAGGGAAAAATAAAGGCAACGCGCCTCAAACGGCACCAGTGTGACGGCAGTATGAACAAGTATGATGATGATGATGACATTGTGAACCCGTATGGCAGCCGAAATATCTTGTTTGCTGATCTTTTAATGTTGCTGATTTCCTTGGAAAACATTTTAGCGCCAGCGAACAGGGACAGAAGGGAGACGACACCACAGTTTACACACACCCAACAAATGGTAATTGTGGCCGCCGTTCATTTTACCCTTGACTCGATGGCAGTATACTAAGCATTATTCAAGGTGCAGTTTATTTAACATTTATTGGTGCAGCGGGCAAAGATATAAGGTTAAATGTGACCGTGTTTACTGTGCAGAAGATGTGGCCGACACAACCTGTATTGCCGAACGTTACGTTAGCCCCACTACGTCGTCTCTTTCGTCTTGTTGGTGATCGTCGTCCTTGTCCCTCTCGTGGCACCGTGACGATATCATAAGAAGCATCGCACGCGTAATGTGAAGACGTGTGACCGTTCCCCACCTAGTTTTTCAGCCACTATCATTCCCAATAATTTATTACTTCTGTAATTGAATGAGCAATACAAGTAATTTCCTGTGTGTTGTCCACGGTATTATTGTGTGTTGGCTTCTTCGGATAATATATATATATATATATATATATATATATATATATAGGCGGAAGAAAATTAATTACCTGGCAAGGTTGACCCTGGCCTTCTGTCCTCCACTAAGAGATACCCCTCTGTCACCCACAAGGGTCCGGTCTCCATAGGGTAGCAGTCTCAGGTCCTGTAAACAGTGCACGGGGCATGACGCATGCGCGCTGCAGCACTGGAACAGAGCGTTGTTTCTTTCACCTACAATTGACTCTTTTCACAATGTTCAGCATCGGTGTTGCACGCGATCGGTACTAAGCAAAGCAGAACAAGTCACCTGGATGAGGTCGCAAACTAAAGCTTACCCTCACCTACATCCCCTGCACAAAATAGATAAAGAAAGACATCCATATGAGTGCCCCTCGTGCGGGTCCGATAAGACGGTGGACAATATTACGTAAGAACGCATCGAGGAGCGGCAAGAAAACATCCACAACGCGCGAAAGACAGAGGCTTTGCTCTCCAGCTCGGAGGAGGTAGCGGTACAGAGGACTGCCATACTCCAGGCAAGCCGAAGAGATCACGCCAGCGGAGTCCTACAATAGGGGCCCCGAGCAGCCTGAAGGCCGCTCTTATTTTGTACACTAAAAGCTTTCTACTATTGATACACCGGTAAACTACGCAGTCTCGTACCTAATTGCGACCATGCTCAGTCAAGACGTAGTCGATACTTATGGCATGAAAAATCCACTCCTTCTGATAGTTATCGTTGTACCACTTGCTGGATAACACTTTTTCTTGACAGTGTCCCTTTCTCGTTGCGGAGTAGCGCTTTCTTACAAAAGAAAGAGGTCGCAAGAGGATGGAGTCTTGATGCGATCGACCATGGCGAAAAAGGGAAGCCTATCTGCGAGCGCGTCGATAACGAAGCTTGTCTCAGGTCTCACAAAACTAAGTATCCGTTTGAAGCGCTGTCTCCTAGTTGATGCTTACTTAGCTTGTCCGCTGTTGAACAAATGCTTTTAACGCTAATTTTTATCGACAGTGTATATCTTAATAAATTGCGATGCAGGCAAAGATGAATCGGTAATTGAAGGTTTTCAATTGCTGACGAGTCCTTACTCCTCCTGCAGTGTGGATGGGAAATAACATTTTGCACCACAAGAGACAAGAACACGCCCACAGAAAGCGCGGCGGCGCACGTACCCTTTCCATGGCGGCGGCGTATATGACTCTCCGGTAGCGTTCCCGATCGTAGGCGCTGTCGAAGACCACGTTGTTCCTGAGGCTGCCAGTGAACATCCATGGTTCTTGCGAAGCGTAAGCGATGCGGCCAAGCGCTTTGGCACTGCCAGCTGACAGCCGCAGCTCGCCCAAGATGGTCATCAGCAGCGACGTCTGCGACCCAGCACAAAGCGACACAACTCTACCGAGAAAGTACGCACAAACGATGATTCCAGAAGAAACGAAACCTAATAATAGCACTGAGGCGTGGAGATTCCTACCTCATGTCACGGCTTCAACAGTGAGACCTTTTTACGTGTGCTTCACGCGGCACTTCAAAAGTGGCACGATCTAGCCGGTTTTGCTGCCCTACCTATCACAGCGTCTCCAAGCAACTAAAGCGACAGTTTGGCAACGTTTCATTATTGTTAGCGAAAACGAGTTTATCTTCAGAAAAAGTTATTTTTTCTCACAGTGTTTTGAATGTGTTGTTGACGTCTGTGAGCAGGGAGAATGAGCTACAATGTCTATCGCGTCTCGCTTCCGTCCTTGTCTAATTCCTTGCGTTGAAATTTCGCCGTCTACAGCTGCTGAACAGGCTTGCTCAAAGCCCTTGCGCGATGTTTAAAAAAGTATATAAAGAGCTTTTCTCAAAGCCGCTTCCGTTTTTAAACATCCTAGGAGCATTTGTTTCCCAAGTGAAGTTCAATTAACAAATGTTGAGGGCGCTTCTATAAGAAAGGTTACTCAGTTGTCCTAGGAGACGGGTGTAGAACGTTTACGGCACGGCAACGACCGCCTTATTGCTTCAAGGTGGGTTAGCGTCTCTTCAACTTATGCCTTCTTAACAATTCTACAGGCTGACTACGTACTTTTAAATAAAAGGGCCAGATAAGCGACCATTTCAGCCGTTGTTAGGCATATCTATGAAATCTGTCTCCATGACGAACTAAGGAGGTGTGCACTCGGGCTCTGCAGCGTGCGGCTTTCGTTACGATGTAACGAGAAATGACCGGACAGTTAACGCTACCAGGCTCCCTGAATATCTGTGTCTGGCAGGAGCTTGCCATAGTTTTGGTCATGAATCACCTCATTGCTGTAAAACACGGGAAAGGCGAGAGATGGAAATTCGGGACGATGATCAAAACGGGAACAAGGTAAAAACGGGAGGCAGCGTTTCGATAAGTGGACGTCTCTTTTTCAAGGAGACATGTGCTCCCCTCGGCACTGTATATACAGGTAACGTTCTTCTAAAGCGGAGAGGGTAAAAAGCGGCTGGGCTAGTGAATGGCCGAAGGTGTCTTAGGAGCGAGGGTGTAGAATTCAACGTCGGTGGAGGAATGTGAGGTAGTGTCCTCTGTGAGCCAGTTCACGTGGCACTGTAGGCTCCTTTTTTCGTGGAAGGGGCCTGGACGTCGGGGGGAGGGCGTAGAGCGGTAAATGCGAAATAAAATGCGCGAACTAAAGAGTGAAAAGCAACGCTTAGTTAAAAGCCTCGAGTTTGCACATGATTCTATTAAAGAGATTGAGGGTAAACTAAATGTGGAAATTGCTACAAGCAACAACCTTGCTGCTGAAAATGAAACGCTTCGATCAATGCACACAAGTCTGGAAAGAAAGCTGCTCGATTCGGACAACCGACTTGCTCTGTCCGAACAATACTCAACAAGGACCAACCTAGATATACAAGGAGTCGTCAAAAGTGACAGCGAATCTGTGGTTGACATAGTCTCAAAGATAGGAAATGCAATCAGTGAGTCAATTCAAGAATGTGACATTAAATGCTGCCATTGGGTACCAAAACAAAAAGCAGATAAGTCAAATATTATATTTCAGTTCCGGTCTCGAGCCAAACGTGATACTGTCTTCCAGAAAGCCAAGAAGATGAGGATGAGGAACGCTGACATTCGACTGGAAAATTCGGGTCCCGTATACGTCAATGAGCACCTCTTCCCGGCACAAAAGAAACTGCTTGCTTTCGCTGTTAAAAAAGTATGAGAATCACTGGAAGTCTGTGGGGTCACAGAATGGAAAGATTTTCCTGAGGCAATCCGATGGTTCGGCGATTGTGCCGATAACCAGCGAGAGAGACCTTATTAGGCTATTCTCGCTTGAAAGCAGTCATGCAGAGCCAGCAATAGGCGATAATCATAGCTCACCTGGCAATTGAAATCTGTCGTCATTCTGCTCTGTGATCACAGGACAACTAAACAAAAATGACCTATCCCGAATTATCCCTGCCCCAACTGGCGAAGCTAATAGACCCAAACTGTGAAACCGCTTTACACCTTAACGCCGGCTCGGTAGGTAACATGCAAGATGAAATTGTGCTGCTTCTAAAACAATTCTTTTCCGAATTAAATGTTTTTATGCTCACTGAAACATGGTATCAACCTGATAGCAAGGTGCTAGAGCTGCCTAGTTACGATATGTTCTTCCTTAACAGATCTAACAAACGCGGTGGCGGTGTCGCTGTCTATACTCTGGCGTGCAATAGGTGCCACATTCTGCCTAATCTTAGTGACGTTACCGATGATTAGGAAGCTATAACATTAAAAAAACGAAATCAATTCATTTCAGTGGTATACCGCCCCGCAAATGGTGACATGAAACATTTTACGGATTATTTCGACCTGATTCTAGATTATGCGTCACTAAACAAATGTTCGCTTTTGTGTAGTGGTGGTATTGATATTAATATTCTAGACCATAACGCCACTGTACATGATTTAAACATCAAGATTCTCTCCTGTGGTTTTGTCAACTTAATAGAAACAGCAACACGTGTCACATGCACTACTGCGTCGGCATTAGGTCTAATAATTACGAACATGGAAACGAGTGTGCTCTCTTCTGGTACAATCGCTTCGGATGTGAGCGATCGCTGTCCGGTGTTGGTCGTCTTCGGGCATGAGCATGCCAAGCGAAACAGTGTGAAAGAGTCTATTACTTTGTAGTGCATAACTGATGCCTCTTTGGAAGCGTTTAAGTACGGCATTAGGAACTTCTACTGGTCCTGCGTGCTGCAGAAAACTGAAGTCAATGATGCATACGACATTTTTTTAAACTATTTCCTTCTTTTCTATTCCAGGCTCTTTCCACTCGAAACGTACATGCCATATTGCTGTAGGTGCCGTACCGGGCCTCATAATCAGGAAGTGGTTTTGGCACGTAAAGCCCCAGAGTTTTTTTTACTAATTAAATTGTCTAGGTTGGCAAGGATGAATAAGTTAAGAATTAAACCTACAAAGTCCAAACCTACAAAGTCCAAGTCCAAGAAACAAACCGATAATAACGCATTGCATGCTTCACTTTGAAGATCACCAAATAGAAATAGTTCAAGTGCACAAGATATTTGGAGTATATCTTTCCTGTTATTTAAACTGGGATGCCCATACTGTCTTTGTCTGCAAGAAACTCTCTTCCGTCTGCGGGGTTCTGTCGCGATTTCTTGAAACTTTACCTTTGAAATGTAAATTGTAAGTTTATTACGCACTTTTTTTTCTCACCTTAGCTACTGCAATTTAGTATAGGCCACAATGACCAAAACAAATATAAGTAATGTTCTCCTACTGCAAAAGAAAATTGTTCGAATAATCGCCAATGTTGATGATACAACTTCCTCCAAGTATGCTTTTGAAGCACATAACATTGTCCGGGTCGACCATTTGTATCACTTTAAGTTGCTACAAAAAATTTATTTTTCGAAGGCATCCATTGCCGATTTTTATCCGACTCTGACATCTTTCGACATTCGTCGTGCTAACATACACACAAGAACTATTAATCCGTGGAATATACCACGTTGTCGCATTAATTATAAATAACAAATGTTGTCTTACAATCTTCCCCATGTTCTAAACACGTATAAACACACAATAGGATATACCAAAGCTGAGCTGCGGAAATATTTTGTTGAAATGTGATTTTATGCCTTTTTATGTTTTGTGCAAAGATTATTAGACTCTTTACGTATAACTGGTGAATGTTGTCTCTCTGTTGACTGTAACTATTCTATGTGTGAATGTTTTCTGTACCACTCGTGTGCTACTGCTTGTAGGGGTTTTCTGTACATAGTCAAGCTGCCCATGCAGAATTTTGCCAGAAAAAACCTCCGGTTGAACCTGGAAAATACTTATACTTATACTTATATACTTATCTGCACCGTTGGAGGTCAGCTAATCCTGCAGATGATCTCCCCTCCACGTCCTCCAGGCCCCTTACACGAAAAAGGGAAATTGCAGTGCCACGTAAACCGGCTGACACACGGAGCTACCGCACATTCCTCCAGCGAGTTTGAATATCACAATTTTCTTTTCAATTCTACACTTTCGCCGCCAACAAACCCTCGGTCGTTGCTTCGTCCACCTGCTTAACTCCCTCTCGACTTTAGAAGAACCCTACCTATGTATATTGTGCCGAGGAACGCAGAAGTCACCTTGAAAAAAGACAAGTCCAGTTGTCGAAATAGTGGCTCCCGCTTTTACCTTGTTCTCGTTTTGATCTTTATTGCTGCCTCATGAGCTTGCTCACACCACCGTTACGGTTTTATCGGCCACTCGAATAAATAGAATGTAAGAAAAA
The DNA here is from genome assembly GCF_050947875.1 of Dermacentor variabilis. Classification (NCBI taxonomy): domain Eukaryota; kingdom Metazoa; phylum Arthropoda; class Arachnida; order Ixodida; family Ixodidae; genus Dermacentor; species Dermacentor variabilis. Next base: position 254,501,235 of record NC_134569.1, read on the forward strand.
AAGATCGATGCAGAGCCTTGGCTGCCTGAATGTACGCATTGAAATCCCTCTCGAACCTGGAGTTTCTATAGCTTCTCTGCAACGGACGCACGTTGTTAATGCGTTACCTAAATTCGCGGCGTTCAGTTTACGTAAACACGGTGCTATTTGTTCATACAGAATGACAAAAAAAAAACAACTTGTTTCTCCATGCCCTGAAAGCGTCTCCTCCATTTACGTAGGCGACTTACGTTAAACTTTCTACAGCCAAAAAGTGCTGATCAAAAGATACATGTACGGGGAAAAAATGTTTATTGAGCTCTAGAATATTTAATGAATTTCGCGGAGTCAGATGGTGTCTTCCATCTCCTTAGCAATGGCCGTCTGCCCCTAGTCCAGGGCTCCGCTGGATGGCGCTGCCAGCTGGGCCCGTCGGATCAGCCCTAGTTGGACGTCCTGACGGTCGCTGGAGAGCATTCCTTCCCATTGCTCCGCACTCGGGTTTGGTATTATTGGTGGTGCATTTGTTTTCTGGCAGGCCCACGTTATATGGTAGAGCGTGGGTGTTTCCTGGCACCATGGGCATTTGTCAGTGTACTGTGTGGGTTGTATTTTACTGAGGGTGTTTAAGTTCGTATATGTACCCGTCTGTGGCAGCCTCGAAGCTACGGAGTCCTCTTTAGTGAGAGAGCTATGCGGCGGGGGGCACCGCTTCCTGCTGCCCTTGTAGTGGTTTAGGATAGCCGAGTATTCTCTGGGGACTGGCTCGGTTTCCTCGAGGTCATTGGCGGAGGGTGCTCGGTATGCAGTGTATCCTCGAGCTACCCTGTCGACCTCACAGTCGCCTTCCACGTCCGTGTGACCCGGCGTCCACACTATCGTGTGTCTAACTCGTTGTTCTTTTTCTGGGTTTTGTGTGTGGTGATCTTCAGAACGGAGTATGCGGAGCGCTCTGTGACCTATTCTGCCTAACATGCAGTTTCGGCACGCTGTTTGAGAGTCGGTTAGTATTGTTAAGGACCGCCTAGTCCGACAGCCCTCCGCTGCCGCTAGAGCGACGGCCGCTTCTTCAGCCTCGACTACCGTGCAGTCCCGTAGAGATGCGCTGACGATTTCTCGCATATCCGAGTTTATCACCACCGCTACTGCGTTGGGGTTGGTCTGTCTCGTCCTTCTGGTGTAGGTGGCTGCGTCCACGTATACCGTTGTTGCCTGGGAAGCTAGTGACTATTGGATGTATTCGGCTCTCGCCTTCCTGCGTTCTTCGTGTAGGTTGGGGTCCATGTTCTTGGGAATGGGAGCCACCTTGATTGTGTTTCGTATTTTGTCCGGGATAGTCGCAGTTCTTTGGGTTTCTTGCATCTGTTCGCTGCATCCCAACTTCTGCAGAAGCTCCCTGTCAGACGGAGTCTGTTGTGGTCTGCGCAGCTTAGCAACATGTTGTGCCTCTCAGAGTTCTTCGAAAGTGTTATGAAGTCCTAGTGCCAAGAGCTTCTCCGTGGATGTCCATTGGGGTAGGTGGAGCGCGGTTTTGTATGCCTTGCGTATGATCGCGTCTATCTGCTGAACCTCGCTTTTGATTGGGTTGTAGTACGGGAGACTAGGTAACCCGGCTGATCACCAGACTCCTAACCAGCTTTAGCGTGTCTTCCTCTCGCATGCCTGAGCGTGTGTGGGAGATGCGCGTTATCATGCGAGCGACTTGTAGAGTTGATGTCTTGAGTAGAGCGAGAATGTGTGAGCAGCGTTGATCCGACTGTATCCACATGCCCAAAATTCTTATGAGCGTTTTCTCCGGTATTAGTTTTCCCTCGAAGTAGACGCCAAGCTTGAGCTCGTCGCTAGTCGGGACCGTGCGATTCTGTTTCCCTCTCCAGACTCTGAGCAGCTCAGATTTCTCGGTGGAGCAGGCTACCCCTCTTGCCCTCGCGTAGTTCTCTACGCAGGTCGCAGCCTCTTGTAGTCTTTCTTCTTTGTCTTTAAGTGATCCCGTGTTGGTCCAAATGGTTATGTCGTCGGCGCACATGGCATGGTGTATGCCCTCGATCTCTTTGAGTTGTTTCGCTAGGCCGATCATTGCTATGTTAAATTGCGTTAGTGAAATGACCGATCCCTGGGGGGGGGGGGTTCCTTTGTTGGGGGTATGCAACTTCTCCGAGCGGAGTTCTCCTAGCCCTATCGTAGCTGTTCTGTTGGAGAGGAAAGTTTTGGCGTAGCCGAAAACCCTCCTGCTGCAGTTTAGGGCGTCCAGGTCCGCTAGGATGGCTTCGTGGCCCACGTTGTCAAAGGCTCCTTTAATGTCCAATGCCATAATCACGTTCTCTCCGTTCCTGGGAACGTTGCTTAAGACTTCTTCCTTGATCTGTAATAGTACGTCTTGGGTCGACAGCTTCGCCCTGAATCCGAACATACTGTGGGGGTACAATTCGTGATCCTCTATGTATTTTTGTAGCCTTATCGTGGCCACTCTCTTGTACAACTTGCCAAGGCATGATGTGAGGGAGATGGGTCTTAGGTTTTCGATTTGTAGCTTTTTGCCCGCTTTCGGTATCATAACTACCTCTGCTTGTTTCCAATCCTCGGGGACGGTCTCCGCTGCGCAGTGCTTATTGAGGAAGTAGGTTAGTTCTGCTACTAGCTCGTCACTGAGATTGCGGATGAGTGCGTTGTTAATTCTGTCCGCACCCGTTGCCATGTTTATAGTTGTGCTTCTGATTGCTGCATAGACCTCTTCACGAGTGATGGGTCTGTCTAAGCTTGTATTTTCTCTTCCCCGGTAATCCCCTGTATATGCCACCGGGTTCGTGTCCCCGAAGCATTTGACACGCACTTTGTCCAAGAGTTCCTCGTCGGTTCCCTCGAATTGGTGGATTAGCCGGTATATTGCTTTGTTATTCTCTGCCTTCGCTTTAGTCGGATCGATGAGCGCTTTCAGGATATGCCATGTCCTAGCTGTGCTCAGAGTTCCGTTCAGGGAGTCGCTGAAGTGTTGTCAGTTCGTTCTCGCCAATTGTGCTGCGTACTCCTCGGCTTTCGTTGTAATTTCTGCTATCTTAAGTCTGAGCTTCCTGTTGTGTTTCTGCCCTTCCCACCTCTTGGTTAAGCCGCGTCTGGCTTCCCATAGCCTAAGAAGCCTGGCATTCACCTCGGGTGTCTGCGTTGTTCTTTTGACCTCCTTGGTGTGCTCGCTTTCACTCTGCTTGAGTATGTTTCCCCATTCTTCAATCGATTGGATCCATCCCTCACTGAGGTGTCCGTCGCATGCTTCTCTAAATGCGTTCAAATCAGTGATTTTGACTGTTCCTAGCTGTCGTTTAAGTCTCTCTGAAGTTACTTGGGTTTTGAGTATGTAGTGGTCGCTCCCCAGATTTTCCATCAGGTTTTGCCATTGCGCCTGCCATGGTTTTTTGATGAAGGTGAGGTCCGGACAAGTGTCGGTACTGACGCTGTTGCAAATTCTGGTCGTAGTTTCCGGGTCAGTGAGGAGGATGTAGCCTGCATTCTCTGCCGCTTCTGCTAGTGTCTTTCCTTTAACGTTAAAATTCTTGTATCCCCAGCTCTTGTCCCTGGCATTAAAATCGCCTAAGATGACTAGCGTGTTGCCCTTTGTCACTTTGCTGGCGCCTTGGAAGAGTTCTTGGAATTAGGCTTTCTTTTTTTTGGGCGGGCTGTAGGTATTTACGATAAAGATGCTGCCCCTTTCTTCTTTTTTTTTGGATAATTTCTACGATCACGTGCTCTATGTCTGTTTCGGCTATCCTATTGTGGCTTATGGCTATGATCGCTTTGTTGACTAAGATTGCCGTCCTTCCTTTTTCCTGGGTTTTGTAGCACTTCGTTGCGTTTCGTTGCGCGTCAGGAAACGGGCACCACACCAACCCTAGGAGGATACATGTACGAACTACTTTTTTATGCAAGAGTGGAAGTCAATGGAACGCACTGCAACTAAAGCGGCAGCGTGGTTCAGCAAACTTCTTTCAGGAAACTTGAGGCGCCTCCAAACGTTACACTCCGATTATCCTAGATTTGCTTTCATTGACTTGCGCGTGTGCTCAGAGTTAGGCTGGCGTTCAAGACCTGCATTCACTGCTCCCTTGAATACAACTGATAATGTGTCATCCAAAACGAAAGAGTCATTAAAATTTGAGATCGCTTCGAATATTTTAATTAGTTGTTGGAATATCTACAGGAGCAAACGCAAAGTCCACGCAATAATCACACGTTTGCGCTACATATATTTAAATCTGTCATCTGTAACAGGTGCTGATGCTTGTAAACGCGGACATCGGTGATGTGTGCTGGCTGCCAGAGGGGATGTTTCACAGCTGCCGTTGCTGCAGGGCTGCAGTTGCCTAGGCCCTAGGCGCACGGACATATTCCACACGTCTCGCTGGATCACTGCAATGCGCAAAATAGCTTGCGCCGATTCTCACTACGTGCACTGCACTCGGCATATGCACTGGCCACAGCAGTTCCTAGCTGTATCTGTAGCTGCAACTGTATTCCGAGCTGTATCTGTGAGCTCTTTAAGACACTGACGGGTGTTTGCAGCACCAATACGCTGTGTCAAACATGCAACGCACTGAATTTTGTTTTCCTGCATGCTATGCCTAGCACTGTATATATAATAACATTTAATGTAGATCGCTTATTACACTAGACATTCATTTACTCATTTTGGAAGTTACACTACAGTACTTCTACCTTCTCTAACAGTTGTCACCAGATGGAAGCAAGGGTAGCTTTGCCTGAATGTCTCGGATATCTTGCATCTGATGTCCAGCTCAGCATAACCATCGGAAACCCGACTGAGCGTCTTTCATTCCCGACGCAGCCTTTGGTGCTCACCTTGCCGCACCCCACGGGTCCAATGACGACCAGCAGCTCACCGGGCTTCACGGTAGCCGTGATGTTCTGCAGCGTCGGCTCGGGAGACGCCTGCGGCAAAAGGCGATTTCTAGCGGCGGCGCGCGTGCTGTCGGCGGCGGCACACCAACCTTTGTCCAGGACGCCGTGGCATTCTGCAGCTCCACGCGGCAGTTGTGCATCTTGGGGCGCAGCTTGGAGCCGTGCAATGCACCGGCCTGCTCTTGCTCTTCCAGCAGAAGAAACTTCTGGGGAAGGGAGAACGGGCACGAACAGGGCTTGAGAAATCGAGGTTTCTTTATTTGTCCTCAGGTTAAGGCTATTGCAATACGTGGACCCTGAGCGACGTCATTCAGCGACATTCATTCGAGAGCAGTCCAGGCAGCTGCAGGATAGGATGGCATTTAACCACAAACCTTACTTCACTCAGTGAATTCCACTGCACCACCTAGGGAACCCGTCTGCAACGAGGCCAGTGCATCCACTTCATATCGCCGTGACATCGCGACTTGTCTCGCACGTGTCAGTGCATCGATACACTTATCAAGTTGGAAACTTCGCTGGAGGCTGCGGACAACGCCCCCGGACGGAACCGTGACGTCATCCCAGGACTATAAAAGCGCTGTACTGACCGGGCAAAAGGATCATTCGAGAGCAGTCCAGGCAGCTGCAGGATAGGGCGGTATTGAACCGCAAACCTTACTTCATGCAGGTATGTGCTGAGGCATTTTGAAACGTTCTATTTGCGCGCACTGTAGCTCTTGGACTGCTCTCTGGGTGTAACTTATCAAATGAGTACAATAAAGGAGCTGGCTAAGGCAATGCCAAATTTCACTGCACAAATCGCAAAGAATCACGATGAATTAAAACGCGAACTCATCAAAGTGATTGAGGGCGAAGTGGAATCAGTGAAATCAGCAATGAACTTCATTAATCAGAGTTTTAAAGAGATCAAATTGGAAGTCGCTGCAGTCAAGTCGGACAACATTGAAATAAGAAAGGAAAACAGTTGCCTGTCAAAAGAATTGAAGAGTGTTAAACAAGAGCTGACTTCCATTGCACAACACAGTCATAATGTTAACCTGGAAATCAAAGGTGTTCCAATTAAGGCTGGAGAGAACCTCGGTACCACAATGCAAGCCATCTCTTGCTGCTTGAACGTAGAAATTAAAGGCTCAGACATTGATGTGATACACCGCGTTTCTACAAAGAATAATCAACTGCACCAAACATCATTGTCAAGCTTGCTTCTCGAAATATTAGGGACACAATCCGGAAAAAGGCAAAAAAACAAAGAATTCACACGAGTCACCTGGGTTTTGATTGCGAAGCCACCCCGATCTTTATAAATGAACATTTGTGCCATGCAAATAAAGTTCTTTTGGGTCTTGCACTGAAAGCAAAACGAGAAAAAGGCTGGAAATTCACATGGGTATCGGACGGAAAAATTCTAATGAGTAAATCTGAAAACTCACGTGTAGTCCATATCACAAGCACTGACGATCTTGCTCAGATTGTATAAAGACTTGGAATTAGCAGTCCTGGTAATGACGTTAAATGATTTTAATGGCTTATAACCTTGACGAACTTGAAGACTTGCATCGTAAGCAAGATAATTTTTCACCTTTGCACTGCAGCGTACGCAGTAGCGCAAAAAACTTTGAAAGCCTATCAGCATACTTATGGCAGCATACATTTAATTATGACGTTATAGCTATAACAGAAACATGGCTAAAAACGGGTGAAACACTCCAGCTACCGGGATATGTTACAGTGCCGCAACCACGACTGGGGACGACCCGAGGTGGAGGGGTGGCACTATTTATTAAAAGTGACATTAAATATGTTACGCTCCCTGAAAGCTCGACCTGTCAGTCACATGCCGAAATTCTATCTGTTCAATTGAAATGCGGTGTCAAAATAGGAGTCGTGTACCGGCCTCCTTCTTCAAACATGAATGATTTTGTTGCAAGCATGGAGAATATATGGCTACCCCTTATTTCCATAGATGACACTATAGTCGTTTGCGGAGATTTTAATATTGACATTTTAAAACAGAATTGTTATGATTACATGTTCTTACATGAATCACTCAATCTAAAAATGTCATTTCTTCTCGACACGTATTACAAACCACTCCGAAACTCTTATTGATCACATCTTGTGTAATTTTGAATTTAATGTATCAGCTGGTGTTTACGATGTTACCATTGCAGATCACAACCCCACGTTTCTCTTCTTACCTCGTAAATACATGTCCTCCTTGTGTGATACACGCGATAGAAGATCTTCCTGTATAAATTATGCAGAAGTACGACGATTGCTCCAATGCATAAACTTTAAGAAAGTATTTGATTTGTGTGATGTTCATACTCAATGTGAAAATTTTATTCAATGCCTCTGCAATGCCATTAAGCAATCTGCAAGGGTGTATGTGTGCCACAATTACGAGCGACCAGTGTGTCCTTGGATAAGCAACACTATACTGGAAACATTAAAGCAGAAAGACTCTTTTTACCGTAAATGGAAACACAACAAATAAAATTCATATTGCAGGGAGAGCTTTAAATACTTTAGAAATATCTCAGTTAGTATGACTAGAAAATCGAAAAAGCAATACTATACTAACCTTACTAAGAACGAGAGTGGTAATACGAAAAGGATATGGGAAATCGTAAAAGAAGTTATAGGAAAAAGCAAAACACAGAGCATTTAACCTTATAAACCATCGACACAAGTAGCTAATGATTTTAACGATTATTTTGCTAACATAGGAACAAATTTGGCTAACCAGATTTTATCTTGTATTCCCGTACCTGCCCTACCTAGAATAGTTCACAACGGCTTTCAGCTAGAAGAAATAACTCATAATGAACTTATATCAACGATACATCAACTGCATCTAAAGAAAGCGGCTGGTCATGATGGTATATGCACTAGGATTTTAAAAGATAATATAGACATCCTCTGCAGTCCCATATGCAATGTATTCAATCTAGAGTTAGCTTCCAGCTCGTATCCAGATATATTAAAAACAGCCAAAGTCGTTCCCGTATACAAGTCCGGATATTCGAACCAACCAGAGAATTATAGGCCAATTTCTGTTCTGAGTGTGGTAGACACTGTTTTTGAAAAACTAATTTCCAAGAGATTGAAGCAATTTCTATCTGAAAATGTAATTTGTCCGCAGCAGCATGGTTTTGTTCCCTCCAGATCAACATCAACAGCAGTCCTAACACTTTCGCAATTAATAAATTCTGCACTTCATCATAATAAGATAATTGTAGGAATATTTTTGGATATAAAGAAGGCATTTGATACCGTTTCTCACTTATACAATTGCAAAAACTTGAATGTTATGGCGTCACAAAGGACTCCCTAAAATTTGTTTCAGCTATTTATCCTCACGGAAACAAATGGTAGTAATGGGTGATTATTATTCTACATACAGCACAGTCACCAGCGGAGTCCCACAAGGTTAAGTGCTCGGTCCTGTGTTATTCTCATTGTACATTAATGCCCTCCCCAGTGCTCTTCAGAACTCAAACGTTCTAATGTACGCAGATGACACAGCTTTATTATTCACAGGAGACACACCTTCTGCACTGCAAACGCGTGTGACGTCCGAGTTATTAAAAATTTCTTCATGGTTCTTAGAAAACAAATTGACTTTACGTAGTAATAAGACAAAATATGTAGTTTTTTCGATCGAGGAGAAACAATGTTGACACCAGTCAAATAAATATCACGTTAAATAAAAGCCCCATCCGAGAAGCTGATTCGTTTAAATATCTGGGCGTCATATTTGACCAGCATATACATTGGGAAGCACATATTCATAATGTATGCAAGAAGGTCGCATATGGTTGTTACTCCCTCATTAAAGCAAAGCGATATTTCCCCATGAAGTACTCAACTCCCTTTATTATGCGTTTTGCCATAGCCATATTAGTTATTGTTTAGAATCATGGGGCGTGACTTACATGACATACTTACAACCTTTACAAAAACTACAGAAAAGGGCCCTGAAAATAATTAGCGCTTCCAATTATACCAATGATACATTAAATGATGTTTTTCAAACACATGTGTTATCCGTTAATGCACTATGTAATCATAAGATCTCAATTTCAGTTAATAATATTTTATGCACTAACTTTCCTATTCCCCGAAACGTCTTTTCATTTCCAACTCGCAGTACAAGACATGCTTTAAAAGGTAACCTCAACTTACCAAGGTGTTACAATGTATACGGCGAAAGGTTAATTGAATTCAGTGGCGCAAAAATTTGGAATATTTTACCCCTAGACGTAATTTGAAGCAATGTAGCAAATTCTTTTTTCTTGATAACCAGAATCTCTAACTTACTTGAATTCATTATGTACGAGTATTTTCAGAATGTTTCTTGCCTGTATAACTCATGACATGTTCCGGAACAGAGTGCTGCTAAAAACTGCGCCTGACCCGTCTTCTGTAATTTGTCACTGGACCGCAAACTAGCCTTCCCTGGCTATCGGTCCCAGGGAACCATGATTGTAACCATGATTATGTAACCATGTAACCATAACTGTATAACCATGATTATGTAAAGAAAAATATAGCACTTGCACTTGCAAAAAAAAATTCATATTTTTCCACTTCGGTTAACGGATATTTAAACACTTCTAATTCCAGGAGAGCAATAACACTTCCCTGTATTCTTTACTACGCGGACTTTTATCTCAAATAAATATAATGAGATTTCCATTACAACCTGCTACAAAATCATTTTTCAATAACATTATGACAAAATAAGCGGTGTTTGCGTAAAGAAATTTTGCATCTAAAAAGTTTTTTCAGGAAACATGATTGTTTTAGTTAAGCGAACGCACTTTGGACATTGCAACCATGTATTGAATGAAATATTGTAGAAGGAGGTTACGCAGCGGTGGAAAAGTTTCTTTTGTGTGACAAAAACAATGTGTTTCCAGAAGTCATATGTAACTTTTAAACAACCCAGCCTAGAATGCACATGGACATAGTATTTAGCGTCATTTGCCTGGCATTCTTTTGCACGAGTACTTGGCCCTTGCAGTTCTAAGCGCTTGTTTAGCAACCCTCCGTGCGTTTTGACCACTTTCGAATTAAACATTTCATTTGTAGCAAGAACTTAGTTGTTCCCGCTCTATTATGATATCTTTGATATTCATGGACTTGCTTTTCTATTAGCACGTATGTGTGCTTTAGAAATAACTATACAATTAAAGATTATTGAGTGTAGGGCTTAGCAGGCCAACACTCTAGCCACAATGGAACCACAAGGTGGGATATTTGATTATTGTTATGTTTGCTCGTAAGTTTACTGGCCAGCTGCGATAGATCGCAGCCGCTGTATTTACTCAAGTAGTCAGGTTATTCTATTGGCACAGCATTTGTACGGACACTGCAGGCGAGGTGTCCCTGCCAAGGCCGCGACGTTCGCCACGATGTCCCCCAGGCTCGACACGATCGAGTCCCGCGTGCCGTGCGCACACTCTTTTGCGGGTTTTGCGCGGCCTTTCTCGTCGCGAGGCTCGCCGTGGTGGGTGACTCCGGAAATTTGGGCCACCTGGGGGTTCTTTAGCGTGCACCTAAATCTAAGTAAGCGGGTGTTATTGCATTTCGCCCCCATCGAAATGCGGCCGCCGTGGCCGGGATTCGATCGCGCGACCTCATGCTTAGCAGCCCAACACTATAGCCACTAAGCAACCACGGCGGCTGATAATTATAAGCGGACTATACCGGGTGATTCGTGTTAACAATTAAAGACTTTTAGGTTGTCTGTGGCATATATTCTGTGGCTAATCTACTTATAGAGCTGTATTACTCGAAGAGGCAGACAATACTTACGCTGGAAATTTGGATGCATAGTCGACTACTTAACAAGAGTTTAGTAATTATCTTTCCAACTAATAACATTAGCGGACATCTTGCAATACACAAATTGAGCACGTGATTTCACTGGACACAATAACTTGAAACGAATCTTTAAACTAGCAGTCAAAGATGAGAAAAGTGCAATGAAGCTTGAGGTAAAAGAGCACTGTTGTTTCATTTATTTTTGCACAAGACTTCTTTTTATGCACTGAAGCTCTAAAGTTACCAGAACACGTAAGCATATCGTCGCAAACTTTGGGAATGCATATCTCAAAACTGGTGCCATACCAGGGTGACTACCAAGTTGACATTTTGGAATTCCCTGAGTTTCATCTTAAAAGTTTTTGTGCGCAAACAAACAGGGACGAAGAATAGGGGCATTCGTCCCTGTTTGTTTGCGCACAAAAAGTTTTAAGATGAATCTGTTCCAACTAGGCCGACTCGCAGTTATGCTTCCCTGAGTTTTCCGTGTTTTCCCTGAGTGCCTTTGACAAATTCCCCCAGTGACAAAGAACTTTGTTTTAGCACAATGCGTTGGCGGGCTAGTTGGTGCGAATCTATGAATACTTTGTTTAGCGCAAAACAACAGACACAAGAAAGACGACAGGACAAGGCGCTTTGTCCCGTGGTCCTTCTTATTTCGGTTGTTTTGCGCTAAACAAAGTATTCATGAACTTTGTTTTATGCCAAGACGGGCTGACACCATGTCGCCTGAGGCTTTCACTCTCTAGTAAGCATGTTAAAAATAAAAAAACGACTTAATACAGTTTGAATAGTAAGTAGTATTGTTTATTTCATTTAAAATGGAAAACTGAGGGAAAGTGTGAGTGAAGTGCAAAACAAATAAAATGTGTCCGAAAAGAAATGGTAAAGACCATTGCAAGTCGAGTCGAAAATTTTCAAATACGAAAAAAATAGATGCATGCACAAGCAAAAATTTTCGAAAATCGGCTATTTCTATCAACGGATAGCACGCTCATTGGTATGAGGCCCGAACTTTGTCACAAGTAAGATTTGCTCTCAGCAGCTGGAAAGCCAACCTCAACTGTCCTGACATACTCTCAGCCAACGCACGATGTCTCAGCGCTGCGTTTCGCTGCTTTAAAAAGTTTATTTTGGTTTGGATGAGGGTCACCTGCATCTTGGCGTCAGCCGACACTTTGCTTTTCGAGCTCAAGCTCCTTCGAAGAAGCGGTGGCAGACTTCCTTCCTTGTTCAGTGCGTCGGTGTTTTCTATTCTCGCCCTCCTTCCGCCGCGCGTTCACCCCACGGACCATTTTAAGCACCCTCTTGATCAGTTGTTCTGTCAACGTCTGATTTTTCGGATTCCCTAGAGGCTGCGAAAACTTTCGAAAAATCGGGCAGTCCGAAAAAAATAATACATGTTTTTTACTACCCTTAAGAGCTCAAATGGCCAAGGCACGTACAAAAAAGCTCTGAGGGCCTACCAGTACAATTACTAGGCATATCGGTGCTCGTACTGGGACAGGAGACGGCGGGTGCACGTGTGTATAATTAGGGAATACGTCCTGCATTACGTGCCAATTGCCCGTTCGCATGCCTGTTAAGCTTCACTGCAATACCTCAGGTGTGCTGCGCCGCGTAAAATTTCTGCACTGAGGTGAAGCTGCTTTTCGGGAACCGGCATTCGGGAGGATTACAGAGAGGAAGCCAATCGGGAGGATTACAGAGACCGAGTCGGTGCCATTGCACATAGCGGCGAATTCTTTCAATGAAAAACGCGACGCTCAACGGCAAGAAGCCTAATAGTGAACATCGAGGCAGCTAGGCCTAGCGTTGCCGCAGTGGTGGCTACGGCTGCCAGGGGATCTGCGTGCGAAGGCGCCGGTTCGAGGCAGCGAGACAATCAAAACGGTAGCGGTTGTGGCTTTGACTATTGGCGTTTCGGACCTGCGGTCGCGGCAGAAAGTCCGGAAAGTCGGACGGCGAAGGGTTCATGCGTCCTAAATTTTAGACGTTCTCATACATTGACTCTAAGGAGTACGTGGTGGTGCTGCGAAGCTGCACGCATTATTGGGCACGTCCCAAAAATCAGGCGTCCGGATAACCATCGTCGATTCTACACTGGGAACTCCTCCATCCGACGACACAGCGTCAAACAAAACTCGTTGCGATTCCTCTCTTTTACTTGAGCCGGCATTACAGCGACTTTCATTCCCTTTCGATAAAATGACAGCTAGTTTGCCATGATAGAAGCACGAGTTCCCTAAGGTTTCCCTGAGTATATCCAGACTATTCAAAATCCCTGGGAATTCCAAATTTTCGCGGTATTACCGGTCGGTAGACACCCTGCATGCACAGAATGCGCCCTCATAGATAAGACTTTCAAAGTCTCCTTGAAATCGTAAATTGCAAAGTATGCCGTAAAGCAATTAGTTCGAACGATAATTAACAAAACTTTGTTAATTAGCAAAATATTTATTGGCGTTTCTAGTGCTAATAATATCGACCTCTGAAATTAATCTAATTGATGTAGTAGAATTGTACTGCATGTCACGTGTGATGTTTTAAAAATTGTGTTAAAGATAAAAAAACATATATTACGTTGATATTGTGTCGTGATTTATTGTTTTATTACAGAGAACAGACATCGCTCACTTTTACTTCTGTGCGGGTAAAAACATTGTTCTGTATGCGCCATTTTCCAGTGCTCTGGATTGTCTGCAGCGCGAGCAATGACACTGTTGCACATTCTTTCTATTCCGTGCTTTTACCTTAATTAAAATAATTGGTATTTGCCAATTCGCGTCTATAAATGACAGCTCTCCACAAAAATTTGCACCTGTACATGGAAGCAGCTCTGCGTCTTTCTTTGCAAATGACTTCAAAAAACATATCAGTGACAGCGATTGACTTGCCTCGCCGCATCGTGCTGTGTCAGCGCATGATACAGATGGTTGTGTAGACTAGTTGCGCATCCTATACAAGAAATTGCAAAGCGAAATGCACTGCCCAAAACAAAACATACTTTGGCAATAAGTCACAATTCAACTAACAAAAACAACTAGTTACAAAGCGCATTAACAAATACATATGCATATACAGCCAAAATAGAAAGACAAGAAACAAATTAACAATATGTGCACTACAGACACTGGATTTGCAGAGTTGTGCATGTACAAGATGCATTGGTAAGAAAATTACTAAACCACAGAAGAGACCATTTACAGAAGTGACCATGAATTGCAGAAGAGTACAAAGCTCTCAAGTGCCCGATGCCTTGAGCAATTTAGGCCGTATATATTTAAGCATCACTAAGCCGTACTTTCCCAATAACGCTTTCGTCCATCCACCTACTTCGATACGAGTACAAGCTATTCCTGCGCCGTCATTCACGGTCACAGTGGCCCTTGTCTAACCGCCGCCTTGACGTAGTACGTGAACTTATAGGAGCGCTAAATCCTCGTACATGGTGGCTCTTTGAATCACGTGCGCACTACGTAGTACGCATCCCAGTGTTTAACTCAAGCCTCGTGAGTTTTCAGTATAGTGGATAAAAAAGTGAATGGCTCGTCGAACAGCAAAGATGCCGAATAGGACGGTCACGGACAACGGCAACGCAAATGCGGAGGAACGTTAGTGAAATTGCTGTACGTCTACAAATGCTCGTTCTCCACCAAAATGCATAGATGTGACCGCGGCGCTGCGTCCTTCCTGTTAGATGACTTTAATAAGCCAAAGAACTACTGGGGTCCGCACTTCTCAAGATTTCCCTTTGGCGGGTGTCCTTGCTTATTGTCCTTTCTAGTTGCGCCCTTTTGAATAGGAATCCGTAGTCCTCAGTTCTGCTATTGTTTCTGAGCCGCGCCATGGTTAATGCATGCCTGATCACATTTCCTGTAGTTATTTCCGCAGGACTTCCGCCAAATGGCTGCACTGAAAGCTACGTTTCTTCTGCTAGGAATGAAGAAAAAAAACATTGACCAAGTGTAAATGCAAAATTTCACTTTTATCCTCAATTGAAAAGGATCCCCTCAAATATATGAGCTTGAGCTGATGTCATTTCTGTTCAGAGTCTTTGATTTAGCGTTGCGTTCGTTGTGCCTATATAACTATTTCACCAGCTGGGAAGTATACTGAGTAGTTCTCACTTAGGAATATTATTTGTGGAATCCATCATGGCGCACGGAAATTAAGTCAGTACCTGTGAAGTAGCAGCTCACTTGTCTCGTTCTTAGCATACAGCGCTGAAATCAAGCAAACCAATTCGAATTTGCAGTCACAGGCCAGAGTGGTTATGCGGGAACTGCTTAGTGTCCTATTGGCTGCCAGTCTGCCCTTACGGCCGTTCGGTGGCGCATTCTTAAAAGGTTGCGAGAAACTTTGCAACTTCAAGCAAAAGGTTACAGCACTTACTTTCGACAGTTAACAACTGTTTGCTCTCCATTTACTAACTTGTTATTTGATCACTTGACAATGGTTACACCGTGCCTGGCGAGTAATTTGCTGCGCTGGGTGATTGTAGCACCAGTGCAACATTTAAACGAACTGTAGTCCTTTGGATAATTTCGCATTAAAAGTTAGCTGCTACTTCATGGCACAGAAGAGCGTGGATATAAGGAAGAAATGTATGCCTATAACAATATTTATCAACATAAGGCGTGTTTCAGCTAAGTTTCGCGTCGGCCTTACGAGAGTGAAACCTTAAACGAAGTATTGGCTACCGTCTTCTTCAGCAGCTAACAGTACTTTCACTCTTAGCTTACGTAATGGCCTTTAAGGTATCGGTTTAAACGAAAAATATTCAGTGCACAAGTCATACAGCCTATTGACAAATATCCAAATAATTTCTTTACGTGATGGTAGCTGTCATGGTTTCAATTTTTGCAGGGTGCAAAGACACCGCGCGATATTTCAAAACAGTATTACGCGATATCGGTCTTACGCGCAAAGACATTGTAGCCTCACACATAAATACAATCAAAGGTGATTATCATCACAGGTGATTTCAATTTACCGGGAATGAATTGGACCAATATTTTGCACAACAGCTCTGACGCGAAATGTGCCGAATCACTATTGTTTATGTCATTTACTTTCTCTCTAGACCAGTTAGTTTCCGAGCCGACTAGAATAGCTGACCCGTCATGTTCTGTGCTTGATCTGATGTTCGTAAGCAGCGTATTTCAACATAAGACATAAGACGTTGAAAATGGCATTTCGGACCATGAAATTATTGTATTCTCCTGCTAAATTTTTTGAAACCGCGAACGCGTTAAGCCATCGATTGCTGTTATCAGGGATTCCTCAAAAGCGGATGACAATGCTACCTCAGAATATTTGAACGCCTGCATTCTGCAGTTTTCACTACTTCATTACTTCATGACGTAAATGAATTATGGTTACATTTTAAGCATATTGCACATTTTTTCCCAATAAAACTACATTCCCTCCAGAAAGAAACGAGTCAACAGAGAACATCCTTGGGTTTCTCGCTAAATAATACATTTAAAATGAAAAATTAAAAGGAAGCGCCGAAAGAAAACGACAAGTCACCCTCAAGATCTCATACGCTTGCTACAAGGTAAGATCCAAACGGCCAAGGCGCATTTTTTCACTGTTACTCTGCCTTCTTATATGACGAATAAACAACAAAAATTCTGGCGCTACCTATCGATGAGCGGCACACCGTACCGCAGAATACTGTTTCAAACGAGACTGTTGTTCAGCCTGACGTAATAGCAAGCAAATTTAATTATTTTTTTTTTCAATCTGTATTTAACAGAGCTACCTTCCATGGTATCAGTTCGACAATCCAATGCCTGAAATAGATATCGACCAAGAAGGAATTTTTCGACTCTTGCAAAAACTGGATGTAAAGAAACCCTGTGGCCCTGACCTTATATCAAACGCATTTTCGCAAAAACATGCAGTTTAGACGTCAAAATAATGATACGTCATTTACAGGCGATCTTTCGAAACTTCAGTGATACCTGATGACTGGCGAATGGACAAAGTAATACCTGTGCACAAATCTGGCTCTAAACTCGACGTAAGTAACTATAGACCTGTTTCATTAACATGTGCATCCAGTAAATTTTTCGAACATTTTATTTTTAAGGCCATAATATTGCACTTAGTGAATAATAACGTACTATACAGACAGCAGCATGGATTCCGTTCAGGTCTAAGTACTATTGCTCAGTTAGCTGAGATAAGCCATGATATAGCTCCCGCCATAAATAATAGAAGCCAAATAGATGTCATTTATTTAAGTTTTTCAAAGGCCTTTGATGCTGTTCCTCATCCAGATCTTATTACTAAACTAACTGCCGTTGGTGTACACGAGAAAACAGTATCATAGATCAAGAACTTTCTCAAAAACAGAAAGCAATGCGTAGCTATGAGTGACATTATGTCTGGTTACATCAATGTTTTTTTCTGGTGTACCACAAGGCTCGGTTCTTGCGCCCCTCCTATTTCTGATCTACATAAATGATATTCGTTCATGCGATCACCCGCTTATTCAAACGCGTCTATTCGCCGATGATTTGGTAGTGTACCCAACAGTGAATACCAGAGAAGACAAGGTAAAACTAAACGATTCGTTAGCTGCAATATAAAATTGGTGCAACAAATGGGGGATGAAACTGAATGCAACAAAAACTACATGTACCTCTTTCACACAAAAGAAAAAAGGCGCTTCAGTTCACATACACAATAAACAATATACCACTAAAAAAATTCGATCAGGTCACATACCTCGGTATCACCCTTACAACGAAATTAAATAGGAAAGCTCAAATAAATAACATATTGTCACGTGGTGGTGACGTTGAAGAACACAGTAGCAATACTGTGAACGACAAAACTAACTTTTATTGCGCGAACCTGTGCCCACAAAACAGGCTACACTTATAGCACAACGATAGCGTCGAACGCGGTCGGCGATCGTCGAAAATCTGATCAACGGATCAAGCGGGTCGGCTTTTATACATCAATTGTCGAAAGTTCCAGACTGATCGTTGGGACCCGCGTGCCTTCCACAAAGTTCTACACCATTCGCGTCATGCGATGAAATCAGATAACATAAGGTTCGGCGACAACAGACGCCGGATAGAAGCATGGATAACTTTCCAGAAACTTCGTATACATGCAGGCGCGTCCCGCGCTGTGCGATAACTTTTGTCAGGCGGCGAAACGTGGTCGCTCGATAAAGATAAGTACACGTGCAAATATATGACAAGGCGCAAGGTAAATTACATTTCTTGAGAAGAAAACTTAGAAACACACGTCCTAGTGCTAAATTAAATCCATAAACAGCCCTGCGATGAATAATATGACGTTTCGGAACTGCGCACGGGCTCCTTGTTCGCTGAGTTGGGCAGGAAATCGTCGTCGCTTATATAGCCAGCACGTGACCTAACGAACATGCGGAAATGGCAGGCTTAGTCCCTGGTGAAAAGCGATGTGACGTCGAACGAGACCATGGCGTCATCTTCACTCAGCATGATGTCCTTTATCTTTGCTACAAATGCGGATGAGTTTTCGATGTGCGTCGAGGTCTTACCGGCAAGAAGGCTCAACACCTGGTGAAGGTAGCCCGATAGTCGGTAGAGCGGAGATCTGGTGAAGTCGACGATAGGACGAAGTGCGACGTCAGGCTTGTGGACTTTTAGCAGGCCGTAGCTTGCAGGGGCTGATCCATTCGTGCAGAGTAAACGGTGACAGAGACCCACGTGGTGTGGAGGGACCAACTTGAACAGCCTGGTCAGTAATTTTTGGAGTTTGGTCTGTAGTCTGCTAGTAGGGTCATAAGCCAGAGGAGCGTACGTATATGATGGTCTTCGAGAAGGGTCAACATCTCCTTCTTGTAGTCGTTCCTATCTAGCAGGACCGCAGCGCTGCCTTTATCGGAGGATAGAATGGCGATGCTACTGTTATTCCGTAGGCTTCGAATGGCTTGCTTCTTCACTACCAATAAATGCGTTCTTGCACCGTGTCTCCGCATACCGGAAAGCACACCAATCGCATGGCTGCGGGCTTCTTCTTGCACCTAAGAGGGAAGTTGGCTGACCACACGTTCGACTGCACAAACCAGATCTCTTGGCCTTGGTGGTGTGTCCGTGTTGAAATTTAACCCACGGTACAGTACCGCAGCCTCTTTCTCGGTCGGTGTGTACGAAAATAGGTTGATGACGTCTTGTGCCACATCCGGGTGGAGTGCCTGTAGTTTCCTGTCTTGTAACGTTCTATGAAGCCATTATCTCATGGTTGCCGTGTAGTTTGCATGCAGCTGCACCTCTGGGAAGTCCTCTGGGATCAGATGCTCAAGCTGCCGACGTGCAAAAAAGTATGCATTTCCAACTTTCGCATTTTTTTCCGGCACTCAAGAATACGCGTTTGTACCAGCTTCCGCTCAGCCTGACGTATAATCTGGTGGCCCCATGACGTCGTGACTGGTGTTCCTAATCGCAGACTCTCGGCGTTAAGTCCTCCCGTTTACCAGTGAGGTTGAAGCCCAGGTGCTTCATGAACGCTGCTACCTTTGCAGCGACCGAAACAAATCGACGTGTATTCGTAACGACGTCGTGTCCATATGTACTCTGGTAGGTAACGTAATCAAGGATTCGACGAAAGTTCGTCTGGTCAGGCATGGAAATGAAGGGGATCACCGTCACTGACCAAGTCTGATGAATAATCCGACGTTTCGGAACCGCGTACGGATTCCTTGTTCACTGAGTTGGACAGGAAATCGTCGTCACTTATATAGCCAGCACGTGAGGTAACGAACGTGCGGAAATGACAGGCATAGTCCCTGGTGTCCAGTTCATCGTAGCTGGCGTCGACTGAATTATTAGCTCACCGCTCTACCGAATATCGGGCTACCTTCACCAGGTGTCCAGCCCTCCTGCCGGTAAGACCTCGGCGCACGTCGAAAACTCATCCGCATTTTCATTTTAAACAAAGATAAAGGACATCACGCTGAGTGAAGATGACGGCACGATCTCGTTCGAAGTCGCATCGCTTTTCACTAGTGCCCCAGTGGATCTGGCAGTAGCCACGTGCAAAGAAGCCCTAGAAGCAGACAGTGGTCTTCCTGGTCGCACGCCCTTCGACGTCCCCAACCTGGCCAGCGCCTACGGTTTTGTCTAAGCAACACGTATTTTTCTTATGGTGGCAGCTTTTATCAGCAAACACCTGGCACGGCGATCGGAGCGTCAATATCGGTCACCACGGCCAATCTAGTAATGGAAGGCTTGGAAGGAAAGGTGCTGGCCACAGTCAACGCGGCACCTAAAGTTTTTTATCGCTACGTGGATGACTGCTTCTGTATTTTGAAGAAGCAAGACATCCAACATTCCCTGGACTGCCAGAACGCCCAAAATGCGCACATACAATTCACTGTTGAACACGAGAGGGTAAACTCGTTGCCTTTCTTGGATGTACTGGTTCGTCGGGATGGGGGCGCTCTCGCCTTCTCAGTATATAGGAAGCCTACACACGCAGGTCGTTACCTCGTGTTTAATTCTTGTCATCCTGACGGCCACAAGACGTCCGTAGTATCGTCCCCGATAACACGCGCCGTACGCGTCTGCTCAGGCGACGATGATCTGAAAGGGAAATTACGGACGATCCACCCTGATTTAACCCGCAACGGCTACCCTAGTCGTTTCACATGCAGGACCGAGAAGCGGATATTAGATCCTAGCTAGGGGAACAACACGACAATCTGTGCACGTGCAGCCATCACTTACGTCCAAGGAGAATAAGTGAGGCACTCTCACGCGAATTTTCAAAATACGACTTGTGCATTGCCCACATCCCGACCAGCAAGCTCCGGAACAAGCTAATGAATGTGAAAGACAGGTTACATGTTGAATCATTCCGGTGAGTTCTGTATAATATACCATGCGCTCATTGCCACAAAGTATATATTGCCGAAACAGGGAAGTTCTCCAGACGACGCAAGGAACATAAACGTGACGTAAGAAATAATAGTCACACTATGAACACCATTGGCGAGCATGCGCAGGAACATAATCACAAGGTTGACTGGGACAATGCCACTGTTGTTGCCAAAGAAAAAAACATGTCATCCCGACGGCTTCTAGAATCTCTAATCATTCAATCGACGCCAGCTACGATGAACTGGACACCAGGGACTATGCCTGACATTTCCGCACGTTCGTTACGTCATGTGCTGGCTATATAAGCGACGACGATTTCCTGTCCAACTCAGTGAACAAGGAACCCGTGCGCGGTTCCGAAACGTCGGATTATTCATAAGGCTTGGTCAGTGGCGGTGATACCCTTGATTTCCATGCCTGACCAGGCGAACTTTCGTCGAACCCTTGATTACACGGAATTTATTTGGGCCCCGCGCAAGAAGTATTTAACCGACCAACTCGAACACATACAGAACATTACATTGAGATTTATAGATTCACAATATTCGCGTCAAACAGGAATTACGAACCTGCGCATCAAGGCTAACGTTCAACCACTGGCTCCAACGTCGAATGATTTCCAGATTAAAATTTCTATACTTGCTTTATCACGTCTTCTATCGAATACCACAACCAACATACATTGAAGCGCCATTCAGACTATCTGCCCGAACGAATCATAATAAATCAATACGGCACCATCCAAGCCATAATAACACTCACAAGTACTCGTTATTCCGACACGTCATTTCCCATTGGAACTAGCTACCCTCTAGAGCCGTATACTGCCCATCTGCCAACGCATTTATTGACAGTATTGAGAATCTAGAATTCGAAGGGTGATAAGTAACTGAAGTTACCAGTATTTCATATGCAGCCTCTTGTCGATGCATACTTATGGTAAACGTTGTTTTTCCTGTTTCACGAACGGCTCATTTAAGCAGAGTGTATGTATTTATTGAGTATGTTCATTTTTGTGCGTGCTAATGCTGTTTGTTTGGATACAGTAGTTTCACTTTTTTCTCTCTTTTTTTGACTGTGTTCCATGTTGTGCCCACTCCTGCATGGGCGCGACGAGGGCCTGCGAAATAAAAACAAAATAAATCGAAGACAATGAAAGGCCTCGAGCAACGAATATAGAGCTAATTCAACGACTTTGGCTTTCACTTTCGTCGACCTATCTTGACTGTTGAAGCAAGGAAGCCAATTAAGCCATGGGATATGCGATAAATAGCGCATGACAATTTTCTAAGCTCCATCAGCGTTTTTGCTCTAACCCGTAATGAGCGAGTGTAAGAGAGAGTGTAAGAGGGTGGTTGAAGATTGTTATGCAGAAGAACAAAGGTAACGATCAATAGCAGGGCGAGGCAAAAACAGTTCAGAATGGCCAGTGAGCCTCTAGAGTCTGTGAAGGAGTACGTATACCTAGGTCAATTACTCGTGGGGGACCCTGATCCCCCACGAGAAGCAAATTTACAAAAGAATAAAAATGGGTTGGAGGGCATGCGGCTGACGTTGTCAGACCTTGACTGGAAGCTTATTATCATCATTAAAAAGAATGGTGTACAATCAGTGCATTCTACAGGTGCTAACATATTATGGGGAAGAAACATGAAGACTTACAAAGAAGATCGAAAACAAGTTAAGGACCGCGCAAAGCGATGGAACGAGGAATGTTAGGCGTAACATTAAGAAACAGGAAGAGAGCGGTTTGGATCAGAGAGCGAGCGGGGATAGCCGATATTCTAATTGACATTAAGGGGAAAAAAATGGAGGTGGGCAAACCATGTAATGCGAAGGTTAGATAACCGCGGACAATTACGGTTACAGAATGGGTGCCAAAAAAAGGGAAGCGCACTTGAGCATGGCAGCGAACTAGGTGGGGTGATGAAATTAAGAAATTCGCAGGCTTTATTTGGAATCGGTTGGCGTAGGACAGGGTTCATTGGAGATCGCAACGAGAGGCCTTTGTCCTGCAGTGGACATAAAATAAACTGCTGCTGCTGCTCGTGGCAATTTTTCAAGTCTCGCGCACATTCCTTGCAACACGGAAGAATTATTTTTTTATAGATACATCACTGGTTCCAATCAGAGCATTTAGCCACAGGCAGCAAGTAAAACAAACTTACGTAAGCACAAACAGGAAGAAAGGGACGCTAATTGCGGCTAAACAGTTTTATACAATATTGAACATACAACTTTACAAGAGTGAGATTGCAAATTCCCGCGGAATGTGTAACGGTTAGTGATGGAAACAAGGCTGCCAGGAAGATCGCTCGACAGTGCAATGCTTTGTGACAACGTTGACGAATTAAAATCTTTGGTTCTACTAAATGTTCGCGCAAGAACGAGATGATAAAGGAGACGCCTTGAAGTACATAGTGTGGTTGCAAGGGGCAATTTGTCTTGTGTTGCGCCATGAAAGTATTTGTGTATCAGACATAACAGAGGGTTTGTTCTACGGATATATTATGTTTGAAGAGATAAGTCTACTTTAATGTGAGTCACACTGGGTTGCCGGTCGTAGTTACATGAAATGAGTCTAGCGGCTCTGTTTGTAATGCTTATAACAATTAAATTAGGTAATCGCAATGAGTTGACCAGATTAACGAGATGAATTCAAGCTGCAGACGAACGAAGATCTGTGCTAGCGAGTGTAAGTGATAAGTGCCTGTGTAAGCAAGTGCTAGTGGTGTAAACAACCCTGCGTTTGGGATGCCTTGACGCATATACTCATGATAGTTTTCTATGAGAGATGAGACGTGAGATTTAGGCCCAAGTACTTATATGACTGCGCCCAAGCCACTAAAGCGTTTTTATTCAGTAGAAAAATTTAGAATTTGACTCTCTACCACAAAGTGAAACTACTTTGAACTTTGACGAGTTGAGGGTAATTAGCCAATTACAACACCAAGAATAGATTAGGTTAAGATCGTTTTGCAGGCAGATGTCGTCATCGGGGCTTTCAATAGCTCTACATATGATGAAATCGTCGGCAAATAGCCGCATATCGGAGGAAATTTTACAGGGTAAGTCACAAATGTACATTAAGAAAAGCAGAGGACCCAAAATACTACTTTGTGGCCCGCCAGAAGTTACATCAGAGAGAGAACAAAAATTTGCTTCTGGTAACTGCGTACCAAGTCTCAAAATATTTTGAAGCCAAGCAGCTATGACACTAATAAAACCACAGCAGCTGTCAGCACGTAAATATATTTGCATATTTGACAATGAACTTTACAACTTCTCGATTGGACCCTTTAATTTTAAAGGAAAACTGCCTGAATCATATTTGTTGTTAATTATCTAAGCGCATAGTTGAAATAATCGGAGCTGTTCAAGAGGACCGTGAACGATGCTAAGTGGATTGCATTATCGAAGCACAAACATGTTTTCTCTTTTTAATAAACAGCGGAACATATCGGGCGCACATTTTAATGCAACTGCACAGCGCGTTAAATATAACAACGATTTTACCTTTTTACCTAAAGCCATGTTTCGGAACCTAGTGATAAAATGTTTGTGTTCAATTCCATATTCATCAAAAAGGCGTAGAGGTAGCAGTGACGATTTACTTCTTTTTCCGCTGTTTTGTTATTTATTTCGTTTTTCTTCGAGGCATCACAATGATAAAGCGAAGTTCTTTTGGGCAAAATTTCTTGGTAAAGACGCAAGAAAAACCCAAGCCAATTTCTCCTCATATTCATTCGCTTAATATACTCGAGGACATGTTTACATAACATCTCTGGTTTTAAGATTCTAATAATGCTAGACATCTGACTTTCCCAAGCCCGGCACTGACAATGGTAGATTCTGCAGTCATTAGCCTCGTGGAGCCATCTTCGCGCGTCAGTTACGAAAAATGCTTAGTCTTTGAGGCTTTCCATGTAGCATCTGTCTATAATTGCTGATGTGGTAATGGAAAGCCATGGAAGACAACGTTGGTACAAAGGGGCTCCGTAAACACAACAAGAACGCGCAAAACATTTACATATCGCCATGAAGAGCAGCAAGTGACAAGACAGAGTGAAATCCATACGACAACCGCAGGGCTTCACTATTGGAAGTTTTATGGAAACGCATCACATATGCCGCGAATTGCAGTTCTGGGTTAGCCAGAACTGAAATTCCAGCCACTTTAATTAGATGAGGAGTCGAAAGCGACACAGACCTGCAACCTCTTGAGAGATATAAGCGTCTCGGCGCCCTGTCCAACTCCGAAGGGGAAGTAGAGAGTCATGGCAAGCCGCAGGCTGTTGAACAGCGACATGCTGACGAACACGCATTCCGACGTGAGCGTGTTCCCGAGAAGCGCGAACGTGACGAAGCACAGGAACAGCACCAGCTTGGATGACATGAAGAACATGCCCATGTTCACGGCACGAAGCACCGACGTCTGCTGGATCTTGCGCACCTCGCGTCTACCCCGGAAAAAGAAAGGGGAGGGGGGGGGGGGAATGTTTGATCATCCCACAAGTGGCGAGGCCTCTAGATCAAATCAGGTGATCCGTGTGGCAACGTAGTTGCCACACGGATCACCTGATCACCTGATCACCTGATCACCTGATCACCTGATCACCACACGGATTAAAAGGCTAGAAAATGGCGTGGCACATGATAAGTGAGCCTTTCGCCTGCAGTCAAGTATCTATCTCCATGAAATATTTTTTTGAGTTACTAAATTTTTGAAACATCTCTTAGAATACACAGGCTACGATGGGCAAGGGCTGGCAGCCTCACTTACGCGCCCTTCTATGGCTGTGGCTTCTCCACAGCGACTTAGAAATTTATACTACACACATAAAGAACGGCATTCAACAAGAGCGGACACTCCCACAAAGTCCATCGGCCAAATAGACTGCAGCACACCAAGCGGATGGGATTCACTCCTTCCGGTTTTGGCCGCACGTGTTGGGAACGCTGTAGCTGTAGCTGGCACGCGGCTGCGCTACTCGGCACCCTTTCCTTTCTTCTTTGCTTCTGCAGCTCAATTGCGCGCGTTCGTAGTGCGGAATCGTTTATTTTATTAAAAGGATTGCGAATGATAATTACAAGCATCCATCGAATCTCTGCCACGTGCAATTTCATAAAGTAGACTCAAAACACCTTGAAAATGAGGAAATGTTTATTTTGCTCTATACAAATGCTCGTTCTGGGCTTTTTGTACGCTCATCCAACATTTTGGCACAGGTAAGCAGCAGCATTTCCCGTACGAGGCTCCACCGGATGGCATCAGCTGAAAAAAGTAAATTATAAACATCTGTCTTCTATGGTATTTACCCCTTATAGGAATATTGCGTGCAGAGGGTAAACGTGCAAAAGTGGTGAATGGGCGACATTACAAACAAAAACAGTTAGCTTTTATATATATGGCGTCGAAAATACGCGACTCATTTCAAGCCGTACTATAGGTTATTAAGAAAACATTTGATTTCCAAGCATTCCCTTAATCTCGGGCATTATTTCCTGAACTGTAAGAGCCCAAATGTACGGGCGACTGCGCGTTTCCAAACCAACTTCACCTCAGCCGACGCGATAGAGCGCTACATACACAGAGGTGGCCACAACCCAGGCTCTCCGCAAGCCCCCACATTACACGCTCACAGAATTCCTTCTACTCGCACTCAAGAGAAATGCATGGATGCAAAGCCTGTTTTCAGTCGTATTTCCGTGTAATTGGTTTTTCGAGTTCGTAATTTCCGAGTTCTTGGTTTTTGAGCTCCTCAGCGTTAGCTATTGCGCGTCCTGCCGGCGCGAGCAACATGCTCAAGTGGCATGTTGGCAATCGCTGTTGGCAGTGGCATACACTTGGCAATCGCTCGTTGCGTCTTCGGCAAGCGTGAGTACCGAAACAAGGTATGTTGTGCTGCCATAAAAAGTGTCACAAACGTGTCTCACTAAGATTCAGTACATGCCAAACTAACTGTAACCACGGCCGGCTTGCTTTTTTGCTAACTGCATCACAGCCCCAGGTGCAGCGAGCGTGCCTCAAAAGTATCCCAAAACGTAACGAAATTAATTACAATAATTTTGGAGGTCAGAGAATGCGTCAACAAGCTTCTGCCAGTAAGATTACGTACGCGCTAAACTAACTGCGTCACACGGCCGAGCTGCTTTTCGGTAAGTGCGTCCCAATGCCGGGTGCCGCCTATGTCCACGAAGATTATCCCCGAAAGTAACGAGATTAGTCACAATAATGATCGGGTGCGTGAAAGCGCCAAAACTGTCCCGGTAATAGTCAGCACACGCAGAACTGCGTCACACGACCGAGGTGCGTTTCGCTAACTGCGTCACAAAGGAGCGTGGGGCGAGCGCGACCAAAAACTACCGAAATAAGTTGTTATAAAGTTGGGATTCATAGAAAGCGTCGCAAACATTTCCCAGCACGATCCATTAAGCCAAAATACTACGTCAGGACGGCCGCGCTGTTTTTTACCTAACTGCGTCACAAGTCGCCGTTCCGCGCCGTTTCAAGCCAACATTGCTTGAAATGTGTCGCAGAGTGCCAAACAAAATTTCTCACCTTGCCGTAGTCCAATAGTGCAGCGGTGCCGTGCCAAAGTGGAGAAGGAACGCAGGAATACGCCCGGAGCCAAACAGACGCGCTACATCCAAAAGAGACGGGTCGCCGAACAAGCGAACTTCACACGCGCGACCGCCCGCGCTGGCTTTGGTCTGGCGCGGGCATCCGTCGTGCTTGTTCTTAGGTGGCGCAATAAAAGTAACACGCAAAATATAAGTTCACTTATACGCAAATCTGTTTGGTTTGAGTGGGAAAGAATAAAAAACAAAAGTTGTCTGTAAGCTCATTTCTCGTTGTATTTTTCTTTTTTTTTTTGCGATGCTCGCGTGAACTAACGGATGAGATTAACACTAACCGCGACGGGATTCTTGTTGCCAGTTGTTACCGAGTGCTTCTACACCTGGCGACAGCTTTCAGCGGCAGCACAGCCGAAGCTACGTGGGCGAAGCCTACGCACATGCGCGACTACGCCACGCACTCCAACCGTTTAGCCCGCGGTTTCGATTTCACAAGCGCATCCCGCGAAAGTGCGTTGTTCACAACGTTGTCCCTTGAGCATGCGGCGAATATGTATGATCCTTGCGGAAGTAACGTAAAGCTTCATCAGAAGTGCCTAACATTAATTGAAAGGGTATACATGTATAATATAATTTGTAACAGTGATATAATTTGCGAGTAATTATAAAATTGAGCGATTCGACAATGAAGTACTCAATTGTCAGTTGATATGGAAAAGGATATTGGCACATTTTGCCGTGGACAAAATACAAAAGCGCCAATACACTTATATTTAGACGCAAGTAAAATAACACAAGCCGCTATAAAATGTTCGATTATAATCTACACTGTGCCTCATCATATTCTGTCTTTAACACGTAAAACTTCAAAATTAAATTATCACGATGGCGCGCGACTAGCCAAAGCGCGCGACATATGCACACGTACACAGCACAATGTTGGACGGCTGGCTGCGTTCCCATCCACGCGAGCTCGTCCGCTCCTGCCACCCGCCTCACCTTCGCTGCTCGAATCCGCTCCGAGAGAAATTGTGAGCCCGTCGAGGCTCGCCTCAGTGAGGCCATCACGTTACCAGAACTCCTCTTCGATTTTCTGAACATGAGCCCGCATCCACTTCACAAGACTGATATTTTAATGCAGCAATATTTCGACGCCCGCAAACGTGAATGTGGTATCGTTAGCAGCGACGTAACTTCCCACCTTGCTCCATATCGTTTCCATAGGATTGAACACGCAGTGATGTGGGGGAAGCCTCACAACGTCGTGACCAGCAGCCTTAGCCACAAGATCCACGCGATAGGCGCAAAACATCTTTTTGTGTTGGTTCACTAGCTCCAGTAACTCTGCCTTTAATTGGTTCTGGGAAAATGCGATCTTGTTCTCCCTTAGCCAAGACTCAATGTCACTCTTCAGTGTTGACAACGTTCCAACTTTCTCAAGGTGAACGCTACGGTAAAGGGCATTGTCCACTATTACGACACTGCACGGTTTGATGTTTGGCGAAAGCTTTTCAATGAACCACTTCTCGAAGCACGGCCCATCCATTTTATCGAGGTAGTCAGAAGTTCCTTTCATTGCTCGGAAGACGAGGTACACCTTTACCGCTTGGTCAAACCTTGCCGAAGAGCACCTTCTAGTGCGGGGACGTTCACGTTCTCCAATACTTTATCCTTCTTGTAGCCGGCGGTGACCCTAGTTTCGTCAAGGTGTGCAAAACATTTCTTCCAACATGCGATGCGCAGTAGTAAGGACCGTGTACGTTGCTGAGTGAATAAAAAAATCCACTTATTCATCTACAGGCTCCAAATTTTGCGAAATGCAGCGACTCGCGTTCGTACCGCTTTTGAATGGGAAGTTCTCGGGTGGTACGTAGGTACGCTACAGGACGACGCCGTTTCTCTAAAAGAGCGTTTGCGAAAGGAAAAGGCGATATCGTTAGGCAACATTGTTCGCACGCTTATTTGAGGCATGTCCGCGTCACTGTCGTTGGTAGCAAAACTTGAGAGTGTTTTGCTGCTGTCGGAATTTTATTTCGCAGAAAGTACTGATGCACTTTTCTTCGTGGAGCTGCGATGGAGAAATTATCATCAAGTTGCAGTCTTTTCCTCACAGTTTTCGCATGGGCATTCACGGCTGGGAGACGAAGGCGCTTGTGCTTTGATGACTTCAGGGAGCCACTGGGCCACTGGTTACACCAAGCTCAACCCGGAAGACGCTCGTTCGTAACACCAGTGATATCGCTGACCTTCCGACATGCATCTCTCACAGACAGCTGCGGGTCGCTTTTTCTTACTCGCGCGTAAGCTCTGCGCACCACTTTCTTCGCCTGTACGGACAGCTTTTGGTACGAGAACTCTTGGCTGCACAAATGGTGGACATACTCCGACGTCGACGAGCTACAGTCGGGGGACGACATCTTTGTTTGAAGGTGATGGCTAAGATCTATACACGGACTCTGGGAAACCACAAAAAGCCGACAGTACGTGGAACTGGATTCCGTCTACTTCGGAACATTTTTATTGATTAATAAATAAATAAATTGCATAAAAAAGGAAAAGTCACCGGTGAATTTTCATTTACCCTGAGTAGTCAACAGACGTTTTCATTAGGGGACTACGTGTTGAGGGGCAGTAAAACAAGTGCGCTTCAGCTCCGCAGCCTTGGCTATGATGCCGCAGAAAGTTTTCGCCAGGTATAGATCGCGCTGCTTGGACACAATAACGTATAACTATTCCAATATGTTTTCATTCCTATCTCCTGACATCAAATATACGCAACCGCTGACAAGCATCGGGTGGTGAACCGCAGCGTAACAGCCCAATCACACGCTCTCCTCTTCTATAGGAGGTCGCTTTTGTTTGCTTTCAAAACAAATAGCCACTGAGCGTTTTTTTCTTATCTAATTGGCTGACAGGAGGCGAAGAGCAAGCTCAAGCGGAGATGGTCTGGATGGGGCCGAGCCAGCGCACTGAAAAAGGACAACCGGATGAAGAGGGACGTGCCGGCGTCTGTGATTTGTCCGCTTTCCTTTACTTAGCTTGCGGTGGCTTGTCTAAAATTGCGGCGGCGTGCAACGGACAGTTAAAAATGCCGCTACAGCGGATCCTCAGCATAGACGAATTGGCAGAGCGAGGTCGTATACGAGCCGAAATGGCTCGATAGTGTTATACAGCCACGCAAAATGTTTTGTTACACGCAAATAAATACATGCTCTCCAGCGGGTGCGAGTAGTGAGTGCCTGAACGATCGGCGGCCGCCATCTTCTATTCCTTTCAGAATGGGGCAGTCTGCCACTATTAAAAAAAATACATCCATTTTATTTCGGCGCGTACGCGTCACTTTGACGTAATGAGTTATCGCGGTTTTTTGACGCCGAGTGACAGACAGGTGAAGAGCGTGCAGGCTGAAACATTTTGACCAATAGCAGAGGGCTAATGACGAAAAGGCATCGATTCAGAAATTATTATTTTTCTTTTGCTTGGTTGAATAGTGCATAATCAGTGTGTACACATCATGCCAGATTAGGAGCTATTCTCGTTTTGTTGACGTGGCATGACAGTGAGGTGAACTAGAGGTGGTCCAAAAAAGTTTTTCACCAATCACGGAGGTCTGACTGCAGAATTGCAACGGGCAAATTTTGGAATAGCTCTACGTCATATGCGCCGTACGAGTTCTGGCCGCACACAGGGTGCCGACAGGAACGGTGTGCCCCCTTGCACTACACATGCGCGCTCGGTGGAAATGGTCGGGACTTAAATATTTGCATATTTTCGCCAGAGGAGCAGAAGTTACACTGCCTATCACAAAATCTCTTCAAATATCGCCGCTATCCCAAGGACTTGAAAAGACCCATAGGGGAGTTGTGCTGACATGAGAGCAACCAAAAATGAGAAAATATAGGCAACATGGACCCTAGAACGAACAGGCATCTTGTTTGTTCCTTATTCCTTCCTTAGTATAATAACGTGTGCTGTCAGGCTATTTGGTACGCTGCTTTTAGAAATGGTTTGAGGCGCAAAAAATAAGATACGCACAGTAGAATAAAAAACATGGACAAGTGCAAAGTGTAGAGTGCGCGTCTCCGTGTGTTCTGTTGTCCGTGTGTTGCGCCTAAAACCACTTTTAATATTCCTTCCTTTTTTTCTACTTTCACTCATTGCGCTATTCTTGAAAGAACGTTGTGAAATGCAAACACATTTAAACCATTGCGATAGCACCGAAGCACCTGATGAACGCAGCGCTTATTTCCTGAGAAGAAAAATGTCGGCAAATACTGAACCATGCTAGTATACGCCATACATTTCTACGGGCGATCACTACAAGATTTCTGTTTTAACATCTTGGCAGGTTGACTGCTTTCAGGTGTCTTAACCACAGAATCCCTTTGTGCCAACAAATCTATCTGTTCCCACATTACCTTCCAACAGAAAATTTCGTGACTGAGCATAGATTGAAAGTGAAACATAAACTTGTTGGCCAGGTACGTGGCCATTATGGGACCTGAACGCCTCGAAAGAATTAGGAGACTTAAATGGGCTAGTTGGTTGCTGAATTGACCCTCTGAATGCATCCCTATGTGACTTGCTTCTGTGTCCCGTCCTCAAAGCGCGCCGTTATAAGCGTGTTCCATCAAGCCTCGAAAGAAGTGCTTCTATGTTTCTCCCCAATTCGACGGCATCCTCACTGTTACGACTCGCCTCTACAAGTAGTAATTCGTGCCACGTTGCCAAAATCATAGCAAAAGCATGGGCGTCTGAAAGACGCCGAGAAGCCTGCGACGACTACAACGCGTTGGCGTCCATGTGTGCGCGTCAGTGGCTTCCGCGCCCCGGATGGTTGGAGAATAGTTGGCCTGACGCCGATGCATCCAGTGCCGACCGAGAGTGCGACGAGAGTCCTTCCTCTCAAGGAGGAGGGCTTTCAGGGTGCCTTACACTGCGACAACCGGCGAGAAGCTTGTCTAGCTCATCGTAGCGACATCGTTAAGCGTTTCGTTCCTCGTTACGGCGTCGCGTCGTGTTGTCCCTGAATGTGGCTGGTTAGGGCCCCTAGACAGTCCGGGGTGTCGTTTGCAACAACTGGTGCGAGCAGTGAGACCGGCGTAACACCACCTAATAAGTGATTTGAGACGCCACCCGGGAAACGGCCTCCATGGATGCAGCCCAGCCCCACTTTCTTTGGGGGGGGGGGGTGGGCCTTTTCGTGCCGATAGGTTTCGACGTGATTAGCATGGCGCATTCTCCTTTCCCAGGACAATCCACGCTGAGGGAACTTAAAAGCCGAGTGTTGCCCATTTCCTGTGCGTAACCGGCGGCCGCGTAGGTGCACGACGCGTCTCGCAGCCCCGGAGGACACAAGGCTGCGGCACTTCTACCACCTCGACATTTTTACGCGAAGCAGGAATTGGCGTGACAACATAGAACAAATATGTGTGCGCTAAGAAAACTTCACTACCGAAAGCCTAAATGAATTTATTCTTTGGCGAGAAAGCTCACTTGGAAAGAGACGTTCACAAAAACACGGACGACGAGGACGGAGACATGGCTTGTGTATGTGCTCACGTTGTATGCTTGTATCAACGTCTTTTTCCAAGTGCGTTGATTTTCCAAAAACACGGATCCCTAACGAGCCCGTCAATACCTATTACGTACGTACAATAAAGAATACCACTGCTGCCTGCAAGCTGGTCACATAGGAATCTCTCGAGGACCCGGTTCCTAAATATATCTGTGTTCTACAGTCAAGCCACTTTTTTACACGACATGGGTAAATTGAAGCCGCGCAAAATAGGCGATTAGATTCATTTTCTTGAGGTGTAACCCCGATCACAGTGCTAGCTGCCCGCTGATCGCTTTTTCAGGTGAATAGCCAAATAACATGTGTGCCCATTCCTTCTGCTGCACAAAAATGTGTGCTCAACGTCCGTCATTCCCGCGACCATTGAGTTACGCGACACTACCGTCTGACCAACTAGGCGCACGCGGCCATTAAACATTGTGACCTTTACGTTCCACCTAGAATGCTACTAATGTTCTTTCTTGTCTCCAGCTATCGAACCATGCAACAAATTGGCTGATTCTCTGCATAACCTTGTATTTCATAGTATTGTTATACTATTATCTAGCTTTGTTACAAGTTAAAACGTATCACTGCTATTACTGCGCCAAAGAAAGTGTGGCCAACGGAGGAAGCACACAGCACACGCGCACACTCACTGCTAGCTTAATCGGAAAAAGTACTACGAAGTTGAGCCAGGCACACGTGTCAGCATTTCTAAGGCGCCACGAACTAGGAAGCAAAAAAAAATCGTTATACGTCACAGAACAGTATTTTGCACTTGTCGCCATACAACGCATCGTGCTACGCTTGTTCGAAAATTCTTGATTTGTCAGGCTTATTGTCGGTTGCCTTCTGCATTCTTCTTTTAGTTTTCTAACATAAAAGACTTCGGCCCTCTCGCGGTTGAATTGTTCCTCTCTGCTTGTCAGCATCCATGCGCGGGAAAACGGTGCATCTGATCTGTTGACAATGTGCAACTAACTGGGCAAAACAGCGTCTTTCAGGAACAGTCGTGCTGCCGAAGGCATGCGTTTATATCTGTCACGTCCTGCGGTTTAATTGAAATCGGTACTGGAAGCTCTCATTCACCAATGCGCCGTAAGGCATCACTGAATGCAAATTTTGACGAAGTGAGAACATATCAGACTACGAACTCCCTTGCCAGAAGACATAGAGGTTGTAGCAACCATCCGTCACCTCGCCTTGCCTCGCCGTGGGGTAATTGCCCCCTGCTCTCTCTCGGAAACGAAGAGCGGCTGCCCGACAGAGGCGCCACCACTGCCACTCTGCAAACCTGCTTTTAGTGTTTTGAATAACGCCAGTGAACCAGCAAAGGCGCGAGGGTTTTTTGACAACTAAGTTCCTTCGGGGGAGGGGGGGGGCAGAGAGGCGGGAACATATGCGTCGTGCTTTAACTATATTTAACTAGGCCGAAGGCCTCTAAACGCATCAGTGTGAATAGGCTATTACAGCATCGCAGTAAGATATAAATTAAGATTAAGCATATTTACACAGCAATGCTTCTGCTATGAACACAACAATCAAACCCCGGCCCTCAGTCCCCAGCAGCTGCGAAGCAACTGACCACGGCGGCGGTCAGACCTGCGACGCAGCAGAGGGTGCTAAAAATCACTGGCTCCGGACAGGCCGCCATTGGAATATGAACCTGGCAACGTTTAACGCTAGAACGTTATCCAGTGAGGCAAATCTAGCAGTGCTACTGGAGGAATTAGAGGGCAGTAAATCGGATATGATAGGGCTCAGTGAAGTAAGGAGGCCGAAAGAAGCATATACAGTGCTAAATAGCGGGCACGTCCTGTGCTACCGGGGCTTAGCAGATAGAAGAGAACTAGGAGTCGGATTCCTGATTAATAAGAATATAGCTGGTAACATACAGGAATTCTATAGCATTAACGAGAGGGTGGCAGGTCTTGTTGTGAAACTTAATAAGAGGTACAAAATGAAGATTGTACAGGTCTACGCCCCTACATCCAGTCATGATGACCAGGAAGTCGAAAGCTTCTATGAAGACGTGGAATCGGCGGTGGGGAGAGTGAAAACCAAATACACTATACTAATGGGCGACTTTAATGCCAAGGTAGGCAAGAAGCAGGCTGGAGACAAGGCAGTGGGGGATTATGGCATAGGCACTAGGAATAGCAGGGGAGAGTTATTAGTAGAGTTTGCGGAACAGAATAATATGAGGATAATGAATACCTTCTTCCGCAAGCGGGATAGCCGAAAGTGGACGTGGAGGAGCCCGAACGGCGAGACTAGAAATGAAATAGACTTCATACTCTGCGCTAACCCTGGCATCATACAAGATGTGGACGTGCTCGGCAAGGTGCGCTGGAGTGACCACAGGATGGTAAGAACTCGAATTAGCCTAGACCTGAGGAAGGAACGGCAGAAACTCGTACATAAGAAGCCGATCAATGAGTTAGCGGTAAGAGGGAAAATAGAGGAATTCCAGATCAAGCTACAGAACAGGTATTCAGCTTTAACTCAGGAAGAGGAACTGAGTGTTGAAGCAATGCATGACAATCTTGTGGGCATCATTAAGGAGTGTGCAATGGAAGTCGGTGGTAACTCCGTTAGGCAGGATACCAGCAAACTATCGCAGGAGACGAAAGATCTGATCAAGAAATGCCAATGTATGAAAGCATCTAACCCTACAGCTAGAATAGAACTGGCAGAACTTTCGAAGTTAATCAACAAGCGTAAGACAGCTGACACAAGGAAGTATAATATGGATAGAATTGAACATGCTCTCAGGAGCGGAGGAAGCCTAAAAACAGTGAAGAAGAAACTAGGAATTGGCAAGAATCAGATGTATGCGTTAAGAGACAAAGCCGGCAATATCATTACTAATATGGATGAGATAGTTCAAGTGGCTGAGGAGTTCTATAGAGATTTATACAGTACAAGTGGCACCCACGACGATAATGGAAGAGAAAATAGTCTAGAGGAATTCGAAATCCCGAAGGTAACGCCGGAAGAAGTAAAGAAAGCCTTAGGAGATATGCAAAGGGGGTAGGCAGCTCGGGAGCATCAGGTAACAGCAGATTTGTTGAAGGATGGTGGACAGATTGTTCTAGAGAAACGGGCCACCCTGTATACGCAATGCCTCATGACCTCGAGCGTACCGGAATCTTGGAAGAACGCTAACATAATCCTAATCCATAAGAAAGGGGACGCCAAAGACTTGAAAAATTATGGACCGATAAGCTTACTGTCCGTTGCCTACAAAGTATTTACTAAGGTAATTGCAAATAGAATCAGGAACACCTTAGACTTCTGTCAACCAAAGGACCAGGCAGGATTCCGTAAAGGCTACTCAACAATAGACCATATTCACACTATCAATCAAGTGATAGAGAAATGTGCAGAATATAACCAACCCTTATATATAGCTTTCATTGATTACGAGAAAGCGTTTGATTCAGTCGAAACCTCAGCAGTCATGGAGGCATTAAGGAATCAGGGTGTAGATGAGCCATATGTAAAAATACTGGAAGATATCTATAGCGGCTCCACAGCCACCGTAGTCCTCCATAAAGCAAGCAACAAAATCTCAATAAAGAAAGGCGTCAGGCAGGGAGATACGATATCTCGAATGCTATTCACAGCGTGTTTACAGGAGGTATTCAGAGACCTGGATTGGGAAGAATTGGGGAGAAAAGTTAATGGAGAATACCTTAGTAACTTGCGATTCGCTGATGATATTGCCTTGCTTAGTAACTCAGGGGACCAATTGCAATGCATGCTCACTGACCTGGAGAGGCAAAGCAGAAGAGTGGGTCTAAAAATTAATATGCAGAAAACTAAAGTAATGCTTAACAGCCTCGGGAGAGAACAGCAATTTACAATAAGCAGCGAGGCACTGGAAGTCGTAAGGGAATACATCTACTTAGGGCAGGTAGTGACGGCGGATCCGGATCATGAGACGGAAATAATCAGAAGAATAAGAATGGGCTGGAGTGCGTTTGGCAGGCATTCCCAAATCATGAACAGCAGGTTGCCGTTATCCCTCAAGAGAAAAGTATATAATAGGTGTGTTTTACCAGTACTCGCCTACGGGGCAGAAACCTGGAGGCTTATGAAAAGGGTTCTACTCAAATTGAGGACGACACAACGAGCTATGGAAAGAAGAATGATAGGTGTAACGTTAAGGGATAAGAAAAGAGGAGATTGGGTGAGGGAACAAACGCGAGTTAATGACATCTTAGTTGAAATCAAGAAAAAGAAATGGGCATGGGCAGGACATGTAATGAGGAGGGAAGATAACCGATGGTCATTAAGGGTTACGGACTGGATCCCAAGGGAAGGGAAGCGTAGCAGGGGGCGGCAGAAAGTTAGGTGGGCGGATGAGATTAAGAAGTTTGCAGGGACGGCATGGCCACAATTAGTACATGACCGGGGTTGTTCGAGAAGTATGGGAGAGGCCTTTGCCCTGCAGTGGGCGTAACCAGGCTGATGATGATGATGATGATGCTTCTGCTAAGACAATGACAATTTATATAACACATGGTAATGCACATACATTAAAACAGTATTAAATAAAGATAGAAAGACAGGTACGCAGCCGCAAGAAGATAACATCAATTAGCTAGATCGCAATAGAGCTTCAAAAGAATATATTTTACAACAGGAGAGAGAACTAACACCTCCAAGCAAAGTGCATATCAATTCATACATTTGTGAACGCGCGCTAAGATTACAAAAAAAAATTGATACACTCTCGTGGCGCCGACTGGTGATTCTAAATGTTGGAAATGGGAAAAAGAATAACTAAAAGGTATATGTGAAAAGAATACCAAAAACAAATAGAAGAGAGGAGAGAACTGCTACAATAAAGCACGCAATAGGCATTTCAGTCAGTGCCACATTTCGTCATACAGTACAGTAGGTATCACAAGCACAAATAACAGCTCTCAGACTATACAATGTTCACTACACAAGCTAGAACACCGACGTCGGCTCGGAGACAACACCCTATATGGCGTCTTTTTTGCGATGACAGGGAAAGAGGAAGGTTTCATACCACCACAGATGTCAATGCCTGCGCTGTGACCGTAGAAGACAAAAAACAGCCTTGATTTATTTGATGTATAAGCGGGTATTCCGAAACCGGTACAGGTGTCGGTCCCACGCCCTTGCCGGAAAGCGCCGCAGACATGTCATGGGGTATCATTAAACTGGTGTATTAGTGCAGACGCACGCGTCGATTACTGTGCGCAGCGTCAAATGTGTTGACAGCACGCTGAAGATCCATCTTATCGGCAAGAGATCGCTCGACCGCAATCACAGCTATGTCGCTCAGACGTTTATTTGTCATCTTGTTGCGAAGATAAGTCTTCAGTCTTGAAAGGCGCAAAAACGTGTGCTCGTAAGATGACGACGAAGCCGATATCGTCATGGCCATAAAACATACCTCGCGAAGTTCGTGGAAGGCAAGTTTTTATTCTCCCAAGACTGTTACGAATTGCAGCATTGTCTCTATCTTGCACTTTCTTTTGGCTTCGATGCGATGAAGAAATTTCGTTAACAGCTTGCACTTAACTTCAACGCCTTCGTTGTCGCATGTGTAGTGCTCACCGAAAGGCTTGACTATTCTCACTCCGCGAAAGGAGGGCGCTAACTCCGCAAATTACATCACTATTCTCCGTGAAACGACCAGTCAGATCCGCAATCAGGTGGTCCAAAACGGGTAGAAAAACTTTGACTTTAAATGTTTCCTTTGAATCTGGAGACACTTGTTCTACGGGCCACCCTTCGTTCGATACATACTGTTCTAAATGCAGTGCAAAGCACGTCATCCTCTGAGTTCCTCTTTGGGACATTCCGTTCTCCTCAGAAACACTGCAGGTTTGCGCCCAGACAGTGTCAAATGCGTTCTGCAAATTTCTCATCTCGGAGAATTCGTGAATGAGTGTGCGTGCCATGGGGCATGCCTGACTAATATTGCAGTGTGTACTTTGCTGTCAGTCCGAAAGAACGTTAAGGCGGCGAGTACCTCGGTAAATAGGCTTAAATGAAAGGGAAAGAATAAGTTAATTTGCTCAAGCAGACCGCTAGCTTTTGTTGCCGCTGGTGTGGGTTTCGGAGTGACAGTGGGCGAAGCCAGTGTCGTAGATAAAGGAGAGAGAGAGAGAGAAATTTATTTACAGAAAGGCAGAGAGGTCGGCCTGAGCTATAACTTGCTCTGGCCTGCTACTCTACTCTGGGGAAAAGGGACGGGGAGGGAAAGGGCTGATGAATGATGATGGTATAAGGAAGAGATGCGTATATACAAATTCACAGAGTTGTGGTATCTCTAAAGGCGTGCGTCCAGCCCAGTGGCTTGGAGAAAAGCTACAGCGGCTCTTGTTACCAGGGCTGCGCTGGTTGCATTAGGCCAAGGACCTAAAAGAAACTCGTCCGATAGCGGTCTCTCATGGATGTTTGCTATGGAAGAGACAAGTTGCTGTCGTTCTTGCGCGTACGCGGGACACACGCAAAATATATGTTCAAGTGTTTCTGGCACCTCACAGCATTCACAGTTTGGGCTAGTACCACTGGCACCTATCCGATGTCTATGACGCTTGGTGAATGCTACACCAAGGCGAATCGGGTGCACCGTGCTCGTCTGGCTTCTTTTGAACTTGTGAGGCATACGAAATTTCATTTCTTGGTCCCATTTGTGTAATCGCTTGTGTCGTCGATCTGGTAGATAAAGGAAGCGGCGCGGTGAAGACCATTTAACATCGAGAGCGAATTGGTGAGCGCAGGAAGCCGACGACGAAGAAGCGGCGCGCATGATACCTGACGCGCCATCAAAACAAAATACTAAGAAAAAACGAGCCATTAAGGGCCGTCACGATGGGTGACGTAGAAGAAAATGAAGGAAGAAGAAGAGATGAGGGAGAGACCCTTTAAACTCCAACGCTCAAATTATTAACTCCCTTGTTGTTGTTATTATTTTAGGTACCTGATTGAACCACCCGATTCATGGCCAGTCCCCCACTGTGGGTATGTACCACGGCCACTCAGGACAACAACAACAACCCTAAAAAGGCGCTGTGCTGTTCGGACGCAAGTGGACGCCGAAGTCAGCGTCCGCCGGGAGCAGGAGCAAGCCATCGGGCCGTGGGCCCGAGCTTTCAGACTCCTACCGGAGCTAGGACAAGGTCCCCCCACGTGACTGGAGTGAGCTGTCGGGCCACGGGTTTGAGCTTCCAGAATCCCACAGGCAGAACCAGAACTACCTAACCTCCAGAGCCAGTACTAGGTCCCATCGCGTGACAACCTGGAGTCCGCTCAAGGAGCGACCTGCCTTCCATCGACGACGGCTCGGCGCTCTTCACCTAGGCGACCATGTGCCACAACTGTTGGTGAGCCTCACACCACTCTAATTCTACTGTCCTTGTGTATTCGGACACATCTAACGACTATAGGATTAGAATAGCGGATACGTTGATTAATCTGAACTGTGTTTGTTATAAGCAGTGTAGAGTGCTCTTTATCCTTTTGTTTTTTTCTATCCTTTGTTTACATGTGGTTTCTTTCCACTTCTATATGTAAATATACGTTCTTCTTTAACTTCTGCAATCAAACGCTCCCATCCTTCATTCCAATAGAAAACATGGATAGCGATATTATATTAAGTCGCTTTCCATAAACGAACCGCGACATATTGGCGTCCGCGACAGGACTAGAGCGTTTGATGTAGTTGTTGCTTTTCATTCAAAAAATGTCACTCAAGAGTTAATGGCGCTGGCAGAACGCATGGGGTTGGAAGGAGCGGCACCGTGGCTCAACGAGCGAAAAGCGAGCACACACGCGGAACGAGCTGCGGAGAGAGAGGCGGCGAAGAAGGACCGGCTGGAACTGGAGGGCCGCAACTTGCAGTGGCGTCTTAAAGTCGCAGAAACGGAAGGTCATAGCGGCAACGCCAGCAACGCTTGGAAATGGAAGAACGGACACTTCAACTGCGCGTGAGAGTAGCGGACACTGTTCCCGCGGGGCGAACGGTAGTTGACTCTGGGCTCCAGAGAAGTGCGTCTTCAGTCGTGAATCCGCACATTTTTATACCGGTTTTCAACGAGGACGGAGGACGCCTACCTGAAGAGATTCGATAGGGTGGCGACCCTCCCCCCCAGGTCAAGACTGGCCTCGCGAAAAGTGGGCAACCTCTCTTAGATTATGCCTAAGCGGCGAAGCTCGGACAGTATTTGGGCGATTGTCCCCTGCTGACTCTCTAGAGTACGACAAGGTTTTCGCCAGCGCTTTCGTTTCACGGCTGAAGACTACAGGGAGAAATTCCGGAAGAGCAAGCCTCAAGATATCGAAACTGGAAGGCAGTATGCCACAAGGCATCTAAGCTTTTTCGACCGCAGGATAGAAACGTACCAGAGAGGGAAGGACTTTGATTCTGTCCGTGACTTAATTGTGACCGAGCAATTCATGGTCAACTGTCACAGTCAGCTGGCGCTTCATACGAGAGAAGAACTGCAAGACTCTTAAAACCGTGGAGAAGTGGTTAATTTTTTCATGGAGGCAACAAGACTACGGAACTTACTAATTGTTCCGGATAAGGGTAAAAACACAAGTATAAAGGCGGAAGCAGATAACACCGGTTCAAAGATGGAGATCAGATGCTTCGTTTGTGGGTTTACGGGACACAAGGCTTCTGACTGCCGCAATAAGGTAAAGCAACTATATTGCCCATGCTGTCGCAAAACTGGACATGAACCCAAGAGTTGCACCAAAAAGAACAGCACATCAAGGCCAGCTACCTCTTGCCTGCTGTTGCCCAAGGAAGAGACCACCAATCCGCAGCAACCCGCAGACGATTGCGACGCCTCGAAACAAGAGGAGGACATCACTGGTTTGGTGGAGACGCAACCTCTGTCTAGTACACGTCGCATGCCGGTTTTGCCAGGAGAAGTCAATTGACAGAGGGTTCGCGTCTTAAGGGACAGCGGAACTAATACATTGTTTGTTCGCCGATCACTCGTGCCAGATGAAGCCTTCACTTGCACTAAGGCTACTTTGTGGTTGGTGGATGGAAGTAGCACTGCAGTCTCTGAAGATGAGGTGCAAATTAGGTCTCCCAACTTCTCTGGGACGGCCATTGTCAAATGTATGACATCACTGCTGTACGATGTCATAGTGGGAAATGTATCTAAGTCGCGTGAGGCCAGTGACCCCGACGATTCATGGAAATTTTCTTCTAGGAATGATTCAGATAAGAGGGAAGTTCACTCTGCGGTCAAAGGTAACCGGCCCAATTCACGTCTAGTTGGTATAAAAGGCACGAAGAACTTGCAAAGATTGCCGTCCGCTAAATCACCTTGGAAAATGTCTCACAAGAATTTTCGGGTAGAACAAGAGAAAGACGGGACGCTCGGTTTATGTAGAGCCCGAGTAGGCAAGTAATTTGTTGGCACAGGATCAACAACCTTTGCGTTTGTCATCAAGAAAGGGATTTTATATCGTCACTACTTTCTATCCCCTGGCAAAAGTTTTCAACAAGCAGTAGTCCCAAAGTCCCTGCGAGGTCAAGGTTACATTTGGCTCATGAGAATGTCATATCTGGACCACAGGGTGTCAAAAAGATGATGGATCGCGTTCTTGAGGTTTTCTACTGGCCTGGTGTACAAGAAGTTCACAGACACGTCAAAACCTGTGACGCCTGTCAAAGGACTCCGCCAAAACGCAAAGTGGGCAAGGTGCCTTTGGGACGGATGCCGTTGATCGACACCCCTTTTGAACGTGTGTCTGTCGACATCATTGGACCTATAACTCCCCCTTCCACAACCGGTCACCGATATATACTTACTCTTGTGGATATTGCGACTCGCTACCCAGATGCTGTACCTTTGACAGCAATCGACTCAGCTACAGTCGCTGAAGGACTCGTCGAGATATTTTCTCGCATTGACTTCCCATGCGAAGTACTGTGCGAGCAAGCTTCATGTTTTACATCGAAGCTCATGAAGGAAGTCAAGGAATCGTTGGCAATCAATTATCTTAATTGCACTCCGTACCATCTATGTGTAGCGGTAAGGTCGAGAAGTTTAATGGAACCTTAAAACAGATGTTCCGAAAGCTTGTACAAGAACAGCCAAAATCTTAGGATTGCTTGCTTGTACCTCTCCTGTTTGCACATCGTGAAGCCCCGCAAGCGAGTTCTGGGTTTTCGCCTTTTGAACTCCTTTATAGCCGTCATATCGGAGGACCCTTGAGCATACTGAAGGAGCTCTAGACTCAAGAGCAAGCAAATGAAGAAATCAAGACGGCCTACGAATACGTCTTAGATTTAAGAGAACGTATTGAGAAGGTGTTGGAGCAGGCATAACAAAACTTGAACCAAGCACAGAAGTCGCAAAAGAAGTATTACGACCGCCGCAGCAAACGAGAACTCAAAGTTGGTGACCGGGCCCTGATTCTGCTTCCCACAAATAACAACAACTTACTATAATGCAGTGGAAAGCGCCGTTTCGTGTCACAAGAAAGAAGAATGATTACGATTATTGGCTGGACCTGGTACACACCAAAATGCTGTTTCGCATCGACATGCTAAAAAAATATAAAGAACGCCAGATGCACGAGCTTTCTCAAACATCATCTTTTGTGGTGGTCAAGGAAGAGTCTGAAATCCATTACCTACCTTCAAAGTCCACGAGAGCTGTGGCATTGACTCCGTCACGATCGGAGATGGAGAATAAAACGACATGGAACAGGGAAAAAGAAGAAGCGTTTGAATCGCTCAAGAAGGCGCTATCTTCTAGGCCAATTGTAGAAGCACGTGACCTTGAAAGGAATTTGTGCTACGCTCAGACGCCTGAGACTAGTGTATAGGCGCTATTGTCATGCAAGACCATCATGGTTTTCTCCACCCTGTGTCATATGCTAGACGTCAACTTCAGCCTCGCGATAAGAGATACTCCGCAATCGAGCGGGAATGTTTGGCGTTATTTTAGGCGATCAAGTAATTTGTCGTCTTCCTCTATGGTGGTACAAACTGATCACTTGTTTGCCAAAGTGGGGACGAAGAGATAGTTCTTCAAGTATGATTTAACCAAAGGATATTGACAGGTACCACTCGAAAAAGAGCCGCAGCGGAAGACGGCGTTTTTAACTGAATCTGGACATTATCATTCCCTCTATATGCCTTTTGGCAGCAAGACCGCATCCGCGCTGTTCACTCGTCTGATGAGAAGGCTGCTTATAGGAATCCCAAACGTGGTTCATTACATAGGCGACGTGCTGGTTGCTGCCACAACATGGGAAGAGCATCTAGCAACGTTGAGAGAATTGTTTTCCAGAGTGCGACAAGCAGGATTGAAAATCAAACCGCAGAAATGTGAAGAGCTATGACCGCAGTCACCTTTTTGGTCCGGCCAGTCGAAAGCACAATAAAGAAAATTGCTAGCGCTTCTATGCCACAGACAAAAAAGCAACTTCGCTCGTTCGTTGGATTGACTGGTTACTACCACGACCTAATAACGCGTTAGGCCGAAAAAGCACAGCCCTTACAGTACATATTAAAAGCGAGCACTTGAACAGCAGAGTTTT
This sequence comes from Dermacentor variabilis, assembly GCF_050947875.1. Taxonomy (NCBI): domain Eukaryota; kingdom Metazoa; phylum Arthropoda; class Arachnida; order Ixodida; family Ixodidae; genus Dermacentor; species Dermacentor variabilis. Next base: position 254,545,548 of record NC_134569.1, read on the forward strand.
GTGGTGGAGGCTTGCATTACAAGAATATTCCTTTAGTGCAGAGCACATTAAAGGCTCAGAAAATGTTGGTGCGGATTATATGAGTCCGCTATGCACATGCCATCTATAATAGCTGCCTCGTGACCACTTGATCGTGGAGTTTGCTTGTGTGTGCAGTGTTATCAACAAAGTAGTGGGTAGTCGCGCACTGAACAGCAGTTTATTTTTCTCCGAAAAACAAACTTTTTCAAAAGGGGAACTCTTTCTTGTGTGTTAGGGAGTGACAGTGCGCGAAACCAGTGCCATCGATAAAGGGCGTGGCGCGGGGAAGACAACATCGAGAGCGAATGGGTGAGCGCAGGAAGCCGATGACGAAGAAGCGACGCAGGTGATATCTGACGCATCGTCAAAACAAGACCCTAAGAAGAAAGGAACCATTAGGGGCCGTGCACAGTGGGTGACGTAGAAGAAAATGAAGGACGAAGAAGAGATGAGGGAGAGACCCTAGAACGGCGCCGTGGTGTTCGGGCGCACGTGGGTGCCAATGAAGTCCGCCGGGAGCGGGAGCAGGCGGTCGGGCCACGGGCTCGAGCTTCCAGATTCCCTCAGGCAGAACCAGGATTGCCTAGCCTCCGGAGCTAGGACATGGTGCCACCGCGTGATTCTCTCTCATCTCTTCTTCTTCCTTCATTTTCTTCTACGTCGCCCATCATGTACGGCCATTAATGGTTCCTTTCTTCTTAGTATATTGCTTTGACGGCGCATCAGATATCACGCACGTCGCTTCTTCGTCGTCGGCTTCTTGCGCTCACCAATTAACTCTCGATGTCAAGTTGTCTTCGCCGCACAGCTCCCTTTATCTACAACGCTGGCTTCGCGCACTGTCGCTCCCTAAGACACAACACCCGCTAGCTGTTGCTAGCGATGGCTTCGGCGAGACATACTAGAATAGCAGGAACGCTTTTCATTACCGCTGTGCAAGCCGCTATCTGGCAGGCTCATCATGTATCGCTGAGATGCTGCAGCTCTATCACTGGCCAAGGCAACTTTTTCTCCACACCTACGTACCGAGATTGAATTGCAGGTCCACTCAGGAAAACATAGATGCATTCTAAAAGACAGCAAAAATTCCTGACCAGTTTTATCACAGCAATCGGTGCAGCAATCTCTGGCGTGCCTGCTTGCCCAAAACATTGACTAGACGTATCGGAACTCCGTCACATCCTGATGCCGTTCTAGCACTCACGCTTGATGGCGCCCGTTCCCATTACCGGGCTGTTGGTGCTCTCCGAAGGTCGGCCTCAATGTCTTGCTCTCCAGCATTAACTATGAAGTGGTGACTATCTTCCAATGGGACTCTGCTGGCTTAGATCTGTTGTGGTTTATATAACCTGTTGGATGCTTCGGGTTCATTGGGCTGTGGAGGGCCTTGCGGAGCCCGTAACCACTGGTCCAAAAGAGGTACACAGTCCTTCCTTCTAACTGCGTCCACCTCATGGGCCGCTCTGAGTGACCGCTGCAGCGGCTGCCTATTCCCAACCATGATTCGCCTCGAGAAGTTCTGTGGTGCCTGTATACCAGCTCTCTGAAGTTCTGTCATGAAATGATGATTGAGATGTCGGATCTTGGACTGCACGAGCGCTGCTGCCGCTTGCTTGCATAAGGTATACCAAGTTCATGCCTGCCCGGTAGCGTCCAAGTCATTTCGACATTTGTGGCGATGTACACGGCTGGTCTCTCGCCTGAGCCGAATTGCAGTGGCGACCTCCGGTCACCACTATGCTTTCATCTGGTGACGACTTTGTGGCCTGGTTGCCTGCATTTTCAGAACCACCGTGAATATTGTGATCAACGATTCTTAAGTGTCCATTGCAGCGGTCTGCAATTCCAGCTGAGCAGCCAACTCCTCCAACATATTGTCGCTCAGGTAGTGGTCACCTGCTGCTTCGCCACTCACTTGGTAGCTCTGCGAAACATGCCTAGAAAACTGCTGCGATCACTGCCCGGATTGCCACTGCCATCGTCGTCAATGTTCTAGCTGTGAGCTCACTGTATATAGCTACTCTGACATCAATCAATAGTCAATGCACGACTGCTGATCTGGCACAAACTGCGTGACGGGCCCTTGACACTTCGCCGTCTGATTGACCACAATGAGCTGGCGCTGTTCAACCATACCTAACATTCGCCAGTGATTGGTTCCTGTTCGACCATTCAACTCCTTGGCATGGGCATTAAAATCACCTACTAGTAGGATTGCATAACCTGCCTTGAGGTCTCTGATGTCATTTGCCAGGCAGGTGTCTATCGCCTCATTCTGAGTGGCCTGTGTGCCAGACCACAAATACACCACTGCAGACGCGACTGGTTTCCCTCATAGCATTTGAGCCAGCCACTTTGCTCCCAGCGCTCATGGTGGATGCGGAGTCACTGCTGCGCTTCTGTCCACAGGCACGCCAAACCCCCATCTCTTCGTTCTCCTTGTTGCTGATTGCAGCCCTCCCACAACTGCCCTGGTGCACTTGGTGGAGCTTCATTATCTCGGAAGTGGGTCTCTGCTGCTTCGAAAATGGTGACGTAGATATCCTGCATCCCGTTCAATAGTTCACCCCACTTCTGCTGCCTTCTTGCTCCTTGGATGTTGTGGAAACCGACTGTCACACCTGGCTGTGTCTACCGTTGGTGGTGTCGCTTATGCCTTCGGTGTTTCCTCTTAAGGTTCCATGCTGGATGCGGTTGGGGGGCCGAGAAATTGGCATCTGCTCTGCGCCAATTTCGATCGGCTACCGTTGCATCCCTCACCAGGCTCACTGTTCTTGCTCCAGTTGTACCAAGATCTTGCCAAGTGCATTGAACATCGGTAGATCCGCGCCGGGGTTGTTTCCTTCCGCGCGCTTTCCATGCTGCCCGCTCATCCTGACGCTGCGGTGCCGCGAAACCGCTGAATCAGCCTCGGCCTTCTCTGCTGCCTGCCGGCTGCCGCGATAAGAACAGCGTGGCGGCATGCCTAAAGAAAGTCGTGTTTGCCTTCCGAACTGGGAACCAATGACTCGAGCCAACACTGCCGAATACTTATTGCCTTTCTGGCGATGTCAAGTGACGAGTCCTGTCGTTGTCATGAATTCGACTTTAGGGCTTAGGTCTTGACAAACTCCGCGCACAAGCTCGTTTCACCGTTGGCACTTTGCCTGTACCATTTGGTCGGATTGTGAAGATTCCGGTATGCCAAAGACCAGGTAAAAGTGCCATTTGAATTCCTCAACCCAGTGCTGCAGCTGCTCTCTGATTTACTAGACGTTGGCCTCCGGTCCGGCCCCATCCAGGAGCTCCACGAGTCCAGCGCGAATAGCCACCAAACTTTCTTTTTCCTGCTCTATGTGTATCATCTCCTGCTGCAGCTTCTCGGCTGCCTCCCTGAATGTCGCCCTCCTCTTGGTATAAAAACCGACATAGCTGTCCTCCTCCGTCATCTGGTGTATGTAGGCTTGTGTCTGAAGACATTTGCACCTCCTGCCACTAGCACTGTATGAGGGAACTCTGCCCTGCCGTCACAGTCTTCTTTACCTCCCCACCATGTGTTGTTTTTCCGGGGGCGCTGCGTGTTGCCGTCTTTAGAGCCCACAACGAATATTCTGGTCGAGCCTGGGCTTGTGTCTTCGGACCGGGCGTCTTCAGCCGCAGATTCCGTGGAAGCGCGTTCTCCATCAAAAAAAGGCCTGACTTGGTCAACCGCGGTGTCAACCCGCTGCTTCTCAACCAGCGTATGACCGGTATTTCTGGTCGGCGTCCTTCACATAGTACGTCTAATATCATGTTTAGACAGGCCGTCCTATGCTCCGTTAACTCTTTGTGTCGGTCCTCTCGGACGCTGCGTTCCTCTCGTAGAGTCTTTTCATTCGCTTACTTAGATAATATCTCTGCGTCCAGAAGGGTCGTCAAATTAGCAATGGCGAGCTTTCCCTCCTCCGTCACCTGCTTCGCCTGAGGTGGGAGCTCCAACCAGAGGCTGTCAAACCGTCCACATGCTTCGCAAGCGAAGGCCTACGACATATGAGCCTCGGTAACCGTAGAAAGGGGCTGTCCCTCAACATGACCCATAATTGTAGGTCTGGCACATTCACCATCACCATCATCATCATCAGCCTGGTTACGCCCACTGCAGGGCAAAGGCCTCCAATAGTTCTCCAACTACCCTGGTGATGTGCTAATTTTGGCCATGTTGTTCCTGCAAACTTCTTAATCTCATCAGCCCCCCTAACTTTCTGCCACGTCCTGCTACGCTTCCCTTCCCTTGGAATCCAGCCCCTAACCCTTAAAGGGGTGGAGACCTGAAAATTTTCCTTCATGCGTTCTTGAATTCAAGCTTTGCGTACTGCTTCAGGAACCACGATACACACCGCGGGATTCATATACACCCGATAAATAATTTATTAATAGCATTATTATACCGTGGGATTTTGGTTTCGGTTTCTGGGCTCCGGGTGATGCTATGGCGTCATAGGAGAGGAAACGCAACACGGCTTGGTCACGTGGGTCACAAAAATACTGACATAAAACTATGCTGCGTCGTCTGCTCGCGCATACGCGTGCTCTGCCAGCAGAGGTAAACAACTGGCGATTCGAAGTGCATGTCGCGATTAATATAAATATTGCGAAGAGCGACAACAACGGTAAGAAAACATTGCGGCTTGTGAGAGTCAGTATTCATTCCGAAGCGCCGTAAGTTTTAGCTTTGAAGTGAACCGGAAAAGGCCTAGCGACGATATCGGCGGCGCCGAACAATCAGAGGCGGTGAGGCTGCCGTCGGTGCCAGAGGGACCACTCCTCGGTCGCCGATTGGCCGCTTCGCCGTACGGCTGCCGCACAAATGGGTCTCGGGTCCGTCCTCTCTACGGCAAGGAAATCTCACCGTTCGCGAGCAAAACCGCCGTCGCACGGGGGCCCGCGAACGGCAAACGGCGTGCGGCGAGTTTCCGTGCCGGTAACGTGGACGGGCCTTCAAATTGAGAAAGGCCAAGCGAACGAGAGGCCGAGCTCCGAGCTGCCGAACTATGCGACTGGCAGATGTTACATCAACTGCACTCCGCAACAGCGCTGTGCATGTGTCGGTTAGCCTGGGGCCAGGGTTAGCTTGGGTGTTCTAGAACCCTGTAGCATAGAGAAATGATTTTTATAATGACAGGAAGCTGAGCTAGTTGGTTAGGATTCATAATGCAAATTAAGGGGCAATTGCATTCAGACACGGACGCAAGAGAAGCGAACAACACGAACGTGGCATATTCGGGTCCCTTTCGGAGTCGGCCGGCTACACTCAACGTGCCCGTCTACATTACCGGTAACTCGCGCACGCCGTGTGCCATTTGCGGGCCGCCGTGCGGCGCTCGTGTTGTCAACTTTTCTCCTCTTGTGTCCGTGTCTGCACGCCTAACCCCTTCTTTGCATTAAGAAAGCATTTCTACATGCCTGTAGCTCGGTCATAGTGGAGGCTATGCTCGGTCGATCGGCTCAGCAGGCTCGGTAATCGGCAGTTCATCGCTCCTCATCATACGTCACGTTTTTGTGCTAGTGTGCTATGACGTCAATATTTTCGTTCCTCCGCTGTGACGTCATAACTGCCGCGCTAGCGATGTGTCTCGACCACGAGAAGGAGCTTTAAGTGACTTTTTGGAGCTGAATTAAAATTATTTTGAAATGTTTGCAGCGTCCAATACCTCATTGTGGGTGTCCTTGCATACAGAAGCAGCCTACAACATACTTTTTATAGGCTCAAAGTGTGGTGTCCCAACCCCTTTAAGGACCATCGGTTATCTTTCTTCCTGATTACGTGTTCTCCCCATGCTCATTTCTTTTTCTTGATTTCGACTAAGATATCAAGAACTCGCGTTTGTTCCCTCGCCCAATCTGCTCACTTCTTATCCCTTAAAGGGAAGCTGAAACACTTTTCGAAAAAAATGAGTTCTCTGCGGCATTCTACAGTTTTGAGTCCCCTGAACACGAATATCTGGTTAAAGAAGGGCGGAAACAAATGCAAGCGGCTGTTTTCTCAAGAAAACGCGCACGAGGGCCTCATAGCATCGCGCGAACGCCGCTGCTCCCCGTGATTGGTCGGGGCCGCTGCGACGTCATTCGCGGCAGTCGCCGTTCGGCCCCACCGTTTCAGAGCGTAGCACGCTGTTCTGTTCTGGCTTCATAGCTGAGTTGTAAGCATTATGCAACGTTCTCGCTGTCTCGGACAGCTTGTATTTTCGCCGTACATGTTCGAACGGACAGCCGATACGGACAACGATGGCGGCGACGGCGGCAACGGCGGCAACGGCGGCAACGACGATGTTGAGCGTGCCAATATCGAGAGCGATTTGTGCACCTTCTAGCGCGTTGGAAATCTTAGCTGGTACGTATGTACTTTTTTCATGTAGCTGCACGTTCCAATGACGGGAGAAAAAATGCGCTAAAGTGTCACTGTGAACTTGCTGCTGGAATAATGCCGAAGCACTAACCTCTCATTAGATTGTAAACGCGGGTGCAGTTCCGCGATGTCAAGCACCTTGCCGCTGCTTGTCTAAAGTCCCGTGGTTTTTTGAGTGTTGATACACGATTGCGAACATAAGTGCCGCGTTTCAAAGCGCGCACATGCAGTGCTGCGAGGTACAGTCACGAAAGTAGCTTATCATACACATCCAGAGATGGCCAGAGGTATTATATGTGCAATATTCATACCATGGTTCGACGACTTTGCGATTGTGGCTCGATCAAGAATCCGTATGCGTGCTCCATGATAGTGTTGACATAAAGATATTAGGCAGTTTTAGCACCGCCGTGTGGTAAACACGATAACTTCAACCGTATGTCGAATGTCACTAGGTAATCCTATACTCCATTTCATACCTCAGGTGCAGCGCTGTGGTAGCTACGCACGAAGTCCGGTCACCAAAGTTTATTACTGCGCACGTTTCCGTCTATTCTTCGCAGCGTGCCAGCGGCCTTTGCTCGCGCGAGCATGCACGTGAAGCTGCCGCAACGGGCAGCTTCACGAAAGAAGTTTACGAAAATCGCAAAAGAAAACAAACGTGAGCGGCGGCGGCGGCAGATCTCTCGTAGCGTCGTTAAGTAAAGCGCAGGACGGAAAGATGCATGCCAGCACATGCGAGCACGCCGGTCCGGCAGCTCGGTCCCCGCGAATGACGTCACTCTCGCCGGTTCTCTCCTCTGGCAACTACCTCATCCGGCGCTCCGGGAAGCGATGAGGGCGTGTCCACGGGGGTGATTTAGAAAGCGATTTCCGCCCCTTATATTAACAAAACGAAGAAAAAAATTTCGGAACCGTAAATTATTAGGTCTGTTCTTCCCAATCCCAGCAATTCATGGAAATTGAAAACCGTTTCAGCTTCCCTTTAACGTTACACCCATCTTTCTCTCCATAGCTCGTTGCGTCGTCCTCAATTTAAGTAGAACCCTTTTCGTAAGCCTCCAGCTTTCTGCCCCGTACGTGAGTACTGGTAAGACACAGCTATTATACACTTTTCTCTTGAGGGATACTGGCAACCTGCTGTTCATGATCTGAGAATACCTGCCAAACGCACCGAAGCCCATTCTTATTCTTCTGATTATTTCAGTCTCATGATCCGCGTCCGCGGTCCCTACCTGCCCTAAGTAGATGTATTCCCTTACCACTTCCAGAGCCTCGCTAACTATCGCAAACTGCTGCTCTCTTCCGAGTCTGTTAAACATTACTTTAGCTTTCTGTAGATTATTTTTAGACAGAAAACAAAAGTAATGTTTAACAGTCTCGAAACATTCATAAACGGCGTCGTCGCCACCTGCCGCCTTACTACCGGCCTTTGTGCGCTGCTGCGAAGTGCACTTCATAAAATTAAATTTGACGCTGATACGGTTGGCGTGTAACACACCGAGCAAATGGATGCACATAGACCCTGCTCAACCAAAACGGAGGATGGATTCATAATCTGCTATGGTTGTCTTGAGAGGTTGCCGGTCTGGCAGGCCCCTTTGTGTGCGCGACCAAGGGGAGCACCCTTTCCACAAACTTTCCACTTCTAGGGGAGAACGCTTTCCACGAACCAGACAGGGTCTCCAGGTTGTCATCAGCGGGGGCAAGTACGCGCAAACGTCACCTGGGGGAAGGGATCAGCCAGCCATCAGTGCCTGTCACGTGACAACGTGAGCTATATCCCGCCTACGATTTTAGTGGGCCTATTTAAGTTGCTATACGATGTGCTTTTCCAATTCATTCTGTTCTTCTTGTACTTCATCAACCACTGAATAAACAGTGCAAGTTTGGCACGAGAAATCGTCTCGTCCCTGCCTGGTCGCCATGGTCTACCAGACGCCTACAGCCCGCCGACAGCGCCACGCTACCCAATAGTAACGCCGGTCGAGGTTTGAGAAACAGGCGTCGCAACAACTCGTTGGCCGCGGAGGGATACGCTATCCTGGACACCCCAACTTTCGACGAGATCAAAGTCAAACTCAAAGTCGAGTTTATTTAAATCGCCAAAAAATTAACGATGAGGGTAGGCCAGGGCAAAAGCTGAACACAATCACTTGAGAGACGCCCGAGCCCCCCTGCACAAGGTGCACAGCGAAAACGCAAAGTGTAAAAGGCATAGTAATGCTCTGGCTATTTAGCAAGGGCAAAGACATCTCGTATATACATGAGTTTGTGAACAAAACATAAGAACAGAAAAAACAAAACATAATAGTAAAAAAACACAGAAATGCATCGCAGCAAGATAAAATTACACAGGATACATCGCAGCAAGATAAGAAAAAAAGACATGAAGGCGGCTTTCAAAAAGAAGATATTAGTGAATTAATGCACTTCTCATGTCACCTAGTGAACATGTTTCAGGAATTATACCCCTCGACAATAATTTATTGAAAACAGTGAGCAGGCTGTGTCGGAGCATCTGTTGCTCGCACATTGTATACGGGAGAAGCGAATGTGCAAAATTTCTTTCTTGTGAAAGGAGTATTCTGAAATATTTCGACTGAGGCAGGGTAATTCAAGAAAACTAAGCTGGTTGTTTCGGATACAACGCTTATATTTTAATGCTAAGTAATATTCGTACACGGTAATAATCGGCAAAATTTGGTAACGAGCAAACAGTTCCTGAGTGTGAGCAAGGTAGTCTACGTTTGCAATGTAGCGTACAGCTTTGTTTTGAAGCATATATATTTTAATAATGTTTGTTTTAGTGGTACCCCAAACCAAGAAACAATAATTTAGGTGGGATGCAAAAAGCGCATTGTAAATAATTAATTTTATATGTTCGGGCAGAAAATGCTGAAATTTTATGGGAATTCAGGTGCACTTTGCCAGTTTACTCAGAATGAACTGAACTTCAGTGTCCCAGCTCATGGTCTTGCTAAAATTTACTCCCAAAATTTTGACAGTGTCTACAAACTGCACATATGAATTGCCTATGTATATATGTATATCGAGTTGAGTGGGAAACTGTCTTGTACTGAACAGAACCGCTATAGTTTTTTTGTGTGTTTCTGAGTAATGAGTTTGCGTTAGACCATTCCTTAAGTCTATCAAGAGCATTGTAAATAACGGGAACCAGAGATTGTATGGAACTACCTGTGAAAAATAAACTTGCATCATCAGCATAAATTGCAAATTTCGGCTGGCTAACAGTCAAAACAATGTAATTTATATATAAAATGAAAAGTAGAGGCACTGAAATACTACCTGTGGGACACCAGCAGTAACAGTTTGAAATGAAGCTATATGTGGCCCTACTTTAACGCATTGTACACGATGACGTAGGCACGATTTCAGTAGTTCAAGTGGAGTGCCACGTATGCCATAAAGGTCTAATTTTTTAAGTAAGGTATTATGATTAAGGTGGTCGAAAGCATTCGAGAAATCTTTGAAGGTGCCGATGCACAATTGTTCATTTTCAAAAACGTTAAGAATCATTGCTTTTTTAGACAATAAGGCTGATTCGGTAGATTCACCTCTCGAAAAGCCATGTTCTGCTGTTGATCACAATTTAAACCTATTGCAAAATTTCATTAACCATTTTTCAATAATTTTCTCCAACCCTTTCGAAAAAAGCGGTAAAATGGAAATCGGTCGGTAACTTGACATGCTATTATTATCACCGCTTTTATATAATACTATTACCTTAGGTTTCTGCATCTGCTTTGGAGAGGACCCGCTTGATAAGGCAAGGTTATAAATATAAGTTAATACTGGTGCAATTAGAGTGAGGACAAATTTTACAGGTGAGATTTTAACGCCATCTATATCACAAGACCTGTTGCTCTTAAAGCAACTAAAAATACTGCACACTTCAGTGTCATTCATAGGTTCCAAAAATATACTATTGCCATTCCGTCGTACAGTGTTGCAAGCGAAATCTGAACTAAGACGGGTATTTATAATGTCTTTGAAAAACGTATTAAATTTCTCCAAGTGCCACACCCTCAATACGTTCACCTTCAAAACAAAGCTCTGTAACTACTGACGTAGACTGTGCTCGGTTTAATAATTTATGAACTTTTTTCCAAACCATCACAGAACTCCCTGTCAAACTGATTGTGCAGAAAGTTTCTTTTTTCGTTTTTAAGAAAAGACGTTACTTTATTTCGGTATTGTTTAAACTTGCCTAGATCAGCAAGGGACTTGGTCCTCATAAATTTCTTGTATAACTGGTTTCTTTTTAGTTATTCTAAGGCAATGTCGATTTATTTACGGCTTACGACTTCTTGTGGACTTTTTTATAGTTTTATCAGGGAAATGATCATGGTATACGCATTCAAACAAGTGATGAATGCCTCATACGCCGCATCTACAGTCTCAGAAGGAAAGACGCCATCCGAGTTTTGATTTGAAAGAATAGAAAAAAGGACGCGAGGGTATCCGCGGTAATATTTTGCAGAGTATTCTGCGCTCATAAGTTGTGTTGCTTATTTGTGGCACATTTCAGGAGCACATAAATGGGATAATGGTCGCTGATAGAACTGAGTAATACACGTGAAAGTAGGCTACTAGTATTTACGTTAGAGATAAATACATCAATAAGTGTGGCTGTCTGCATCGTAACGCGTGCAGCCGTCTGAGTCAGTATGCAATTACCGCTTGATTCCACAGTTAGTAAAAGAGCTTCCTGCGCAGGAGATCGTTTCAGGAGATCAATGTTAAAGTCGCCCCCAATAATTAAATTGAACTTGTTGTCGCTTACGTAGCTGAAGAGGCGGTCTAGAAATTGAATAAAGGTATTTATGTCAGCATTAAGGGGTTGGTACGCTACGAAATAAATATATTTGTGTGATAACAAAGTGAAACATTCAACTTCCCTGCATATCAACGAAAATTCCGGAAGAACTTCACAGTCGAACATATTTTTAACCAAGATAGCAAGCCCACCCCCTATCATACGGGGTCTATTTACAAAGAAGCTCTGATATCCGTCCGGCTTGTAAATTTCTTCGCCACATGTATACCATGTTTCAGTCAACATGATAGCGTCGAACTGGAAACTAAACTCGTCTAGAAATACTGATAATTCATCGTCTTTGTGTCTAGCTGAACGAATGTTAAAGTCTAGGCAAGAAAAGCATACATCGGAGTTGATTTGAATTATGTTGCTAACATCTCGCAGTGACTCGTTCATCATTCAAGATAGACCGCTCAGGATCGCGAAAACCGGAACAGTTTGCACAATCTTTTCTACGTGTAGGAGATCATAGACATCATCTCCTCTTCGTCCTGGTGACAACGTTCGGAAGGAAGGTGTCAGGATTCATGACTACATACGGTGAGTGCACGGCTTTCTTCACTAAGATATCACTTGGCTTTACGTATTTTTTGGGAGCCACAGAGTAGTGATTTTCTTTAACCGTTGACAGAAGTTTTGAGCATGTCGAGGTTGGTACGGAGTGAAGACTTAGCAGCACTAAGGGCAGCCATGAAGTTCAAGACGCTAAATAAGCCGGAATAGTTTAACTTGGCCAGAGAATTGGGCCTCCAAATTGCCGAACCGAAGAAAAAGCCGGAGATCATTGAGGCGATCGAAGCGATCGGGGCAGACGACGATGAACTGAAGGAATGCCTAGAGAGTATTGCGGATAAGGAGCAAGAGCCTAAGCGCCTCGAAGAAAAACTAGAGCGTAAGCGCCTAGAAGAAAGAGTGTGAGCGGGCAGCACGCAACGTACTTGAAATGAGGCGCCTAGAGATTGAGCGTCTGAAGGCTCAAAATACTGAAAAACTGCTAGAGGCACGAAAAAGCGAGCGCAGAATGACAGACTTGATGGCACCCTACGCACTAGGACGGGACATAGGTCTTTTTCTGGTACAGTTTGAGCGCGTGTGTGAGAAAGCTAAATTCTCGAAAAACACGTAACCGCAACGCTTGCTTACGTTACTGCCACGTAAGGTAGCTGACATCATTGCCTTCACGGGGAAAGAAGAAGCAGAAGACATCGACAAAGTCAAAGCGAGTCTGCTTAAAAAGTATAGATTATCAGCAGATGCATTCAGACGAAAATTCAGGGAGGTCGAGAAGACCAAACGTAAGTCATACTCAGATTTTGCATACACCTTGGAGGTAAACCTGAAAGAGTGGCCCAGAGAAGAGGGTGCAGTCGGCGACGCCGAAAAGACAATGCAGTGCGTTGCTTCAGAGCAGTGCTACCGCCGGCTGCGAGAAAACATCAAGTATTGGGTTCAGGGTAGGACAGGCGTGGACACTATCACGAGAACGGACGATCTCGCTGAGGAGTACGTAACTCACCGTGCGTACAAGCCAACGAAGCTGCTAAGAAGGAGATGAATAAATACAGACCCGGCAAGCCAGAGCGATGGTCAAAGTCGAGTCAGTGTAAATCCAAGGAAAGGTAAGATTCAGTGAAAACTAGTGACAAGAACAGCAAGGGAAAGGAGGAGTCACCTGAACAGATGGCAGAAAGGCAAAAGAAAGAAGGTTTCGAGGCAAAGAAACAAGTAGTTTGCTTGACGTGGTGCACCCGTCGTACGTAGAGGAAGGCCAGTTCACGCGAGAATGTGCTTGGATAAGGCAAGCCGTAGAGGCCTCCAGTGTTTGTCTCCCCGTGGCAAAGATTCGTATCGAAGGCGCTTTTGGTGTACTGGACACTGAAGCCGCCGTCTCGGCACATCTCCCGCCGGAGTATTCATATATCTTTTCTAACAAATACGAGGATTTGCTGCGACGCAGGGGAATCTGGTTTCGTGAGGGAATAGTACAAGCCCTAACTCGTTCCAAGGCAAAGGAGCTCGCGGCAGTGTACGAATGTCCAGTGGTGGAGGAAACAGGTTACACGGAGGATTCGTCAACCAGCATCAAACAGGACAGCCCTGTATGGGATATTGCCGAAGGTACGCTAGCTAATGAAGAGGTCAGGAAAGCACGTGCTTTTCCGACCTTATCAGGCTCCGGTACCGGAGCCTCAAATTTCTCGAGAGGCAGAATACAGAAAAAAGTTATTGAATGTAAGCCCTGCCACATTGAATGCTGAACAAGAAAAAAATTCCACCCTGCGTAACCTAAGGCCAGACGTGAAACAAGGTGTGGCCAAACAGAACGTATAGTCCCTCAAGAGGGCAGGCATCCTCTATAGAAAGTGCACCAGTCGAAAGGGAGTGCAATTCGACCAACGTATTCGTGGTGCCGCATCCCTATTGCGAGCAGCTCCTGCACCCACCTCGTTCACGGGGGCTTTTGTACAGGGCATCTGGACATTCGGAAAACAAAGGGCCGCTTGCTGTAGGAATTTTACTGGCCAGGCTGCTTTCGAGAAGTGGAAGCATTCGTAAGAAACTGCGACACATGTGAACGCATAGGCAAGCCCGGAGATAAGGCTAAAACGCCAATAAAACTTGTTCCCATTATCGCGGAGCCGTTTCGCCGGCTGATAATAGACACAGTGGGACCACTTCCTGCAACGCAGTCTAGCTATCGGCATACTTTCACTGCACTATGCCCAGAAACGAAATTCCCAGTCGTGGTACCCCTCAAAGATCTAAGCTCAGTGGAGATCGTCAACGCGCTTTTGTCTATCTTCGCGTGAGCGGGGTTTCCCGCAGAAATCCAGCCTGATCAAGGATCCGTCTTTACGAGCGCACTGACCTCGACGTTTCTGGAAACGTGCGGTATTAAAATCATTCATAGCTCAGTATACCACCCGCAGTCAAACGCGGCGGAGAAAGTCCACTCAGTCATGAAACGGCTTTTGCGAGCCCTTTGTTATGAGCACAAAGCCGACTGGGAAGTTTGCTTGCCTGCAGCAATGTTCGCACTTCGAACTGCACCGCATGAGTCAACAGGTTTTCCACATTCAGAACCAACCTAGTTCAGAGCTAGTTTACGGTCGCTGCCTTCGGTCCCACCTTCGCATTGTTCGAGATGCCTGGGAAGGCCGAGGGGACTACTCTTCAGTTGTGACATACGTGCTAGAGCTGTTAGACCGACTGCACACATCTCTAGAATTAGCAGCGCAGGAAATGCGTAAGGCACAAAGGAAATGTAAGCATTACTTTGGCAGGACGGCTCGAACGCGACGCTTTGAAGTTGGGCAAAAGTTAATGATTTTGAAACTCTCATTGAAGAACGAACTACAGTTTCAATGGGAAGGACCGGTTGAGATAATTCAGAAATTATCTAAAACAAACTACGTAATCATGGTGCTGGAAAAACGAAGGACACCACAAGTATACGACAGCAATCTACTTAAACCCTACCGGCAGAGGGAGGCCATTGTGAACATGTCCCTTAACCAACCTGAGGAGATGTCTGTCGATTTTCCGGAGTTAACATCAGTAACGGGGACAAAAGACATTCACGAGACGATCGACAAGTTAGTAGAGCAGGCGGAGTTGAATCTCAATCAAAGGGGTGAACTGAGGGAACTCGTGTTTGAACACACCTGGCAGGATTACTGCGATCGTTCCCGATATCGAGTTAACCTCCTCGGACCCAGTTCGTTAGAAAGCTTATCGCGTTTCACCTCGTCAATGTCAAGCCCTGGCTGCTGAAGTAAACAAGATGTTAGAGCTAGAAGTAATCGAGCCAGGAGAGAGTGATTATACCTTGCCTCTTGGTATAGGTACCAGGAAAGGTGCCGCGACCATGTATCGAATGCCGCAGGCTCAACTTAATCCCAAAGGACCAGACCTAACCAATACCGCATATCGAGCAAAAGCTTGAGAGAGTTAGTAGTGCGAATTTCATCCCTACGCTCGATTGAGTCAGAGGGTACTGGCAGGTTCCGTTGACCGAGAGGGCAAGCAGGCTCGCGGAGTTTATTTTCACGATGGGAACCTTTTGGCCGAAAGTAGTGAGGTTTGGATTGAAGAATGCTCCCGATTGTTTCTCTAGCCTTACTGACCGGATGCTACGGGGAATGGAGGACTTTTTTTTGCACTTCCGTATCTCGATGACATAGCAATATTTTCATCATCACTGGCGGACCATATACAACACCTGCCAACCGTGCTGTGCCGTCTACGAGATTCCCACTTAACTGTCAAGGCTCCCAAATGCCGACTAGCACGCGCGGAGGTAGCTTATCTAGGTCATGTAATAGGGCAAGGCCATCGTCGGCCTTCACAGGTTAAACTGGCCGCTATAGACAACTTCCCGCAACCACGCACCAAGCGGGACATCAGGTCATTCCTTGGTTTGGCAGGTTATTACCAAAGATATATCCCGCGTTATTCCGAAATTGCAAGTTCTCTAACAGATGCTCTCAGAAAAAACAGAACCATAAACGGTAAAGTGGGATGACGCAAAAGAAAAGGCTTGTAGTATGCTGAAGAAAACGCTAACGAGTCAGCCAGTGTTGAACGCGCCCGACTGCTCTAAACCATTCATTCTTCAGTGTGATGCCAGCGACAGGTGTGTGGGGGTGGTACTTTGTCAAAAGAGAGATGACGAAAACTAACACCACGTACTGTACGCCAGCAGAAAGCTTTCAGTTCGTGAGGAAGCATACAGTGCGTCAGAAACGGGATGCGCCTGCGTGGTATGGGCGGTGCAGAAGCTGTATTGCTATATCGCTGGTTCAAGGTTCACCATAGAGACTGACCACTGTCCCCTCACATGGCTGCAGTCCATGTCTGCGAAAAACGGCCGTCTTTTGCACTGGACCTCGGGTCTTCAACAGCACACCTTCAATATTCGCCACAAGAAGGGTAAACTTAACGGCAATGCCGGCGGTCTGAGTCGTTGCCCATAGTGTAGCGAAAGCTTCATACTGACTTTGGTTTCCGTGGCATTTTTGACGTTTGTATCTTTTCTCATCCGTTTTTTATTATCACTAACTCGTAGTTGGTTGTTAGCTGGTTTTAGTAACCACGTCTTTACGCTTTCAAGAAATGGCTGTTTTTAGTGTTTATGGGGGAAGGACGCGCGAAAGGGATGGGAAAGCAGTAGCTGAATTTCCTTTTTTTTTTTGTAAAGCCTGGTGTTTCTTGGGAGAGGATGGCCTTGTGCTCGCTTACTTTGTGGTTGTGGATCTGAAACTGTTCTGGAGTGATTGCGTGCCCAAACAGGAGACGAAAAGTTGCGGAGACCGCATTGCAAGTCCAGTTCCACCGGACCGGGCCAGGGATAAAAGGCACACAAGAGCGCCACGAGGACTAATGAACGACTCCCAAGAATCTACCAGCTACGAAGCAAGGGTTCGTCACACTGGAGGGAAATTCTGCTGCTGAAACGCCAATCCCTCGTCCAGTGGATCCTGGCCCTTACGCGTCGGGAACTTCTTCCCCCTCCCCCCCCCCCCCCGGGGATGCTGTTACGGTTGGCCTGTAACACCCCCCGGGCAATAAAGATGCCCAAAGACCCTGAGCAACCGAAATGGAGGAAGGTTCCTAATTTGCTGTGCTTGTCGCGAGTGGTTTACGGTCTGGCAGGCGCCCGGCAGTGATGACAGGACCCTTTGTGTGTCCTACAAAGGGGAGCACCCTTTCCACGAACTAACTCTAGGAGAGAACGCTTTCAGCGAATCAGACAGGACCTCCAGGTTGCCACCAGTGGAAGCAAGTACGTGACATATCACCTGGCAGAAGGGATCAGCCACCCATCCGCAACCAGACTCAGTGCCTGTCACGTGACGTTGACGAGTGCAAGGTCCCGCTTACGATTTTATTGGACCTATTTGGGGGCCCCACAATGTACTTTTCCAATTCATTCTCTTCTGCTTATCCTTCATCAACCATTGAATAAACAGTGCAAGTTTCGCACTAGAAATCGTGTCGTCCCTGCCTGGCCGCCATGGTCCACCGTACGCCTGCAGCCCGCCGACAACGCCACGCTACCCAATAGTAACGCCGGTCGAGGTTCGAGAAACAGGCGTCGCAACAACGCGACCACATGAGACCTACGCTACAGCTGCTGCCGTACTGCAAGGGCGGGTGGCTTACCAGGTCTTTTTGAGATCAGGTCCCGACGGTTTTCTGTGAGAAAAGCTGCGGCTTAGAGGGATCATGAACTCTCAACTGGTTTTACCACTTTCATTTTTGTGGCCGAGGCTATTACATCGAGGGACGAACTTGCCGGTTCACGCTAGCAGACTGAACAGCGAAGAAATGTAGCCCATATTGAAATCTATTTAGAACTGTTGGAACCGTTTTTATCTCATTGCGGCAGTTCGCGATTTACTTCAAGTGGCTATTCTATCACAAGCGCGAGAGAAATTCCTCGTGATCAGAAATTTTCTGTAATAAATTATTATGCCTAAACAAGGCCGTCTTTTGTAAGCGGTGCTGCTCTTATACATTTACCACAAAATTATAATACGTGAAAATTGACATTTTTTTTCATACCGCCTATCTTGGATCACTTTTTCAGCGCTTTTCGGAGGGGCAAGGAGGGATTGCCGGTGGAAATTTGGGGGGGGGGGGACCGACCCCCCCCGTGCCCCTCTTGGCGCCGCCTCTGTAGTCGATTCTCCGTTGTCAACTGTCGAAACGTGCATTCCGTGACTCCGCTAAACCGAGCTCCCAACAAGGTCATGCACTGCCCTCCGAATAGCAGGCCATGCAGAAAGTGTCCTGAACGTCTTGATTTCTTCGCAGGCATAGCCGCTATTCCAGTCAAATGGCTACACTGCAATGGGTGATCATATCTGTGAATTTATTAAAATAAGATCGGCAATGCATTGATTACAATAGCGCACTCCGCGAAACACGCATGTGCCATGAATTTTTATAGCCATTTTCATGCCAGGTTCTTTGTTGTCTAAATTGTTTGCCAGACATGTTTCACCTGCAAGAATAGAAATAGTGCAGAACATGCGGTGCACCACGTATGAGGGCTGGAAAACGTTCGAATTCTTGTCAATATTTAACCAGTAATGGAAACAACAAATTTTGATGAGATATTCTACATTTGCACCTAAACACCAGTTTTACAGACATTTGTCGAGCGCTGGTATTAAGCAATACTCACTTGCGCATGTCGTTCACCAGATTGGCGAAGGGTGTCTCCCAAGTGTACATCTTGATGACACGCATTCCCGCAACGAACTCGTTGACCAATCGGATGCGCTCGTCGGTCAGAGCCGCTGTCTTCGCCCTGCACGCGCCGGCCCGGCCATAGAATTATAACGCTGCCACCCTTGTGGCAGATTAATTATAACGGCTGCTGCCACAGCACATTCTCGAAAGAATGTACAGCTGAAACACAATTACGGCCCAACAATAAGAAAATTATTGAGCAAGAATTGATTCATCCCGCGCTAAAATCATCTACTGCTACCGTAGCAGCTTCCTGCAACAGACACCGACACCTCCACCGTTGGGGTGCGCGCACATCGGCGACAAACCTTGCAGCCATCTTGCTGTGACTGCATCCCACGCTCGCGGCCACGGAGGCGCCCGTTCGCAGAACAGTTCAGACAACAGCTGCAGAGGCATTCGTAGGTAGGCTTCTGCCTATCGCAGTTTAGCTCAGCAAAGTGCCTATAGATTTTCTGCCAGCCGCCGCAAGCTAAGTAAAGGAAAGCCGACCAATCGCGGACGCCGATACCACCCTCTTCATCCGCTTATCTATATTTAGTGCACTGACTCGGCCCCATCGAAACCCTCTCCACTCGAGCGTGCTCCTCGCCTCTTGGCAGGCAATTACAAACAGAAAACCGCTAAATTTTTAAAGCAATGTCACTTCCTGTAAACTAGGAGAGCGTTTGATTGGGATGTTCAGGCAACGCTGCGGGTCACCGCCCGATGCTTGCGTCGCGAGTTAAGCAAATTTCTCGTCAGGACACTGGAATAAAAACATACAGGAATAGTTTTACGTTATAGGGCCCCTGAATATACGTCGCAACATTTTTATTCATCTACCCTAAGGGCCCATACGGGTATCAAATCAAAATTTTATTTCATCTCTCAACAAAGAGAGGAAGAGAGTGGCGAGAAAAAGCTGCATTAGTGCAGCTTGACTAAGCCCGGCCCCCTATATATCATAGGCGATAGCGGCCGTACGACAGTTTTGTGGGACTTGAATAATAACTTTTTATAAGCGATGTAGTTTTTCCGCCAGCATTTATCTGCGCGGAGAGGTTTGTCACAGCCTTCCACCGGTTTTGGCTAAATTTGATCCCGCTAGCACTCTGCCAGGTTCAGCAGACTGCTCCTCCTCTTCACAGCGCTCGAGGGGGCACGCATGCGTAATATGTTTCCCCGCTTGAACCCTTTGCACTGGAAATTTGAGAAAACTAAAGATATCGACATATGTAGACCTTTCAAAGGGTTTAGAAATAGGTTCAATGCTCAAACTAAAATCAGCGATAGAAGAATATTATCAAGCCTATTTTAACGATGTGGTGAATAATTCTGTTCTGTTCTGGAAGCGATTGAACAGCCTTATAAAAACAAAGCGGTGCAGTTAAGGTTGGCAACATGTTTGTAAACAACAGTTTTGACCGCGGAGTTGGTCTTTCGAATGTTTTACATGATCATTTCGAAGCCGCTGAAGAGCCTAGAAATTGCAACACAGGAAATACTCCTTCGATTCCGAAAAAAGGCAAGCTTTTTTGGAAGGATGGTGCTTTTTCCCCACGACTGACAATGAAGTTAAGCATGTGTTTCATAGCCTAAAAAATTCAAGATCCCGTGAACGTAAATAATATGGAATTAGGCCAATCAAACTTGCTATGGGCCTACTTGCGTCTGTTGTATTGAAATTTAAAACTTATCTCTAAAACAGAGTTGCCTTCCGAAGGTAATGCAGATTGTAAAGGTAGTAGCAATCCACAAAAGTGCAACCAAAAAGTGACGTAAATAATTTCATGACAATTTCCATCTCACCACCCTTTTCAAAGGGCTTTGAAAAAATCACGGACAAGCAACTGCTTAGTTTTTTTTTTTTTTTTGCTGACAAACGCGCTACACTTGTCTTGAAAGCACAATACGGTTTCGTTAAAGGGACGACCATGGAATTGACCGTATTAACGCAAAAGAAATTCATAACTGCGGCGCTTGATGCCAAAGAGGTAGGTGTATACCTAGATGTATATCTATTACAAGATAGCCTTCATCATATCTAGCTGAACTTGAGCAACAAGGAATATGTGGTCATGCAAAGAACTTTTAGGCCTCCTATATCTAGCATCGGTCTCAGTACGTTAGCCATAACTGCTCATAGTCAAAAGTAAAACTTATCCCATAGGGTGTGCGATAACTTTAGCGCTTTTTTTAGGAGGAATTTTTGCGCCACATTTTTTATTGTTTTTAAATGAACGATGTCGTTTCTGCTACTAAAAATATCACATCGATTACATATGCAGACAACACTGCCCGTTTATCTTCCTTTTCAGGGGCGCCGATCCGGACACTCTCGTTAATTTTGCAAACGTTCTGGTACAGGATATCTTAAATTGGTGCAACAAAAACTACCAAAGAACAAGAACTAAAAAAATGCAAGCAATCGATTTTTGCAGACAGCATAGGACCATAAATCTTGAAAGCCTTTTCAATCGAAACAATGAGGAAATTACAATTTTAGGTGAGCGAAAGAAACTAGGACCTATTTTCTGAACATTTACTTGGAAACAAACATATCGAGCTTATTTACAGTAAGCTACACAGAATAACGCGAGTATTACAGACACCGGCATGCGTCGCCCAGAATTACTCAAACGAACTCTGTGAAACTAACTGTTTCTGTCCAATGTAAATTACTGTCACTTAGTGTGGGCAACAACACCAGGAAAAACATTAATAAATTACAATTCTATCAAGAACGCGCAACTCGGAATGTAGCCTATACTTCTTCCAAAGAACACAGTTATAATCTTTTGAATTTAATATAATATCGGTTGTATTTATTTACTCATTTCGTTTGGCCTGTGTCAACAGATCCGCATTGCGAAAAACAAAATATTGGCTACATGAACTCGTTTTCTCAACCATCGCACAATTCCACATAATACGAGATACACAGACCTTTGGTTGGAATGCTTTTGCCATACCTATTATGGGCGGCAGCCGGTGGTATACCGCAGTGCTGCTTTGTTAAGCACACTGGCTACTAACGGACTGACCCCGTACACTATGTGCGCTCGTTCTATTTTCATTAATTTTTTATCAGAACCGACCCCGGGATGATTATTGATTCGGCTTTTTTTCTTTTTCGAGAATAATTCACTGACCGACTTATGTCTAGACAGAGTGATGTTGACACGCTTATTTCTTTTCTCAGTTTGGGATTTCTTGATATAGTTTATTTGTGTAATTTTGTGAGCAATTTACTTCCTCGTTCTTGCATTTTTCTCTAAATCAAGCGGTGTACTTTTTCTTTACCGGAACCTATTTTCGCCCCTGTACGCATTGCTACTGTATCACAAATTTTTTCTTCGCATTTTTTGTGTCTGTCGTACAGTATCTAGATTTACGTCGAGCTCGTCGAATACATGCCAGTGCTGCTCACTGCAGAATTGTCACACAGGGGGCACAGCTTTTCCCCGCCGACACCCTCTGGAGATGAGTAAAATTTTTATTCGATTTCATTTCAATTTAAACCATGTAGACGTAGCAATATTGCCACGTTCATTTGACAGGCGACTTGTGAAAGAGGCCGTGCGAGTTGTCAAAGGGGCGGCGCAGCACCGACCAAAGAACAAGGCGCGAGCTCGTGAGCCCGTCCTCTGCTGGGAGCAAGTGGGCCAATCGCGTGGCGCAAGCGCGTGGCATTGCCCCTCCTCCCAGAAGAGCGTCGACTCCATGCTAAAGAAATCATTGACGGGCAGAAAGATTTGTCCCAGGGCAAACGCAATGATCTCACCACCACGACTATTATGGTGTGCGACATGGTTTTAATCGCACGACGTGCGCAATCTCAGGCCGCGGTTCTCGGCGGTGTCCTGGCTGGGTGCCGTCCGGAGGAACTTCATAGTTGAGGTCACTCACTCGCCGAAGCACTTTGTAGGAGCCGAAGTACCGACTGGAAGTTTTTCTGAAAGACATTTACGGTGGACGGGGGTCCAAACTAACACTTGGTCATCCGGTTGGTAGTCAACTTGTCGGCGGGGGAGGTTGTAGTGTCGCGCGTCAATACACTGCTGTTTCATGATGTTCACACGAGCCAGTTGGCGTGCTTCCTCGGCACGCTGCGCAACACTATCGTTGTCTTCATCAAGACTGTCATAATTGTCACATGGTAACAAAGCTTCTAACATCGTCTGAACTTCATGACCGTAAACAAGAGAAAACGGCGTGAAGCGTGTGGTCTCTTGCGTAGCGGTATTGTACGCACACGTGACTAGGGTAGTACCTCGTCCCGCGTCTTATGCAGCACGTCTATGTACATCCACAGCATGTCGGTCATCGTTTTGTTAAGCCTTTCTGTCAAGCCATTTCCTAGCGGATGATAGGCAGTCGCCTTTCCGTGCGTGGTGAAACTCAGCTAAAGAACTTTTTCCATTAGTCTTCCCGTAAGCGCCGCCCCTTCAACTGTGATGACACAGGCTTGGGCGCCGTGGCGTAGTACGATGTTCTGTACGAAGAACTGTGCAACCTCAGAATCTGTACCTTTAGAAAGAGCCTTTGTTTCAGCATAGCGGGTTTAATAGGCTTGTTTAAAACACTTAGTTCCAGAAGTAGACAAGGCAAACGGGCCCAGGAAGGCCATGCCGAATTGACCGAAGGGCCCTCAAGGCGGCTCAATAGTATTCAGCAATCCCACAGGTTTTACATTGGGTGATTTTGGGCGCTGGCTTTCACGGCAGGCTTGGGCGTATCTTTTAACACAATTGGCGAGATTCGGCCAATAGTACGATCTCCGTACACTAGCAAGGATTCGAATGAGACCCAAGTGGCCGGACGCAGGCTCGTCGTGGCATGCGAACAGGATTTCCTCACGAAGTTCTGCTGGTACGACCAGAAGATAGGTTTTGGTGCTGGCAGCAGAATTCTTCCTTTATAACATTCCCTGTCGCAAACAAAACGACGATTTGTTGGGGCAGACGTACGTTTCGGCCTTCTAGGTGTTCAATGATAGGTCACAGTTCAGAATCTGCTCGCTGCTGTATAGATAGGTTTGCCTGGCTTATGGTGCCGAGAAAGTGCTGTCATCTTCGGTGTGTTGATCGGCAGGTTGAACAGGTGCGTCCTCGCTTGTACACGATGGTGATGTTGTATTCCTGCAGGCACAAACTCTACCGTGCCAGTCGTCCGGAAGGATATCTTAGGTTTGCCAGCCAGCATAAGGAGTGATGATCCGTCACGACCCGGAATGGGCGACCATAGAGATAAGGTCGGAACTTTGCAAGCGCCCATACGACTGCAAGACACTGTTTCTCTGTAGTAGCGTAATTGGACTCGGGTCGCGATAGGGTGCGACTGGCGTAAGTATGACCCTTTCGCCGTTCTCCTGCTGCTGTACGAGCACCGCAACCCATACCGGCCTTACTGGAGTAGGTATCAATTTCCGCTTCGGCTTCCTAGTCCAAATGGCCAAGTGAGACGAGTAAGTGGTCAAGCAATTTGAGAAAAATTGCGTATAAAGCGCCAGTAGTATGCGCACAGTCCCAGAAAACGTCGAACGCTTTTCTTGTTTGTAGGAGACGGAAAGCAGCTAAACCGGAAGTTTTCTCGGAATCGGGATGGATGCCTTCCGCGCTCACGACATGCCCAAGGACCTTCAGTTCTTCATAACCGAAGTCATACTTCTGAGGCTTTAAGGTGAGGTTGGCCGATCGGATTGCCTCGGCACTTGCCGCCGTTATTTAGATGTCCGCAGAAGCTGTCTGAAAATATGACCACATCATCCAGGTAGACTAGACAGGTTTGCCATTTTAGGTCGGCTAGCAGTGTCCATCATTCGTTGGAAAGTTGCCGGAGCAGAGTACAACCCAAACGGAAGTACTCGGAACTAGTAAAGTCCATCCGGGCTGACAATGGGTGTTTTCTCCCGGTCGCGCACGTCTATTTCAATCTGCCAGTACTCACTTTTCAAACAAAGGGAGAAAAAATACTGGGCTCACCATAGCCAGTTGAGAGACTCATCTATGCGCGGCAATGGATAGACGTCTTTCCTTATGATGTTAAGTTTTCTGGAATCAACACAGAAGCGGAGAGTGCCGTCCTTCTTCTTTACAAGAAAAACCGGTGACGACCACGGGCTGTTCGAAGGTTGGATGACGCCATCGTCAATCATCACCTTGACTTGTTGAATCGCTTCGTGTTTTTTCTGCGAAACACAATACGGCTGCTGGTGAATAGGACGTGCATCGTCGAAAGTAATTATCCTGTGCAGCGTGATTCGCATCTGACTGACTTTAGACGATTGAGCGAAGTAGTGCTTGAATTCACACAACAGTCCTCACAGTGCTACCTTATTGTCCTCCGACAGCTCGTTGCTGATGTCGATATTTGTAACATTTTCTTCATCGCTACCGCTTTCCTCAGAAGCGAAACCATCAATGACGTCCTCCAAGGCTTTAGCGTAAGCGACGGCAGTAACACGGAAGAGGTGTCGATGTTCATTTGTGAAGTTGGTTACCAAGACGTCAGCTTGGCCATCCCTAACGTCAATTATTCCCCGAGCCACGCTAATTCCGAGGGTAAGCAGAAGGGAGACGTTGCACTCTGCGAGTACTTCGCCTTCGCATGTGCGCTCAGATGTTACCGGAATCATTGCACTAGCACGAAGTGGTATCGTGACGCTGTCGTCAAAAATTCGAAGAGCGGCTCTATGGTGGCAGGCGTCTCGCGTCTTCTCTTTCTTTGCAGAGAACAATATACAGCGGCGTCGGAGTTAGATTATGGCGCCATACTCTTGAAGAAAGTCGACTCCAACCAATTCACGGGAGCATTCTCGGAGAGCAAGAGAACTGATCGGAAACGTAGAATTTTGAATTTGTACCATAGCTCCTGTTCAGAGCCTCACACTTACGTGGAAAGACACTGATGTTGTCCGTGTAGGTCGATTCCGAGTGCTTGGAAGGCATACTTTCTTGGGAAAAATGGCCGCCCGTCGATGGGAGCGAACTCGAGCGGCTCTAGAGTCTAGGAAAAGTCTAAACAGGTGCGAGCGCGGCACGCTTAGCGTGGGAAGCCAGCCTGAGTACCTCTCTCAAGGACTGCTGTTCACGAGAGCGAAATACCTTTGTGTAACTATAATAATCCTAATAAGACTACTTTCGAAAAGAGAACAGCCCAGAGGGATGTGGTACGAGTGCTATGACTGATAATTTTCTACGTATGCAAATATATATATATATATATATATATATATATATATATATATATATATATATATATAGAACTTGAGTGGTGCTACAAGGTAAACAGAACAAGTATTTAATTTCGACAGTTTCGATCGGTGGACCGATCTTCATCAGGGTTTACAAAAAAAATGGCAGTTCGGCCCTGGAAGTGAAGACACCAGACCGGGTGCCCGGTCGTTCTTACATACATCAAACCGAGACGAACAGTTGTGACAGTGATTGATTTTCAGCGCCTTGGCAGATTTACAGCGGCCTTTGGCAGCTATGCAGGGCAAGAGGAAGGCGGAGTCACATGTATGTAGAGCAAGGAGGTCAGTAAGGGAAAAAAAAGGAAAAAGAAAGAAAACGGAAAGAAACAGAAAAAAAAGAAAAAAAAGCACACAGGAGGAGGGAGACGTAAGACGGAGAGGAAGGGGGGCGGGAAGTAGCGGCAGCTAGGTTCCCGTGCACCCGAGGCAAGGAGGGAGAAAGCGGTCGTTCTGCAGCACCAGTGCGTGGGCTGCCGTTGTAGCGGGAGAGAGGGCAAGTTCAATCGGGTGGCGGGGGGCACAATAGAGAAGGGGCCCAGAATGAAGACAGAGGAGCGGCAACTTTTAGAAAGACAGACAGTGTCACAGTACACATATACAAGGCACGGCCCGTTCCGGCAACTTTGTGGTCCAGCTACGGTGCGAAAAAAATAAAAAAAATATATAGTTCCAAAAAAGAATATATGCATGGGATTCGCAAAGCAGGTGCGCCCATGGGCTTAGATTTAGGGAGTCGAGTTAAATAGCCTCCTTGTGGTCCAGTTTTTGAACGTTTAACAGACAACTGACATCAAGTCAGCAAGTGCGTATTTAAAGAAGGGCAATAGGTCACTCAGAATGAGTGAGAAGAAGGTAGCCTGAAGATTCCCTCTTTGCCTACTATATATACATATATAAATATATATATATATATATATATATATATATATATATATATATATATATATATTCATCTCATCTATGGGATCGAATGCGAGCGCTGTTGCTTTGTTTCTGCGTGTAGTAGTTAAGAGGACGAGTTTAAGGGAGGAGAAGAAAAAAAAACGAGAGGAAAATTTCTGAAGCATAATCGCAGCGCCGTGGTTTTCGGGCGCACCCGCGGTAGAGAAACGGAAGGAGATATAAACGTGCGTGGCAATGGTACGCACGCGAAAAACTGCCTTACTAAATTTAGAGACTTGAGAAAAGGTTTCGTTAACAACCAATACATGGCAATTAGCACTCGGATACGACGAGAGAAATTATTGAGACATGGAAAATTCCCTTGAACTAAGTATGGTTTCCGAGAGAAATGCTTTTAAGTATTGAACTTTTTAAAAGATGAAGGAATATAGGATAGTCTCCATGCTTACCGAGAGGGCGGTGTCCGCACCAGACTACACGAGGCCCCTTACTGAGACATGGAGCGCTCTGTGGTCGAAACGAAGCCTCCTTCTCTGCCAGCCAAGTGCAGATAACGTGCGTTCCGATCGCCCAAGGCGATAGGACGGTGTCGAGAGGACAGACCGCCCAAGGCGAGAGGACAGGCCGCCATTGGAATCTGAACCGGGCAACGTTTAACTTCAGAACGTTATCTAGTGAGGCGAGTCTAGCAGTGTTATGGGAGGAATTAAAGGGTATTAAATGGGGTACAATAGGGCTCAGTGAGGTTAGGAGAACAAAGGAAGCATATACAGTGCTAAAAAGCGGACACGAACTGTGCTACCGGGCTTAGCGGAGAGACGAGAACTAGGAGTCGGACTCCTGATTAATAAGGATTTAGCTGGTAACATACAGGAATTCTATAGCATTAACGAGAGGGTGGCAGGCCTTGTGGTGAAACTTAATAAGAGGTACAAATAGTAGGTAGTACAGGTCTACGCCCTACATCCAGACATCATGACCAGGAAGTCGAAAGCTTCTATGAGGACGTGGAATCGGCGATTTCAATGCCAGGGTAGTCAAGAAGCAGGCTGGAGACAAGTCAGTGGGGGAATATGGCATAGGCTCTAGGAATAGCAGGGGAGAGTTATTAGTAGAATTTGCAGAATAGAATAATACGTGGATGATGAATACCTTCTTCCACAAGCGGGTTAGCCAAAAGTGGACGTGGAGGAGCCGAAATGGCGAGACTAGAAATGAAATAAACTTCATACTCTGCGCTAGCCCTGGCATCAAACAAGATGTGGACGTACTCGGCAAGGTGCGCTGCAGTGACCATACATGGTAAGAACTCGAATTAGCCTAAACTTGAGGAGGGAACGGAAGAAACTGGTACATAAGAAGCCAATCAACGAGTAAGCGGTAAGAGGGAAACTAGAGGAATTCCGGATCAAGCTACAGGACAGGTATTCGGCTTTAACTCAGGAAGAGGACTTTAGTGTTGAAGCAATGAAAGACAACCTTATGGGCACCATTAAGGAGTGTGAAATAGAAGTCGGTGGTAACTCCATTAGACAGGATACCAGTAAGCTATCGCAGGAGACGAAAGATCTGATCAAGAAACGACAATGTATGAAAGCCTCTAACCCTACAGCTAGAATAGAACTGGCAGAACTCTCGAAGTTAATCAACAAGCGTAAGACAGCTGACATAAGGAACTATAATGTGGAAAGAATTGAACAGGCTATCAGGAACGGAGGAAGCCTAAAAGCAATGAAGAAGAAACTAGGAATAGGTAAGAATCAGATGTATGCGTTAAGAGACAAAGTCGGCAATATCGTTACTAATATGGATGAGATAGTTCAAGTGGCTGAGGAGTTCTATAAAGATTTATGCAGTACCAGTAGCTCCCACGACAGTAATGTGAGAGAGAATGGTCTAGAGGAACTTGAAATCCCACAAGTAACGCCGGAAGAAGTAAAGAAAGCCTTGGGAGCTATAGAAATGGGGAAGGCAGCTGGGGAGGATCAGGTAACGGCAGATTTGTTAAAGGATGGTGGGCAGATTGTTCTAGAGAAACTGGCCACCCTGTACACGCAATGCCTCATGACCTCGAGCGCCCCGGAATCTTGGAAGAACGCTCACATAATCCTAATCCATAAGAAAGGGGACGCCAAAGACTTGAAAAATTATAGACCAATCAGCTTACTGTGCGTTGCCTACAAAGTATTTACTAAGGTAATCGCAAATAGAATCACGAACACCTTAGGCTTCTGTCAACCAAAGTACCAGGCAGGATTCCGTAAAGGCTACTCAACAATAGACCATATTCACACTATCAATCAGGTGATAGAGAAATCTGCGGAATATAACCAACCCTTATATATAGCTTTCATTGATTACGAAAAAGCGTTTGATTCAGTCGAAACCGCAGCAGTCATGGAGGCATTACGGAATCAGGGTGTAGATGAGCCATATGTAAAAATACTGAAAGACATCTATGGCGCCTCCACAGCAACCGTAGTCCTCCATAAAGAAACAACAAAATCGCAATAAAGAAAGGCGTCAGACAGGGAGATACGATCTCGCCAATGCTATTCACAGCGTGTTTACAGGAGGTATTCAGAGAACTGGAGTGGGAAGAATTGGGGATAAAAGTTGATGGAGAATACCTTAGCAACTTGCGATTCGCTGATGATATTGCCTTGCTTATTAACTCAGGAGGCCAATTGCAATGCATGCTCACTGACTTGGAGAGGAAAAGCAGAAGGGTGGGTCTGAAAATTAATCTGCAGAAAAGTAATGTTTAACAGTCTCGGAAGAGAACAGCAGTTTACGATAGGTAGCGAGGCACTGGAACTGGTAAGGGAATACATATATTAGGGCATGTAGTGGCGGCGGATACGGATCATGAGACTGAAATAACTAGATGAATAAGAATGGGCTGGGGTGCGTCTGGCAGGCATTCTCAAATCATGAACAGCAGGTTGCCACTATCCCTCAAGAGAAAAGTGTATAACAGCTATGTCTTACCTGTACTCACGTATGGGGCTGAAACCTGGAGGCTTACGAAAAGGATTCCGCTTAAATTGAGGACGACGCAACGAGCTATGGAAAGAAGAATGATGGGTGCAACGTTAAGGGATAAGGACAGAGCAGATTCGGTGAGGGAACAAACGCGGGTAAATGACATCTTAGTTGAAATCAATAAAAAGAAATGGGGCATGGGCAGGACATGCAATGAGGAGGAAAGATAACCGATGGTCATTAAGGGTTCCGGAATCTATTCCAAGGGAAGGGAAGCGTAGCAGGGGGCGGCAGAAAGTTAGGTAGGCGGATGAGATTAAGAAGTTTGCAGCGACAACATGGCCACAATTAGTACATGACCGGGATAGTTGGAGAAGTATGGGAGAGGCCTTTGTCCTGCAGTCGGCGTAACCAGGCTGATGATGATGACGATGAAATGGTGGAATGACCTGAAGTGTTGGAGCGGCCGGAAGTGATGCTTCGTAACGTGGTACGCCGAGCGCATGCTGCACTTCGTCACGCACGACGCTAGCCATTAAGTTCGCTGAAGGCTGCTGCACCTGACGCAGCTATCGCATCTGGTCGCAGACTATTGATCGAAGGTTCTCGCGATGCGACTCGACGTGAGTCGTGAGAGTTCCTAGTCCACTGGTAGCAGAGGAGAGATTCATTTGCCGCTCGTAGTGGTGCGAGCGCTGGTGCAGGGCCTTCTTCATGGTGGCGGCTTCAGTGAGAAACTCTGCAACTGTTTTTGGCAGGCTATGAACGAGTCCAGCAGAAAGCTGCTCTATCACGCCTCGCATCAAGTGACGCAGCTTCTTGTCTTCAGACATGGTAGCATCAGGTCGCCTAAAGAGATGCACCTTGTCTTCCACGTACATAGCCACTCTCATTGGGTTTCTGAATGCGACACTGGAGGGTCCCTTCTGCTCGTTCCTGGCGATAGGAGCTGGCGTAGGTGCCCAGGAGGCTGCGACAGAATTCTCGCCATGATGTCAAAACACCTTCGCGGTTCTGGAACCACGTGTGAGCACCGTCCGAAACGTTTAAGTAGAGGTTTCGGAGCTGAGATTCGCCATCCCATCCATTGAATTCCGCTACGAGCTCGAAGTCCACCAGCCAGTCTTCCTCGCCTTCAAGACGGTCGCCATTGAAGGGACTTGGCACGCGCGGTTTTGGCAGCGTGTAATGACGAGGCACCGGAGCAGCCGTGGCAGGGTTAGTTGTGGTAGTATGAGATGTAGCATCCACACCTGCCGTCGTTGTCCTCGCAGGTAAAGGCTCAAACTCAGGGGCCAATCCCAGGATTCTCCGGCGGGCGCAGCATAGTTGTCTAGCGGTATCTGCTGCTATATTCTCCGGTATCGGTCTAGCGTTCCTGCTGCTGGGAGGCGTCTTTTGCATTGGTCGAGATTACCCATCGCCTCCACCAGAAAAATGTCACGTTTAATTGATAGACGACTTCTAGAAGAGGCCGTTAAAGTATGAGTCGTCGAAGGGGCAGCGCAGCACCTACCAAAGACCAAGGCGCAAGCTTGTGAGCCAACCGGTTATCGTCTTCTTCTGGGAGCAGGTAGGCCAATGGCGTGGCGCAAGCGCGTGGCAATATTAATAGAGGCCTGCCCATTGTTCGCGGCATGTGTTGTGTTTCAAGGCGACGTTCTCTAAAACTAAGACCTGCATAGTTCTACCAGATTTTTCTTCTCGCTCTACTTTGCAGCGACACTAAGAATAAAAACATTTACGTTTCAAAGTATATTTCGCTCACGTTAACTAAGCCAATAGTGCTCTGTTACGCTCTTATTCGTAAAACAATATTGAGTAGTGAAGCAAGCCAAATCTGCTGACACAGTGCATTTGTTTAACTGCGTTCGTACCGTAAAATAAATAATTTGAATATAAACTTTCTACCCGTGCACTCTAAACGCTGAGCCCACAGCCAGTTGAAGCACGGCGAGTAAAAATTGTTTTACATTCTTATTGCATTCAAAACATATTTCCAAGCTCTTGGACATTGCAATCTTTCGATAATTTGAACACTTCATCCAAAATGTACAAGAGCGCGCAGTGAATTTTTTTTTTCGTCGCAAATGCTTGAGGCTGCTGTTTACTGACAACCGTCAAGCCACCATTCGGTTGATGCAAGAATCCTCGGCGCGTCCAACCTGAGCCTGGAGAAGGCCCTTCCCAGGCATCCCTGGAAGGGAATGTAGAGCAGGACGAACGAGATGCCCGCGATGCAGCTGATGCCCAGGTGCTGCCACAGCACCCACGTTATGATGGCCGTCTGCAGGGGGCCCGCCACCAGGTACGGGACGAACAGCACCGACTGCGAGCGAGAGGGCACGATGAACACGGGACGCCATCGACAGCAAGCGCGAAAAGTTCGACGCCATTCAGAAGCTTCTCGTAAGAGAGTTCTGCAGTAGTGTTCACGCAAGTCAGGTAGGACGGTGCCTTAACCTTTGAAGAAAGCATAGAAACTATTCAAGAACATCTTATGCGTTTCATTTTCTTGTCCACTGCAATTCCAGTAAACGTTTGGCAACCATTTGTGCAGGCCTATAAATATTACAACGGTCAAATTCACAGGAATATTTAATAACCAAAAGCTTCTGAGATACGAATCAGTTTACGCTTGATCGTATCATCGAGCAGTCAGTAAGAGTCCCTGCCCATGCACTCATACTGCTTCTTTCGCCACTCTTTCGTCTGCTTTTTTAAATGTCTTACTCAATATTCCCGTAAATAAAACCCTGTTGGCAAAGTGCATGTGCTATCGTAAATAAATAAATAAATTGCTCCTTTACAGCATGGCATTATCTCAAGTTTAGCGCTTGCACATTTCATACTGCCTGTTCTCAATTTACGTATGTTGCGAATACATTTCAGTCGCAGAAAAGCACTCACTGGTATCTTTTTCCTGACCAAAATTTGAATATTCAGAGGAAAACTCGCTTGCAGTATTTCGAAGATCCATTTGCAGAGGTCCTTACAATGCAGAAGCACACAAGACGTTTCCAACCTTCTTTAGAAAATTGTTTAGGGACGTCACACCAGCAGCAATCAGATCGAGAAATGAAATATCTGTTTTCCTTGTGTAGAACTGTACAGCAAGAAATCAGTATTCAGCCAGCAATTATCTGAACTGCACAAGAAAGTTAGGGCCATAGGATTCATGGTAAATCACAAAGTAAACTTCAGTTGGTTGACGCAAGAGACTCCCATGAAGCCGAAATTTCATCCACAAAGCAAGGCAAATCATCAATTATCCTTGTTCGTACTATTGGCACCACACTGTAAGCCAATCGAAGTACTTGCTAAGTTATGATGACAAGGCTACAATGCGCCAAAAATGTGCGGCCAAGCTAGGGATATAATTGCCTAAGCATATGCCACTGAAGTCCTTTTGCTTGAAACACAAAAGGGACATGAGTGCACGAAATAGAAGTACCAAGGAGAGGCGCTAATACAAATGACAATTCGTTAAGAAGGTCGGATATTCAGCGCAGCTGGTTAGAAGTCGTTGGCGGACCGGTTCGTTCGAATCCAGGATAGAATGTGTAAGCGCGACTGAACGAGGACGTGGAAAAAAACAAACACAGACAGACAGCGCTATCTCTGTGTATTGGTTTCTTTCTACGTCCTCGATCAGTCGCACTTACACATTCTATAATGGAGCGGAAAAGGCCAACATGTGCCAGAGCACCTGAAGAATTTCCAGCAAATATATTTCCCATTGACAAAGGAAAAAGGTTGTCGCTCACGGTCGCATATTCTGAGTACTGTAATATTGAAACGTGTGAGCCGAGTTTGGAATAAAAGGAAAACGAAGCTGGGCTGCAATTCGTCTCATTGTACGCGAGGAACTACGTCGGCATGCTTCTGTTGATGTGCAGGATAAACGCAGGGCGTGTGATATACCATCCACAGCTATCAATCCTGCGAGTTGCGACGAGCGCAGCGGCACCAGCCGCGGGCCTCGGCTGAGGGCTTCGCTAGCAACGACCTCTAACGTAGGGTCGCCTTATGCGCCTCGTTACTGTTACAGCTACAACAGCCGACCACCTCCTTTTGTTCCAGAGTGGGGACAGTGCGCCGAATACACTCACAATACCGCTAATTTTGGCATGCCGCGTGATGGCCCCCTGCGCCACCAGTGCAGTGTTCGTGGACACGACGCCCGGTTCTGCCCTACGCGATGTCGTCCAGTTGCATTTTCCGAGCGATCTGCGGCATTCCCATGGCGACGTCAACAGCCCAATAATACCTACTGGCCTTCAGATCCAACTACCCAGCTGCCCGTGTACCGGCAAAACGCCCTGGATGAAAACGAATGTGGCATCTGCATTGCAGCCCTGAGCGACTGCGCTAAGTCTGACCTTGCTGATGTCCCTGTCACAAAATCAAAGTACTCCAAAGTGATTAGTAAGTCTCTTCCCTCGCAGAAACGAAGATACTTAGTTACATTGTTGCCCAGACACGCTAAAGTATTGGATTTTGCACAGAATATTCTAGGAAGAGTTGTGCCTAAGAAAGAACGAACACAGGGAAAAAGCTAGGTAGACGAAAAGTGCGTAAACTATCAACTAGGTTTATTTCTTTCGAATCTGCATGTACAGACATTGATCACACGTGAGAAAAAAAGGAAGGAGGGAAGGCGGAGGAGAGGTCAGATCAAGCCTGCCTCATGTTAACACAACCTGCGCAGAAAATTGTGTTCAGCATGATATAAGGCAACAGAACTACCACTTACGCAGTCATCGTCTTTTCCCTTGATATGAAAAGCTTCTAAAAGCTCACAGGCTATTTTATTCTTGCTTCTGCCTAGAATCTTAATTTTGCTGAACAGTGCTCTACATCTTTTACATGCAATGCAACGAGCGCCCAAGTTCCCACTCATTGCATTCTCTTTTTCCTGTGTTCCAGAATAATTCGAATGTTTAAACGTTGTTGCACTTTTAGCATGGCCATTAAAAGAACTCCTCATTGTAGCTGCATGTTGGTTATTGCTTAAAATATTGTCGCTCATTCTGCTGCAATTATGGCTGTAGGTCACAGTATCTGAACCATACATTAAGTGTAGTTCTAAAAAATCGCGAGCTATTCCACTCTGGGATGCTGGTAGACCAGCGGAGCTGTTTAGCACACGACACGGAAGTTACACATAATTTTGAATAAAGGTACGAATTCATTTATTGTCTTGATGGGTGGCCAGCCTAACGAAAGGTACGCACGCTCATTTATTGTCTTGATCGGTGGTCATTATTTCACTCGCAACATCAATCACATTCTTTGGTAATGTCAAATCGATGCATGTGCGCCGCTCGGTGATCGATTGGGCCGCATCCGTTTGGCATCGCAAGGGATATGTCCGCAGCATGGAAAGTGTAAACCACTCCCTTTTCGGTACCGACACATCCACGTTGAAATCGCTGACAACGACAACAGGGGTAGTGTCACCGTAGATAATTAACGCAAACTGAGTAGCCATAAACCCTATAGGACTATCAGACATTCCATTTTTGTTTGCTTCCGTGGGCATGAGCCATTGCTCACGGGGGTATGAGCCATTGATGATAACACTTTTCGACATGCTGTTCTGTATGTTGTATGCGTGATTAGAAAGAATTTAAGCACAGTTCGGTTCACTTTGCTGTGTGCTTGTAGCCTCTGCCTTGCATTGCATTTTTTGCTGGCTTACGGGAGCGAGGATGCTTACGGGGGTACGATGATTGTTTTTATTCGCGGAGAACAAAAAAGCAGGGAACCCTAGCCTGTATACAGCTTCGCTCTAAAGAAAATGTTTGCCTCATAAGAACACACAAGACCAATACATGCCACCTGGTAATTGCACTAAATTCATATACAGAAGTTGTGAGAAATTCTCCATAATCGGAAATCTACTAGTCGACACCTTTCAGGGTTGCAAACAATTACAATTTTAGCATCAGTTAGTGTGCTTGAAATTAAGCGCGATTGAAACGTAGTAAGCCAGAGACTGCACCAAGAAACAACGGACAAAAAGCCGGGCCACTATGCTGTTCGTCCTATTGAAACAAAACCTCTCCTTTCTTATGCAATGCCTTTATAAACATTACATATGCTCGAAATTCATCGAAACAGCCTGCCTTGAAACAAATGTACAAGCGCTTTCAACAAACTGTCTTATAGTAAAAACAGTTTACCAAAATTTATTTACTTACTTTGACCATCGATAACCGATGACAGCACCATACGGAAAAAAAAGAAAAGAATGCCCAGAAGGTAAAGATACACGCCGCGAATCTCCGCCTCATTGACAAAGCGGCGTGAACTGGACGTAAGCATACCTGTCCGCGCTAAGCGCGAGTGTACGCAAACTAAGCTTACGGCCGAAGGAAGCGTTTTTACATTTGTAATTGGGATGAAGTGTAGGACAAGACCAATACATGGGCCCAAGTGGGAACAGCACAATCGCAGTGCTTGGTGTCCACATTTTGTGCCCATGTCGTGGCGTTGCGCTACACCACATTCCCAGTCTGACCAACAGGCCCGCATGGCTACCCTTTTTATACATTCACGGGAGACTTGCACAAAGCCGACCGCCATGTCCTGGCGACGATAGAATAAAGCGAATCAAGCGATGCTGGATTTCGGCCTCCATTGTGACGGATGGGCAGGCTCTTGAAGCCGGAGGCACTGTATACGGCTTCCTTGAGGAAGGCTTCCTAATGGGAGCGATGTACAAAGTCTCTCTCCTTCCATACTCCGGCGCGGGTTCTTCTTTCTCGGTGTTTTAGTTCGTCCTAAGCCGCTGCACTGCTCTCGGGCTTCGGTATTCCGGGACTCAAGGCCGCGGATATCAATGATTGGAACCGAATTTATTTGCAGACAGACATCAGCAGTTACACTGAGTGCACAGTAAACAAAGAAAACGAGTTCACATTACCTAATGCGGCAAAGGAATGGCCTCGCGCCCCTCCGTCGCTCTGATCGGACACTTGGGAGATCGGTCCGTTATCTCTAAAGTCCCAGACCTCACTGCCCACTCAGCCGCGGCCACTCAAGCTACCAGCCGCCGGGGCCACCTTGCTCCTGACAAAAAAAAACTCCCTCCTCCAGATGCCGCTAATGGCGCGCCGCGCGATTGGCGGTGCCCGCAAAAAGCAGTGCGCGAGGAACCCTGCCTGAACTGCGTCTCGCCACCGCCTTCCGAAAGCAGGCTACGCAATCTTTCTCAGGAAGCAACTCGGGTGCGAGCCAACAGTGCAACATTGTAAGGCAGTAAATCCACAAACACAGAGAGAATCCAAGAGAATACAAACGACCCCGCGTTTCACAAAACAAAAAGAATGCATACATGAGTCCACTTTCGCAACGACCTTACATGCAGTAACTCTGCTATTAGCAAGTCCCCAGCGCCACTGCTGTTGCGTGTCGACGTCTAGGCGCCGAGGGCGGCAGGACGACTGGCCCAAGGAACAGACGACCCACGCAGCGCCAGCAATACAAGCTTGGACCATCTTGCTGCCCACCTGTTCCCGCGTTCAGTTGTTCAAGAAGCGTCATCCTCCTGAATGCCTTCCGGAAAGGGTAGCTTTGGCCGAGCTGTAACATTCGCGGTGCTGGTTGCATTTTACGTTGTAATCTTCAGATAAGATTGCCCCGCTTTCCGCGATATTTTTCTTTCTTTTGCCACTCCCTGATTGGCTGCTTAGCGCTGAAAACGCGCGTCGCCGAACGCATAAAGGTCATTGCCTTCCTGGCGCTGCGTGGATCGTCTGTTCCTTGGACCGGTCGTCCTGCCGCCCTCGGCGTCTAGCCGTCGAATACGTAACACCCCGTATGCATGTTTCGTGCTGCTTTATAAAATCCACCAGGTGAAACTTCTCTCCTATTAGTTGGCCCAAAACTTGAGTATCCCTACGCCATTTGGAGCCAACGTTATTCTTACCTCACTACCACTCTAGAAGCAATTCAGAACCCGCAGCTGTTTTCGTCTATTGTAATTTTATTGCAAAAGCAGTTACATGAACACCTTAGACAAATTTTCGCTCTTGCCCGGATGTTCCTTATACATATAGGTATATATGTATATAAATGAACATAAATAAATTATTCTAATAATAAATTATTAGAACACAGAACCTCTAGCACACCATATTCTAATCATGTGGCCATAAAACCATGTCTAAGCAGATGGAATCATCATCGTGATCATAAGCAGCAGCCGCAGCAGCCTGCTTTTTCTTTCCCTTGCAGAATGGAGCGATCTCCAATTACCCCTGTCTTGCGCTAGCTAATTCCAACTTTCGTCTGCAAGTTTTCCAATTTTACCACCCACATCATTTTCTGCCGTCCTCGAATGCGCTTTTCTTCCCGCGGGAAACATTTCGTAACTCTAATGATCCGCTGGTTATCCACCTAACGCATTAGCATCCCAGCTTCATTCCCTTGTCGGCGGTCCCCGTTTGCTCTCACACCACTCCCTTCCTGTGTGTTAAAATTACGCCTAAAATTTTCGTTGCATCGCTTTTATCGAGGTCCTTGTTCATTCTCGAGCTTTTTATTAACCTCTAAGTTTCTGCACCATAAGTTAGTACCAGCAGAATGCCATGATTTAAGACTTTTCTTTTTAACGACAGTGGTTTTTTACCAGTCAGGATTTGGCTGTGCCGGCCGTAGGCATTCCAACCCATCTTTATTGTTCAGTCAATTTCCTTCCCGTGATCAAGGTCCCCTGTGAGTGATTGATCTAGATAAAGATACTGTTTCACAGACTGCAGAGGCTCACTGGGGATCAAGAATCCTTCTTTCCTTTGCAGACTGTTGAACATTACCTGTGTCTTCTGCATATTCATCTTATTCCGTTGGCAACTAATAAGCTGTCGTAACAGAAGACCCTTCAAATTTTCGCGCTCGCAAAAGAATTGTTTCGTAGCTGCCAGCTAGAAGCTGCCTTGCTTTCTGCGTTGCGCCAATACGTCGCAGCTGCCTATAGTTTGAACATCGTTCGAAGAGTCGTGATTATTTTTGCGCCCCTACAATTCGTGGATCATATCTGCTACCGAGGAGGGGCCAAGAAATGGGTGTATTATTTCAGGTTATAAATGCCCGATGCGTGCCCGAGGCACCCCGTGCCTGATCACGCCACGCTGCGTGTGGCGCATGTTTAGAGCTGATACGCTATTTTCTACATCTAAGTATACGCTTCCTTATCATTTTTCTTGATTCTACAGACTGCCCAAATGCCCGTCGTAGCTGCTGCGCATGACCATTTGCACGAGTTGAGCCTTGCGCCCCTTTTTGCTTAGCTTGACAATCAGTACAGCTGACAGGATTTCACACATTATATAGTCACAGATCTGATTACGTTTTTCCTTCACCTTTTCGAAACTAGGGTAGCATACGTATGGCAAATGTGTACTTATATTATGCCTGTTTTGGTTTTCTGAAATACAATTGGGAGTCTGCCTAAACTATTGGTCGCGCTTAAGATCCATGGAATTAGCAAAATTTAATCTGCTCCATTCATTGGCCTCAAGCAATCAAGCCTTAAAACCTAAATTATGGGGTTTTACGTGCCAAAACCATGCCCTGTTTATGATGCACGCCGTAGTATTGGTCTCCGAAATAATTTAGAACACTGGGACTCTCTATCGCGTACCTAAGTTAAGTGGACGGTTGTTTTTGCGTTTCACCCCATCAAAATGTGGCCGCGGTGGCCGGGATTTGATCACGCGACCTCGTGCTTACCAGCGCCACATCAAAGCCACTAAGCAACCATGGCCTGGCGCAACTTACCTAATTTCCCATTTATGAAGAGTGCGGAGGTACTGTGCACGTGTATGCCAACGGTTCTTTCACACCATATGCCTCCAATGCTGCCTTCGTCATCTTACATGTGATCATCACTCGGCCGTTTAAAATAGACCTTAGGTCAGCATCAAATGGCGCAGAACTTTTCACAATCCTGGAGGCATTTCGATATCTTTCCTAGGAACATCCCTGCGCATGGACAATATTCTACAATTCTAAGCCAGCTCTTCAGACTATTGACGGCGTCGTGAGACGGGGCCCGCATTGCTCATTAGCTCGAGAAATTAGAGAGCAGCTGGACTATGCAAATATAAATGGCAACAATATAATCTTTCCGTGGATACCTGCACTCTGTGGCTTGAACGGGAATGAACAGGGGGGCGCTAAAGCCAAAACTGCTCGGAATATTACTTCTGAAGTGCGCGTTGAGTTGTAACGAACAGACGCAAATGCCCTACTTTATTACTTGATAGCAACTCTAGGCTGGAGCACTGCACCAAACCAGGTCGACGACATAGACGAGTCCATAAGTGTGA
The DNA here is from genome assembly GCF_050947875.1 of Dermacentor variabilis. Taxonomy (NCBI): domain Eukaryota; kingdom Metazoa; phylum Arthropoda; class Arachnida; order Ixodida; family Ixodidae; genus Dermacentor; species Dermacentor variabilis. Next base: position 254,585,501 of record NC_134569.1, read on the forward strand.
CCCAGAAAGGAAAATTCGTGTGCCTCAGAAGCTCAAAAGAAGCGAAACAAGCATGGTGCACTGGACTCGCCTTGGTGTCGCATTCAGCAAGCGCTATAGACACCTCATAGGCTGCAGTGACAATAGGTCAAATTGTGAACACCGCCAGGTGCCAGAAACACTACATCACATGTTTTATATTTGCCCCGTGTTCGCGCAAGAATGACAAAAGCTGATCTCTTCAAACGCAAACGCTGATCAGAGGGCGCTATCAGCTAAGCGAGCTCCATTTCGGTCCTTCGCCTAATGCAAACAGCGCAGTCTTGATTACAAGGGCCACTATAGCTTTAGGCACTGGGCTAGACGCGAAGCTTTAGAGATACCACACCTTCTTTCCATATGACCATCATCATTCAGCAGCCTTTTCCTCCCCGCCCTTTTCCACAGTGTCGAGCAGCAGGGCAGAGGAAGAGCTCAGACCAGCCTCTCTACCTTTCTGTAAATATTTGTTTTCTCTATCTGCGCCCGTCCTGTTTACTTGTTCATTGTTCATGTGTGCTTAACCGCACTGTCCTGCCTATATTTAAAGAATGAGCCAACCAGCCAAACCAAATTTTTATTCCAATATATTTCTGAGTCCCTTTTGCTCTAAAGATGCGTGCTAATTTATTGCTCCCTGTTCTTATTTTCCTAACTATGCGACAATTGGCAGATAAATGACAGTGCCTGGCCTAGCTTCAAGAAATCCATTCATTTTTGTTTTTATAGGGAGGAGCAGGCGGTGAACAAGCATCCGCCTACTGACTGCCACTACTTGCTTCCCAGCCTTTGCTGGATGCTTTGATAAATTTGGATCGCGAAGGTCCATACTGACGCAGGTGACCTTGTCATGGGCTCTGTACTAACGCAACATCAACGTGGACAGCATCGTTATAGGCGTTATCGCGCATCTTTCTTTCTTCCGGTGAAAGAAAAAAACGAATCTACCATAAGGAGAGTGCAGCGCTAGCGAGCAGTCTGTCGCCAAATTTCACCCCTATCCCTCAGGCAGACCCTTCGATTACGTGACGTCGTGCCTTCAGTGAAGACCGCGCTTTTTGCTTTGTCTTGTCCGTCAGAAATCTCACGGGTCTCTGTGGGCTTCAAGAATACTCGTACTCTATCGTTTTAGAACTCTGGCTGTTTTTATAAGGATGTCGATTGCCTCACCCTCTACCCGGTAGATATCCCGAACGTGACCGGGGCAGCTCCAGCCTTTCAGTTCTTGTCATCCCGAAACTTTTTTGACATTTCTGACGAACAACGCCGTTACGAAGCTCTACGCAAAATCAACTATGTCAATTCTCAGGCGCTTGATGCTTCTCGCCATTTTTTTCTATTCCGAGATAACACCTGATAGAGATCGTAGGGAGAGGCTTTCGTCCTGTAGTTGACATAAGATATGATGATGATGATGATGATGATGATGATGATGATGATGATGAAGAAGAAATTTGTCTCACTTTTATTCCTACAGGCATTCCTCTGGTTGTCCTGCGCAGACTTCAGAATGCGCCAATGGCAAGACACCTTGACATGCCACCCCCACACGACCCAACACGACCCGGAGCAGCAGATTCTCACCTCTCAGTTATTCGTCACGTGGGCTCCCTCGACCTTTATCAAGGCCGTAAATACCCACCTGCTGGCTATGTTCATGCTCTCGACATCTGATACGAAAGGAACTTGATCATCTCCATTACTTTGCCTGTTTGGCTGGTCATCTCCAGAAAACAATTGAATTGCCACCGCGAAAGACTATGTCGCGCGGTTTGCAATCCGTGTGCTTCCAACCACCGGGGTCGCAGATTTGCAACTCCATCAATACTCCCAGCGCGAGGCTACCCGCCAACTTCAAAAATACAACGCTAGACACGTGCTTTCGAAGCTATTGTCGATATTCTAAAGTCTAGCTCGAAGCATCAGACGCTGACATCGGCCTGCCATCCACGCACGAATGACTCGATAGAGTGCCCGAACCCAAAGGCTACCAATATACTGGCAGTGAATTTGTGCGTCAAGCACTAAGTTGGCGACGCTGCGTTGCCCTTTCAAGTATATATAATTTAAGTACAAACGCTTCCAGGCATGCTAGTGCTGGCTCTTGGCCTTTTTTTCTCCACAAAACCCTACACTGCCGTCTTCCGCGAGCCTCTACCATCGGTCTGAATACGCTGGATGTGCTGCAACATCACCACGACCATACAGATCAAATAAGCTACTCTCCATTTTTCTTCTCACAGCTCTACCAGCAGTTTAACCACCCAGTCTGTACATAGGCAGATTTGTATCCTCTGTGTCCAGCATCCGTGTCGGTCTTCCGCAAAGCTTCTCTTCTAGCAGTACACTGGCCCATATTGCATGTGCGGCCAAGTGATCAGCGCCGCGCATGAAATCGCTTCATTGATTCCTGGTTCCCATTGGCTCATCCCGTCGCAGACATCCTACATACCTGAACCTTAATAGCGTTCCGAACACCTTTTAACAATCTGCCCCTGTATGCTGTCCTTCTGACACGCTCGGCAACGCCGAGTTGGCGCTTCCGCCAACGGAGAGTAACATGAGCACGACGAAGAACTCATCCCGAAGAAAAAGCAGCTGAAGGGTATCCGAGAAGAAAAAGGACGAAGGGGTCCTCCATCTTTCTTGTGGTGGCCCGTCACATTGTCTCCATGTAGTAAATAGTGCAAATAAACCACCGTCCGCAGCAATATCTAGCCGATCGACAAGACATGGAGGTTGCATGTCAAACATTCGTCAGCTTTGTTACGCTTCTTACATATAAGTGTTATATATTATAATATAATATAACAATAAAATATACATAAAATAAGTGTTATATTATTAAACTAGACCACCTTCGCCGTTCTCATGCGAATTTTTCTTATTACCTGCTGCAGGCTGCTACGACTTCTGCAGTTCCGTGTTTCAGGGTGCTTCCGCCTTGTCAAAAAATGAAAAGAACCAATGCAATAAAAGAAAATATTACTCCTTACCTGGTCAAACCTATTCACGTCATTAGAAAGCAGGTTGACCATTTGTCCGACGGCTGTCTTTGACAGTGCTGCCTGGCTCAAACGCAGTGCCTGAAATAAAAATGTGTTCTTAAGTACTGTACAGATGACTCTCGCCCAGCTACTCTCTCAGGCCTACTAAATGTATTGTGGAGATCTGAAGTGAAGGCGCTAAAATGACGGAGGACAAAGAAGAAACACACATACACACTGGGCGCCACTTCCAACAATGTTTAATCAGGAAAAAACGCCACTGATTTATACTAGGAGCGCTATCACAGTTTGTCAGGGCGCATTCGCGTTCAGGTATAGCAGTTCTTTGCGTCACAGTGATATGGATGCAACACTTACGCAGTTATCAGCTGCTTCAATGATTCTTTTGGCCTCAATTATTAACCTAACCCATTTGTCATGGCTTCGGGCAACCACAGCGCAGGCGTGGAAGTCTGGCTTACATTTGCAATTTCTACAATGAATTGCCAGGTTGCCCTCCCTCCCATTGTTCACTTTATTATTGTGTTGCCTCAGCCTGTCATTCAGGCACTGCTCCGTTTGGCCCACGTACTTTCTACCACAATCTAAAGGAATCTCATAAACAACTCCTTCCTGACATTCTACGTATTTGTTATCGTGTTTAGTAGCACAGGCCGGTGCCTTGCGGGAATAAGGGTTTATCCTTCTACAGAGCTTAGAGAGCTTGCACGGGGCAGAAAACACGACATTTACGTTAGCTCGCTTTGCAATCTTTTTCAAATTATGCGACATGCGGTGTATGTAGGGTATGACAGCAACTTTTTCTTTTTAGCGGGGTGACTCCTGGTCCGGTTGGCGGATTAGCGACTTCTTCAGGATTGTTTCCGCTACGGACACTAAAACAGGTTGCGCGTAGCCTGCCTCTTCCAGGCGGTCAATCTGCTTAAGAAAATTCCCCGCAGCTCGATGTGGACAGGACTCCAGAAAAACATTCAGCAGGCACATGTTAGCAATGCTGCGTTTAACTAGCTTAGAGTGAGAGGAACTAAAAGGTAGCAGAGGTTTAGTAGCCCGAGGTTCATACTGCCAACAGACGTGGTTACTTGCTAAAAACAATCTAAGATCTAAAAACCTGATAGAAGAATCTACCAAAAGTTCGTGGGTCACTTCAATGGGGGATAAAGTCTGCCTGAAGGTTGTCAATGTTTGACTAACGACCAAGTCGGCATCGCTGCAATTTTTGTCTACCAAAATTAGGAAGTCGTCAACAAATCTAAGAACTTTCACTACGCTACTACCCTCGAGACTGCTAGGAATAGTTCTGCCAGCACGAGCTAAAAATAAGTCACTCAGGATCGGAGCTAAACACGACCCTATGCAGACACCGCTCTTTTGCAGGTACAAACGACTGTCCCATTCAATATAGGTGGAAGCCAGATAAAGTTCTAGCATAGCCAAGAATTTGTCTTCCGGAATACCAGATTCGTTCTGAAAAGCTAGGGAGCCGAAACTATCAATGCCTTCCTGGACGCACTGAAGCAATCCTGCTTTTGGCATGCTATAATATAGATCTTTCAGATCTACAGAAAAGGCCTCTCATTCTGTTTTTGTCTGTCTTCACAAGTGTTCGACTACTTGTGCAGAGTCCTTTACCAGGTAAGGGTCGGCTCCTGTTAGAAGCTTCAGCCTTTCTAACAGAAACGCAGCTAAACAGTTCTGCCACGTATTGCGCTCCGACACAATAACCCTTAGAGGGCAGTTATCTTTATGGGTCTTGGCGCTGAAGAAGACCTCAAGAGTGCTCACTTTGCTATTTCTAATGTCCCTAGCTAATTTTGACAGGTTCATTTTTTCGCACAGCTTCTTCGCTTCACTTTTCAACTTATTGAGCGATACGTTGTGATGACAATGAAAAATGGAATTTAAAGCTTCCAACGCCTTCACCTTGTAAGTCTCTCGTGGAAAGATGGCAAAGCCGCCTTCTTTGTCCGATGAGATTATGCAGTAGGCGTTCGTCTTCAAATAAGACGCCAGACGATTAATTGAGGGACGACCGGGGTCACACTGGTCCCGTAGAAGAACGTCCACGCCGCTTGAAACGCGCCGATCCATTTCACTCACGGGAGCCAAACTGGACACTTTTCGCACGAGGGAAAGCTTTTCCGGAGCGGTGGTTTTCCGGAGTGTCAAGACAGACAAAAAGAGAATTAGTGGCCTTTTCTGTAGATCTGAAAAATCTATATTAGAGCATGCCAAAAGCAGAATTCCTTCAGTGCGTCCAGGAAGCCATTGCTAGTTTGGGCTCCCTAGCTTTTCAGAACGAATCTGGTATTCCGGAAGACAACTTCTTGGCTATGCTAGAACTTTATCTGGCTTCCACCTATATTGAATGGGACAGTCGTTTGTACCTGCAAAAGAGCGGCGTCTGCATAGGGTCGTGTTTAGCTCTGATCCTGAGTGACTTATTTTTAGCTCGTGCTGGCAGAACCATTTCTAGCAGTCTCGAGGGTAGTAGCGTAGTCAAAGTTCTTAGATTTGTTGAGGACTTCCCAATTTTGGTAGACAAAAATTGCAGCGACGCCGACTTGGTCGTTAGTCAAACATTGACAACCTTCAGGCAGACTTTATCCCCCATTGAAGTGACCCACGAACTTTCGGTAGATTCTTCCATCAGGTTTTTAGATCTTAGATTGTTTTTATCAAGTAACCACGTCTGTTGGCAGTATGAAACTCGGGCTACTAAACCTCTGCTACCTTTTATTTCCTCTCACTCTAAGCTAGTTAAACGCAGCGTTGCTAACAGGTGCCTGCTGAATGTTTTTAAGAAATCCTGTCCACATCGAGCTGCGGGGAGTTTTCTTAAGCAGATTGACCGCCTGGAAGAGGCAGGATACCCGCAACCTGTTTTAGTGTCTGTAGCGGAAACAATCCTGAAGAAGTCGCGAATCCGCCAACCGGACCAGGAGACACCTCGCGAAATAGAAAAAGTTGTTGTCATACCCTACATACACCGCATGTCGCATAATTTGAAAAAGATTGCAAAGTGAGCTAACGTAAATATCGTGTTTTCTGCCCCGTGCAAGCTCTCTAAGCTCTGTAGAAGGACAAACCCTTATTCCCGCAAGGCACCGGCCTGTGCTACTAAACACGATAACAAATACGTAGAATGTCAGGCAGAAGTTGTTTGTGAGATTCCTTTAGATTGTGGTAGAAAGTACGTGGGCCAAACAGAGCAGTGCCTGAATGACAGGCTGAGGTAACACAATAACAAAGTGAACAATGGGAGGGAGGGCCACCTGGCAATTCATTGTAGAAATTGGAAATGTAAGCCAGACTTCCACGCCTGCGCTGTGGTTGCCAGAAGCCATGACAAATGGGTTAGATTAATAATTGAGGCCAAAAGAATCATTGAAGCAGCTGATAACTGCGAAAGTGT